>NC_064927.1:149245774-149869524 GCF_023897955.1 Schistocerca gregaria
CAGATGGTAGAGAACTTGCCCGCGAAAGGCAAAGGTCCCGAGTTCGAGTCTCGGTCGGGCACACAGTTTTAATCTGCCAGGAAGTTTCACATCATCTGCCTAGTAAATAGGAGATCGTGGGCTCCGATACCAGTCTGATACACATTTTCACTAGTCGCTGCTGATTCCACATAATGTCCCAATATAGCTGGGATTAGTTATTCCTTTCCTTTCTCCTCCGCCTTCAATTTACATGTAACTAATTTTTAGTTTAATAGCCGCCATATCACAGTTGGAAACATCCAAGGTTTCATCACGTCCGAAATCCAGGTAAACATGCGATATACATCCCCTAATGGACTTCACTGGTGGAGGAGATTCGACGGTTCAAAGCCAAGTATTCCACCGCAAAAACTGCAACACTCTTATAATACGATGAATCTCACTTGTAATGAGAAGCATTTTAGCCAGAACTGCAGTTTTAGTAACATTAGAAGATACACATAATCTTACAATGAAGCATCACGAACTTGACCTCATGTTTTAAGAAGAGAAAAAGCTCACTTGCAAGTTATTTATCCCAACAACCGATCTCGCCAGATAATTTGGGCCATAACTCCGATAGAACATAGTTACAACCATCTAACTGTACAGATTTTAAATTTCACGCTCATCAGTTGTTTCTGACTCGCTCCACCCCACAGAAACCGATTAAAACCCGAACGCGAAGTACTGAGCAGCATAGTAATACATTTATTAAATACCATCTTGTCATTGGTAAGGTGCTTTATTCACTGCGTCGAAGTGTGTGGTTTCTAACTTGTAGCTGGAGCCAGAGGTGTCTTTGCTTCGAACATTTTTACGTTGCGGTTCACAAATAGACGGTAAATAAGTAAAAAGAATGAGTGTTTCATTAAAAACGTGTTGTAGCACCATGTAATTACTAACATCGATGTTGTGAGTTATTTTCTTTGGATTTCGAAGTTGACAATGTTAAACTTTAGCAGGAAATACGCTATTATTCAATGTTATTGGCATGATTAAATTGTGAATCAAAAATCGTAAGTTTTCACTTTTATTCATTTCGATTTTGAGGCATATATCTGATTGCAGGATACCGAGACGAGAATATTGCTAAAATAATACCGTAGGTATAGTGCGGGATGTTGACTTATTACATACACATATTAGTTATCTATTTTTCGTCTAACATAAATAACATGTGTTCTCGAACAAGATTTCAAAACATGTTGGGCAGATACATTCCCCTTCGCACCCCTCTTCCCTCGTCTCCAATATACCGTGAATAGGAAGGCTGTGTTTGTCACCACTGTAGAGTACATCATGCTCGGTCTGCACATTCCGAAGATCATAACAGAATTATAGGCCAAATTTTCCTGCGTGATCGTTTGCCGGCGCTCATATTGTACAAGTGTATTTTTTTTTTAACATCAAATATGAGGTTGAGTTGGTGATGTTGTCCCCTTAGTCCTTCTGGAATCCGGCAGTTCCCAATGGTCCTTGGTGACACAGCAACGATACTTTGTGACCTAAATGTGCTGTGCAACACCTCAATACATTCATGCAGCTCCTGTAGGCTCACAATGTGACACCATTAAAGTGGCTGAAGCTGTTCAACAGGGGTACGCCCTCTTCGATTGAGCGTGGTTGAACCCTAGGAGCCGGCCGCGGTGGACGAGCGGTTCTAGGCGCTTCAGTTCGAAAACGCGCGACTGCTACAGTCACAGCTTCGAATCCTTCCTCGGGCATGGATGTGTATGATGTCCTTAGGTTAGTTAGGTTTAAGCAGTTATAGAGGACTGATGACCTCAGATGTTAAGCTGCTGGGACATTGGGTTCTTCCCAGGCTTCAGGATGTGTATAGCTATACAGTCGGGCCATGGTGACGGGAAAGCATCTGTGTGATTGAAGACCCTGAGTAGATGTTGCTTCTGGGTGATGTCCAAGTGTTGGTTCATCTGATTTTGGACATAATCTGGGCCTCTCATCTGATTTTGGACATAATCTGGGCCTCGGGTTGTGTCATGGGAAGAGGTAAGCCCCTGCAAGAATTCCCATTTACTGAAGGGTTCATTACACGGTTCAATGTGGTGGGTGTAGAAACAGAAGGGGGTGTGTTCAACTGGGCATTTCTGCCAGAGAAAGTTGCGGAATAGGAAGAGGACGCTTATGCCATCACAAAGTGTATTGCGAGGTGTTCTTCAAAGACCAATGGAAAAGTGCACAGAGCAGCTTGGAGGTTAAGACCCTGGACAGTTGGCTGTCACTGATGGACCAGAAGACTGCCGGCCAGTTTAAGCAGCTCTAAGTTCTAGGGGACTAATGACCTCAGATGTTAAGTCCCATAGTGTTCAGAGCCATTTAAACCATTTTTTTTAACCCTAGGATGAAAGATGCTTTGTTCGTTACCCTACTTAGCATGGTCACTGCCTACAGTGTCAAATCAGAGAAAACACAGACAGGCTACCTGAGCGCCATCTGATCGTCAAAGATCGTGACAAATGAATCACCGCCGGCCGCTGTGGTCTCGCGGTTCTAGGCGTACAGTCTGGAACTGTGCGACTGCTACAGTCGCAGGTTCGAATCCTGCCTCAGGCATGGACGTGTGTGATGTCCTTAGGTTAGTTAGGTTTAAGTAGTTCTAAGTTCTAGGGGACTAATGACCACAGCAGTTGAGTCCCATAGTGCTCAGAGCCATTTTTGAAATGAATCACTAACTCAGAAACCTCTCACCATGCAACTATACACATGCCAGGGAACACAGTCATTGAATGTGTTGAATCTTTTTCTGGCAATGTATTTCCCTCAGCATCACCCAGTTTAACTCGACTACATTTTATTACCCTTATTTACTTTCGTTGTTCACCTTATATTATCTACCTGTCCTATTCAATTGCTCTTCCATGTCCCTTCTGACAGGTTAATGTGATGTGCGTACTGTGAGAGCTTCAGTACACACACCATCAGATTATTTGACTTGTCGCTCTAATATAGTAGGCGAGTGTCAGCAATATGTCTCATGGCCCTATCATGGCATGTTTATCTTCTGCCGTTAGGTCAGACGATAGAAATGCGACTTGCACGCTTAGAGTAGCAGATTGACGGTGATGAACTTTAAACAGAACTTGATTAATTTTCACACACATTTATTAAAATAATAACAAGCATAAAAATTACTTATCTTGGTTCTGGATGCTGTTTACAATTGACATTCTGAAGTTACTTTGGTATTGGTACGTTAATCTTATTCTCACATATATCTCTGATACTTGACAAAAGTGTCTGTACGTTTATCTTCATGGCTTTGTACAGCAATATGGTAATCTTATTAGGCGCAGACTGAAACCTGACTATAGTCTGGTACAGACTAATGCAGACTGGTGCAGACAAACGCAGAGTAATTGGAGGTCTGTACACTCGTTATAATACCTCTTATGTTCAAATATCACTGCGCGAGTGTGATCCACGAGGAGAAAAGGTTCTACATAAGCTGCAATCACATTGGCTGCGTTACATATTAATACGCGGATCGGCGGAAGCGGAATTTGGTCCGTCTCTATGGCAGCGCCATCTCGTAGTGCGGAGACAGACGAGCGCTGCGCCTGCGCTGTTGTGCTCAGCGGAGCGCACTATAGTCGGAAAGTTGTGTACGCGCTGACTACGCGGAACTATGTACACAGCAGTTAGTTAGCAAAAAATATCCTCTAGGAGGTGCCGCACCATGGTCCGGGTAATGGTCAGTGTTTGGGTGGGAGATGGGGCGGATGAAGGACGAACAGCGCACTCGAAGACGACGTGGTATTCAAAACGACTAGACGACAAGCCCAGAAACGCCTGATAAGGGCTGTGGTTGGACGTCAGAGGAATGCAGTTAGTGAGGCAGTAATGGATACGACACGGCAGCTCCTATGCGATGAGGTGCCTCGTCCGGTCCCCGGGACAGTATCTGCTGCCGGGATCTGAGCGCAGGCGGCGTCCGTTGCAGACGTTATGAGTCAGGCAGGCCAGCAGGTGGATGCCTGCCCAGTCTCCACCTGCGCTGGAAATCCCGGCCGCGCCATCACAAAGGCTGCGGATGTGGCACCTGCGTTCGGCGGCTGCCCTCTGCGCCGCCTTCTGGGAAGGAAATTACCCGCGGAAACGGGAAGCGGCACGCGCCTCGCAGCCGGACTGGCCTAAATTGCCTTCGCGGAAGCCCGGGCTTGCGGCGCGCCGCTAAAATTGCAACCGGCGCTCGCCTCGAGGCACGGCATCTTCCGCGTACCCATCAGCCTTGTAAATTAGCTGCTGCTGCTGCTGCGCAGCGCGGCCTTAACGTGGTGGCTACACGACTCGCAGTCGTCACAGATATGCGTGAAGCCCTTTTTACACGACGAACGAAAGTGTCCAAAAAAGATTATAGTCTACTGAAGCGCTCCAACCTTACTACATCCGAACTACACTGCTCGCCATTACAAATTGCTACACCAAGAAGAAATGCAGATGATAAACGGGTATTCATTGGACAAATATCTTATACTAGAACTGACATGTGATTGCATTTGCACGCAATTTGGGTCCATAGATATTGAGAAATCAGTACCCAGAACACCACCTCTGGCCTTGATACGCCTGGGCATTGAGTCAAACAGAGCTTGGACGGCGTGTACAGGTACAGCTGCCCATTCAGCTTCAACGCGATACCACAGTTCATCAAGAGTAGTGACTGGAGTATTGTGACGAGCCAGTTGGTAGCCCACTGTTGACCAGATGTTTTCAGTTGGTGAGAGATCTGGAGAATGTGCTGGTCAGGGCAGCAGTCGAACATTTTCTGTATCCAGAAGGGCCCATACAGGGCCTGCAACATGCGGTCGTGCATTATCCTGCTGAAATGTACAGTTTCGCAGCGATCGAATGATGGGTAGAGCCACGGGTCGTAACACATCTGAAATGTAACGTCCACTGTTCAAAGTGCCGTCAATGCGAACAAGAGGTGACCGAGACGTGTAACCAATGGCACCCCATACCATCACGCCGGGCGATACGCCAGTATGACAATGAGGAACACACGCTTCCAATGTGCGTTCACCGCGATGTCGCCAAACACGGATGCGACCTTGATGATGCTGTAAACAGAACCTGGATTCATCCGAAAAAATGACGTTTTGCCATTCGGTCACCCAGGTTCGTCGTTGAGTACCCCATCGCAGGCGCTCCTGTCTGTGATGCTGCGTCAAGGGTAACCGCAGCCATGGTCTCCGAGCTGATAGTCCATGCTGCTGTAAACGTCGTCGAACTGTTCATGCAGATGGTTGTTGTCTTGCAAACGTCCCCATCTGTTCACTCAGACATCGAGACCTGGCTGCACGACCCGTTACAGCCATGCGGATAAGATGCCTGTCATCTCGACTGCTAGTGACAGGAGGCCGTAGGAATACAGCACGGCATTCCGTATTCTCCTCCTGAACCCACCGATTCCATATTCTGCTAACAGTCGCTGTATCTCGACCAAAGCGAGGAGCAATGTCGCGATACGATAAACCGCAATCGCGATAGGCTACAATCCGACCTTTATCAAAGTCGGAAACGTGATGGTACGCATTTCTCCTCCTTACACGAGGCATCACAACGATGTTTCACCAGCCAACGCCCGCCAACTGATGTTTGTATATGAAAAATCGGTTGGAAACTTCCTCATGTCATTACGTTGTAGGTGTCGCCACCGGCGTCAACCTTGTGTGAATGCTCTAAAAAGCTAATCCTTTGCATAAGACAGCATCTTCTTCCTGTCGGTTAAATTTCACGTATGTAGCACGTCATCTTCGTGGTGCAGCAATTTTAATGGCTAGTAGTGTATAATTTTGTACAAGATCTTGTGTTTAAATGATAAACTAGCATAACAGTCTTGATTTCACATTGTTGTTGTTGTTGTGGTCTTCAGTCCTGACACTGGTTTGATGCAGCTCTCCATGCTACTCTATCCTGTGCAACCTTTTTCACCTCCCTGTACCTTCTGCAACCTACATCCTTCTGAATCTGCTTAGTGTATTCATCTCTTGGTCTCCCTCTACGATTTTTACCCTCCACGCGCCCCTCCAATACTAAATTGGTGATCCCTCGATGTCTCAGAACATGTCTTACCAACCAATCCCTTCTTCTAGTCAAGTTGTTCCACAAACTCCTCTTCTCCCCAGTTCTATTCAATGCCTCCTTATTAGTTATGTGATCTACGCATCTAATCTTCAGCATTCTTACGTAGCACCACATTTCAAAAGCTTCTATTTTCTCCTTGTCCAAACTATTTATCGTCCACGTTTCACTTCCATACATTGCTACACTCCATACAAGTGCTTTCAGACACGACTTCCTGACACTTAAATCTGTACTCCATATTAACAAATTTCTCTTCTTCAGAAATGCTTTCGTTGTCATTGCCAGTCTGCATTTTATATCCTCTTTACATCGACCATCATCAGTTATTTTGCTCCTCAAATAGCAAAACTCCTTTACTACTTTGAGCGTCTCATTTCCTAATCTAATTGCCTCAGCATCACCGACTTGTTCGACTACATTCCATTATTCTTGTTTTGCTTTTGTTGATGTTCATCCTATATCCTCCTTTCAGTACACTGTCCATTCCGTTCAACTACTCTTCCACGTCCTTTTCTGTCTCTGACAAAATTACAATCTCTTCACATTAGCGTATCATTAATTATTTATGAAAATTAAAAGATTTAAAAACTTCCATGAAAATATTTACGAGAAGTGCACAATACTCACTTGCTTGGAAATTTCCTTGTGGTACCAAAACGACCACAAACAGGAACGAAACTCAGCATACGGAAAGTGCATCAGAAAACAATATGGCAGACTCAGCACTCAGTAGAGACGGATCACAGCAGACAGCTACCAGCTCGCGCATGCGCAGTGAGGCCTCTAATACCGAATTTAGAACTGGCCCTGTTCTTTACTCTTTGAACTATCGCATGTCGCTACTAACTCGATCATAATAGTGAGCCCGGGCACACGATGGACTGCCGCCATTCACGCAACTGGGTGTCAATTGATTACAAGTTCATTCATCGTGTAAAACGAGCATAAAGCCGGGTTCACAAACAGAAGTATCGCCATAGCTAGTGGCATACTGCACTTGCATGGGTGAACTAGCTGTTTTTAGTGGGCAACTCAAGAGATGCAACTTTTATCACACCACAAAAAGTTCTGCTGGGTAGAACTGCTCACTGGCGGGAGTATAACGACACAAGCATTCTGTCACAACTGTCGAGGAGTAATTGCTTCCGGGTTCCCGGGTTCGATTCCCGGCGGGGTCAGGGATTTTCTCTGCCTCGTGATGGCTGGGTGTTGTGTGATGTCCTTAGGTTAGTTAGGTTTAAGTAGTTCTAAGTTCTAGGGGACTGATGACCATGGACGTTAAGTCCCATAGTGCTCAGAGCCATTTGAACCAAGCCAGTAATTGCTGCTGCGCTCCATTCTATTTAAGTGTCATTTCGCTTTATTGCTGAACAAGGTGAAAACAGTGATCGGTAGGTACACTTTCGGAGCTTCTGTTCAATGACAGCAACCTATGTTTGATTTTTTGGAGCAGTGTGTGTGTGTGTGAGTGTGCGGTGCAATAGCAATATTGTCAAAGCAGATGTACCTTCCGTAAGCATTTACAAAGATATTCACACAGAAACTGTTTTCTGCGAACATGACTGACGAAACAGCAACTGTTACAGACTTTGCGTCATGACACTGGCCAAATTGCGACTGACTTCGAGTGCTTTGCACCGCTCAGTACACATCCTACCTTAACAATGCGTATTCTTTGGCCTGTTATCAAAAAACAATTACGTTTACTGATTTATAATGGAAAGTTAATGATTGGCAACAAACTGTTAGTACGGTTTTAAAGGAAATAAATGATGATTTACTCTGAATACGTTTATAAATATTTTTCTATTGACCGTTCCGTGGAAATTTGATGCTGAAGTTACTATAACAATACCTATCGTACAATCATTAATTACATCTTGATTTCATGTTGCATTTTATTCCTAACATTGAGTGAGGTACAGTACAAAATGCCAAAACGGAATTTCAGGTTAAATTTCTGTATGATACTTTTGTAGGTTCAAAATGACTGAAAATCAATAGTATGTACATCACAATGCTAGAGAACCGTGACTGAAAAAGTTAGCTGAACTGATCTCGTTGGCGTTTCGTTAGTGACATTACGCATAAAGTGCACAAGTCAAGTGAAATGCATCAGATGAGCCGGCCGCGGTGGTCTCGCGGTTGAGGCGCTCAGTCCGGAACCGCGCGACTGCTACGGTCGCAGGTTCGAATCCTGCCTCGGGGTTGGATGTGTGTGATGTCCTTAGGTTAGTTAGGTTCAAGTAGCTCTAAGTTCTAGGGGACTGATGACCTAAGAAGTTAAGTCCCATAGTGCTCAGAGCCATTTGAACAATTTTTTTTTTTTTGCATCAGATGACTGATAAATGTTCCAAAGGCTAGACGACTGATAAATGTTCCAAAAGCTTTTTTTTTAGGTAAGCTGAAATTTACGAATTTCGCTAATTAATTATTGGTTTCGTAACATTTATGTGGGAGTGTAATAATGCAACCCGGAGAATGAAATAATAAATTTTGCTAAAACTTACGACAGTATGTTAATTCACAACATCAGATTGTCTAACTAATTATAAATTTCTATTAATTACAGTAAATGATCTGAAATAATGTTAGTGATGTTGATTCGGTATATAAGTGAACGATACAGTTTAATTTGGTGATAGAAATCAAGAAAAATCATGCTTTATAAAGTTTGTTCGTTACATATTGTGGCTCGGATAATATACAATCTGCTAAACTGCTAGTGGGAGGGAATTATTAATTAACTGCCCTATAACTAGTGCTGTTAACGATCTCTCTTCAGGCTAACATTGACACCACGACACCAACAAGCATGGCTGCTCTGGTGTCGTGAAAAGATCGTGTGGGAGAGTAGTACAGCGGTGCTCTATTGTTATCAGTAACGAGAGAATGTCCTGTCTGTTAGCGAGTGATGGACGTGTACGTGTGTGGCGCAGAGCTGATGAGTGGCCTATCTCAGAGTGCTTTAGCTAACGACACACAGGTCCCACACCGGACTTCGTGCTGTGGGGGGCTGTCAGTTACAACCCGCGGTCACGTTTCTGCAGGCTACACTAATCTGTGCTCGCTACATTACACAGGTTGTTATTCATGTGCTACTGCCATTTTATCGACAGGGAGGCGATGTGCTCTTTCAGAAAAGGCACGTCCACATACGTCTGCTGCATCGCAAAGTGTTCGTCATGGTGTACAACAACTGCCTTGACCAGCAAGATCATCAGATCTCTCGCCAGTTGAAGCCTATGTGACACGATGAAGTGGAGAGCATGCAAGAAGCATTGCCGAATTACATCATAAGGTGGAAGGTGTATGAAATGGTCTATTGCAGGACGCCGTTATGGTCAATAATTTCATCTTGAAACTGATCATATCGTGTGAGAATACGTCTGCATTGCTGCAAGAGGAGCGAGGATACTGATGTATCTGTTTGGATACCCTTTACTGTGAAATGTGTGTTTCATTTTCTTTCAATTTTTTCATGAGCTCCTATAATGATTAACTGCCTGTCACATCGCTCGTTAATAAAATGACCTTGTGCTTGAGGATGTTGCATTCTTTTCCAGCCAACAGTAGTAGACGAGTTCTGCTACCTGAGCAGCAAAATAACTGACGAAGGCCGATGTACACTGGTGTCCAAGATCAAACCAATAAACCGATATTTTTCAAGGTTGCGTTTATTTTGTCACAAAACAGGATACACAGGTCATAGCAAAGTAGAAACAATGTGACGAATACAGAACGTAAACAGCTGTAACATGCATAACGGTGAACAATAATTTTTTTCGTTTTTTTCAGTTTAACGGATTTCCTCACGCCTTCCCACAGCTGGTTAATGAGCTCAGAATGGTGTGTGACCACCTCTGGCAGCAATACAGGCACGCCAACGAGTGGGCATGCTGAGAATGTCATCAATCTCATGTTAAGGATATAACTCGTGTTCCTCTGCAGAGCTGCTCGCAAGTCTTGAGGGTGGTTGGTGTATGCTGACGGTGACGTAACCTATCTACGCCGGCCGTTGGAGCCGACAGGTTCCAGGCGCTTCAGTCCGGAACTGCGCTGCTGCTACGGTCGCAGGTTCGAAACTTGTCTCGGGCGTGGATGTGTGTGATGTCCTTAGGCTAGTTAGGTTTAAGTAGTTCTAAGTATAGGGGACTGATGACCTCAGATGTTAAGTCCCATAGTGCTCAGAGCCATTTTTAACACGTCTGCTCGTGCATCCCACACATGCTCTATTGGATTCAGATCGGGAGAGCTAGCAGGCCACGCCATGGGTGTAAAACTTCCGTTTCCAAAAAACTATCAACCACCCGTGATGTATGAGGTCGAGCATTATCGTTCATCAACATAAAGTCTGGACCGACGGCACCTCGCGACAACCGCACATAAGGTACCAAAATCTCGTCACGATACTTGACAGCAGTTAAACCTTGCCGATTCACGCGTTCAGTTTCATTTCGAGATATTCGAGTGGTCAACATAAACCCTGCCCTCACCGTTAGTGACCCTCCTCGCTATTAGGCTCTTTCCACAGTGTTTGGGTCCCGAAATAATGTTCCATGGTCCTCCAGATGTGAACCCTTCGAGAACCACTCTGCAGTCCAAATCAGGACTCATTTGTGGAAAGGACATTGGCCCTCTATTCGAGAGTCCAGGTGGCATGCTGACGAGTCCACTCTAGACGTTCCCTTCTGTGAAAACGCATCAGACTTACACATGCAGCAGGTCCCTGACAATAAAGGCCACTCTGCGGAAGCCGTCTGTACACCGTTTGACTCGATACACGTCCAATGGATGCTGCGGGGTCAGATGCCAGTCACCGTTCAGAACTAAGGTGGTACCGTCGGGCCCATACAGTCAAATAACGGTCCTCTCTTTCTGATATTACCTATAGTCGGCCCTGCTCTGGTCTTTTGGATACAGTTACGGTCTCTATCAACTGTCACCACATCCAAGAAACAACAGAGCGATTCACATTAAGCCACTGGGCCAAATCAGTTTGCGACCGTACTGCTTCCATTCATCCCCTGGTCCTCCACCACAGAGTGTCTTTTAGGCACCTTCTCTGTGCCACACTGCACCGTCTGAGACTGTGTACGCAGCAGTGGGGGATGAGGGACTACCCAGCAAACACTAACTCGTTTGATAGATCCCCTGACTTCACCGTTGGCCGGGTACTCAGTTGACCGGACTGCCACCTTCCGTGCACAACACGATCGGACGGACATCTGTTGGCTGTTTGTACTATTATGTCATGAATTAGACACAGAACCGGGATATAACCGTTTGTTTCTTTAATTTTGAACATCGGGATATAGATAAAACGCAGAGTGGCTCTGGAACGAAAAGATTTCTGTAAAGGAAGAATTTGTTAACAGCGAATATAAATTTAATTGTTAGGAAGTCTTTCCCGAAAGTGTTTCTCTGCACGCAAGTGAATCGTGGACGACATGCAGTACAGGCAAGGAGAGAATAAAAGGCGCAGAAATATGGTGAAGATTCCACTCTCTCCGGCGGTATTCCGCAAGGTTACCGCCCTTCGGTTGTGTCATTCCAGCACTAATCGATGCGCTAGTTTTGCAGGTGCCAGCCAGCCAGCCAGCCAGCCAGCCAGCCAGCCAGCCAACCAGCGGTACAGCCGAGCAGCAGCAGCAGCAGCAGCAGTAGCAGCGGTCCCGACCAGCATCAGCTGTCCAGCCTGTAGCAGCCAGCCACCCCTCCAGCAGCAGCGGTCCAGCCAGCCAGTCTTGTCTAAATCCCTATCATGGCGACAGCACCGTATCCTTTTCAACAACATCCGCTCCCTTCCCGCCAACAATAACCTCTTCCTGCACACCCTTGCCACCCACCGCGTGGATGCCTTCCTCCTCAATGAAACTTTCCTCCAACCCCACCACACCGTCCACACGTCGCCCTACCTCCTTCACCGCTCCGATAATCCCCTCCTGATTGCGCGTGGCGGAGTTGCCATTGGTCACCACAGCCAGATCCCAGTACGGCTCCAACCTCTCCTTCCCGACCCCACCGAACACCTGATCCTTAGTCTCTTCTTCCCTGGCCTTACCGTCACCTGCGCCATCATCTATGTCCGCCCTAACGTCCCAATTCCCTTCGACTTCCTCTCCCACACTGACCGTACCTTCACCTCCTACGTGATCGCCGCCGACCTCAACATCCATAGTCGTTCCGCCGCCCAGTTACGGCGGTGGCATCGGTTCCTCTCCTCCCTTCAAGGCGCTCTCATCCCCATCCCCCAGCACACCCATCCCGAATCCAATTCCACTCCCGATGTTATCCTTTCCTCCACTAACCTCCTTGGCCGCATAACGGTGGACGTCCTGGAGCCTATTGGTAGCGACCATCTCCCTGTCCTCCTAACCGTTTCCGACCGTCGTCGTCCCCGCCCCGAACCTCGTAATGACCCTCCCCCAAAGTATATCCATGACTATTCCCGTGCCATCTGGAATGCCTACCAGGATACCCTCTCCACCCAGGTCGATAGCCACCCCTTCACCTAGCGCCACCCTGACGATGTAACCCATGCCGCCTCCTTTCTCCAGCAGACCTTGTCTGAGGCCGTGGAGGCCCACGTTCCTACTGTCGCCATCCACCCCCCCCATCGTACCTTACCCCCACAGGCCGTCCTCCTCCTCCGTGAATCCCGTTGTCTCTACCGTGCCTTCCTCCACACACGTGACCCGGACTCACTACGACGCCACTGGCAACTCCAGCGACACAGTCGTAATTTGCTCGCAGGCAAGAAACGCCGGGACTGGCGACAGACATGCACCGGTTTGAATGCTACCCTACCTATCAACTCGTCCACGTTCTGGTCAGCCTTCCATCGCCTTACCTGAACTAAACCCTCCCCCTACTATCCTCTCCTCCATAATGATCACCCATTCCCTGACACCCTTATAAGGCCAATCACTTTGCGTCCTACCTCTCCGATGTATTTTCCATCCCCAACGATCCCCAGTTCGATAACTCCCTCTTCCCGGATGTCCATGATCGAACTGACACCTCTATCCCTACCCTTGAACCTGGTTTCCAGTACTTGGACAATATTGCACACACAGAACTCATAGGTGCAAGCAGCTTGAGTATTGACTAGTGACGGACTCCGCAATTGAACACTTACATACAGGAGTTTACGGGCGCAAACCACGTCCACGTTGGAAATTAAAGCCAAGCTCGCTCACGGGAAAGACGGCATCACGACGTTGGTTGGGCCGACCGTCGTAATCATCAAGGTGAATTACGGTGATATTAGCAATCATCAGCCAAAGTTGGGCACTGTAATTCTAAATGAGTTCGTATTCCGCTAGCTCTTTGACTGGCGCTCTTTTAGTCTGTGTCCGTTCAGGCACAACTGCAATAGAGTCACTTGCGGCTTCTGTGTTGACTTAAGTAGTTAGGAAAAGAGGATGCATTGTGCCAATGATAGGCTAGTAAGGTTAGCGAGTGTATTGGATTATCATGTTAGGCTAGAAATATTGCTCATCCTATGTTCTGAGTAAATCTTAATTTGATATCATATAATTCCAATCCCAAAGAAAGCAGGTGTTGACAGATGTGAAAATTACCGAACTATCAGTTTAATAAATCACAGCTGCAAAACACTAACGCGAATTCTTTACAGGCGAATGGAAAAACTAGTAGAAGTCGACCTTGGGGAAGATCAGTTTGGATTCCGTAGAAATGTTGGAACACGTGAGGCAATACTGACCCTACGACTTATCTTAGAAGCTAGATTAAGGAAGGGCAAACCTACGTTTCTAGCATTTGTAGACTTAGAGAAAGCTTTTGACAATGTTGACTGGAATACCCTCTTTCAAATTCTGAAGGTGGCAGGGGTAAAATACAGAGAGCGAAAGGCTATTTACAATTTGTACAGAAACCAGACGGCAGTTATTAGAGTCGAGGGACATGAAAGGGAGGCAGTAGTTGGGAAGGGAGTGAGACAGGGTTGTAGTCTCTCCCCGATGTTATTCAATCTGTATATTGAGCAAGCAGTAAAGAAAACAAAACAAAAATTCGGAGTAGGTATTAAAATCCATGGAGAAGAGATAAAAACTTTGAGGTTCGCCGATGACATCGTAATTCTGTCAGAGACAGCAAAGGACTTGGAAGAGCAGTTGAACGGCATGGATAGTGTATTGAAAGGAGGATATAAGATGAACGTCAACAAAAGCAAAACGAGGATAATGGAATGTAGTCGAATTAAGTCGGGTGATTCTGAGAGAATTATATTAGGAAATGAGACACTTAAAATAGTAAAGGAGTTTTGCTATTTGGGGAGCAAAATAACTGATGATGGTCGAAGAAGAGAGGATATAAAATGTAGACTGGCAATGGCAGGGAAAGCGTTTCTGAAGAAGATAAATTTGTTAACATCGAGTATAGAATTAAGTGGCAGAAATTCATTTCTGAAAGTATTTGTATGGAGTGTAGCCATGTATGGAAGTGAAACGTGGACGATAAATAGTTTGGACAAGAAGAGAATAGAAGCTTTCGAAATGTGGTGCTACAGAAGAATGCTGAAGATTAGATGGGTAAATCACATAACTAATGAGGATTGGGGAGAAGAGAAGTTTGTGGCACAACTTGACCAGAAGAGGGGATCGGTTGGTAGGACATGTTCTGAGGCATCAAGGGATCACCAGTTTAGTATTGGAGGGCAGCGTGGAGGGTAAAAATCGTAGAGGGAGACCAAGAGATGGCTACACTAAGCAGATTCAGAAAGATATAGGTTGCAGTAGGTACTGGGAGATGAAGAAGCTTGCACAGGATAGAGTAGCATGGAGAGCTGCATCAAACCAGTCTCGGGACTGATGACCACAGCAACAACAACGTCCTAATCACCGCATTAGTGAATTCGTAGTTAGCAATCACCATATTTTTGTTTAATAATTAGAGTGTAATGATAATTTCGATGCAAACAATACTGGGGACATAACCGCCCGTTTAAACAGAGCCAATTTGAATCAGATAGCAACTCAAGGTCGACTAAGACTACCAACAGATATTTTACAATATATCGATAATTTTACAATAAACCCCCCGTACGTTGCAACAGATTTTACCCACCAAACTGATGCTGATGCTGCTGGTGTGGAAGCACTGTTCGCCATTTTTTTCTGCAGACCGACAATTTACGAGAAAAACTATTTTGTACAGATCGTCATATTGCACTGACAATTAAACCCTGGAGAAATGGTCTACAGATCGTGAAATACGGAAGACACTTTCTTAATTAAACTGCTCTGCTAATGGCGAGGAAAGCTTAAATATTTCAGCGTGAAACTGATCTCCAACCTGGCTATATCACCACATAATATATCGATACAGTAAACACACAGTTCGTGTCCTGCACCATACAAAATCTCCACCTCTGCATCCTGCATATAGCTATCGACCACCAGATACTTTTATGGGTTGGTTCCCCTCGGCGCAAAAAACGTTCCTGTTTCTGGCCCCAACATGCTTGCTTTGTACACCTATATCAAGACTCTGAGATTACAAGAACACATGTATTGAAACGTCCTGGCAGATTAAAACTGTGTACCGGGATCTTTGCCTTTCACGGGAAAGTGATCTGCCATCTCAGCTACCCAAGCACTAGTCACGACCCATCCTCACAGTCTTAATTCCTACAGTACCTCGTCTCCTACATTCCAAACTTCACAGAAGCTCTCTTGCGAACCTTGCAAGGTCCAGCACACAGTTTTTTAATCTGCCAGGTGTGGCAAAGCCATGTCTCTTCAATACTCATTCTTCCTGGTGTGCTATTTCTGTAAGGTTCGCAGGAGAGCTTCTGTGAAGTTTGGAAGATAGGAGACGAGATACTGGCGGAATTAAGGCTGTGAGGACGGGTCGTGAGTCGTGCTTGGGTAGCTCAGATGGTAGATCACTTGCCCGCGAAAGGAAAAGGTTCCGAGTTCGAGTCTCGGTATGGCAGACAGTTTTAATCTGCCATGAAGTTTCATATCAGCGCACTCTCCGTTGCAGTGTGAAAATTTCATTCTAGAAACATATGTATTTTCACGTAGTTTGCGAGAATATCATACAATTTACGTGATACTTCTCGATATCAAGCACATAGCAGTATGCTACCGGTCGCTTGTACAGTATAATTCCGAAAATAAAGACGGGAAATTATTTCTCTACCAACTCGAAACTTTGGTGAGGTGTAGCTAGGTGGAACGTACTGAGAAACACTGAGAACTAGAAACGTATCTCGTCTGCGAAGATCTTTGCGTGAAAACTCGAAAAAGTAGAGGAAACTAATATTTTCACTCACAAAGACCAATCTCGGTGAAATAACATATTCCAAATCATCCTTATAATTTAAAAAGTCAACTCATATGTTTCTCATGTCTAGAGTAGCATCAAACTTGTCTGTCACCTGTCTTTCACCTGCTAGATGCACACAACATACACTCATATATAGATGGGGAAAATCTTCAGAAGTAGTCAACCGAACAATTTACATGGAAGGTCTAATGATCCAGCGCAAACCAACTTCCATATTGAATCTTCTCAAATTTCTATGGACAACACAGGCGATCATGATGGCTGTCCAACACACACTGTATATTATTTCGGTATTCAGCCATCTAGATGGCGACACGGTTAGGTCTGCTACATGTATATTTAATAGGATTGCAGCATATCCTCGATGCCAGCACGCAGACGGTATTTGTTTTCGATTTATCGGAAGAGAGAGGTGTGGTAAAAAAACTTATAGAGCTCTCTGTTGAATGAAGTTAGTGGAACTTTTATAGTTCGTAATTTTTCTCTGTTGGATGGTAGAGGTTAACGATGATAGAATATTGGGTTGATAGTCGTGAATCGACCCTGAGAGACACGGATCTGCTTTGGACTGCAGTACCTGTTGAGCCTTCCTAATGTTCCCAATAAGGAACACCACTGCAACTGTTTGTACTGTCTTTTATACTATCTCGTGTTGCAAGAGCATTGGTTCTGACGTTACACATCGTTCACGGTTGGTGGAGCTACGAAAACATGTTCAGAACATGGCCAAGTCGCATTAACTCAGTTTACTCTGTTTCTACACGGGTTGCAGAAGATGGTAGATATAGCTCTCTCTTCTGCTCAGTTCCGACTTACATTGAAACGATCGCATCCGCAAAGCTGCAGGTGTGGCAGGGCAGAGTCTGAGGGGGAGTAGCAAGATGCATAGGGGCTATATAGAACCACATTGGAATTTGGAGTTTTACTGGAACATAGGTTCGAGAAAGGTGACTCGTTTGGAGATATGACAGTGCCATGAATGTGATTCAATAGTGGTTGTAATCATTAAAAAACTTCTCCATATGATGCAATGCAGGTATATGGTTGAATTAAAAGACTTGATTCCAAATCGCAGACAGCATTTCTACCAGAAAGTGTAACTTTAGAGATCTGAAAAGCGAGTGTACATTTCTTACGACCTCAATGAGCACACCATCTACTGTATGTGATCACTGTTAATCAACAGTCACCTATAGCCCAGTGGATATGTCCCTGAACCTCTGACGTGGCATCGAGACAGAATGCGTTACAAATACTGGGGAAGTATCTAGAGGCGGCATGAGGGAGTTCCAAATACAAGCTTCATCCACGTTCCTTAGCCAAATCACTTTCTCAATCCAGTGATTTTATTACACTCCGGAGATCACCATCTATATTCAGTGTAGTGGTATTTTTGTGGAAAAACCACTTCATTCGGAGGTAATGCCATCCCTCGACTTATAAGTCTTGTATAGTTTTTAACATGGATAGCGTTAGCACTACTTGTGAGCACCTGTAGAAGCAAGACCGCTTGTGACAGTAACATGGCTGTTGCGATCGTGTTTTTAACATTTGGCGGCTTTTAAGACGATAACGTTTCTCTTTCAAGGACACAGTAGTACCTCTCGCGAAAAAAACTTATGAGACATGTCCTCGCATCGCTGATCTTCGCTCAGTACTGTTTCGTGTCGCCAGCATTCAGTTATTGGTACAGTATTATACCTAGTAGTAGGAAGTGTGTTATTGGTTTAACTTTGAGGATCAGGCTTATAAAGTATGCGTGTGTGTTCCGGCATGTAAAAAGAATATGGCTATGTCCCATCACAAGGAAGGTATGGATTTGACGTGGAAAACTGCGATAGCTGCAAAGGGAGTGAAAGACTTTTTTACTTGTAAAATTATGTCCAGTCATAAGAATGACACAGATATATTTCTGTTTCCAGATCCACAGCCGTCAGCAGGGGGTATTTCCGATACTTCGCTCATTGTCAAATGTCATCCATTTGAGGCCGCAATCGTAATATACAATTGTAAGCAGAGTGATCAAAAACATGTGGTTGGTTTCCTAGAACTATTCTGCCTGGTGTTCGAAGAGTGCGTGGAGACTGTGGCATGTGACGGGAATGATAGATGCTTCTGGCTTATGGTGGGAGCCATTCGAATGGAAAGGCCAGCTGGGGTACCGCAATGTAGCTGACCTAACCGTCTCGTCCTGTAGATGGCTGAATAGCGAACTAATACTCAGTATGTGTTGAGTAGCCTCCGTGACGTATGTGTTCTCCATGTAAATTTGAGAAGATTCAATACGGACGTTTGATAGTACTGGAGCATTATCCCCTCCGATGTAAATCGACAGGTTGATTACTTCTGCACATTTTCCCCATCTTTATGTAGTTGAGAGAACATCGATTGTAGTGTGTGTTGTGTGAATCTAGCACGTGAAAGACGGGTGGAAGACACGTTTGCCGGTTCTCTAAACACGAGAAACATCTTACTTGACTATGTAGATTATAAGAGTGATTTGGATCCGTTGTATCGCTGACATCGGAATTTGGAAGTGGAAACCTCAGTTTCCTCTATTTTTTTCGAGTTTTCACGAAAATATCTTCACAGACAAGATAAATTTCTAGTTCTCAGTGGTTTACAGCACATTACACCTCGCTGCACCTCACTAAAGTTTCGGATTTCTATAGAAATAATTTCCAGTTTTTGTCTTCAGAATTATACTTTGGAAGCGATCAGTAGCATATTGCTATGTTCTTGATATCGAGAAGTATCGCGTAAATTGCATGATATTTCGGCAAACTTTGTGAAAATACATGTGCTCTTGTAATCATAGAGCCTTGATATGGTTGTAGAAAGCAAGCAAGCATGCATGTCGGGGCCAGAAACAGTAACGTTTTTGTGCGAGGGGAACCAGCCTATGGTGTATGTACGAGTGTCTGGTGGTCGATAGCTATATTCAGGATGAAGAGATGGTAATTTTGTATGGTGCAGGATACGAACTGTGTGTTTACTACATAGATATAGTAAGTGGTGATATAGCCAGGTTGGAGATCATCTTCACTCTGAAATATTCAAGCTTTCCTCGATAGGAGCAGAACAGTGTAATTGAGGAAGTGCCTTTTCGTATTTAATGATCTGTGGACCACTTTTCCAGGGTTTAATTGTCAGTGCAATATGGCGAGCTGTACTACATAGTTTTGCTGCTGAAAGTCTCGTAATTTGTTTGTCTGCAGAAAAAAAATGGTTGGACAGTGTTCTCTCACCAGCAGCATCAGCAGTAGTTTGGTGGGTAAATTCGGTAAGAACCAATCAGAACTCTCCATTCATTTTCAAGACATTATTATTGTGAGGCATATTGGCCTCTACAGTCTGGTTTGAACAAGATGGGGGAAAGGAAGTTTTGAGAGTAACGTGATGTTTTCTGTGATCCAGTATTGAAAGACATGTTCAAGCAGACCATGCATTTCTGGCAGGATGCTGTCCCTCGTCCACCATTGTGGCAACAGGACATCCCCAGACCAGCAGCTGTCCAAACAACAAGAATGCTTTTATGATTAACGGTATTTTCATAAGCATTCACAGACATGATGAACGCTTTTAGCGGTGAGAACAAGAGTGACCGTTTACCGTTTCTGAGACGTTTGTCGAAAGCAGGATGTGACGTTTATCGGGAAGTGTAACACATGATGGACAGGTTGCCTGGTTACCAGAGGGGGAGGAGTTTATTAATTGTTCAATTTAGTTAAGCAGTCAATCAATCGCATAACTCAGACGTTGAAGTGTACCTGTATCAGCGAGGGGCAGGAGGTGTGTTGTAGGATTTCTGAGGGGTTGGGTGGAGCTTGGCGAGCGGAATGGATGAGGGAACAATAGGTTAAGGACCTGTCAATCAAAAGGTTGGGTTATCACTAGGGGGTCATTACCTGACAATCAAAAGAGGACGACAGGTTTTCCCATAAGTGCATACTTGCCCCTGATGTAGGTAACCTGCATTAACAAACTGTACTGATTCCGGCATTGTTCCTCTACTGGCATGAGTCAGGAAAATATCCTACATATTCTCCATCGACATAAATTCCATTCCCTATCATATCTCTTTCCATCAAGAGGTGCTGGAAACGATTATGAGAATCGTGTTAACTTCTGTACATGAGCATTAAGATGGATTATGCCAGATGTATCATGTATGTGTTTAGTGATGATGCCACATTCACCAATCATGGCGAGGTAAAGCGCTGAAATATGCACTGCTGGTCTGTTAAGGGTTCCTCTTTGCTTTGTCAGGTGGTTCAGCGTCCATGGTGTATAAATGTCCGCTGTGAGATAGTGAAACATCAGCTCATAAGCCCGTATTTCATGCGGAACACTGAACGCGCACAAGTATCACAGCCTTCTAACAGACCATCTTCCATGGATACTGGAAGACGTTCCTCTGCAGACTTGTAGGAACTTGTGATAACGTCATGATGAGTATCCGGCGCAAAGTGGACGAAGTACTACAGAACATCTTCACGAATTGTTTCCAAATTGTTGTATTGGACGCAGAGGGCCTGTAGCTTGGCCAGCCCTTACCCCTGATATGATGCCTGTACTTTTTTCTGTGGCGAAAGTTGAAAGTCACTGTCAACAATGACATGTCAACTACATCCAATGATATGCAACAACGTATTACTGCAGTCTGCCTGAAAATCTCCTCTGAACTGCTAGCATGTGTGAAACAGTCGTTCCATATCGGGCTGGAAACGTCTACTGCTACTGCCGGTGGTCATTTTGACAACAACCTGCAATGATAATTTTCTCGTTGCTGGTCACAATCCACTTAACTAGTGTGTGCACATGTGACGTTCTTTAGTGCGTCCTACCACAGGTATTTTTCAAGCGGAACCTTTTTAAAATACATTGTTTCAATTAAAAATGTGTATGTTTGCACAAAAAATACACTTTCTAAGGATTATCACAATCCGTTGATTGTCTAGCAATACGAGCTCCTGACTACCAATAATAACTGAAAATTATCATGCCTGTTAACTGGCTCCCCCAAATGGTTCGAATGGCTCTGAGCACTATGGGACTCACATCTAAGGTCATCAGTCCCCTAGAACTTAGAAATACTTAAACCTAACTAACCTAAGGACATCACACACATCCCTGCCCGAGGCAGGATTCGAACCTGCGACCGTAACAGTCGCGCGTTTCCGGACTGAAGTGCCTTGAACCGCACGGCCACCAAGCCGGTTGGCTCCCCCACATGAACCATGTACTTTGCCGTTGGTGGGGAGGCCTGTGTGCATCAGCTGTACAGATAGCTGTTCCGTAGGTGCAACCACAACGGAGGGGTATCTGTTGAGAGGCCAGACAAACCTGTGGGTCCTCAAGAGCGGCAGTAGCGTTTTCAGAAGTAGCAATGGCAACAGTCTGGATGATTGACTGATCTGGCCTTCTAACACTAACCAAAACGGCTGGTACTGTGAACGGCTGAAAGCAAGGGGAAACGACGTAATTTTTCCCGTGGGCATGCAGCTCTACTGTATGGTTAAATGATGATGGCGCCCTCTTTGGGTAAAATATTCCGGAGGTAAAATAGTAACCCATTCGGATCTCCGGGCGGGGACTATTCAGGAGGACGTCGTTATCAGGAGAAGGAAAATTGTCGTTCTATGGATAGTAGAATTGAATGTCAGATCCCTTAATCGGGCAGGAGAGATTAGATAATTTAAAAAGAGAAATAGATTGGTTAAAATTAGATACAGTGGAATTTAGTGAAGTTCAGTGGAAGAGGAAGGAGACTTCTGGTCAGGTGAATACAGGATTACAAATACAAAATTAAATAGGCTTAACTCAGGAGTTGGTTTAAAATGAATAAAAAAATAGGAACGCGGATAAGCTACTACGCATAGCATAGTGAACGCATTATTGTAGCCAAGATAGACACGAAGCCCGCGCCTACCACAGTAGTACAAGTTTATATGTCAAGCAGCTTCGCAGATGATGAAGAGACTGAAGAAATGCATAATGATATAAAAGCAATTATTCATATAATTAAGGGAGACGAAAATTTAATAGGCATGGGGGACTGGAATTTGATAGTAGGAAAAGGAAGAGAAGGAAAAGTAGTGAATATGGACTGTGGGTAAGGGATGAAAGAGGAAGCCGCCTGGTATAATTTTGCACAGAGCATAACTCAGTCATAGCTAACACTTAGTTTAAGAACCATGAAAGAAGGTTGTATACATGAAAGAGACCTGGAGACACCGAAAGGTGCCAGATTGATTATATAACGGTAACAGAGATTTAGCAACCAGATTTTAAACTGTAAGACTTTGCAAGATCAGATTTTGATTCTGACCACAATTTAGTGGTTATGAAGCTTGGATTTAAACCAAAGAAATAGCAAAACGTTTGGAAGGAGAAGGCACCTGGATGAACGGAAAGAACCAGACGTTGTAGAAGGATTCAGAGGGAGCATTAGGGAACGATTGACAAGAATAGGAGAAAGGAATACTGCAGAAGAATAATTGGTAGCTTTGAGAGATAAAATAGTCAAAGGAGCACAGGATCATGTGGATAAAAAGACGAGAGCTAATAGAAATCCTTGGGTAACACAAGACGCACTGAATTTAATTGATGAAAGGAGAAAGTATAAAAATGTAGTAAGCGAAACAGGCGAATAGGAAAATAAACGTTTCAAAAAAGGGATCGACAGAAAGTGCAAAATGGCGAAGCAGGAATGGCTAGAAGACAAATGTAAAGATGTAGAAGTGTATATCGCTAGACGTAAGATAGATGCCGCCAACAGGAAGATTAAAGAGGACTTTGGAGAAAAGTAAATCATTTGTATGAATATCAAGAGCTCAGACGGAAAACAAGTCCTAAGCAAAGAACGGAAAGCAGAAAGATGGAAGCAGTATGTAGTGTGTCTTTACAAGCGAGATATACTTGAGGGCAATATTATGGAAATGGAAGAAGACGTAGATGAAGATGAAATGGGATATATGAAACTGCTTGAGGGAATTGACAGAGCACTGAAAGGTATAAGTCGACACAAGCTCCCAGGAGTAGACAACATTTCGTTAGATCTACTGATAGCCTTGGGAGAATCCACGACAAAAGTCTTCCATCCGGTGAGCAAGATGTATGAGACGGGCGAAATACCTTCAGACTTCAAGAAGAATATGATAGCTCCAATTCCAAAGAAAGCAGATGCTTACAGGTGTGAAAATTACCGAACAGGTAGGTGCTGACAGATGTGAAAATTACCGTACTATCCGCTAAATAAGTCATGGCTACAAAATACTAACACGAATTCTTAACAGACGAATGGAAAAACTTGTAGAAGCCGACTTCAGGGATGATCATGTTGGATTCCATAGAAATGTAGGAACACGCATGGCAATACTGACACTACGAATTATCTTAGAAGATACGTTACGGAAAGGCAAACCCACGTTTATAGCATTTGTAGACTTAGAGAAAACTTTTGGTAATGTTGACTGGAATACTCTCTTTCAAATTCTGAAGGAGGAATGGGTAAAATACACGGGGAAAAGGCTATTTACGATTTGTACAAAAACCAGATGGCAGTTATAGGAGTCGAGGGCCACGAAAAGGAAGCAGTGGTTGAGAAGGGAGTGAGACAGGGTTGAAGCCTATCCCCGACATTATTCAGTCAGTATATTGAGCAAGCAGTAAAGGAAGCAACTGAAAAGTTTGGAGTAGCAATTAAAATCCAGGGAGAAGAAATAAAAACCTTGAGTTTTGCCGATGACATTGTAAGTCTGTCAGAGACAGGAAAGGACTTGGAAGAACAGTTGAACGGAATGGAAAATGTCTTGAAAGGAGGGTATACCATGAACGTCAACAAAAGCAAAAAGAGGATAATGGAATGTAGTCGAGGGTATTAGATTAGGAAATGAGACGCTTAAAGTAGTAAATAAGTTTTGCTATTTGGGGAGCAAAGTAACTGATGATGGTCGAAGTAGAGAGGATATAAAATGTAGACTGGTAATGGCAAGGAAAGCGTTTCTGAAGAAGAGCAATTTGTTAACATAGAGTATAGATTTAACCGTTAGGAAGTCTTTTCTGAAAGTATTTGTATGTAGTGTAGCCATGTATGGAAGTGAGACATGGACGGTAAATAGTTTGCACAAGAAGAGAATAAAGTTTTTGAAATGTGATATTGCAGAAGATTGACGAAGATTAGATGGGTAGTTCACGTAACTAATGAGGAGGTACTGAATAGAATTGGGGAGGGATCGGTTGGTAGGACACGTTCTGAGGCATCGAGAGTCACGAATTTAGTATTGGAGGGCAGCGTGGAGGGTAAAAATCTTAGAGAAGACCAAGAGATGAATACACTAATCAGATTCAGACGATGTACGTTGCAGTAGTTACTCGGATATGAAGAGGCTTGCACACAATACAGTAGCGTGGAGAGCTGCATCAATCCCGTCTTTGGACTGTCGACAACAACAATAATATTAACTAGATATACGTTAGAGTGGAAGCTGTGGATGTACAGAGAAACTGAATCATACTCTCAGTGGAAGTTTATAAAGGGTATCTAGCTCGTTTGTGGTACTGAGAAAATGAGAAGCATCTTACGATAATTCAGTTATTTAAAGAAGTAGTTTTTCTTATATTTGAGGATATTCTAAATTTGTTATTTAATAAACTGTTGTCGTTGTTCAAATTTAAAAGAAGCGGTATTGCGCGGATTAATACTAATATCGGTTTCTCTATTATGTGTATCAGGCAGTCAGAGGACAGTAGGTTTGCGCGTATTTTGTGGGTTAAGAGAACTGCTTTCTAAAATCTCAATTCACTTCGGAGCTCAGTCTTCATTATGTTCGGACGTGACTGTAGGGAGCGCTGACCAAATGTAATAATTTTGCGTAATTACGAGTTAAACGTGATTGTCGAGTGCCGCAAAGTGAACACAAACAAGTGAGAGGGATGAACGCGCGAAATTCCGATTTTTGTGTGTAAACTGTGACTTTTGAATTAACTAAAATGCACGTGGCGTATTATGAAAGTCAAGACTGAGAAATGAACATTCAAAGAGATTGATTTGAGTAACAGTAGGGCAAACATTCTGTCGCAGGCAATCTGTTTTATAATAGTTCTGGGCCAGTAAAGCGCTGTAATCTGGCTATTATGAGTGACTGCGATTGTGTGTAAGTGTCGAAATTGTAACTTAAGCCTATAACGAACTTGGCGGTGTTTTATGTAAAGGAATTGACAATGTAGTGAAGTCTTTTCTCACGCCTACCTCTGTGGCCGAACGGTTCTAGGCGCTTCTGTCCGGAACCGCGCTGCTTCTACGGTCGCAGGTTCGAATCCTGCCTCGGCAATGGATGTGTGTGATGTCCTTCGGTTACTTAGGTTTAAGTAGTTCTAAGTCTAGGGGACTGATGACCTCAGATGTTAAGTCCCATAGTGCTTAGAGCCATTTGCACCATTTTTTCTCACAAACAATCTATTATTTAAAAGTTCACTAAACTTCAACCAAAGATCTTTAATACAACCTAATACAGTTAGTGTGGTTGGGTCTACTACGTCTTGTTCAGTCGAGCAACAATGATTCGTTTTTAACTGGGAAGGCTGGTGTTGGATCTGCAGAAGACGCGAAGACTACCGCAGTGTGAGTGGAACTGTTATCTGTAGGACGGACATACACTGATAAACCAAAACATCATTAGCTCTGCCCACCGCGACGTTGGATGCCCCCTGCTGACGTTGCGGGCACCTTACTAGGTAAAAAAATATCTAAGTCAGTCACGGACGGGGATCATCCTAAATGAAGATATAGGTTGCCAATGGGGAAACCCTCTGAGATAAGTGACGTTAACAAAGGGCAATTTATTATTACGCATCGCCTGTGAACGAGTCTGTCGAAAATGGCGAAGCTGGAAGAATGTTCACGTGCTACTGCCGTGACCGTCAACGGAAAAAAAGGTAGAAGGACAGTGATACTACGACTTGGTGATAAATGGTTGGACGTCCACGAATCTCCATACGAAGTTGGGTTCGGAGACTTGTCTGCTCTGAAAAGAGGGATTCATGGTGATCTGTGGCATTTCTGCAGAAAGAGCAAACGCTGGTGCACTCACAAATCTTTTGGAGTACACCGTCCATCGTACATTGTTGAACACGAAGTTCCGCAACAGACCACCCCATGGTGTTCACATGTTCACCCATCGACATCATCAGTTATGATTGCAATGGGCTCGGGACCATAGCGATTCCACCGTCGATCAATGGAAACGTGTCGGCTCTTCGGGTGGATCACATTTAACTTCATTAGGTCGATGTTCGTCTCCACAAACGCCGTCTTCAAGGTGAACGGCGGCCCGAAACGTGCATCGCGCCAGGGACGCAAGCTGGTGGAGCAGTAATATGCTAAGGGAGACATTCTCCTGCGCTTGCTCGGGACCTGTGGCAGTAATTGAAGACATGCTGACACCTGCGAACTACGTGCATCCCTTCACGCTTGATGTCTTCCCCGACAGCGATGTAATCTTTCAGCAGTATAATTGTTCATGTGTCGGAGCCAGAGCCGTGCTACAGTGGTTTGAAGAGCATTATAGTGAACTCGTATTGGTGTTCCGCCGGCCAGATTAGCCCGATGTAAATCCTATGGAGCCATCTAGGCCGGTATCCGACACCATCATCACGTTGGCTAATCAGCGGCCCGTTACGTTCGCGAATTATATAAAGTGTGAGTAGACGTCTAATGCCAGATACCTTTACAAACCTACCAACAAACTGTCGGATCCCTGATGCGCAGAATTAATGATGTATTTCGTCCCAAAGCCGGACAAACAAGCCATTAAACAGGTGGTCATAATGTTTTGGTTCATGAGTGTATAATCGCTCCGTTGCTACCCCATCTCCATTTATGCGCTAATTCGGCTACTAACATCTGGGCTACAAAAATAGATGGTTATTAGTCACGGTAGTAGAAATCGCTGCCGTTTGCGGAGCTACATAAGGGAAGGGAACCACCGCACCTTGTGAAGCTCCCTCTGTATATTCCAAGACTTCCTGAAAAGGCAATTTTATTTAGCTGCTCTTATTGCTGTAGCGAGTTTCATTTCTACGGTGTTTATTAAGGAACCACGTCACTGATGAAAAACAGTAATTTCAGTTCATTGTCCCCCAATGTCATAAAATACTGGTTCTGCGTTCACGCAAACTTTCTACTGATGAATATAACGTGGAACGATTACAGAGCAGGTAGGGAGCAGGCTGGTGCTATATCGTCGAATTTAGTGCTAAAGAGATGACGCGAGCAAGTAAACTCTGTGACTGTGTAGAACTCAGACCAGCATAATTTCAATTGCCTTATTTACTTTTGACTTAATTGTGCCGCTGTTACTGCTGGTTGCTGCAGCTCATATAGTTAACGGAAATTTCTTCGCAGTAATACTTAGCATTAAATTAGTAGCTAACGTTTATCTTCATATTGTACATGAACTTACTGGGCACGGCTTCTTCCGTGTAGGTTCGCTTCGACCAGGAACAGCTTGAACAAGACCGTATTGAGACATCTATAATAGGAAGAAGGGGAACATCGGTTGTAAACTGTAAATGTGTTTTTATTGCAGATCACTTTCAGCTACTGTGTAGCTAATTGCAGTGCTCAATGAATACAAAAAACATAATGAGATCAGGCAATTAAATCTAAATGAAATCACATCACAAATATATCACCTTGTAAAAACATAAATTTACATAACATTATATCCAAGTCATGATGACTTGTCTTAAATACAATAGCTCATGACATTACAGGCAACAAACTTCAGTTAAACTGAGCTGCTGCTTACATCCGAATCCCTAACCTCAGCATGTAACTTCGATAGTAAATAGCGCCCTCTTTATAACTGTCATTTGTATTCTACACCATATAAGCTACTTTTCATCATGTACCCAGCTCTGAAGAGACAATTATGCACCCTGCGTGCGATATGTATCTGCAATGTACAACTTGGTTTTTAATATTAGTACTGGTTTCAGGTTTAAAAAAATGTTAATAGTATTTTAATTTGCGCCATCAACAGGTGGATTCTTCCTTCTTTTGTTAACATAATTATTTTAGTATTTAAGAATACCATTGTTATTTTATGTATCATCATTGCATTTTATCATTATAATTATTTTTTAAAATAAAAAATGTAGAAATGATCGAAACATCACGCTTACGACAAATACAGCAACGCACAACTGATCTATTGATGGGTTGACAAAGCCCTGGTATTATCCACCTAATAGCGGAATTCGAGAAATCTTCATCCGAGACAATTGCGCCGGCCAGAATGGCCGAGCGGTTCTAGGCGCTACAGTCTGGAACCGCGCGACTGCTACTGTCGCAGGTTCGAATCCTGCCTCGGGCATGGATGTGTGTGATGTCCTTAGGTTAGTTAGGCTTAAGTAGTTCTAAGTTCTAGGGGACTGATGACCTCAGAAGTTAAGTCCCATAGTGCTCAGAGCCATCTCTGAGACTATTGCATAGTCCTCTAAGGCACTGATCAAAAATTGTAAGAGAAATCGGCCGATCGGGCTGATGTTCTTCTCTCAGTTGTAGCAAGGATATGAAGAAGATCATCAATAGCATGGTTATGCCACTCCAGCCAGTCCTAAATTGCTCATCGTTTTCGGTGTAGCCCACTGCTGACGGAAGTAAACGTCTTCATTAGATCCCATTTCCGTATACTGCGTGTCAGAAGCGTTGGGTGTACAACTGTTTGCGCCAGTTAGTGTAAAGTGTAAAGATTTTGTGATTAAGAATTAGAGAAAGTGAGCTCGCTACCAGCATGTAACCTACTTCTTGAGGTGACATCTTAGGAGGCTGGGTCCGTGAGGCTGTAATTGCATTCAACTACTGACGCTATTGAACATGACGAAAAGTCATTGTTATACATACCACCAAAAAGAAGCTATAAAACTTTGTTTCGCTGCAGATCGTTTCGATTGTTTCGGCACTATCTAGCATACTTTAAATTTAAAATGGTGTTTACCAAATGTCCATTATTGTAAGACACACTAAACATCTGGCTAACGGTGAGGAGGCATGTCGCCGGCCGATGTGGCCGTGCGGTTCTAGGCGCTGCAGTCCGGAACCGCGGGACTGCTACGGTCGCAGGTTCGAATCCTGCCTCGGGCATGGATGTGTGTGATGTCCTTAGGTAGTTAGGTTTAAGTAATTCTAAGTTCTAGGGGACTGATGACCACAGATGTTAAGTCCCGTAGTGCTCAGAGCCTTTTGAACCATTTGGGAGGCATGTTGGTCTTGTGTAGTGTACATCATCCAGCGCACAAAAACAATTACATTAGATTAGAGCTTTCCTTCCTCCGGTTTGCAGTAGATGGTTGTGGCGACAAGTGGTAGTGCAGTTGGTAGGTTGTAAGTGTCATGCAATGAGCTTAGTCATTTGCAAACTTAACGCCATCAAAACGTAAGTCGATTTGTGATTGCATGACAAAGTTATTCACGACTGAACGTGTCAACTTAAGAGCCCAGTTCTCGTCATTTGCGAGAAGTTTTAATAATCTGCTTTCACGACAAGAAACCTACTGCTGAGGCTCATAAAATTCTGCGTAAGGTACGGTACATGTTACTCAAAGAACGTGCAGAATACAGTTTCAACGCTTCAGGACGTCGAAGACGGGCATGTCGGCGGAAGAGAGGAGACATTCGAAGCTACTGAAACAATCACAGGAATTCGTTATCAAAAGAAATTGATGCGTTTGAGCCGAGCAGTAAGAGACAAACGGCCACAATACGGCGACAGACATGAAAAGGTGATTTCTCAGCACGCCAGTGCTCGACTACATCTCACAAAATCCGTTAAAACATGCTTGGAAACATTGAAACAGGAAGTCCTACCCCAGCTACCGCATTCTCCACACATTGTTCCCTCTGACTGGCATCTTTTTCGATCAGTGGCACACAGCCTGGCTGACCAGCACTTTAGGTGTGATGAGCAAGTGACAAATTGGACCGATTCATGGATCACCTCAAAAAGACGCCCAATTATTCCGCCGCGGGATTCGTATGCTGCCCGAAAGGTGGGAGAAAGTCACGACCGCAATGACCAATACTTTGAATCGTATATTTTTTCACAATAGAACATCGAACTTTGAGAAAAAACGGAAGAAGCGAAGTTGCAGTTGATACAACTGTTTCGTCATCATCAGTCATGGTTGTGTTTGAGTATTGCAAGGTGTCGTGCCGTTCACAAGGTCCATTCTTTTCCGTAGCATTAACTAGATATTTAACACATCTCGTAATAATGAAGATATAGTATATATGTTCTCTCAAACAAAATGATTGCGATGTTTACAACTTGCAACTGACTTAGAGCGGTAGCGACATCAGAACAATTTCAACAAAGCGAAACGCTTTTGTTGACTGATCGATTTTATAATTTTTTTCATTTGTCGGGTTCATTACAATTTTGCCTCATTTTTCTCCGTTGCCAGAGCCACGTAATCTTCGTGGGTGTTGTTCTCGTCCTTCCAAGCCACAGTTTTATCGCTATATAGTTTCCTTAATTGTGAGGTGATTATTTCCCGTATAATCTCTTAGCTAGAGCAAACAAAATATTGCTCTTCTCAACAATACAGGTGGCCCTGCAGCGGCCCAAGCCGTTGCTGAGCAACAGTTTGAATTGAGCCCACTGGCGAGTAGCATGGATGCGTCTGCCCGCAGTAAGAAAAATCTTAAGAAAATCGTGGAACGCAACAAAAACGTGCAGCAACGGTAGCAGCCAGAAGGTAAGCCATCATCGAGCATCTCAGTACCGTCAACCAGGTACATTCAAAACACAGGCGTCATACATATTGCACCTTTCCGCGGACGCATTACATAATTTCTCAGTGGCGTGTATATTTAAGATCTTCGATATTGCAGCTATATTTAGGTTAACTTTATTTTGCATACCACTCATCTGGACTGTTTATCAAGGTTTGTCTAAGGCCGTTTGTATTGGAGAAGCGAATTTTATACATCTTGTAATTACAAGGAAATAGAATACTACAGATTATATATTCTCCTAAGAAAAGTACATGCCAAGGTACCTCTGTATTGACTCGGATAGACATTGTTTGACGAGTCGAATGTGTCACCATGATGTTTTGAAACAAACTTTTTACATGCACATATAATTAAAATTAAATTTTTTTTTATAAAACACGCTCGGGTTCCCGGTTTCGATTCCCGGCGGGGTCAGGGATTTTCTCTGCCTCGTGATGAGTGGATGTTGTGTGATGTCCTTAGGTTAGTTAGGTTTAAGTAGTTCTACGTTCTAGGGGACTGTTGACCATAGATGTTAAGTCACATAGTGCTCAGAGCCATTTGAACCATTTTTTTAATAAAAATTTGTAATTATTATAAACGAAATTCAAACATTAAGCTGTATTTTTCACAAAAAAATGTTTTTCTATAAACGGAAAGAAATGCTATTTGAAATTGTTGTTTTTGCTCACGCTTGGTTAGATAAGGTTGGGAGGGATTTCGTCTTTATTCCAGCGCAGTTCGTATCCTCATATCAAATACAGTGCTCTCACAGTTTCTGGCTTTCTCGTCTGCCAGGTACTATCGATAGAGATATCTGGAATTCGAGACGCTGCTATGTTGATTCTTTGTGCTCCTTTCTTTGGTGTCGAAAAGATACTGTGCCCAATAAGGCTGACACTATGGTAGTCATAGTTAATTGCTGCGTTTCATTCTAGTGATGAGTAATTTGTAGCGGTGAATATCATTTGTACATGACCTCTTACGGCGTTGTGTAGTCCCTGATTTGGTACAACAGTTATTACTCGTTCTCTCCAAGAAGACTCTCAGAGCAGTGGCTGAATGAAATAGCTGTTTAGTTAGAAGTCAAGACACTGCGTGTGACTCCTCCGCATCTTTCAATACTGTCTGCAAAGAATATTTTCATTGAATGTGTCAAATTCAGTGACGTACTACATTTTCGTAATCTTTCGCTCATGGTATTGCGCTCTTCCTTTCGTTTACGTGTACATAGACGCACCGATCACAGCGTCGTATACTAGCTAAAGTAGACGAAATGATTCGCATATCTTTACGTTAAAATGATTTCTAAAACCAATTCTGATTATTTTAAAATAGAGAAAGACTTCACTTGACTGAATGGTTTTACTGATTTATCCAGTCTTTCCAATTTAGTTTTTCTTCTTTCCCTTCTCATTAGGAGCCTCTGAGCAAGGCCCCGTTTGACCCACCCTAATTATGGCTTTCATTGCTGTAACATATGCGATGGCATCGAAAAGGCGGCCCATTCAGTCTCTTATTGCAGTGAGACCTATATTTAAAAAAAAAATATATATTACAATTATTTGCTTCTCACTTAACATTGCATAAATATCAACAAACTTTCTGTAACACACTTTTTTTTTTTTACTAAGATTGCGATCTGCCGTACCTAACTATCATCTATCACCTATTCTATACGTTACACCCTATGAATATATGCTGTTTATAACCAACAGCATTCTAAATGTCCCGAAAACAAATCGTTATTGGTACGATTTGTTGCAATAAAATGGTTCAAATGACTCTGAGCACTATGGGACTCAACATCTTAGGTCATAAGTCCCCTAGAACTTAGAACTACTTAAACCTAACTAACCTAAGGACATCACACACACCCATGCCCGAGGCAGGATTCGAACCTGCGACCGTAGCAGCCCCGCGGTTCCGGACTGTAGCGCCAGAACCGCACGGCCACCGCGGCCGGCTGTTGCAATAAAATAATGGGAAATGTCATATTGTTGGTTACACAATTTTCATATTTAGTTATTTTTACTTTATAACTCACTTGTATGAGATAAAGCCGTTTTAAGGAAACGACCCATTAAAGATTCATTAAAATGTGTCGTTCGTGTTCGTATTTGTCGTAATCAAATGTCAATTAATGAAAATTCTTTTGTTAAAATCTTTAGAAGAGTGCAACATAAAATATACGAGTGTCGTAGCAGACTTTCAGTACCGCATAATTGGGTAAGACACCATGTTACGGAACTGAGAGTAGCTCGGTAGAGATTTTGTGCCCTCGTGTACACAGTCTTTTTCAACTTTGCTTTTTCTGGAGAGTTGTGTGATTTTCTTATGAAATTAATAGAAATAGTTTCTGTATCATTTGATGTTCTGTAAGTGCGTCATCTTTCATAAGTGAGTTTGTTAGATTTGGTGAACTTCTATATGCTGATGTGATTACTGAGTGGATACGTATCTTTCATTTTTGTCTTATTACAGGCCGCGCGGTGTAGCCGAGTCGTCTCCTTTTTCTAAGAACGTGGATCATAAAAATTTTATTTAATAGATCTGTTGACAGAAAGTGTTCACATTATCAAATGCCTTTAATTTTATCTTATAAAACCAATGCTGCAACACAGCTGGAAACCAGATATCAAATGAAATAAGCAACTATGTAAAGCAAAGCATAAAAATATCATTCAATAGTCATGTGGCATTTCATAAGTTAGTAGAAATTCTTTCAACTCTCGTAGAAAGACACTTGTCATAATCAGGTGTGCAGATGTAAGAGTATTTGCCATCAATTCGTAAGCATTTCAGGAAGCAGCACAAAATACGTGCTCCACAGTATAATCATATGTTTCCAAGTAATAGCGTGTCATATTTGGGATGCTTTCTACAAGGAATGTCAATAGTACAGTCTGTGATTTTCATACAGAGCGCTACGTGGCGTTACCAATAAAAAAAAACCCAAGCAGCCTACTTACAGTTAGTTTAAGTTAGACTAAGTAGTCTGTAAGCTTAGGAACCGATGACCTCAGCAGTTTTGTCCCATAAGACCTTACCACACTTTCCATTTTTATTATTACACATTCACGGATACTCATGTTTTTATTCATGCATAGACTATTTAGGGAAATGTATATCTGCGCGGGAGAACATTACATGCTACTCGAATGTTTAAGATAGAAAGATAAGCCTTCCACTCTCGCATGTAGGTTCGTGGATGAGGAAAAGGATATCAGTTTGTGCGGTCATGTACTGTAGTAGTGAGTAAAAGGAAAAGCTTGTGGTTTGGAAATACCAGCTGGTAATTGCCAGTTGACGTGTTTTAATTAATATTTTGATCTTTTGTATGAACAAATAACCAGATAAGAGATACTGTAGAATTTCCTGTACGGGCCTCAAATCGATTTTACCCTGCAAATTTTGCGGTGAGAGTTTGTCTCCTTTGGTTGAGACTAGTATCTTCACGTACTGATGCTTTTAAATGTCTCATTTCGCGTATTGAAAGCTGTTGAATTACTCCTCAGTAAATGAGTGAGTAGCATTGTCATGCTGTAAGTAGCTGACGAGGGCACTGTATGAGCTGAACTGTATTCTAGTCCGAATAACATAAAAAAAACGAAATCGTACTTTCTCACCACACAAAAAAAGAAAATTATAAATTTATAAATAATTGTAATTTGATGTAAAGCCGCGAGGTCTGGGACGACTTGTCACGGTCCGCGCGGCTTCTTCCGTCGGATGTTCGAGTCCTCCCTCGGGCATGGGTGTGTGTTGTCCTTAGCGTAAGTTAGTTTAAGTTAGACTAAACAGAGTGTAAGCTTAGGGACCGATGACCTCAGCAGCTTGGTCCCATAAGATCTTACCACAAATTTCCAAATTTGATGTAAAGATGTAAGGTGCTCATGTCATTCTGACTCCTGCATGCTACCGATGTGGACGCCAGACAGAGAGAGAGAGAGAGAGAGAGAGAGAGAGAGAGAGCAAGTCACGTTACTGCCAAACAATGTTTGCTCCTATCGTGGCACAGTCCTCGCCCCCGCACACTATGACACACTCCTAGCTGAAGTGTGGCAGGTGATGGACGCACTGTGGAGCACCTCGCCGAACCGCGACTGCATCTGTTAGACGAAGAAAGACGGATTGCGAAGGACGGCAAGGATGAAAAAGATGCACAGATTAGAAAGCGAAGAGGATACAAATCCCGAACAACGCCATTATTCTTGAAGAGAAGAAGTTTGAGGCGAGACTGCAGCACTGCGCAGCTGGGAATGACTATTGTCAGGTAGTAACCCGCTCAGAGCTCATAGAAAGACTACTCCACCGCCCCGAGTCATGCATCAAAATACCAACCGACTAAGCTGTTTCATTTTTATAGAAAATTTCTATTAACATCGTATCCTCTATAAATCACTGGTCACTTTGTAAAGCATAGTGTTGTTCAGACGTGTATTATGTGTGAACATCACCCGATATTTTAGTCTGTCTTTTTGAATATACAGGGTGTCCCATTTATCTTGACCACCCTAAATAACTGCTTGTACAAATGCAAATTTTTCAAGCAAATGTTCTTTAGTCGTCAGGGGGACATCAATCAGCATAACTGCCTTCATTGTAGCTTTGTTTTTTACAAAGATATGAACAGCGGAATGACTTTTTTAAATGGCACTTTCTATTTTTTATTCGGTAATTCATTTCCTCTCCTAAAGGCCTGTTCAAAAATGTATCACAGTGTACAATTCACTGCAACACAACGTTATTAATTACATAACACAACGCTGACTTTGAGCCTGAAATCACGAACTCGTCCACTTGCTGGAGTCGTCAGAAAACAAATGAAAACCAAGTAAAAACATAACACAAAATTGACTTTGAGTCTCCTGTACCATTGCCCAGGAGAAGAACATTCAAAGGTGCTCGAAGTGGTGACCGATACACTAGTGCACTCGTTGAATGAAAGAATTATTTACTGCTTCCAGTGTTGCCTGCTGAAGACAACTACAACCAAGCACGGTACGTTCTTGCATGTCCTCTGGAATTGTTGGAATATCGCGGTAGACAACGTCTTTAATGCATCCTCAAAGAAAAAAGTCATGAGGACTTAAAGCAGGAGACCTAGCAGGCTAAGCAACTGCTCCTCCTCGACCAATCCACCTGGCAGGATGCCTTCGGTTCAGACCACCACGTGCACGCAAGGCATTATGTGCTGGACACCCACCGTGTTGACACCACATACGCATTCTGGTTCTTAGCGGCACTTATGTTTACATTTTTCCTCTGTCAACGTCAGCACGTGGATGTGTTCCATTACCCCGAGTACCTGCACTAAGCGCTGGGAGCGTCAGCGTCATTTTTGTATTATGTAATTAATAAGGTTGTGTTTCAGTAAATGGTACACTGTGATACATTTTTGAATAGGTCTTTAGGAGAAGAAATGAGCTATCGAATAAAAAATACAGGGTGCCATTTAAAAAAAAAGTCATACCGCTGTTCATATCTTTGGAAAAAAACAAAGCTAAAACGAAGGCAATCATGCTGATTTATGTCCGCCTGATGGATAAAGAACATTTGCTTGAAACATTTTGTAATTTTCATCTGGACAAACAGTTATTTAGGGCGGTCAAGATAAATGGGACACACTGTGTACTTCATTCTAAAATCTTTGTCTTGGAATATCATTCCATAGGAATAGTGACTCACCTATCTCACTAGGAATTACAATTACGAACAAGTTAAATTGGAAGGAACACACAGAAAATGTTGTGGGGAAGGCTTAACAAAGCGTTTTATTGGCAGGATACATAGAAAATGTAACAGATCTACTAAAGAGGCTGCCTACACTACGCTTGTCCGTTCTCTTTTGGAATTATGCTGTGCGGTGTGGAATCCTTACCAGATAGGACTGACGGGAGTACATCGAGGAATTTCAAAGAAGGGCAGCACGTTTTGCATTACCGCGAAATAGGGGAGAGAGTTTCACTGAAATGATACAGGATTTTGGGAGGACATCATTAAAACAAAGGCGTTTTTCGTTGCGGCAGAATCTTCTCACGAAATTTCAATCACCAACTTTCTTCTCCACCAATGCGAAAATATTTTTCGTGAGGCAGCGTACCTGGGGGGAAACGATCATCTAATAAAATAAGGGAAATCGGAGCTCGCACGGAAAGATATACGTGTCCGTTTTCTCCGCACGCTGTACGAGGTCGGTATAATAGAGAATTATTGTGAAGGTGCTTCGATGAACCCTCTGCCTTGCACTTGAATGCGAGTTGCTGAGTATTCATGTAGATGTAGATGTAGATGTAGGTGTACAGACAAAAAGCAGACCGTTATGGTCGACCGGTTCTAGGCGCTTCAGTCTCGAACCGCGTAACCCTACGGTCGCAAGTTCGAATCCTGCCTCGGGCATGGATGTGTGTGATGTCCTTAGGTTAGTTAGGTTTAAGTAGTTCTAAGTTCTAGGGGACTGATGACCTCAGCTGTTAAGTCCCATAGTGCTCAGAGCCATTTGAACCATTTTTGAACAGGCAAAAAAAAAAAAAACCATGACTAGCATAAGAGAGGAAAATTGCACTTTAATACAGCTTACGTAGGAATTCTACTCACCTCCATTTTCGTGTACTAGCTGCATGGTTTGCAGCCGCAATAAAGCGCCAAGAACACGCAATCGCATTGACCAGCTTGTGCCGTGTGACGGCGGCACTGTGCCTCGAACACTGGATATCCCGTCTGCGTGCACGAGAACGTTAGCTGCCTCCTCCCATGCAGCTACGGCCTTAGCGGTACTCAGCTGTGAAGGCGGGAAGGCCGGAGCTAATCAAGGCGTGTAGACAGTAATCGTACGTAGCAACAACAACAAAAAATGGTACGGACCACGTCGTCGTGATGGGGAAGCCGTATTAATTGGAGCGTTTAAGAGGGGGCGGAAGCTTTTTATCGGAGGTAGCTGCACCACCATTCACTAGCGAATGGGGCATCAGCCGCGGCACGCGAACGCAAATGTAAAGAGAGAGCGGCCCAGGCGGGGAAGAAAGGGTCTCTCGCCGACGGCGGTATCGGAGACACGGGGTTGTGGGAGGGATGCACCGCACCGCCAACAAGCAGCGGCGAGGCACGTGCGCCGGAAACGAAGCCTCTTTTTATGGCTGCTAAACAAAATAACCTGCGCTCCCTGTTCTCTGTCGCTAATAAAGGCAGTAAAGCGGCAGCTGCGACCTCCGTCCGCCAAATCCCGCCCCCGTCCTTGTGTGACGCTCTAGTGAACACTCGGTCTTGCCTATGCAGATGCAGAGCGCAGCCCGTTATGTTAGACGATCGCTTGCAAGTTGCTTGTTAGTCCATTTCAGGGAAATGATGCGATTAACTGCTTTCAGCGCAAAAGACTTAGCCGGCTGCTGTGACCCCGCGGTTCTAAGCGCTTCAGTCCGGAACTGCGCTGCTGCTACGATGGCAGGTTCGTATCCTGCCTCGCTTCTGGATGTGTGTGATGTCCTTAGGATCGTTAGGTTTAAGTAGTTATAAGTCAAGGGGACTGATAACCTCAGATATTAAGTCCCTTAGTGCTCAGAGCCAGTTGAACAATTTTTTGAACAAAAGACTCCAAAAAGACAAGAAAGATAGGTTGTTACTATTACATGTGCGGTGCCTTTTCTCGAAAAAAATATGTGCCATGTTCAAAAGAACAGTCACCACACATACAGACGGATCCAGAAAAATGTAGACGCTCTTCGATAGTTACACTACTGGCCATTAAAATTGCTACACCAAGAAGAAATGCATATTATAATCGGCTATTCATTGGACAAATATATTATACTAGAGCTGACATGTGATTACATTTTCACGCAATTTGGGTGCATAGATCCTAAGAAATAAGTACCCAGAACAACCGCTTCTGGCCGTAATAACGGCCTTGATACGCCTGGGCACTGAGTCAAACAGAGCCTCGATGGCGTGTACAGGTACAGCTCCCCATGCAGCTTCAACACGACACCACATTTCATCAAGAGTAGTGACTGGCGTATTGTAACGAGCCAGTTGCTAGGCCACCGTTGACTGCACGTTTTCAACTCGTGAGAGAACTGGAGAATGTGCTGGCCAGGTCAGCAGCTGAACATTTTTTGTATCCAGAGAGGCCCGTAGAGGACCTACAGCACGCGGTCTTGCATTATTCTACTGAAATGGAGGGTATTGCAGGGATCGAATGAAGGGTAGAGCCACGGATCGTAACACATCTGAAATGTAACGTTCACTGTTCAAAGTGTCGTCAATGCGAACAAGAGGTGACCGAGACGTGTAACCAATGGCACCCCATACCATCACGCTGGATGATACGACAGTATGGCGATGACAAATACACGCTTCCAATGTGTGTTCACCGCTGTGTCGCCAAACACGGATGCGACCTTGATGATGCTGCAAATAGAACTGGATTTATCCGAAAAAATGACGTTTTGCCATTCGTGCACCTAGGTTCGTCGTCGAGTACACCATCGCAGGCGCTCCTGACTGTGATGCAGCGTCAAGGGTAACTGCAGCCATGGTCTCCGAGGTGATAGACCATGCTGCTGCAAACGTCGTCGAACTGTTCGTGCAGATCGTTGTTGTCTTGCAAAGGTCCCCATTTGTTGACTCAGGGATCGAGACGTGGCTGCACTATCCGTTACAGCCATGCCGGTAAGATGCCTGTCATACCGGCTGCTAGTGATACGAGGCCGTTGGGATCCAGGACGGCGTTCCGTATTACCCTCCTGAAACCACCGATTCCATATTGTGCTAACACTCATTGAATCTCGACCAACGCGAGCAGAAATGTGGCGATACGATAAACTGCAATCGCGATAGTCTACAATCCGACCTTTATCAAAGTCGGAAACGTGGTGGTACGCATTTCTCCTCCTTACACGACCCATCACAACAACGTTTCACCAGGCAACGCCGGTCAACTGCTGTTTGTGTATGAGAAATCGGTTGGAAACTTTCCTCACGTCAGCATGTTGTAGGTGTCGCCACCGGTGCCAACCTTGTGTGAATGCTTTGAAAAGCTCATTTGCATATGACAGCATCTTCTTCCTGTCGGTTAAATTTCGCGTCTGTAGCACGTCATCTACGTGGTGTAGCAATTTTAATGGCCAGTAGTGTAATGTCGTCGGAACAAAACGGCATATCGTTGCTATAGTATGCAGTAGCGTCGTCCATTGTTCTCTACAGATCTTTGCACTTGCTTTCCACCAGGTGACAGAGCAGCAATGAATGAAGTAAGATTGTTGTTTGAGCAAGGCAAGGACGTAATGAGATGATACTGGGCGTACCAAAACGTGATGGATGTACAACGGCAATGGCGTGATGTGTGCGGAATTCAGCCATCTACACGTACAACAATCTATGCTATTAAGGATAAATCTGAAGCTGACGGTGCTGTTCGGGATGTGCATCAGGAAAGGCCTGGCTGATCGAGAACGTCAACACGTCCAGCTTCCAGCGCTGCTGTGTTGCATTTACTAGGTCAAATGGTTCAAATGGCTCTGAGAACTATGGGACTTAATATCTGGGGTCAGTCCCTATAACTTAGAACTACTTAAACCTAACTAACCTAAGGACATCACACACATTCATGCCCGAGGCAGGATTCGAACCTACGACCGTAGCGGTCCGGTTCCAGACTGAAGCGCCTAGAGCCGCTCGGGCACCACGGCCGGCTGCTACGTTACCTCAGAAATCTGTTAAGCAGGGTGCACGTGAAAGCCGGGAAAGCCGATCAAGGGTACGACGAATTCTGAAGGCTGCAGAGTGGAATATGTACATTTTAAGATCTTTGCACCCTATGAACGAGGACGAGCCGGATCGTAGGATGGAGTACTGTGAGTGGTTTGAAAGCATGCTTCGCGGTGGTGTACGGTTTGTATTGATGGTTATCTGGTCTGACGAGGTGCAATTCACACTGAATGATTCTCTAAACCGCAATAGCTTCGTGCACTGGGCTCCTGAAAATCCTCACGTTCACGTGGACAAACATGTTAATCTACCGTTCTTTGAAGTGTGATGTGGTCTGTCACCTGGCGGTTTGATTGGCCCATTCATCTTTGAAGGTAACGTAGCTGGTGAGCTGTATCTTCATAAGCTATGAACATCGATTTTACGTGACATCCGATGGGTGTTCGGAAATGTAAGATTTTACACAGCAACATAACGCTCTGCCTCAGTTCTACATAGATGTCAGGCCAAACTTGGAACAAAATCTACCTGGACGATGGATGGGTCGAAGAGTGGCTGTTGAGTCTCCAGGCCTTAAGCTTCTTGACTCCTACTTATGGAGGCCTAGAAAACTGAAGTTTACCAACAGAAGCCAGCCACACTGAACGAGCTACGAGAAACCATCGAGGCATCCTGTGCGGCTACCACACCGGCAACACTCATAGCCGTAGTTCGGTCAACGTTCAACGGCATCTACGTTCTTTGGCTGCTAATGGGAGGCACTTTGAACACACAAAATTGTAACGATATTTAATTTTGTTCCATTAATACTGACTGTCAAACAGTGTCTATTTTTTTCTGGACTCCTCAGTATATACAGGGTGTAAATTTTAAGATGGCAAACCAGAATAACTCGAAAAATAAGCTTCACACGAAAAATTGTGTAGAATCCAAACTTGATTATTTTCGAGGAGGACATATGCTAGTGCTAAAATTAGCCCGCCACACCAGCTCCCTGGGGGTGGGGCGGGAGGCACTTTAAAATTTGAAATGGGAACCCCCGTTTTTTATTGCAGAATAAGGTTCTACATAAAAAATACATACATTTTGTCTTAAACATTTGTTTTGATTCTTGGTAGTTGGCACTGCAATTCAAGAAAAGCCATGTTCTCATTTTTGCGTGGAAAATGGTTACGGAGAAATAAAAAATACTTATTTACTTCGTAAACTTTGGTTCGCTAAAGCTAAAACTCCCCCTCTCTCCCCATAGGGTGGGGTTTGAGAGAGAGGAATCAGAGTTTTACAAATGTTGACCCAAATATTAATTTTTTCCGCAAATTCGGATAAGTTTTGTTTGTTTCGTGGTCATGAGGCTACACAACTTTTAATTACCAAACAAATCATCTGCCTGCCTAACTAACTAACTAACCAAACATCCTTCTTACTGACGAGTGAACTCATTAACCAAATAACTGTCTGACACACGAACCTAATTTACAGCACGACTCAATAAATGCATCGAAGTTGGAGGTCATCACTTTGAACATTTGATTTCATAAAACGGTGAGATGCAAGTGATTTACGGACAACAAGCAGGCCGAAAATAAGAGGCGAGGGGACCCATTGGAAACAAGCACCACGAAATTCGATTACTTGCTAGTATTTGCAAATAATAAGTTATTTAGCTAGTTAGATGGGGAAGAGAGGGAGAGTTTTAGTTTTAGTGAATCAAAATTTATGAAGTAAATAAGTATTTTTTATTTACCCGTAACAATCTTCCACGCAAAAATGAGAACATGGATTTTCTTTAATTACAGCGCCAACTACCAAGAATCAAAACAAATGTTTAAGACCAAATGTACGTAGTTTTTTTATGCAGAATCTGATTCTGCAATAAATATGGCGGTTCCCATTTGAAATTTTAAAGTTGCCTCCCGCCCCACCCACAGGGGCTGGGGTGGTGGGCTAATTTTAGCACCAGCAGATGTCCCCCTCGAAAAGAATCATCTTTGGATTCTATACATTTTTTCGTGTGAATCTTATTTGTCGATTTATTCTGGTTTGTCAGCTTAAAATTTACACTCTGTATACATACAGGCTCAGCTTAGGAGTATAATCTAAAATTACTTATTACATCGTTCATGTATAAAAAGAAAACTTAGAGGAACAAATTGCACAGTTGACAGTCGAGTGTAAAATACGCCATAAAGTTATTCTAACATTTTGCAACAACCGCGTGCAAACAAAAGCAGGTCAGAAAAATTACATACATTATGAGGGTAACATACAGTTGTAAGTACACAACTTGATCCTGAGTGAAGTATGTGGAAAACAATGCATAGAAAAAGTATTATCGGCAGCACACATGTGAAACAGTGAGTATATGTCATCACACTACATGACCGTGCCTGGTGCACATAAAAAAAGTCGTATCGTCATTATACAACGTGAATGAAACGGTTACTCACAAAGTGAACGAGCTGATAGATGAGTCGGCGAAATACAACAATTTGGAAGTAATCCTTTGAGAGTAGAAGCTTTTGAATGTCAGCAACCACAAGGAAAACCAATCCACATGCGCCTTACAGTCAGCAAAGATAATTTATTGATTATTCAACATCACAGAAGGTGTTCAAAATGGCGACTACCCCATTGGATACAGGCACAAAATCTTCGTAGAAAATTCTACCACACTCTACCAGGTGCAGTAAGCGTTCGTTGCATACACAAAAATAATAATCAAGAGGCGTCAGGTCAGGGCAACGGATGCATTGATTGTCTTTGTTCTTTCACTGACTCACAATTACTTTCAAGACCCTTAAGTTTCTATTTAAAAGTAATATTTCGTCTCCTCTGTATGATTATTATAAGGGGAACTTTAATTCAATGTAAAGGAAACAGCAGATGTACGTGCAGAACTAAAAAGAGAAGTAGACCAAATAGTCGACCAACACTAGAATACTAGAATAATTGACAGTTATTATGCACTATGGAGCTATTGTTTTGCAAAACGTTTCTTTAGGATATCGTTGTCGGGCAGACTTTAAAACTTTAAAATGGTGCTTATAACATGCCCACAGTTTTAGAATGTATAATATACAGGGTGAATCAGAACTCCGCTGACAAAATTTAGGCAATTGTTCACGAACATTTTCGGAGTACTTGGATATATCTAATGTGTGGTTTCTGCTGGCTCATTACAGAATATAATAATTCCAATCCCAAAGAAAGCAGGTGTTGACAGATGTGAAAATTACGGAACAATCAGTTTAATAAGCCATAGCTGCAAAATACTAACACGAATTCCTTACAGACGAAAGGAAAAACTAGTAGAAGCCGGCCCTGGGGCAGATCAGTTTGGACTCCGTAGAAATACTGGAACACGTGAGGCAATACTGACCTTACGACCTATCTTAGAAGAAAGATTAAGGAAAGGCAAACCTACGTTTCTAGCATTTGTAGACTTAGAGAAAGCTTTTGACAATGTTGACTGGAATACTCTCTTTCAAATTCTGAAGGTGGCAGGGGTAAAATACAGGGAGCGAAAGGCTATTTACAATTTGTACAGAAACCAGATGGCAGTCATAAGAATCGAGGGACATGAAAGGGAAGCAGTGGTTGGGAAGGGAGTAAGACAGGGTTGTAGCCTCTCCCCGATGTTATTCAATCTGTATATTGAGCAAGCAGTAAAGGAAACAAAAGAAAAATTCGGAGTAGGTATTAAAATCCATGGAGAAGAAATAAAAACTTTGAGGTTCGCCGATGACATTGTAATTCTGTCAGAGACAGCAAAGGACTTGGAAGAGCAGTTGAATGGAATGGACAGTTTCTTGAGAGGAGTATATAAGATGAACATCAACATAAGCAAAACGAGGATAATGGAATGCAGTCAAATTAAATCGGGTGATGCTGAGGGAATTAGATTAGGAAATGAGACACTTAAAGTAGTAAAGGAGTTTTGCTATTTGGGGAGCAAAATAACTGATGATGGTCGAAGTAGAGAGGATATAAAATGTAGACTGGCAATGGCAAGGAAAGCGTTTCTGAAGAAGAGAAATTTGTTAACATCGAGTATAGATTTAAGTGTCAGGAAGTCTTTTCTGAAAGTATTTGTGTGGAGTGTAGCCATGTATGGAAGTGAAACATGGACGATAAATAGTTTGGACAAGAAGAGAATAGAAGCTTTCGAAATGTGGTGCTACAGAAGAATGCTGAAGATTAGATGGGTAGATCACATAACTAATGAGGAAGTATTGAATAGGATTGGTGAGAAGAGAAGCTTGTGGCACAACTTGACCAGGAGAAGGGATCGGTTGGTAGGACATGTTCTGAGGCATCAAGGGATCACCAATTTAGTATTGGAGGGCAGCGTAGAGGGTAAAAATCGTTGAGGGAGACCAAAAGATGAATACACTAAGGAGATTCAGAAAGATGTGGGTTGCAGTAGGTACTGGGAGATGAAGAAGCTTGCACAGGATAGAGTAGCATGGAGAGCTGCATGAAACCAGTCTCAAGACTGAAGACAACAACAACAACAACATTACAGATTAATAATTTAATTGTGATTTTATCCCGTTTTGTTCCAAGATATATCTGTGCTTCTGTGAAAGTATTTTCACAGTAGTGAGAAAGCCCGTAATAAGCAACCGCCAAATCTTAGTAGTACGAAAGGAGCCAGTTATTCGTGGGCGCCTGTGTCCTCGTACCGATGCAGAACTACGGTGGTGCGGTTGCATAGCTACGGGAACAGCTCAGCATATCGTCATCGACTCGCTTCTTCATTGCATTCAGTGCACCCAAAGACGAGAGTTACATGTCCCGCGGATCATCTGAACGATTCTCTGATCAAAATGTCAGAAAAACGTTGAATCAGTCAGTTTATAGGATATGTATACGTGATTAGTGTTAAATGTAATGAATACACAATTTTTAGTTCTAATCCGTACCAAGTCAATCAAAAACAGTTTTTCTTTTTAATGGCTGCCAGTTTTAGAATAGAAATTCATCACGGAGTGGAAGAAGTTGCCTAGGGGAAATGAGTTTAGGTTATATGTCTAGGTTATATTTAAAACTAACTTTTCTACCTCTCAGGCATTTGATGACACTGGAGCAAAAATTTCCTTTCTGAGCCACTGACAGCTTTAACAATGGACAACAAAGGTCATATATCTCCTATTAGTATAGGTATGGACGTCACTGTACCTCTCAAATTTTGGTGAATTATTGATTACGAATTTCATTAGCGAATAAAAACGTTATAGATACTGAACTCCTTGAGGAGGATAGGACGACCGCGGGTGAACACCACATATTATTCTTACCGCTCGCGAAATATGTCAGTATGCTGGTTCGTTTGTTTCCAAGACAGTAATTATACCATAAGCAAAATTAGCAGAACTAAACTGTTCAAGCACTTCAGTAATATGTTCCTTTCGGTTCACGTTTTAATCAATACGTACACGTAAAAATTCGGAGCAAACTGCGCTGTTTACTGTTTCCTCTTCATGTGCTGCATCCGTGGTTGGTATATCTCCATGTATTGTACAGAACTGTGTATCTAGCTTTATAAAATTCATAACGCACTAACGCCCACTTTATTTATATTTTATTCCGACGGGTTTCAGTCATAGACCATGTTCACCGTCTGTACGTAATACAATGTAAAAATCACGTCAGATGCAGAAAGGAAATGACATACAAGGTCGCAAGATTATTTCGATTGTAACAGCAGAAAAATTACTTGCGTCGAACAATTACACTGCGGCCAACGTTACATGTCGAAACTAAAAATCATGCCAAAAATTACAAGTACGATTCTGTGTGAAGAGAAATTAACTAAAGAGAACCAACATGAGACATACATTTCGTAACATAATTGTATTCTAACCAAAAATTTTGAGGAAGACAAAGGAATAAACATTTAAAATTACATTACTTAAGGGAATTTTTTGCTTTTTTTCTTATTTTACGTACTTAAGTACTCTACAACAATAAAGTTCTTCATCATCATAAAGATTGAAGAGTAAGATCTCTATAATAAAATATAACGAAGTTATTAGAATGGGGTACACACAGTACTGTAAAAACTTTTAGTTTTCATATGTACTGTTGGCTGCAGATTAATTTTTCGACTTAAGAAATTTTCTGTAGCTTAGTTTACTTATTTTGAGCCACAAGGGCCAATCTGTGATAATAGATTCAAGAAGCTAAACTTCTATGCCAATATCGTTAATAGTAAACTTTATTCTCGATGACCGGTTTCGCTAATCAATGTTACCATCTTCAAATCTCGATGCACAAGCTATTTTTTGTATCTTAAAATAGCAGTAAAAGTTATGTTTCTCATGAATTGACAAGTACTTAGCAGTCTAGAGGACTGATGCATCGCCATGTGAAAATTAAAACAACTATTTACACACTTATTCACCACATACATCTGTCCTATGCCACTCACAACACAGAAAATCATTACAGTTAGGACGCAGCTAGCGTTTCTAAACGCATTCTACGAATTTGGAAAGGACAACAGTTCCGTTATTGAATCGTCATTGGATGTCTTGCGAAGATCAGGACAAAGGAAGGAAGGAAGATCGGAGTCTAGCATCCCGTCGACGACGAGGTCGTTATGGACGGAGTACTGGCTGTTATGGGCGAAAATGGGCGAGGAAATCGAATGTGTCCTTTCAAAGGAATCATCCTAGCATTCGCCTTAAGTGATTTGGGGAAACTACGGGAAAGCTAACTTCCTTTGGCAGGACGGGGACTTGAATCGCGACACGATGAGCCAACTCGCTTCAGGGCCCGGAGAAAATAAAAAAAGAGAAAGGTGAGCATTCCGACTTTAGTCTCGCGAAATCTTGTGTAGATTGTACTTGTCCAGTGCTGTGGTAGCAGTCCAGTCTCAAGTCGATATGATACGTGCCGTGACAGTTGAAAGTAAGTAGTGAGTCGGACAACGACACGTTTTCCAGATATGGTTTCGTGTGACCTATTTAGTATATAAAAGCGATTCTGCCCAGTTGTCAGGATAAAGTAAGATCGGTAACACTCCGGAAGGCATGTTTATGACATTTACAGCCGAAGTAATATCGTTTATCGACTTTGAACTAGCCTACTACCGAAATTATCCGAAATGGTTGGCTACAAAATTTCCTATTCTAGGCCTCACTTTTGCTCATGACTGTCCTACTACCTTAATTGTGTCAGCGAGTTCAAATTTATTTTCGTGCTCATATTTGCGCATTTTTATTGGACAGTCATTTTTCTACCGTGCGGCAATGCCACGCGGTAAAAATGAGTCCCTCATTATTGCAATTCTCTCATAACAGTTATCTGCGCAAAAAAGTCATTATAGTATTCAGTAGAACTCTTGGGAAGCTATTCAGAATTTTGATCATAATTTTTTTCGCTAATTGGCAAATAATTTTTTTACAAGATTAAAATTTTCGCGAGTATTAGTTTTATTTTTTTGCAAAATTCTGCACAACTATTCAAATCTTGTGGAGACCACTCTAAAAAAAAGCGTATCTATCAAGAACTCCGAGGGCGAGCGGTCCTAGGCGCTTCAGTCTGGAACCGCACGACCGCTACGGTCGCAGGTTCGAATCCTGCCTCGGGCGTGGATGTGTGTGATGTCCTTAGGTTAGTTAGGTTTAAGTAGTTCTAAGTTCTAGGGGACTGATGACCTCAGCTGTTAACTCCCATAGTACTCAGAGACATTTGAACCATTTGAGCCAAGAACTCCGGGAAAAATGTGTATTTCTTGAAAGTCGGGTGCTAACTTCACCAGACTCTCAATAATATGCAGTAGCGTCCGATGACGATATTAATCCACATAGTTTCGATGCACTGATATGCAAGAATCGATGATGCTCCGTTGCCTATTGGTCGGCTGTCTGAAGATGTGCAGGAAGCCAGGAATAAGGATATCCGGCATCACCTACAAGATTTCCCCCCCCCCCCCCCAAAATTCCCGTGAGAAAATGATACATTACGTAGTCCATCGGCCTTTGGCATCTTCGGATCCACTCATCTCGATATTCCAGCAAATGGCAATTGAAGAATGTAAACGGATGCTTTTCGAGCCATCTCCCAGTGGACTTTCCGACAACGACCCTTCTGAGAGAGATAATAACACAAACGACGAATGTGGATACGATTTTCATTGAAAAACGCAAAATAGGGAATAAAACATTTCTGTAAGGCTACTTCGACTTATAATTCGTTATTAGCGACCTCAGAACTTGTTATACCCGACGTTTTACTCTAAAACGCTAAATTTACAATTTTTGATACGCCAAACTGTATCCCCCATTTCCATTTTCTCTAATTCTCAAATCGGATTCCTAATCAGCGACCAATAGAATCCTAAGAGAACACAGTTTTATAAGATTTCACATCCATTCGAGGAGACGATGTTCGAGGTCACCTTTCTTAGATTCTTCTTCCGTTTATGACACTGGGAGATGGAGGAAATATTTACACCTCATACACGAACACCGTAGAGCTAACCTCAGGAAATACACATATATAGTGGTAGCCACTGTAAAATAGAACACGCTCAGTCAGATGAGACGCGCTCGAAAGGTTTACTGAAGCCCTCGCACCTGAAACGTCCAGTAGAGTGACTTCTTTGATTATCTAAATCTTTTCTTTCTTATATTATTTTCTTCCTATGAATATAATGGAATTTTTTCGTTTTCGCATATTTAATTTATGGAGCATATGTCTTTTTCATTAAAAATTTCATTTTCTAATAGACAAGAAAAAGAACAGCACTGAGAGAAGCTGTATAAACAGCGAAGAGTCTGTTTCTGTAGCTTGTTATTACGTAATTACCAGTGCAGTGGGTCCTTCTGTAATGTTAATAAATAAATCAATAAGAAATATTCATTTTTCTATTATTTTCAGCGCTTGAAACGGGTTGGCCCACCGTGGACCGTGAGAAATGCGCGAGCAGTCGTGCAGCCGTAGAACGGCGTACAGGGCGAACGCAGTTAAGTTTTCCGCCAGGTTTCGGGGGCGGTGTTTGTCATTCGCGAGGGTGGCAGCGTAGAGCAGCGGGCAGGGAGATGGCGACGCGTGGGGGCTGATGGCGGCTGGCGGGCATGAATCATACTCTGGGCAAACAGCCGCCCCCCGGCAGCGCGTCATTCCCCGAGCTGCCCTCGCCCCTCGCCTCTCATTCTCCCTTACAGCGTTCCACTTTCCGCAGCCCCCCCCCCCCCCCCCCCCCAAGCGGCCGCCGCGGCGCCATTACTCCTCTGCATAAAGGCGTGCACCCTTTCCTCCGCCAAATTACCGTTCAGATCAGTTTACTCCTCCTCCTCTTTGTCTCTGCCTCTCCCCTTAATACAGCACGCCGCATTTGCAGTCTTAGGCGTCCCCGGAAGCTGCAGTCGTATTTGTAGGAGGCGAGCATCCGAACGAAATGCAATGGCTTTCATTCATATAACGTATGTTCAAAAGAGGCAAATTTCGGTAGCGTAAAGCAATGCCTAAGTTGAAATGGAGGGCGCATTAAATAAACCGCCAAAGGGATCGTAATGCCACCGCTTACGGAAGAGTTCTGGTCCCTGTAAGAGCGCTGAAGCCCCAAACCCGCGCTAGAGCGACAAGGGCGCACACCCACGTGACAGCAGAGCGAACACGTGCGCAAGTCGACCGTCCACTGCAGGGGGAAGGCATCAGATACTCCCAACCAGCATATCTCATATTTGGCTTGTCGCTTGTGTACAACCTAAAATTAAAGGTCTCCACTCTACGGTATTTTCGATCTAAATTTCATGGTGAAATGAAATGTCGCGTGACTAGGGCCTCCCGTCAGGTAGACCGTTCTCCGGGTGCAAGTCTTTCGATTTGACGTCACTTCGGTGAACTGCGCGTCGAAGGGCATGAAATGATGATGATGATGAGGACAACACAAAACCCAGTCCCTGAGCGGAGAAAATCTCCGACCCAGCCGGGAATCAAACCCGGTCCCTTAGGACTGACATTCAGTCGCGCTGACGACCCAGCTACCGGAGAAGAAAATTTCATGGTGCGCAATCGACTCAGAATTGACAGGTTCGATAGATAATTGAAAATAGAGCATTTTTCAGAAACCTACTTGGGGTCCACAAACGCATATTTTCCTAGATATATAGGAAAGAAACTTTTTCGACTGCCGCTTAAGTACATGTAGACTGAGGTGACAAGTCTCATGGGATACGCCCTAATATCGCCTCGGACTTCCTTTTGCGCGGTGCAATGCATCATCTGAATGTGCCATGGACTCAACAAGTTATTGGAAGTCCCCTGCAGAAACATTGAGCCATGCTGCCTCTTTAGCCGCCCATAATTGCGAAAGTGTAGCCCGTGCAGGATTTTGTGCACGACTGACCTCTCGATTATGTCCCATAAACGTTCAATGAGTGGCCAAATCATTGGTTCAAAAATGGGTCAAATGGCTCTGAGCACTATGGGACTTAACTTCTAAGGTCATCAGCCCCCTATAACTTAGAACTACTTAAACCTAACTAACCTAAGGACATCACACACATCCACGACCGAGGCAAGTTTCGAACCTCCGTCCGTAGCGGTCGCGCGGTTCCAGATTGTAGCGCCTAGAACCGCTCGGCCACCACGGCCGGCAAATCAATGGTCAAATTGCCCAGAATGTTCTTCAAACCAATCACGAAAAATTGTGGCCCGGCGTTTGTAACTCATAAAAATTCAGTCGTTGTTTGATAATATGAAGTCCATGAGTGGCTGCAAATAGTCTCCATGTTGTCGAATACAAACATTTCTAGTCAATGTTCGTTTCATTCGAGCCAGAGGACCCAGTCCACTGCACGTAAACAAAGCCCACATCATTATGGAGCAACTACCATCTTGCGCGGTGCCTCGTTGACAATCGGGAACCATGGCTTCATAGCGTCTGCGCCACACTCGAACCACGCCATTAGCTCTTACTGTTATGTATGAGCCGGAACTATGGGCCTCATGGAAAATAGGTGACTCGTCTGAAGCACGAAATTAGACTCTTAGTCTGATCACGATGGGTGGCCACTAATTGCACGCAATGACCTCGTAGGCTGACGTGAGGAACAAGGAACTATAGTTGACGGGATGCATCTGGAACATCTTCGGTGATTAAAAATTTAGTAGACAGGAATACAATTAAATACACTCCTGGAAATTGAAATAAGAACACCGTGAATTCATTGTCCCAGGAAGGGGAAACTTTATTGACACATTCCTGGGGTCAGATACATCACATGATCACACTGACAGAACGACAGGCACATAGACACAGGCAACAGAGCATGCACAATGTCGGCCTAGTACAGTGTATATCCACCTTTCGCAGCAATGCAGGCTGCTATTCTCCCATGGAGACGATCGTAGAGATGCTGGATGTAGTCCTGTGGAACGGCTTGCCATGCCATTTCCACCTGGCGCCTCAGTTGGACCAGCGTTCGTGCTGGACGTGCAGACCGCGTGAGACGACGCTTCATCCAGTCCCAAACATGCTCAATGGGGGACAGATCCGGAGATCTTGCTGGCCAGGGTAGTTGACTTACACCTTCTAGAGCACGTTGGGTGACACGGGATACATGCGGACGTGCATTGTCCTGTTGGAACAGCAAGTTCCCTTGCCGGTCTAGGAATGGTAGAACGATGGGTTCGATGACGGTTTGGATGTACCGTGCACTTTTCAGTGTCCCCTCGACGATCACCAGAGGTGTACGGCCAGTGTAGGAGATCGCTCCCCACACCATGATGCCGCGTGTTGGCCCTGTGTGCCTCGGTCGTATGCAGTCCTGATTGTGGCGCTCACCTGCACGGCGCCAAACACGCATACGACCATCATTGGCACCAAGGCAGAAGCGACTCTCATCGCTGAAGACGACACGTCTCCATTCGTCCCTCCATTCACGCCTGTCGCGACGCCACTGGAGGCGGGCTGCACGATGTTGGGGCGTGAGCGGAAGACGGCCTAACGGTGTGCGGGACCGTAGCCCAGCTCCATGGAGACGGTTGCGAATGGTCCTCGCCGATACCCCAGGAGCAACAGTGTCCCTAATTTGCTGGGAAGTGGCGGTGCGGTCCCCTACGGCACTGCGTAGGATCCTATGGTCTTGGCGTGCGGTCCGGCCCCAGGCCCCACATGTTGAGCAATTCGGCGGTACGTCCACCTGGCCTCCCGCATGCCCACTATACGCCCTCGCTCAAAGTCCGTCAACTGCACATACGGTTCACGTCCACGCTGTCGCGGCATGCTACCAGTGTTAAAGACTGCGATGGAGGTCCGTATGCCACGGCAAACTGGCTGACACTGACGGCGGCGGTGCACAAATGCTGCGCAGCTAGCGCCATTCGACGGCCAACACCGCGGTTCCTGGTGTGTCCGCTGTGCCGTGCGTGTGATCATAAGCCTACAAACTAGAAAGAGGGGTGCCTTGCGGTGACACCAGATTTACCAACTGAAATCGGGACTCATCTGACCAGCCCACGGTTTTCCAGTCTTCTAGGTTCCAACCGATATGGTCATGATCCCAGGAGAAGAGCTGCAAGCAGTGTTGTGCGTTTTAGCAAAGGCACTCGCGTCGGTCATCTACAGCCATAGGCCATTAACGCCAAATTTCTGCGCAGTGTCCCATATTGACTTCTATGATGATTTCACGCAGTGTTACTTGTCTGTTGGCACTGACAACTCTTTCGCAAACGCCGCTGCTCTCTGTCACTAAGTAAAGACCGTCGCCTAATACGCTGCCCGTGATGAGAGGTACTGCCTGAAACTTGGTATTCTCGGTACACTCTTAACACTGTGAATATCAGAATACTTAATTCCCTAACGACGCCCGAAATGGATTGTACTGTGTGTCTAGCTCCAACTGCCATCTCGTGTTCAAAGTCTGTTAGTTACCGTCGTGCGGTCATAATCACGTCGGAAAACCTTTCACGTGAATCATTTGAGAACAAATGAGAGCTCCGTCAATGCACTTCCCTTTTCTACATTGTGTACGCTACACTACAGCCATCTTTGTAAGCGCACATCGCTATCCCATGACTTTCGACGCCTCAGTGTAAGGTACACTGCTAGACGAAAGCAACGTCGGCGCAGCAACTAAGGCATCTGGTTGGTAAGAAGAGAATCTGTGTTCGATTCCCACTTGCGTCCAGCTCTTTATTTATTTATTTATCGCAAGAATACTGGTGGGAATAGGGGGTTAATAAGCTAAAGAAATCAATAAGGAATCATAACAAAATACTGAAATAAATGCAACAGACTCGCCAGGGTAGCCGAGAGCGCTAACGCGCTGCTTCCTAGACTCGGGTAGGCGCGCCGGCCACGGATCGAATACGCCCGGCAGATTAACTACAACGGCCGGTGTGCCGGCCAGGCTGGATGTGGCTTTTAGGGGTTTTTCCGCATTCCGCTAGGTGAATACCGGGCTGGTCCCCACGTTCCGCCTCAGTTATACGCGTCGCCGACACTTGAAAACACGTCCGCACTATTTCACGATTTACACTAGATGCAGCCAGTTGGGGTACACTGATTCCGTCCTGGGGGGTACGGGGCGGCGGCAGGAATGGCATCTGGCCATCCTTAACACTAACATTGTCAAATCCGTTGTAACCACACCGACCCTGTGATCGTTGCGGGCCTATGGCGTCAGCGAAAGAAAGAAAGAACTCAAATAAATTCAACAATTGACTTGGATTAGTAAAGAACTAAAATTTTAAGCCTCATTGTATGAATGCAGTTCCTATTAGCATTGCTGTCAAGACGAGCATTCGACTCATGTTATCACGTTATGGAAAAAATTATGCCTTATTGCACTTTGAAGTGTGCATAAAACAACGCATTCGTACACGGCGCAATATTTTACCAAAGCGTCTCGAAAATTGTTGCCTATAGTTTTCCCGTGCTTATAAGAAAATGATTAATTTGGACCTGTGGATACAGAATAGCTATCGTTTAACTTTCTCTTTAAAAAATGTTTATTTCATTTGCTCCAAATCCGGGAAACAGAGGGTTTCAATGTAGCAAACATATCTTGAGAACATTTAAAAACCATACGCTGCTGATAGCACGTTTTGTCTGATACTGGATATATGGGGTGGAAAAATTAACACCGTCATGTGTGAAAACATATCTGTAGAAGAAGACGGTCAACAAACTTGGACATTAGATGTAAAAAAAAATGGTTCAAATGGCTCTGAGCACCATGGGACTCAACTTCTGAGGTCATCAGTCCCCTAAAACGTAGAACTACATAAACCTAACTAACCTAAGAACATTACACACATTCATGCCCGAGGCAGGATTCGAACCTGCGACCGTTGCAGTCGCGCGATTCCAGACTGTAGCGCCTAGAACCCCTCAGCCACCCCGGCCGGCATTTGATGTAATTCCGCCAAACTGCACACCTTTTGCCAACCACGTAATGTTTATTCTTGCCGCCAAGCTAGAAACTTTGTTTTGAGGCTTCAGAATTACAATCAGCTTCTTGAAACCCAGTCCGAACTGCAAAAAATGAGCAGATGCAATAACAATTCACAGCTTAATTCATGATCAACTTTCAGCACCGAATTTTCAGACAATGCTGTGGTATGAGTGCTATGGATGAAAATTAATTCCCGAATCTTATGAAGGAACGATGTATTTGCGCGATGACCACATTCGTTACATGTTCTTGCTGTCTCCAATGTTTTTGCTTGGAATGTTTATGTGACAAGAACCATCCATCTAGATGTTCAAATGAGATTGAGGACATGTACAGAGTGAGTGAAAGAGACTTTGTAAATCGACCGTGATTAAGTTTGTAGTTCTTTACTAATTCAAGACGTTTGAGAAATATATTTGCCTACCTCGATATTATTCTCTATTGATTTATTAACTTCGTTAGCCACCCTATGCCTATCAATTTTGAAACGGAAAAATACAAATTAAAAATGGCTGCAGAATGCAGATGGCAATCAAGCACAGGTTCTCTATTAATCAGCCACCTACCTTGGTCCCTACACCAGCGGCGCTTCGTTGCATATTACCTTATTGGTACGTGAGCAGCGGTCAAAAAAGTTTGTTTCCCCGATTTCTAGGAAAATATGCTTTTGGAGATGCCATACATGTAAATGAAAAATTCTCAGGTTTCAGTTATCTATCGATCCTGTCAATTCCGAGTCGATTGCGCGTCATGAAATTTAGGGGTAGTTTTCTCACAGGCGAGAGAGTCTTGAGCCAAGAAAACCGTAGAGTGGAAACCTTCCTTCGTTTTAGGTTGTGCACAGGCGACTTACCAAATACGAACCGAATAGTTTGGCTATCTCTGAGGCCCTCGCCTTGTCAGTGGTGCTGAAAAGGAAAAAAGGAGCCTTCAAAACGAAAGCAACGGAGTGTAGTGCGTTTCATAACAGCGGAAGGAGTCCTGGGAACGGAAATTCATTGGCGACTGGCGCAAGTATATGTAGACACCTGCATATCCGGTGCTATTGCGACGCTCAATCCGCCTTGTGGGGCAATGGTTGTCGCCGTAGATCATCGGTCTTCAACATTTGTAAATGAGCTGCTTCTGTGTTGGCAGCACTGTGTAGCGCTTTGCATTGGGTCTCTGACTGTGCTTTCTTTGTAAGAGTCTCTGTGGATGGTTGGACTCGTTGTTGGAAGTTAATCGCCAGTAGTGTTTGGCAGTTGGAATTTAGTCGCCAGCAGTTGAGCAATTGGAGGTGAACAGCCAGCGGTGATGGATGTTAAATGTCAGAAGATAGCATTGATGGAGGGTAGAGGTCTGAAGTGTTAGCGTAGGCTAACGATCTGTACATGTTCGACTTGGAGATTCAATATTATTCATAATGATATACCTTTTTACTAGATCTCAATAACGATTTGTATTCGTGTCTCAACTGGATGTGACATTATTAAAGTAAAAAAATACATTATTTGGTTTGCAACAAAATATTTCCTTTGCTAACCACATGCCTGTTAGTAGTTAGTGTCTTTAGTAGTTAGAATCTTTTATTTAGCTGTCAGCATTGACGCTCACTGTACTGCAGTAGTTCGCGTAATGAAGATTTTTGTGAAGTAAGTGCTTAATAAAATGTATAGGTCATTGTTAGGATTTTTTTTAGTCAGAGCCATTCTTTTGAATTAATTATGTGAAGGCAGTTTTTTTTTTTTTTTTTTTTTTTTTTTTTTTTTTTTTTTTTTTTTTTTTTTTTTTTTTTGAGCGGTCGGATTGCGTTGCTCTAGGGCACTGTGGGTCTCAGTCATTCAGCAATTTAAGTACAGACAGACACACATGTAAACAGTGAAGTTTCACAGTGAGGGCTTCCACCTGCTTAACAGCGGTACCGGTAATACGGTGCGGCTTTTCAGATCGTGAATCAACGTCTATCCTTCCTTGAATTGCTTGTGCAACGCCTTAACCCTTGCAACGGACATTCAGTGCTCTACATACACTTGTGCCATTCTTTCATGAATTTCCATTCCGCGCACTCACTCCGCCGTCACGAAAGGCCCTGTGCCCTTTTGCTCTTCTTTTGAAGCATCTCTTTCACTGTTTCGAGCACGATTTAGTGAAGTGGACCGTCGATGCGTTCAGGTGCTCCCTCTGTCGCTACGTGGGATGGCGCCCAAACTGTCTAGGGGCAATTTCGGACACTCAGCACCCATACAGGGACCTGAACTTCTTCCGCATGCAGTGGCATTTTGATACCTTCAGTACTTTCATTGTACAGCATCCTGCAAGTTTCTATTTGAATGCGCCTTTTAGACTAATTTAATTCAATCTCGTAACTAAAGCAAGAACGAATAGTGTTGCTACAATCGGTTCACGCAGTAGTGTTGACTCTATGGTCAGCGTCACGCGTTGTCACTTCACATCAACTACTGGCTGAAGATCTTACCTAGAGTTTTGCAAGCTTTATGTTCTTTATTTATAGGAATCGATGTCCTTCCTGCATGTTTCCTTACGTCATCTACTCTCCTTCTATTTGACCATCCGGTTCTTTGTCTTTCTATGAATCCTGCGTGCATCCTCTTTGGTCTATTTACTACTGTCATTCCTAGACTCACTTTGTTCTATGTTGTGGGATACTTTTCTGGACGTCAAAGTACCGAAACGTACACAGTTTTAAAAACGTAAAAAAACGTCCGTAAGAGTAATAGCTAAAACTGGTAATTGGGATCACTGTAAAAAACTATTTAAAAAATTAGGTATTCTTAGTAAACTAAGTGAGTATCTCTACCAATCTGTTACGCCTATAATGAAACATTAGGGATGATCGTGGAACAACAGTCAGTCTGGAATTGCATTTACCAAAGAAAAATAAACAAAAAATCCAAAACAGCATTTTTATCGGGAAATATAATTGTATAATACATTGCCCAAGTAGTCCAAGAAGATTACTAAAATATATGTGTTAAAAATGTAGCTAAAAACTTCTTCATAAGTAATATAATTACAGATTAATATTTATGGAATATTCTGTCGGTTCCTGGTGTAACATAAATATATTAAAAGCTTGAATACCTAGTATTAATGTCCCAAAATAATGTTTATTTTATAGTTCGTTATGAACCGGCTTTTGGCTCCCTAGGCAATCGTCTGAGAACTTAATACCAAACAGATAGTCCACGCAACTTCAGCGAGAGTTCATAGCTGAGCAAAGACTGTTATTCAAAGATATGTGACATTTTACGACTATATCGTTACAAGGACACAAGCATAAAGCAATGTCCACGGAGGCTCAGACCTCTCCTACTAGAGTTGAGCATGAAAGTAGTTGGAGACAGAAATAAATATTCCATCTTTTACTGAACGTGTTCTGCATGGTTCATTTATATGGTGTTAAATGTGAGTTTCTCCACAGAAAAACCAAAGGCAAAAAACTAACATTACTCGAAATTTGATCATTAATAAACATCAATTAAAGAATCATGATTTAGTCCTTAATGACCAAACACAGTTCCATTACCCACACTTATTAAAGTAGCGGCAGAAAGTTAATATTTGTCTCACCGTTAGAGATTATACTTGTTATAACTGTTCCACGCGCGCATTCCGTAGACTCCTTTCTTCCCTCTGCCTCGTCTCTCCCCCCCCCCCCCCTTTTTTTCAACCTGTTCATCATATTCTCCAGTTTGTCTATATAACATAGTAGTCTATGACATTACTCACTTGTACAACGTATTTGGGTTATATAGTCATATACGGTAGTTTTAATCTTTGAATATAGTCTAATTTAAGATTTGTGTGTTCTCAGTCTCTTTGGGTATTCCATTACGCTTGTGATTTTCTATCAGTACTGTCGTAAAATGTTTCATATCTTCAAAAAACAATCTTTGTACAAGTACGAATTCTCACTGAAGTTGTTTGAACTCTATCTGTTCAGTATTATCTGACGATGACCTAGGAAGCCGAAAGGCGGTTCATAATGAACTATTAAATATTATTGTAGAAAATTAATTCTGTGTATTCACATTTTCAATTAAAGATTACTTAGAGGACTCAGAGTAGTGATTAATAATGAAAGGCCACCATGTTACGAAAGAGGATCACAATTTAAGGCTTTTACAAGAAAATCACGTGCTAAGATCTAGAGTGCATGACAGTAATGTCCAGTCATTCTCCTGAGGTCAACATCTCTCTGATAATGCGGGGGGGGGGGGGGGGGGGGGGCATTCAGTCCGCCTGCAAAATGCAGGCGGACTGAAAGGAGGACATGGAGACATGGAAGGGTGCACAGTTGCACGTTTACAGACCTAGCGTCAGTTGTCTGGACAGACTGAATGGAGTGCAAGGGTCATAGCAACAAGTTCCTGGGCCTGCATTTATTAGCGCGTGTCTGTAGTCTGTGCAGTGAGGATATTGAGAGATGCGAATAAATAGTAATAACATCGTGCATCAGGGACCAAACGAATGAGGCAGTGCAGCTGTTAAGACATTGCCCTGATATTCGGGAATATGGAGTTTTCTCTGTCCAGCAATCATGATTTAGACCTATAGTGGTCTCCTGTAAATCACTCCAGGCAAATGCCGGGGTGGTTTCTTCAAAAAGGTTACCTCCGACCATCTGTCCAATCGTCGTAACAAAATTGTTATACACTGTACAGTCAACCTAAGGTGATCACCCAACAGAAGCCTGAATAACTACCTTTAGCACCGTAGACCGCTACGACACGTGCAGAAAGAGAATCAAAGGGGTCCTGGAAGGTACCGATGTCCAGCATGCTGAATCCAGTGTCGTGGCCAGGTGCGCAAGGCTTCTCGGTTGCGCGCCCATGGCTCGAACAGCCTGATCGAGGTGGTCCCACAGACACCCAGTTGGATTTTAATTTGCGGAGTCTGGGGACCAGGAAAGTACAGTAAGCCCATCCTGGTGCTCTCTGAACCACGCACATACACTGCGAACTGTGTGTCACGTAGTATTGTCCTACTAGTACATGTCATTGTGTTGAGGGAAATCAAACTGCATGTGGGGATGGACATAGTCTCAGAGGATAGATGTATACATGATTTCATCCATTGTGTCTTCCAGAACGATGAGATCACCCAGGGATTGATACGAAATAATTCACCGGACCATAACGCTCTATCTTCCGTCCTGGACCACTCCGACGATAGCTGTAGGATCGCTGATTCAACCTCGACAAGTGGCTTTGCAGAACAGAGGGCGCATTGGTAGCGTGAACAGAAATAGGCCAAAGTCCTCCATCTACAGTGTGGTTTGAGCTTCGACGATGGCGGACCTCTTTAGAGTATTACACGCTACCCGAACTTTGTTGGAATGAAATTTGGTTTAAGTTGACTTCAGTTACCTACCATTGAGAGCACGAAAAACAAAAAATCTTATGTGTAAGCGAACTTCAACGATAACGATGTTGCAGTTGTGAAGCCACTATCTTCGAGTGCATTGTGCGTCAGTCTCAACAATTCCCCACAAATAGAGCCTGAGGTGAAGCGGTAATAATGCATTGGCGGACAAAAAATCGCAAGACCAAGAAGGAGTGCAACATAAAAGAAAGTTGGTAGGCGTGTTTCTACGTCTGATGGATGATGTCTATTCAGATTTCGCGACCTAGCGAGGTGACGCAGTGGATAGCACACTCGACTCGTTCTCGGGAGGACGACGGTTCAAACCCGCCTTCAGTTACCCTTATTTAGGATTTCCGTGATCTCCCTAAATCGCTTCAGGCAAATGCTGGGATGTTTCCTTTGAAAGGACACGGCCGATTTCCTCCTTCATTCTTCCCTAATGCGATGGGACAAATGACCTCGCTGTTTGGTCCCCTAGCCCAAATTGATCAACCAACCAGGCTTCCCACCACTCGCATAAGAGTGGCGCGGGCCGGCCGCCGTGGCCGTGCGGTTCTGGCGCTGCAGTCCGGAACCGCGAGGCTGCTACGGTCGCAGGTTCGAATCCTGCCTCGGGCATGGGTGTGAGTGATGTCCTTAGGTTAGTTAGGTTTAAGTAGTTCTAAGTTCTAGGGGACTTATGACCTAAGATGTTGAGTCCCATAGTGCTCACAGCCATTTGAACCATTTTTAAGAGTGGCGCTAGTTGCGTCATGATGAGGATACAAACTAGGTTTTCTTTAAATACACGCTGTAACGACCGTGAGCGTTGGCTGCTTTCGAAATTGGACGTTAATGTTATTCTAGGATGCATTTAGGGCGGCAAAGAAGATGTTATCATCACTTCACTGAGTTTGAACTCGGTCGTGTAGTAGAGCTATGAGTAGCCGATAGTCCCTTGTCCGGCATCGCAGAAAGATTTGGCGGCAATGTAGCTACTGTACCCAGCGAAAGGTGGTCACGAGAGTGTTTGGTCACATGAGAACTGGACGGCCACGTGGCACCTCCGAGAGGGGAGACTATAGTGTTCGGCGTATGGCTCTGGGGCAAAGTACTGCATCTACAGCAGCAGTTTGAGCAACATTTGGCACCATATTGACATAACAATTACTTCAAGGACAGTTCCGAGCCAGACGCGCTGTAGCGTACATTCCATTGACAACAAACCACAGCCGCTTGCGACTTCAGTGGTGTCAAGCGAGAGCTCATTGGAGGGAAGGATAAAAACTGATTCTGCCACAGTGCCAGTGATGGTCCTATGTTGGTTAGAAGGAGGGCAGATGAGGAAGTGCAACCAAGCTGTCTGTGTGCTAGATGCACTGGACCTACACCTGGAGTTATGGTATGGGATACGATCTCGCATGCTACCAGGAACACTGTCGTTGTAACCCACGCAGCCTGACTGCAAGTTTGTACGTCAGTCTGATGATTCGATCGGTTGTTCTGATATCATGAACAACATTCCAGATGGCGTTTTCCAACAGGATAACGCTCGCCCTCATACAGCCGTTGTAACCCAACCTACTCTATTGAGTGTCGACATGCTGTCTTGGCCTACTTGATCACTAGATCTGTCTGCAATCAAGCACATACGAGAAATCGTTGGACGACAACTCAAGCGTCATTCACAAGCAGCATTAATTGTCCCTGTATTGACAGGTCAAGCGCTAAAGGAATGGAACTCCATCCCACGAACTGATAACTGGCACCTGTGTAACACAATGTATGCACGTGTGAATGCTTGCATTCAACATTCTGTGTGGTTACACCACTTTTTAATGCACTAGTATACCACATTTTCAATGGCTATCTTGCTCTTAATTAATCTGTGGTTTTACAATGTTAATCAGTTAAACATGTTACTTAGAAAAACGTATTCCCGAAATTTCATTACTCTACGTTAATTATTTTTCGGAGTTACGATCTTTTTCCGTCAGTGTGTAATAATGAAAACAAGAAGAACGAGGAATCTCCTTTTCATTCTGTAAGGTTTTGTTTGTTACTGTGGTAGCCGACTGCATAAACACAATTCTTCGGAAGAACGGCATAAAAACTACGTTTTCAATAAACACGAAATAAAAGACATTTTTCGATCTATAGCGGACGTGACTGAACGCCTCCATACTGCGGAAGTCTTATGAAGTGACGTGTGCTTGCGGCGAATTACATATACATAGGCGAAACTGCAAAGACAATAAAAGAACGCCTTAAAGAGAACGAGTGCCATATACTTTTAACACGACAAAATCTAAAATTTGTGGTCGCAGAGCCCAACTTACGTTGACATCTGACTATATCATTTGGGTGCTTCAACTACGTTGTCAGTCATTGTACATTGACACAGATGAAGACAGCATTCTTCAGTAAAAGACCGGTACTAGCATCAGATATTGATATGGGGCTAATGAAGCAGGTCTGAAAGTGTCTCTCTAGAGCAGAGCATTGTCTGAAAGTGAAACACGCGCCACTGGAAATCTGGAGACGAATAAACTAGAAATAAATGAAATATAGTGCTACTGAAAAATGTAAGAAAAAAAGAATTAACTGTTCAGTTCAGGTTCGAAATGGATAAGGACTAAAAAGAAGACATGAGAAAAGAAGACCATGAAACACCCTTACCAGACGAAGAGACTGTTTAGTGGGAGATCTGCTAAGGCATCCTGAAGTAAACCTAGCTCTGCAAGGAGAAAGGTAAGACAAAAATACGAGGTCCAGACTAAGACCAGCACATGAAAACCGGATTTGGTATAATAGTAACGTTGCAAAATTCCGCCTGATCCGACTCTTGTCGTGATCTATGACGCAGTTTTCTGCAACGGGACAGATTGTTCCGCAGGATACAGTGCTTAATTTAAAGTTACGCAAAGGACTGATTAACGCTATAAAAGAAATTTGGCATTTAGCACTATATCCTTAAATGAGGTATTCACGTATTTTAATTCTAAACCTCTGACTGAGAAATGATTTCCTATCTGTGAAATTAAAAACACAACCTGTGCGAATCCAAAATTTATTATTAAGTTTGATGTGCACAGTAAAGAGAGCGAAACGTCCCATGAAAATAATTGGTACACGATAAAGGACATTAACTGCAGTGAAAATGAGTTATAAAAGATGGTGGTTCGCAAATTTAAGAAATAGGGCAGTGGCAGCTACCTAGCATAATTGATTTCCTGCAACATAGCTACAACGTATTGAGTGTGACTGTACAACGTGAGTTCAATAAGCAATGCAACACTTTTTTTTCTGAAAGCACATTGGTTTCATTCAGTATTCCAATTGCCCACATCATGCTCCACATTTTGGCTACAAAACCATATTTTTGAAAATAATCTCCGATCAGTGCGACAACTTTAGACCTTAGTGTTCGGGCCTTTATATTCGCATGCTACCTCTCTATTGGTCGATGTCGGAGCCAGTTTACTGCTGCATCAGTGACATCCTCATCACCCAAGTACCGCTTTCCGCGGTGCTGTCTGCACACGGATGTAGATTGGTCAAAATTAACATAACATTGGTCAAAATTAACATAACTCTATGCTTTTTACTGAGGGCGGTGATAGGAACTGTGCATCACACGTATAATGCACTCTCGCAACTAATGGGTTCGTCAACACGTAATCTTTGCTAACATGGGGGAGGCTGATGACACTGTAAGGTGGCTATAGCTTTGCACCTTACAAGCACTCATCTCCATACTTAGCCGTGATTTACAACCCGAATTAGGTATCATTTGAAAGGTTGTACATCGTATATTTGAATATTTAAAGAAGACTGAATTGTCACGTACACCTTGTAAATACACTCCTAGAAATTGAAATAAGAACACCGTGAATTCATTGCCCCAGGAAGGGGAAACTTTATTGACACATTCCTGGGGTCAGATACATCACATGATCACACTGACAGAACCACAGGCACATAGACACAGACAACAGAGCATGCTCAATGTCGGTACTAGTACAGTGTATATCCACCTTTCGCAGCAATGCAGGCTGCGTTTCTCCCATGGAGACGATCGTAGAGATGCTGGATGTAGTCCTGTGGAACGGCTTGCCATGCCATTTCCACCTGGCGCCTCAGCTGGACCAGCGTTCGTGCTGGACGTGCAGACAGCGTGAGACGACGCTTCATCCAGTCCCAAACATGCTCAATGGGGGACAGATCCGGAGATCTTGCTGCCCAGGGTAGTTGACTTACACCTTCTAGAGCACGTTGGGTGGCACGGGATACATGCGGACGTGCATTGTCCTGTTGGAACAGCAAGTTCCCTTGCCGGTCTAGGAATGGTAGAACGATGGGTTCGATGACGGTTTGGATGTACCGTGCACTATTCAGTGTCCCCTCGACGATCACCAGAGGTTTACGGCCAGTGTAGGAGATCGCTCCCCACACCATGATGCCGGGTGTTGGCCCTGTGTGCTTCGGTCGTATGCAGTCCTGATTGTGGCGCTCACCTGCACGGCGCCAAACACGCATACGACCATCATTGGCACCAAGGCAGAAGCGACTCTCATCGCTGAAGACGACACGTCTCCATTCGTCCCTCCATTCACGCCTGTCGCGACACCACTGGAGGCGGGCTGCACGATGTTGGGGCGTGAGCGGAAGACGGCCTAACGGTGTGCGGGACCGTAACCCAGCTTCATGGAGACGGTTGCGAATGGTCCTCGCCGATACCCCAGGAGCAACAGTGTCCATAATTTGCTGGGAAGTGGCGGTGCGGTCCCCTACGGCACTGCGTAGGATCCTACGGTCTTGGCGTGCATCCGTGCGTCGCTGCGGTCCGGTCCCAGGTCGACGGGCACGTGCACCTTCCGCCGACCACTGGCGACAACATCGATGTACTGTGGAGACCTCACGCCCCACGTGTTGAGCAATTCGGCGGTACGTCCACCCGGCCTCCCGCATGCCCACTATACGCCCTCGCTCAAAGTCCGTCAACTGCACATACGGTTCACGTCCACGCTGTCGTGGCATGCTACCAGTGTTAAAGACTGCGATGGACCTCCGTACGCCACGGCAAACTGGCTGACACTGACGGCGGCGGTGCACAAATACTGCGCAGCTAGCGCCATTCGGCGGCCAACACCGCGGTTCCTGGTGTGTCCGCTGTGCCGTGCGTGTGATCATTGCTTGTACAGCCCTCTCTCAGTGTCCGGAGCAAGTATGGTGGGTCTGACACACCGGTGTCAATGTGTTCTTTTTTCCATTTCCAGGAGTGCATATTAAAGAGCAAGAAGGAGGAGGTAATATCACCATTAAGAGATCTTAAGATGTGGTTCAGGAGGTAGTCAGACAGGGCCAAATCTTCGTTTTTGAATTCAGTATTTTCCGTTGCGCAGATTCATATTTCCCCTCGCCTGAAGTAACATCTTGGAACATAATTCAGTAATTCAGTGATCATATTACTATTTGACGCAATAATATGCTGCCTCTCGATCCTAGACTCCATTACTTTGCAGAGAAAGCTTCCATTTATACATTTCTCTAGCGGCCCTAAGTCTACATCTACTTGGATACCCCGAAAATCATATTTAAGTGCTTGGCAGGAGATTTATTAAGCATCTTCACAATAGCTCTGTTATTCCATTTTCGAACAGCGCGCGGAAAAAACGAACAGCTATATCTTCTCGTGCGAGCTTTGATTTCCACCATTTTATTGTGATAATCATCAACAAAATATTTTCGCATTTGGAGGAGAAAATATGGTGATGGAAATTTTCTGTAAAGATTCTGCCCTGACGTAAAACGTTTTTGTTTTAATAATGCCCACCCAAAATCCTGTATTATGTCAGTGACACTCTCTCTTCAGTGCCACGATAATACAAAACGTGCTGCTCTTCTTTGATCTTTCTCGATGTCTGCATTAATCCTGTCTGGTAAGGATGGCACAGCGCGCAACAGTACTCCAAAGGAGGAAGGACAAGCGTAGTGTAGGCAGTTTCTATAGTAGATCTGTTGCTTCTGCTAAGTGCTCTGCCAATAAAACGCCGTCTTTGGTTTGCCTTCCCTACAACATTTTGTGTGCCTTCCTTCCAATTTAAGTTGCTGGTAATTGCAATTCCTAGGTATTTATTTGAATTTACGGTATTTATATTTGGCTGATTAAAACTGCTTAGTCAAGTCGGCAGGACATCGCCTTTGCTATCGCATTTGCCGACTCGCCGTATTGTTCACAGAATCCCAAGTTCGTGGACGCCTCCACTGGCTGTGACGTCAGTCGCTCGCTAGCGAGTCGCATACAGTGTGAATGCTCTGTGCGTGTACTTGCCGTTGGGACAATGTCCGGTTCTCAGAAATCCTTCTTCCCAAGCTGCAGGGAGATTTCTCCTGTTTGTGGAGGAACCTGCCTGTTTTGCTTCCCAATATCTCAAAAACATCACGCAGAGAAAATTACTAATAGTGCATGCACCTAATTAATAAAGATTTAGAGAGAGGAAAGAATTGATATCCCATCAATAATCCTCGTTATTAATTTATTCACTGCTTCAGAATGTGTTTACTCGGTATGCATGACTTCAACTTAGTAACTACATTTGCCCATGAGTATCGAATTAAAAGTAACATGTTGAAATGCTGTGCTTTTAACCGTAGATATAGAAATACAATAATGGCCGTTAAGACTGATAAACTATGGATAAGATATGCAGAAAACATTATACTGATATGGAGTGAGCAGCATCTATGGGAACGCAGTTAATTAGCATTTCAACTCAACCACACGAGCTACGCAGGGGCAACACCATATAAGAGGGTCGTTCAGTAATTAGTGCAACTATATTTTTTCTGAAAGTAGGCTGGTTTTATTCAGGATTCCAATACACCATATTATTACCCAATCTTTTGGCTACAAAAACCCTATTTTGCAACTAATCACAGTTAGTGCGACAGCCATCTTACTGGGAGGGTGCGTATGACGGAACGGTACCCCTTTGCTGGTCGATACGGGAGCCAATGTCTTGTTGTATCCGTAACCTCCCCATCATCAATGTACTGCTTCCCGTGGAGTGCATCCTTCAAGGGTCCAAACAAATGTAAGTCTGAAGGTGTGTGAATCGGGCTGCAGGGTGGATGAGGAAGAACAGTCTAATGAAGTTTTGTGAGCTCCTCTCAGGTGCGCTGCCCCCCCCCCCCCCCTCTCCCAACCCCCATCCCCTCCCCAGGGGGCTCACAGTTCTCTCGTGAGTTCGAACCTCTCCTGATTGCATTTCTTCGCACTGTTCCTTCCTCCCTATCCTCACTCCTTCCACGTTGCTGCCCGCTCCTTCCCCTCTCTCGGTGTGGCTATGCACCTTGTTTTCTGTATTGCTTGCAATTTTGTTCCTCCTGCCTACTCTCTTTCATCCTTTCTGGCGTTTAGGAGCCCACTTGAGGTTGACCGCCTTTCTAAATTTTCTGTTTCTAGTGTGAGCCATTTGGGAAATAACTCCTTCCCTCGTCAACTGTAGCCCCTATCCTCCATGCTACATCATCAGAATGTGTCACCATTCCATGTGGTGGGGCTATTACGCACCCACCTGGCTGAGCCCCCTGACAACACAGGGACCACACTACTGATACCCAATGTGTACCATCCCCATGTATGCCAAGGAGGGTTGCTTGTTTTCCTGGAGCACTGGAACTCCTGGCAATGGCCTCAGTGCTAGGCGGTCCTTGCTGTGGCTGGGTAGCGCCCATGGGAAGAGCCCTGATTGGAGTGAGTGGTATCAGAGTGGATGTTTGGAGCATGAAGCATATCAAGCTGGAAAAATCTGGCTGTTATTAAATAGCTGTCTGTTCGAACAGTAAAGGGTCATTGAATGACCCAGCAGACTTCCCTTCCCTGGCTACACTGTGGGAAGTGGCCCAAGTTTGCCATCTTGGGATGAAACACTTTCCCCAATATTGTATTACGGTGGATCTTTGCAAATGAGGGATATCTCCCTCCTGGTAACCACCCATGGTTGGGACTGCCAGTTGGACTGTGTCTCACTTCCCTCTGTCAGGATCTCCATCTTCACTCACTGGAATGCGTCCTGTGTATTTTCTCCCATACCCTACCTGGATGGTGCCTAGACACTAACGAATAGAGCTGACCTATTGCAGGGTGCTAATGTCTCTGTCGCTCCTATAGTTTTCTGGCGTCTTGTTTGGTCCATTCTTGCAGAGTTCCAGGGTGCCACCATCTTCTATACGTCTCCTACTGGCTTAGAACGTCATTTATTGCCAGAATCATGTAGTGTGCTCACAGCAGAGCCACTAGCGTTCAACAAGGCACTCCATTTTGTTTCTCAGCTCTCCCTCCACAGTGTTTTAATTTGTAACGACTCAATGAGCAGCCTGCAGGCTATCCACCACATTCTTTCTGCCCTTGGCTGTGCCGCCTGCCCAGTTGTGTTCTTCTAGGACGCAAGTGATTTGGGCATCCCTGGGAATCTACTGGTTGACCGTTTGGATAGAGAATCAGATACTTAGCCACGGTCCCTTTCATGATCCCAGCTGGAGATATGCAGATCTACGTCAAATCCCTCTTTGCCCAAACGTGGAATTACATCTGGTGCGCTACTGCTCTCAGTAATACACTCCGCACAATAAAGGAGTCTACTGCGGTTTGGCGCTCTTCCGTCCGTAACTCTACACATGGGTCATACCAGGCTCAATCATTTTTTCTTCCTGCGTAACAAACCACCCCTACAATATGGCTGTTGAGCCAGACTGACGGTACCTCATATACTGGTGGAATGTTCCCTTCTTTTGGCAGATCATACTAGGTGTCGTCTTCCAGATTCTTTAAATTTAATATTAGCAGACAATTCACGGATGAAACTTCATGGCAGATTAAAACTGTGTGCCGGACCGAGACTCGAACTCGGGATCTTTGCCTTTCGCGTGCAAGTGCTCTACCAACTGAGCTACCCAAGCACGACTCACGCCCCGTCCTCACAGCTTCAATTCCGCCAGTACCTCGTCTCCTACCTTCCAAACTCCACAGAAGCTCTCCTGCGAACCTTGCAGAACTAGCACACCTGGGAGAAAGGATATTGCGGAGACATGGCTTAGCCACAGCCTGGGGGATGTTTCTAGAATGAAATTTTCACTCTACAGCGGAGTGTACGCTGATACGAAAGTTCCTGGCAGATTAAAACTGTGTGCCGGACCAAGACTCGAACTCGGCACCTTTGCCTTTCGCGGGCAAGTGCTATATTGTGCTTTATTGTGCGGAGCCGATCGTGAGTCGTGCTTGGGTAGCTCAGTCGGTAGAGCACTTGCCCGCGAAAGGCAAAGGTCCCGAGTTCGAGTCTCGGTCCGGCACACAGTTTTAATCTGCCAGGAAGTTTCATGTCAACGTACACCCCGCTGTAGAGTGAAAATTTCATTCTAATTCACAGATGGTTGAACTGGTCATCGGTTTCCTCCGTGACAGTGGTTTTTATTTTCAGATGTAACGTTTTGCTTTACTTCTGGAGCAATGACAGGATGGTTGTGGTTGGGGCCTCTCTTCATGCTTTCTCAGTCTGGGATCCATGACCACACCCCCTTAAAAAGACCGCTCTTTTATCTCTCCGATTTCCCAGGTTTTCGATTTGGCCTACCCTTTTACACGTTCTACTGCGTGTATTTTAACTTCCCCGTTTTATAGTTTGACCCATCTGACTGGATCCGTCTACTTTTAGCGGACCTTCTCTCTTCCGCGAATAGCTTTAGAATAGCAGGACTGATGACCTCGCAGTTTAGTCGCGTAACCCCACCCCCAAATTAATCAATCGAGTGTGCCGCCTTGTGTGAGGCGTTGCATTGTCACGGAGGGGGATATTTTGGTTTGAATTTTTGTGGCGACGAACAAGCTGAAGTGGTTGCTTCAGTTTCCTGAGGGTTGGTCAATACACTTGAGAGTTGATCGTTGCACCACGAGGGAAGACATTAAACAGAATAACCCCTTTAAAGTCCAAGAAGGTCGTCGCCATGACTTCACCAGCTGAGGATGCGGTTTTGAACCTTTTCTTTGAAGGAGAGGACTGCCATTTTGTTTCCAGGTTCGAAATGATGAACCCATGTTTCATCGCCTGTGACGATATTCGACAAAAAATTGTTGCGATTAGTCTCGTAACGCGCAAGCAATTCCTCACAGGTTGTCCTCTGTTGCTCTTATGGTTTTCTGTTAGGCGGCGAGAAACTCAACGGTGACACACCTTTGAGCACCCCAGCTGGTGGACGATTGTGTTAGCGCTAGCAACAGAGAGGTGCTCGATTGAGAGTGTCAGCACATTCCAACGCTGCAGAAGTCGCAGCTGTGTACAGCCAGCCTGCACACCGGAGGTTGGACAGGTTTGCTGCGATGATGACAGACGCCTCGCCCCAACGACTCACCGTTCTTTTGTTCAGTGTCAGGTCTCTGTAGACATTCTGCAAGTACTTATGAATATCTGCGATGCCCTGGTTTTCCGCCAAAAGCAACTCAATGAAAGCTGTCTGCTAGGGACGCACCTCCGTTACAAACCTCACTTTGAAGGTCACGTATAGCGCCATCACCTATCGGAGCTTCGTGAAACTATAGGGAGCCGAAGCGGGAATATTCCTCGGTCTTCCGCAACAAATTCCACATCATTTAAAGTGAAATTAGCAGGGAAAATATGTGTTACATTAATTATTGAATGTCCCTCGTACACTATGAGTACAAGTAAACAGTATACAGCGAATTTTTCAATCACAAAACGCCTTTGAATGTTGTCTGTTAGCGAGAATATCGTGTTATGACTCGTGTAATGAAGAGAAACACCTGTTACGTAGACACTGCAGTGTGGCAGTTGAAGGTAAGGCGTATGAACTATGGTTGCATAAGACATAGTTAGAGGTTTGGACGAACTACTACGTTTTCTTAGCCGTTACGAAATCTTGGTTTATTCCACTTTGCTATGTGCATGTTCAACAAATTCCAAAGTAAAACTCTACTATCGATTTGACAAAAAAACTGTACAGAACTGCGGCTCCATGTTAAGTTGATGATAGATAAAGTCAGCTATCTAGTAACTCAGTGAACACGCTGGCACAGAAACGGAGAATGTCACAAATGGATCAAATGGCTCTGAACACTATAGGACTTAACATCTTAGGTAATCAGTCCCCTAAACTTAAAACTACTTAAACCTAACTTACTTAAGGACATCACACACATCCATGGCCGAGCCAGGATTCGAACCTGCCACCGTAGCGGTCGTGCGGTTCCAGGCTGAAGCGCCTAGAACCGCTCGGCCACACCGGCCGGCAGAGAATGTCACAGAAAAGGCCGTAATAGTGACGAGAATATTAGCATGGCTCCTCCTTGAAATCTATGAAAACCCTAATGACACTCAGTGATAGAAAAATTTCGTCGCATAACAGTGAAAAGGTGACTAGACCTGTTCAGACACATGTGCTATACAATTTTAGGTAGACTATGCGAAGAAAAATGTCCGTCCATTTCTTCGTCCACGAGGCCCAGAAGTCACTAGATACCAGTGTCCAGACTGATTCTGTATTCATACACTTCTGGAAGCCATTAGATACAGTTCCGCGCTGTCGCTTGGTGGGTAAAGTATGAGTGAACGGAGTATCAGACTAATTATGTAAATGGGTTAAAGATTTCCTACAAAGCAGAAAACCGCAATTCATTCTGAATGGGGAGCAAATCTTCAGACTTAAAAGTAACTTCAGATATAACCCAAGTGGTGTTATAGGACCATTACTATTCACGTATATAAATGATCAAGCGGATAACGTTCGAAGCTCCATGACGGTGTTCGCGGATGACGCTGTTGTATACAGAGACGTCGCAACGCTAGAAAATGTTAGCGAAATGCAGCGACACCTACAGACGATCGACGCTCGATGGTTTCAACATAAACAGTATGGTATTGCCAAAAATAAGCGGAAAGATTGTGTTAGATAACAAAATTTCCGAACAATCACACGAAAAAGACACATTCGTTAAATTTCTGGAAGTATGGATACCGAGCGATTTTAGTGGAGCGAATGCATAAAAGCTCAGTAGAAAAGATAGATGCCAGACATTCGAACACCCCCTACCCACATAGGAGGTAGGTTACCGAATCGTCAGACAGATACTAGAGTACTGCTTCTCAGTCTGTGACCAAAAATGTTCAAATGTGTGTGAAATTATATGGGACTCAACTACTATGGTCATCAGTCCCTAAGCTTTCACACTACTTGTGGTGTCACGGCCAGACACCACACTTGCTAGGCGGTAGTAGCCTTTAAATCGGCCGCGGTCCTTTAGTATACGTCGGACCCGCGTGTCGCCGCTATCAGTGATTGCAGACCGAGCGCCGCCACACGGCAGGTCTAGTCTAGAGAGACTCCCTAGCACTCGCCCCAGTTGTACAGCCGACTTTGCTAGCGATGGTACACTGTCTACATACGCTCTCATTTGCAGAGACGACAGTTTAACATAGCCTTCAGCTACGTCATTTGTTACGACCTAGCAAGGCGCCATATTCAGTTACTATGAATGTATTCTGAAACAGATAAGATTGTGAATCCTGTACCATCAAGAGCGACATTCATCGTTAATGGATTAAAGTTAAGTATCAAACTAATTACGTCCGCTTTCTGAATTCTAATTCCTTGTCATGTTCCAGATCTCACGTCAGTATAGTCCTTCCCTCCTCACGCCAGCCAGCGTGAGCTGAAACGCGTGCATTTAGGCCTCCTCTAGTAACACGGTGTTGGCTCTTCTTCCAACACAACACTACTTAACATAAATTATCCTAGGGGTTCTAGGCGCTATAGTCTGGAGCCGAGCGACCGCTGCGGTCGCAGGTTCGAATCCTGCCTCGGGCGTGGATGTGTGTGTTGTCCTTAGGTTAGTTAGGTTTAATTATTTCTAAGTTCTAGGCGACCGATGACCTCAGAAGTTAAGTCGCATAGTGCTCAGAGCCATTTCAACCAAGCCAACTAAATTATCCTAAGGACAAACACAAACACAAACACACACACACACACACACACACACACACACACACACACACACACACACACACACACACACGAGGGGGGACTCGAATCTCCGCCGGGACCAGCCGCACAGTCCATGACTGTACCGCCCCAGACCGCTCGGCTAATCCCGCGCGGCAGTCTGTGATCCTTTCCATGTAAGATCTGTAGAGAAAACAGAGATGATCCGAGTAAGAGCAGCGCGTTACGTCATTGGTTCATTTAGCAAGCACGAATGACCTCAGTCAGATGCTAATCCACCTCCAGTGTCAGCCACTGCAGGACAGGCTTTAGCAACACGGTGTGGATCACTGTGAAAATCCTGAGAACGTACGTTCCTAAAGGGTCACGCGGCATATTGCTCCTTCCGACATGTACCTCGCGAAAAGAGAATGAAGGTAAAATTAGAGAGAATCGAGTTCATGCGGTGTTGCAATAGCTCGCGATGTTGCGGCTGGAACACGAAAGGGGTAAAATAACAGTGACACACGACGTATCTTCAGTCACACAACACGATGTGGGTGACACAGTGCAAGGGTTAAAGTTCCCAATTATTATGCTTCAATTTTCCATGTGCACGTCTTTGTGGAGTGCACGAGCGAGTTTGTAAATTTGGTAAAAAGTACACATTTTCCTTCCGTGCAAATGCTGCATGCTGGGGGCTGACGGACTGAGAGTAAGGAGTTCATGGGTAGGTGTCAGTAGTGAGTAACAAACAGCCTGCGGATTTGGGTCGAACGGCATGGCGACGCGGCTAAGGCGACCGCTCGCGTAAAGGTGGAAATCCAGGTTCGAGTCCCGGTACGATACAAATTTTCACCTGTTACAATTCATACAGTTCAAGGGCAAAAGACGTCTAACGTCATTAAAAATCTTTGAGCGAAAGAATACTCGGAAGGGCAGGAAAATGTACATAATCACAATTTGTTTTTACGTAATCTTTCAGAATCCTCAATCCTTCATCGTGAAAAATGTATTATGGCTTAGAACGACAGAAGTTAAGAAAAACTGACAGAGTTTGAAGCAAGTAACAAATATTAATACATTTACATAAACTTTTTCTGTATTTCTGTTTCACATACTTGTTCACTGTCTCAATACAATCGCTAAATTTATACTAATTTGTTTGTGAAAGAAGTGTACAGTCGCCATGTGTTCTCTTTCCGAAAATGTGATTCACTGTCTACGTAGTAGTGCAGGGTGACAGCGCAGGTTTTGCCAAATCTATCTTTTCATATAATAGTGGGGATGACCTTCATGCAATATTTATAAATGAACAGCACAACATTCTGCAGTTCCATTTAATCATTTAGTGACACAAAGTAAATAGATGTGGCGTGAGCGACTGCCTGTTCATAGCCTTGTAATTTATAATAAAATTTACTTTTATATGCAATGTTCAGATTACATAAACCATACACTTTGTTTTCCTAATGAAATAGTTTTAACTAACAATTGAGGGAGGAAGCTAATAACAATACTGAAAACATGACTGATAGTTCACCCTTGATACTATCACGTAGATATAATTAAACAAAATGAAATCTATAAAAATTCGTAATTAGCAATTGTAGTTAATAAAACTTAATGCGTGTTACCTTCTTGAAAAAGTGTCGTCTCTCTATGAAATCGCATCAAAATCAAGGATACAACTACTTTCCTCGTCCTTCCAAGCTGTACTCAATAATACAACATCTGGTAGCAAAAATCTATGTCACTCGTGTGTTCAGGCATGCAAAGACGCTCATGTCAAACATTACGCAAAACCGTGATTTCCCTTGATACTTACATTCAAAGATAATGCCAAATGGCAGACATACAACAAACTGCGGTTTCTCACAATATTTACATATTTTGCAGCAGTTTCCCCTAGTGTACCTATCGACTGTTGCAGTTCTTTCTATGTGTTCTAACGTAGTCCTCTATAGGAGCTGAATAAGTCGCTTCAGGAAAGTGATGCGGCCAGTGAAAAAGTACTTTAGTAACCAAATCGCTCAATTGATGGGTTTAGGACTTATCATCATCATCATCATAATCATCATAATCATCATAATCATCATAATCATCATAATCATCATAATCATCATAATCATCATAATCATCATAATCATCATAATCATCATAATCATCATAATCATCATAATCATCATAATCATCATAATCATCATAATCATCATAATCATCATCACTTAAGACTGATTATGCCTTTCAGCGTACAGTCTGGAGCATAGCCCCCTTATAAAATTCCTCCAAGGTCCCCTATTCAGCGCTAACATTGGTGCCTCTTCTGATGTTAAACCTATTACTTCAAAATCATTCTTAACCGAATTCAGGTACCTTCTCCTTGGTCTCCCCCGACTCCTCCTACCCTCTACTGCTGAACCCATGAGTCTCTTGGGTAACCTTGCTTCTCCCATGCGTGTAACATGACCCCACCATCTAAGCCTGTTCGCCCTGACTGCTACATCTATAGAGTTCATTCCCAGTTTTTCCTTTATTTTCTCATTCTGGACACCCTCCTGCCATTGTTCCCATCTACTAGTACCTCCAATCATCCTAGCTACTTTCATATCCGTAACCTCAACCTTGTTGATAAGGTAACCTGAATCCACCCAGCTTTCGCTCCCATCAGATATACCAAAAAATATAACAGATATTAACAAGGTATAAGACTTAGCACACGAAAACCTACGCAAATGCACAGCGTTGCTAGATTTGTATGTAGCATTTTTGTTTACAAAACGTCGGATATTACACCCATGATTCCACTACGTAACCCCTGCCATCTGGAGGTCGATTTGGTTCTCCTTCCCCTTCCGTCACCCTTTGATAGTTAGTACTCTGTCACCTTATGTTACATACAACTATACATGTAATAACGCCTGTAACCTGTGACCCTCTGTGCATTTGCGTAGGTTTCTCATGTACTGCATTTTGTACTTTGTGAATGCCCGTTATATTATTTCAGCCGGCCGCGGTGGTCTAGCGGTTCTAGGCGCGCAGCCCGGAACCGTGCGACTGCTACGGTCGCAGGTTCGAATCCTGCCTCGGGCATGGATGTTTGTGATGTCCTTAGGTTAGTTAGGTTTCAGTAGTTCTAAGCTCTAGGGGACTAATGACCACAGCAGTTAAGTCCCATAGTGCTCAGAGCCATTTGAACCATATTATTTCATATTCGATGTATAATTTTATTCTTATCTTACTTATTAGACATCTAATGATGGAAGTAAGCCTGAAATGCGTCAAGTGACTAATTTGAGTTCTACCATTTTTCACCGGCCGAATGACATTTTTTGAAGCGACCTATTCAGCCACACGACAGTAGTATGTTATAATTAAAAATTGTCGAATACCTCCCACGCGATTTCATGTCTCAGCTATATTGTCTTCTCTGTATGATTCATGTTTAATCGAACTATGCTACTTGACAGTTACGCATCATCCGAAACTTACTTTTGTCCCTAAGTTTTGCAGGCCGGCCGCGGTGGTCTCGCGGTTCTAGGCACGCAGTCCGGAACCGTGCGACTGCTACGGTCGCAGGTTCGAATCCTGCCTCGGGCATGGATGTGTGTGATGTCCTTAGGTTAGTTAGGTTTAAGTAGTTCTATGTTCTAGGGGACTAATGACCACAGCAATTGAGTCCCATAGTGCTCAGAGCCATTTGAACCATTAAGTTTTGCACAACTGTGAGAACATTGTCCACCTGAAGATAAACCTGCAGAGATTCTAAAGCTAGTTAATGGAAGAATACAAGACTCCTTACCAGTATAAAGATACTGCATGCAGTTACATATCATCGGGTTCGTGAATTGCAGGGTGCAGAGATGCAAAGAAGAATATGTAAAAGTGTGTGTTTCAAAAGACAGCAGTTAATGCAACAGTGTCAAAGCTTTGTGTCGCTCGTGCGCCATTAAAAGCCATACACACGAGCGATGGATCGCAGCGATCCGTCGCAAGCGATATCGCCTGCAGAAGGTCGCTTTCCTCGACATCCTACACACGAACAAACTGTCAAACAATTGCAGTCAGTATTACACAGAAGAGCCAAATAAACTGATACACCTGCCTAATATCGTGTAGGGCCCACGTGAGCACCCAGAAGTGACGCAGCACGGCGTGGCGTGGACTCGACAAATGTCTGAAGTAATGCTGGAGGGAACTGAAACCATAAATCCGTAAGAGCACGAGGGAGTGGCGATCTATTCTGAACAACACTTTGCGAGGCCTCAGGATGCTTACGTACGTGTCACGTGTCAGAGTCTTATCTAGATGTAGCTCATATCACCCCAACTGCACAAACCCCACGCCATTATGGAGCCTCCACCGGCTTGAACAGTCCCCTGCTAACATGATGGGTCCATGGATTCATGAGGTTGTCTCCGTACCCGTGCACTTCCATCCACTCGATAAAATTTGAAACGAGACTCGTCCGTCCAGGCAACATGTTTCCAGTCATCAATACTCCAATGTCGGTGTTGTCGGGCCCAGGCGAGGCATAAAGCTTTGTGTCGCGGAGTCATCAAGGTTACACGAGTGGGGCTTCAGCTAGGAAAGCGTTTCGTTGAATGGTTCATTTGTTGATGGCCCTGCATTGAAATCTGCAACAAGGGTAGCACTTCTGCCACGTTGAACGATTCCCTTCGTACGTCGTTGATACCGTTCTTCCATCGCAGCGATATCAGAGGTTTGATGTTTTACTAGATTCCTGATATTCACGGTACACTCGTAAAATAGTCTTACACGAATATCCCCACTTCATCGCAACCTCGGAGACGCTGTGCGCGCCGACTGTAGCATGACGTTGAAATTCACTTAAATCTTGATGAGCTGTCATTGTAGCTGCAGTAACCGATCTAACAACTGCGCCAGACACTTGCTGACTTATATGGGTGTTGCTAACCGTAAGTTTACATATCTCTGTATTTGAATACGCATGCCTATACCAGTTTCTTTGGCACTTCAGTGTATGTTATGATATAACCATTGGTCGCCAGCCTCCTACGAGATTTCATGCCTCAGCTGTATTGCTTTCTCTGTATGATGCAAGTTCAATCGGACTATGCTATTTGAGAGTGACACATCACCCAAAAGTTACTTACGTATTTAAGTTTTACGTAACTGAGTATATAGCGTGCCTGTAAACATTGTCCATCTGAAGATAAACCTGCAGTAATTCTAAAGCTAGTTATTGGAAGAATGCAAAAATTCTTACCAGTATAAAGCGCTGGATACAGTTACATATTCGTGAAGTACAGGGTGCAGCGATACAAAGAAGTTGTAAAAGTATGTGTTTCAAAAGACAGCAGTTAATACAACAGTGTCAAAGGCTTCTTGTCGCTCGTACGCTATTAAGAGCCCTGCCACACAGAGCAACCGATATCGCCCGTAGTCGGTCGCTTGGCTCGACAAACCACACACGAAAAAACTGCCAAGCTGTTGCAATCAGTATTGTGAACATCACTGCATCGAGAAAGTCTGCTGTAAAAACGAACTACGTTTAGCAGCAGTTGCAGTCGATTGATGTATCCTCACGAAAACTGTGTGCCGGACCGAGACTCGAACTTGGGGCCTTTGCCTTTCGCGAGCAGGTGCTCTGTAGACACGAGGTACTGGCAGAATTCAACCTGTGAGGATGGGGCGTGCGTCGTGCTTGCATAGCTCGGTTGGTAGCCGGCACGGTAGCTCAGCGTGTTCGGTCAGAGGGTTAACTACCCTCTGAAATTCTCTTGGGACGTCCGCCCCAGACAAAGGCAACGAACATTAACGAGACTTTTAAAAATAAGGTGGTAGAGCACTTGGCCGCGAAAAGCAAAGGTCCCGAGTTCGAGTCACGGTGCGGCACAGTTTTAATGTGCCAAGAAATTTCACATCAGCGCACACTCTCATTCTTGTTTTGAATCACTTTTCCTGGGAACTGTAGGTTACCTTGCATAAAGATTGTATGTCATTTTTTACTGGCCCCAAATGATTTGTGTACATCTTTCCTGTGTGTCAATACAATTAGGTTTACGTTTATTTCCCCTCATTTCTTTTTTATTCATTAGTCCAATAGTTAAACTGTAAATGTTTACACAATTTACTCGATGTGTCTATAGAGATGTTGGAAATAGCAGTGCTACAGACTGCCGTAAGTCTTGTTATAAACTGTATGAAGGAGAGTTAGATTACTTGAAAAGATAAGGGGCCTTCAGTATAACTGTGTAATAGATTTGCTCTTAACATTTAAACTAAAGTATCCTCTTAACATTAATTAGAATAGGTACGTATCTTATTCTGCTTAGAAGCTTAAAAAATTATAATGCATATAATTATTTCATCAATAACTGAAAAACATAAGAGGAAGCCTATTATGCCACCTCTTTTTACTATAAACTTTCCAGAACTTCTACTTCTATAGCACAGTTATAGGAACGCGTGATGCCTGGTCTTTCGGGCATATTTGAAAGAACAGAGACCTCGCGTTCATACAATTTATTTTTCTCGATTGGCAACTAATCCACAACCTCCAGAGCGGGTGCGCCACTTACATTCGAGCTGCTTCAGGAATCTAAAGCTAGCGAGCATGGAAGACATAGACGATGACGATGGGTAGGTGGAAATGTGAGTCGACCGGGGGGATGTTACGAGATAGTCTGGTCGTTTGCGATAAACGTCCTGGTGGGCCAGCGGTTAACGCAACTGCCTAGTAAGCAGGAGATCTTGGGTTCGAATCTCAGTCCGGCAAACATTTTCAATCCTTGCCGTTGATTCTTAACAAAGTTCCAGTGCAGCTGACATCATTAGTTCCATTTCCTCCCCTCCCCCCCCTACCTCTCCCATGAAGTTACGTAATCTTGTAAGTAGGCTGTTTAGGTTTTCTTATTGGTAACGCCGCTTAGCGCTCGGTATGAAAAATCACTGGCTGTGCTGTGCGCAGTCTGTGTTTTGCATTGTTGTCTGCCATTGTAGTGTTGGGCAGCGGCAGCTGGATGCTAACAGCGCGTAGCGTTGCGCAGTTGGAGGTGAGCCGCCAGCAGTGGTGGACGTGGGGAGAGAGATGGCGGAGTTCTGAAATTTGTAAGAATTGATGTCATGAACTGATTATATATATATATATATATATATATATATATATATATATATATATATATATATATATATATATTATGATTATTAAGGTCAATACATTGTTTGTTCTCTATTAAAATCTTTCATTTACTCACTGTGCCTATCAGTAGTTAGTGCCTTCCGTAGTTTGAATCTTTTATTTAGGTGGCAGTAGTGGTGCTCGCTGTATTGCAGTAGTTCGAGTAACGAAGATTTTTTGAGGTAAGTGATTTGTAAAAGGTATAGGTTAATGTTAGTCACGGCCATTCTTTTGTAGGGATTATTGAAAGTCAGACTGCGTCGCGCTAAAATTACTGTGTGTCAGTTTAAGCACAGTCGTGTATAATTGTTCTAAGGGGACGTTTCAATCTGTAGCGCATGCTCCACAATGCCAATCACTGCATATGGACTATCAGACCAATTGTGTGATTGGGTTGAAGAGTTCCTAGATAACAGACTGCAGCATGTCAGTCTCAATGGACAGAAGTCTTTGGAAGTAAGAGTGATTTCTGGTTTGCCGCAGGGGAGTGTCGTAGGAACGTTGCTATTCACAATATACATAAATGACCTTGTGGATAACATCGGAAGCTCACTGAGGCTTTTTGCGAATAACGCTGTAGTGTACCGAGAGGTTGTAACAACGGAAAATTGTACTGAAATGCAGGGGGACCTGCCACGAATTGACGCATGGTGCAGGGAATGGCAATTGAATCTCAGTGTAGACAAGTGTATTGTGCTGCGAATATATATAGAATGAGAGATCCTTTATAATTAGCTACAATATAGCAGGTCAGCAACTGGAAGCAGTTAATTCCGTAAATTATCTGGGGGTAGGCATTAGGAGTGATTTAAAATGAAGTGATCATATCAAGTTGATCGTCGGTAAAGCAGATGCCTGACTGAGATTCATTGGAAGAATCCTAAGGTAGTGCAATCCGAAAACAAAGGAAGTAGGTTGCAGTACACTTGTTCGCCCACTACTGATCACCAGTGTGGGATCCGTACCAGATATGATCGACAGAAGAGGTAGAGAAGATCCAACGGAGAGCAGGGCGCTTCATTACAGGATCATTTAGTAATCGCGAATGCGTTACGGTGATGATAGATAAACTCCGGTGGAAGACTCTGCAGGAGAGACGCTCAGTCGTTCGGTACTGACTTTTGTTGAAGTTTCGAGAACATACCTTCACCGAGGAGTCAAGCAGTGTATTGCTCCCTCCTAAGTGTATGTCGCGAAGAGACCACAAGGATGAAATGGGAGAGATTAGAGCCCACACAGAGGCATACCGAAAATCTTTCTTTCCGCGAACAATACGAGACTGGAATAGATGAGAGAACCGATTGAGGTACTCAAAGTACCCTCCGCCACACACCGTTAGGTGGCTTGCGAAGTATGGATGTAGATATAGATTGTATCACTTCTTACTATTAATACCAATTCCAGCTTTCACTTCGATTGTCAGAGCAGGTAGTAGTCCGTGGGTAAATAACATAAATTGTCTGATTGACGCCATTTACGTCACCCCATGAGGCCTTTTCGTGTTGGTACTCAGCGGCGGAGTGTGTCATATGTTTCCCTCGGCCACCCACTAGAACACTGCCTAATTTCAACACTGGGCGTTGCCGTTTTGATCTCCACCACAAAGTCTTCAAAAAAGTGACACGTAAATAAGAGGGGGTGTTACCATCTTTCTTTCCATCGTGTCACGTTCACGGTAGCGTGAAATTCATTGCTAATGTGACGCCATTAACACATTTTAAATCCCTCATAAACTGAGCTTTGACCTTGCTGTTTGAAGCGTCGTCGAGCCCAAGGATGACATCGTAGGACGCCAAGCTTTTTCACAATTACAGGTTTAAAATGGCTCAAATGGCTCTGAGCACCATGGGACTCAACTGCTGTGGTCATTAGTCCCCTAGAACTTAGAACTACTTAAACCTAACTAACCTAAGGACATCAAACACATCCATGCCCGAGGCAGGATTCGAACCTGCGACCGTAGCAGTCGCACGGTTCCAGACTGCGCGCCTAGAACCGCGAGACCACCGCGGCCGGCGGGGCTTAACATCTGAGGTCATCAGTCCCCTAGAACTTAGAACCACTTAAACCTAACTAACCTAAGCACATCACACATATCCATGCCCGAGGCACGATTCGAACCCGCGACCGTAGCAGCAGCGCGGTTCTGGACTGAAGCGCCTAGAACCGCGCGGCCACGTCGACCGTCGTTATGTTGAGACAGTGAACGAGTATGTGAAACAGGAAGACAGAAAAAGTAGAGTACAACATACTGTGCTGACATAAATTTTTTACTCAACGTGGGCAAACGAAATCGCACAACCACGCCTAATAAATAGAGAAGCGAGTCGCAGCCGTATTGCCACGCACCCCTGCTAACTGGGTAGCATTCATCTCACGCTAGGTGAGGAGAACCCTACGTCATAATGACGTAACGCTACGTCATCGTGACGTAAATAACCTAAATCGACTAAATGAGTACGTATATCGATCTTTGCAGTTGTACCGATAACGTGAAAGCTAAATGTAAATACGTGTGTACAAACGAAGTGGCAGGAGTTGTGTGATATGCTCATCCCAGCTGAATGAATTGTTAAATGTAATCCGAACAATTTGCGATGTTATTGTGTGTTTCATGAACATAATATCTGAGCGAAGGAGCCATAACGAAATCAAAAAAAAAAAGCTTGTCATTCTTTTTAAATCCGGCGAATCGTGGATAAATCGTGTGGACAGAAAAGTGAAGTAGTTAATTATTAAGCTCCAGTCCAAAGAATGTGGGATGTTATTGTGTGTTTTGTAAACGTAACGAATATCTGAATGAAGGAATCATAACCATAACGAAAGTTAAAAAAGTGTCTAGTCATGTTTTCAATCTGATTAATATTGAATAAATCATGTGGGTAAAAACGTGAAATAGGAAGAAATGAAAGTGTTTCGTATTTTTATAAAATCCAATGAATTGTACGTAATTCATGTGGGCAGAAACTTTAAACCAGGGCCGGCCAGAAATTCTGCACGCGTGCGGTGCTCCTGCACATCTGCAACTTCCGCGTCACAGCGTGCACGCCGCAGCCGTCAGCGTTCATGTAGTGCATGTTTCTGTGCACAGATGTCGCTCCTCTGTTACACAAAAGTGCGTTATCGACACCTCGTATGTACGTCACAACCTGGGATGTATCTGTAAGATCTGTTGCTTCATCGAGCGCATCAGAGAAAGCAACGAAGTATTTAGCCTTATTTATTAGCTGCCTGTGCAGATCGCCGGCCATAGCACTGATACGTCGTGTCACTGTTTGTTTGGATAGACTGATTTCTTGAAACCTGCTAACTCTCGTGGGACACACAAGTTCTGCTACATCAATCAGACATCCTTTCACAAACTCCTCTTCGGGAAAGGGTTTCCCAGATTGTACAATTCTTAATGCGATTTTAAAACTTGCTCGCAGTGAAGATTTAATGTGGTTGTCATTTTGGAAAATTGAAAACAGTACATTGTACAGTGTGCAGTAAAACAGACATAAATATAACACAAGAAACTAAGAGTTCAAGAAGTATCAACTACTACGTTGTGTGTCTCATCTATTTTCTTAAGGACATTTAATTTTGCTTGCCGTTCTTCACTGTTGAGTACACTACACTCGACTTTGTGATATGTATTGCAATGTCTTTCAATTGAAAACTTACGCTGGCCGCCTATTATTCGGCGGCACAGCAAACACTGAGTTTTCATCAACGCTTACAAAAAAGAATTGCAGTTCCCAGTCATTTTTCTACGACTGAGAACATAGATCTCCTGTCCTTTGCTTTTTCACAGTACTTGCCATTTCTCAGTACTTCTCTGTTAAGGTTACGGTCACCAGGGGTAAACGAGTCTGGATATGTTGCGCTCTTGCTTGTACCACAGGAAAGTGGAGCCGCCGCCGTTCATTTAGCACACATGTCTAATAACAGATGTCGCTGTCGCACACGTGCGCACATGTGCAGCACTTCCGCACGTCTGCACACTGTGCAGCGTTTGGCCGGCCCTGCGTTAAACTGAGAAATTGAAGTGGTTCTCGAGATAATTCCGAATGTTGTTGGAAACATTGAACCATCTAGTTCCATTTAATTTTGCCTTCGTGTTGTAAATCAACTAAGAAAGATAATGAAATCTTTCAGACTATCTTCATGAATCTGCTCTAAAGTTCTCTCGTTTCCGTTAGAGCCCATGTTCAGAAAGACGCTAGCAGCACCGGACAATAGGACAATGAAAGCGCATAAACAAATAACAATGCAGATTCAAGACGCACACATAGGACAACTCGTGAAACTCATGATGACGCGTGCCTACGTCACTGTGACGTAGGGCTCTTCTCACCTAGCGTGAGATGAATGCTACCCCTGCTAACCAGCCAGGCAGCCATATTGCTTTCAGGAATCGCATGCGATCCATCAAAGTGCGTGGAATTTCTATGCGACCAGCGATCGGCGACCGATTCGTCCACATACGTACGATCTTCGAAGAGATCAGACGCCCATGCGACGGATCGCTGCTATCCGTCTGTCGCTTGTGGGGCCCTGTAGCTAGACGCGGTGGCCCTCACAGGTAGTTGTTTACGAGCGCAGCGCAGGGTTGGGCACCCCTCGTAATTCGCAGAGGCAGCCCCCGGCGCGGCGGCGAGTTCCGGGTTGCAAGTGGGGGCGCTGCGGTCGCGTCCTCGCCTCTCCTCGTGCGTGCGTTTGGGCCCAACGCCGCCCCGGAGCGGCCAGTGCGGATTCCGCGTCCCCAGGGGGAGCAGCGAGCAGCGGCCACGGAAGAACAGAGCCAGGAGCGGCAGCCAGCGACACCGGCGGCCACCAACACCCACGCACCAGGACCCGCCAGCCATGACCGACGACGACGGCGACCGCGCCACCGCGGAGGCGCAGCAAAACGGTGAGTGCGCCACACAGTGACAACAGCTCCGCAGGCGTGCGTCGACCGATCCACAAACCACCCCAAATTTTCTAAAAAAAAAAAAAAATCACTCCGTCGTTGTGGATGGCGTCCCGGCGGCCAGCAGCTGCAATACATCTCGTTATATCAAATTTCACGGAGTTTATAGATGTTGTTCATACAACAAGCACGATACGTTTCGGGTTATACCTTCCATCATCAGACCTACATCACATCTGCATTGTAACTTTTTCTTTTTTGACAAATGACATTGTTGTATTACAAGGCCATCTCCAGAAGCTATGGGCGATATTTGATGAAGTGTTTATGCGTTATCAACTAAACATAAAATCAAAATTCCCTGACCTAATATCTGATTTTAGGCTCAGGGAATTACATATGTAAAGGCTTTTTTTTTACCGCTATAGCCACAATCTTTGTCAACTACTGTATTGTTTATTTAGCGATATGTTTCGAGGTAAACCTCCATCTACAGACTAAATGGCATTACAGAAACAACTTTAAAATAAGGCTATATAGCCTACTTATTCCCCGATTTCTGATTTTTTATGTTCCGTTGACAACGTATGTTCATCAAATGCCGCCCATACCATCTGCAGATGGCCTTTGATGGCCGAAACCCGTTATGATTGTATAAAAAAAGTGATGGTGTCAATAATAAAAAAAATGACAAAAATGAAATACTTCCACTACCGTGAAGGGATATAACAGACAACCATCAGTATTCTGTTCATACCAGTTTAGCACATAGGTAAAATCACGTGAAGTCACAGAACAACTTCGTTTTAAATTTCTTTTGTTTTACGTCTATGGTCACGAACTTGTAAGTTCTCAGACTACTGGTTTCGGTCAGCAATGACCATCTTCAAATCTGTTTTAAAAAACCTGTCGTAATCTGCTATAGAGGATTTTAGAACATGTTTTGATACAAAACAGATTTGTTCAAATGTGTCTGAAATCTTATGGAACTTAACTGGTAGGGTCATCAGTCCCTAAGCTTACACACTACTTAACCTAAATTATCCTAAGGACAAAGACACACACCCATGCCCGAGGGAGGACTCGAACCTCCGCCGGGACCAGCCCCACAGTCCATGACTGCAGCGCCTTAGACCGCTCGGCTAATCCCGCACGGCAAAAACAGATTTGATGATGGTCATTGCTAACCGAAACCGGTCGACCGAGAATTTAAAAGTTTGTGACGATAGTCGCGAAATAAAAGGAATTTATTTTACATTTTCGGGTCACTGTTCAATTCGCAGCTTATGAAACTTCGATTTATATCGGCGTCTACTTCTCTGCTCCACCTCTCGGTATGTGATGGAGGTTACTTTGAGTACCACTGTCACCCCTCTTTCCAGTTCCAGGTGTGCCGAACTGTACGCGGGAAGAATAATTCTTGGCAAGTCTTCCTCGGTACTCGAATGACTCTGCTTTTGTCTTCGCGGGCTTCTCGCGAGGGTTATGTAGTAGGAAGCAATATATTGGCCGAATCTCCTAGAAGCATATGCTCTCGGAATTTTAACGGCAAAAACCACGTAGTGACGAACGCCTCTGCTGTATCGTCTGCCACGGGACTCGTGTGATCATCCCCGTTACACTTTCGTGCTTGCTAAACGAACCTGTAACAAAACGCTCTGCTCTTCTTAGGAACTTCTCTATTTCGTATTTTAATCATGATTGCCAAGGGCACGAGTAGTATTCCAGTACTGATAGAAAGAGGAGTTTATGATATGTGGTATCCAATTTGTGGATGTGACATACGACCTGACGATCTCTGTCTGCCGTCCCAACAATTAGCTCTAACAGGTCGTTCACCTGAAATAGCACCGTACGAATTCTCTGATATTTAATGGATGCCATTCTTTCCAGAGATTGTTCTGAAACCGTGTACAACTAGTGGAAGAAGGCACATCCATTAAATATCGGTTTAAGAATTCGTTTTACAACACATGTAGAACACAAACTGGCCGTCTAGCGTCTCAACTAGAACTGCGGCCGCCGACATGTGAACATACCCCAATCTGTCGGTGTAACTCAGTTGGTACGCTCGTTAAAATGGTTTCCTCGTGTGTTGTGAAACAAAAATATGAAAGTTTTCACACTTTTGGAGGGTTCTCTTACAATAATTTATTTATAGAAAACGGAAACTATATCCAAACAAAGCTCCATAACATCATATATTGCCACAAAAACTGGAAAATACATATAGTGCAGATATTTGTATAGTTGTCCATTTCACGCAACATAGAAATTCAGTAGCATTTGACCACAGTATTAATAACTGAAGACAGGAACCATAGTCTTAAATGTTCTTGATAATATGAAACTATTACGTACCCATATTGTGGGTGGAGCAAACGCAATGTTTCTGTTGTTAATTGCTAAGGTACCGAAAACTTTCAGTTTGTAAAAGTAATTGTCCATGAAAACTTAAGGCCATCTGCGCTGCAACACGGCACGATTGGGAAAAATCAACATTGTAGATAGTAGAGGATTTGTAGAATATAAAGTGAAGTCGAATGGGCACAAGATTGTGTGGTTCTCCGGGGAGTAGTGCACGAACACTGAAAAATCTGTAACAGTAGACTCTTGAAGAAAGAAGCCGATACTCTGCCAAAATTGCTTAAAAATTTCATTGATCGGATTTCACTGACGCTCCTAGTTACCGAACTATATTGACGTGTAGTTTATTCTTCAACTTTGCTCATACGCTTGATGCTTTCAACAATGCAAAGAAGACTCACGTTTGACGCGTGCGCTATTTTGGTCAGAAACGTAAGAAGTCGTATGACTTGCTGTTCTTGGTAGTAGTAGTTTTCGTTTTTAATATGACCGCAGCTACAAGAGATCAGACTACTTAGAAAGCACATATGTTTTTAGTGCCTTTTGTTTAGTATTTTTGCTAAGTTTCCTTGAGACAATAAAGAAATCACGCCCAAATTCAAGTAGGACTAGAGGCATAAAGCTCCATAACACTACATATCTTCGTTCGCTTGTAGCCAACTGTCTGTGAAATATTATAAATCTCAAAATTCCTGAGCGGTTCCGACACTGATTTATTAATCTTAAAATCAGAGATTTCATTTAAGGAAACAGTATCATGGAACCTACAAAAGCTGTTATAGAGTTTATTTATGGACAAATAACTAGTTTCAATCAAATGATCTGTTCAAGTTATGGACCAACATTACATTACATTAAAGAAGGGCTCCTTGGCGTCGAGTACAAATTATTTTTACTTGCAGCGTCTTTCACATGCAGTATACATTCACCTATTCAAAGTTATTTTCCTGTAGAAGCTTCTTGCATCTCTCTCATACAATTTTTCAAAAGTCACTAAATGCATGTATTGCAGTATCCAGCAAACTGTCTGGCCAAAGTCGTATCATTAACTCAATACCTAACAGTGCGACTTTCGATTTTTGTGCTTAGTGACGAAAAATGTGTTAGATACATGGATGAAACTTCTACCTGAAAGTGACCGTGAAGATGAAAATATTTTGCTGAAATGATATTTCATACAAGACAAAATGCGACAAAAGGTAATGGTGAAGAAACGTGAACCACTAGCTGGAGTAAACACAACAAGCGCCTTGCTGGCTGAAACTAATGCGACTAATGGCGGATGCAACCTACCGCGTGTCTTCCATCAGTACTGCGTGTAAACATAGCAAACGCCTGACATGTTTCAGAATATACACACAAAACTAGTAAAGTAACACTTACAAGCAATGGAACATATACCTTTAAATGTAGGAAAACGCAAAGATAGCATGATGCTGAATATTATGCTGATAGAAAATTTACAGAAAGTAAATGACGTAGAAAAGGAAGCACGTCACTATATCGAATCGGCTCATACATTTGTTATTTAAATTTTGACCCAAAGAAATTGATAGAGAGTGAGATGAGAGAGAGAATTTAAACCGGATGTAACTGTTTGTGCCGAGAACGACTTTTAATAGCCATAAATGTCAATGTAAATCACTTAAGTGTCCTAGATGGAGTTGGATTGTTCCATGTCTACGAACTCCACATTGTAATCTAATGGAGAAGTCTATACTAGATATTTGTAAAGGTAGCTTGTACTCATTGACATGCCAGAAAGAGATTAAAAATTTTAGTAGGTCAGTTTCGCGGTTTACGGCGAGGAACTAATGTGCTTGGCAGAAATAACAAACTATTTACCAATATTACCAGAAGCTACTTTGCAGTGGTATACAGTGGACATTACAATCCTTTATAAACTTTCCAATGAATATAGAGTTTCATCCACTCAGAAATTTTTTCCTCAAGTAAATTACATGGTATTAAACGCGCAAGCACACAACAGTACAAAATTAAAAATATTTCCATTGATGGTATTTACAGAACGTACGTAGAAGGAAACCCTGACGTGCACAGCTGGAATTTTCTCTTGGATGTGATAGAAGTAACTAAGAAGGAACACAAATTGGAGTCGGTTTGTGACAGTACCTCGCAATCTTTCATTCGCAATGTTATGACTACAAATTTTAGTTGCTTCGAAATTTTAAACAGGATCAGATCTGCGAAGTGTTCCGTTTCTTTTGACATCCGAGTATTCGGACTTCTAAAACGTCAATAATAATAAGTAAATTTAAAGAGAGTTACGGGGTCGAGTTAAGATTATTTGTGCAGTTACGCTACATAAATAGAAAGAAACATACTTACTTATCAGATAGCGTATAATTTATGTTAATAAATTCTTGTTTTTTGTGAAGAACCATTGGAATTTTCTTGGGAGGCACACAAGAACAACGAATCGTAGTTCTCTTTATTATGCGATTACATTTACTGTCAAGAGTATATGATGCTTTAAAAAAATCACTAAGAATGTTTACCAAATGATGGTATCAGTGCCCAACTATGACTCAATTTTTTTTTTAATATCAGTGTCACGTTATTAGCGATATTTAATGCAGCGATATGTCCAATAATTTGGATAATTAATTGCGGATCCTCTGTGTTTGTCAGCTGAGTTTTGAGGGTCTTTTCTGGGTCTTTCAGTGTTAAGAGGTTTTAATTCATGCTACAGTCGTATGCGCAGTCAGTTTTTGATGTGAGTAGCTCGCTAAAATTATAACTTCTTCAGTGTTTCTGTAGTCTGGTGCCAACTCGACGCCTATACGAACCTACAACCACCATATCGAAATACCCTCACAGATTGCGCCCGTCGTTACGCAGAAATTCTTCATGTAAATGAGCACATCCTGCTTCAGCTCGTTTGGTATTTTATTATATTTGTTACCAACTAACTAAAGTGATAACCATCGTCGTCCGAGGAAATTTATCCAGGGGGTAGGCGGATAAGAGACTGAACTTTCCATTTTTGATACAAATACGTTGTTGAGCTTTGAAGGGTGTCCACGCCTGCCAACCCTTCAGGTTTAGGCGGGAGACACGATTTTCCACTTTCTCTTCCGCCTCCATATTATTTCATTAATTTTCCCGATTTTTACTAATTATCGTCAAATCTAAGACATTTGTTTCGAAAATCCGCCATTTGTCTTTTTTGCGAATGATCTGAATTCTTTTGTGATTAGTTGATTTTAACCGAAATACCTATCGAAGTTTATAGAGCCAGGAGGTTGTGCATATTATATATCGATAGTTATGGTCTCTTTCAGCTTATCCATTTAAATTTTTATAGACATTAGTTTTGTGACGTCATAAACAAAGACTCAGACCAGTTATCGTGGGTTTATAAAAAAAATTGCCCACGGCTTTTTCATCATTCATATCTCCTGGTGTTTCCTGATTTTTTAAAAACTGAATCTCCTGCTTTTTAGTTTTGAAGGTTGGCAGGTATGTGTGTCACGTCATCGGAACTAAATTTTGTAGGTGATGAAAAAATTACTATCCACTCAAAATATGGTTGAAAAAACTCTGTTCTCCCGATTCCAGGACGGAGCAGTATCAACCCTTCCTCCCCCCCCCCCCCAACCCCTCCCTCCCCTCTTTGCGGACATCTAGCGCGTTAACTATGTCCTCCGTAAGATATCCTATCAGCCTCTTCCTACACTCGTGGTCTGCAGTAGCGCTTTTTGTGGACAATGCTCCAAGTTTTTAGGTGCGTAAATGGAGCAAATAGTTTTTACATGCTGACAAAATTTCTGGCACACCGCAGTGCTTATTCTCGCGAACTCGCTGATGCACTGGACAACGTAAAAAAATGTTCAAATGTGTGTGAAATCTTATGGGACTTACCTGCTAAGGTCATCAGTCCCTAAGCTTACACACTGCTTAACCTAAATTATCCTAAACACACGCACCCATGCCCGACGGAGGACTCAAACCTCCGCCGGGACCAGCCGCACAGTACATGACTGCAGCGCCTGAGACCGCTCGGCTAATACCGCGTGGCTGGACAATGCAGATAAGACACTCTGCGCTTTATACCTTAAAAGTATTCAAAGTCAATCGAATATAGGAAAGAAACGCAGAAAGATCGTATTTTAGTTTATTTACATGTAACCCCTACTCATCCCCAGCTGTATTTCTAGGGGTGACATAGATATTCTACTATCACAGTACTTTCTATGAATAAGTCATGCGTAAACCAAATTTAGTTGAAATTCCTTCAGATGTTGCTGGGTTGTGCTTTTATGTCACTCCTTTTCACTCCCACTCTCAACGATAGGGATGTGTTACTGGCAGTAACTTTTGTCCGCAGCTGGTGGTCGTGCGGTAGCGTTCTCGTTTCCCACGCCCGGGTTCCCGGGTTCGATTCTCGGCGGGGTTAGGGATTTTCTCTGCTTCGTGATGACTGGGTGTTGTGTGATGTAGTTAGGTTTAAGTAGTTCTAAGTTTTTCGAGAATTATGACCATAGATGTTAAGTACCATAATGCTGAGAGCCATTTGAACCTGCCAGTAACTTTTATTTCCTGATGACAATTGATAAGTGAGCCAAGTTCGGAAGAAACTGCTCCAGGTGTTACAGAGAGATTCTGATTGTCACTGTTTCTGCACCCTCCACAAACCCCATTGGGTGCAACGTCTTTGGTTCCGTCATCAGTGAACCTAGTGGACACGAGAACTACTAATTCGAAAGTAATGTCTTCGGTTCTCGATTGTCTTTACATTTCACAGTTTCTCAGCCCTACCGCTAGGGATGTTATTTAGAACATCAGAAATCTTTGATATACAAGGCATATGGAATGAACCAATACAAATAAATAAAGAAGTAAGACAATACTTTAGTTTATCCCATTCAGTATTTACATTGGCCATGCAGTTTGCAGATATGGATGGAATTCAGAATGGAGAATGAGGTACACTTAAATAATTCGGTAAAGCTGGACTCATTCTTATGTGCTGCTCAACAAACAAGATAAGGACATGGTTTGCAAATAAGAATTTGTGAACTAAATAAAATATCCAGAATTTTTTAAATAAAATATGTACAAAATACAATACAGGTTGTGGCGCTTAGATCCGGACAAATGAAACTTTTTAAAAAAGCAAAGTTATTAAAACAAAATGAAAATGAAAATCCTTTTACATATAAGTAGTGGTGTCTTTAAGGTGTAACATTACTTCATATAAGCCGCTTCAGCCGCAATGACCGCGTCCAATCTTGCCCTGAAGCAATCGCCCGCACTCCCTAAACCAGCGCTGTCCATATTCGCGAATGCTGCTTCGATAGCCGTGCGTAGAGATGCGACATAAGCCTGCCTCGTCTTATTGGTAACTCTTTAGACTACGCTGCAAACATAGTAGTCGAGGGAGTTCGAATACAGGCTATTCGGGGGCCAGAACTCCATTGATCAGAAAATGTCAACATTATCCGAGAGCCAGTTTTGGACTAAATGGCTCGCATGAGCCGGTGCTCAGTCCAATTGAAAGGCATATTGTCTCCTCGAGGCTACAGTTGCCATCCACGGTTTCACGACATTCGTCAGAACTTTGCAGATAAACTTCTTTTGTGACAGTTTGTCCCTTTACAAAGAAATGAGGCGCTATGATATCACTCTCACTGTACCTAACTCCTAGGGCGAGAACCCCAGACTTCTCCGAAGCTCTGTACTTGGCTACAATATCGTTAACAGTTGATCTCGAGTACCCGAAGAATAGAACTATTTCAGTTTGCGAACGCCCAGGGCAAAGATTTTCGACAATCGCGCCTCTTCGCATGTACTTCGCACTTGTCCGTAACATCTCGGCCACTTTGAAGTTCTGACTGTTTACTAGATGTCTATGGCTTTCAAGAACGACAATAGCGACCACTGGGGATCTACGGTATGGCGTGAAATTCAAATTGAAATTTGTCCGGATTTAAGCGCTGCACCCTGTATGAAAATATCTTCTAACAAACGTAGATCAATGGCATTAAATTGAACAAGTAAAATAGCTTATCTTGGATATAAAACATCGCAAGAATACTAAGAAGATATGCAGACTAAGCTGAAAAAATTTGGAAGTATCTGTGGAACAATGAATAGAACTTCAAAGCACGAAACACAGGAAGTAATCTTGGATATTGAAAAAACGAAAACTAAAACATAGACAATGAATAGCAATGAGATTTCTTAAAGGAGTGAAGGGATGTAAAGGAAAGGACAGTACGAAATCAAAGTATTCGAAAGGGGTTGAAAATTTGGTGTTTCAAAAAACAAAGAACTGGATGGAAAGAATAAGAAATGTCATCAATATCTACGAAGAATGGATCCACACAGACTACCCCCTCATGTAAAGAACCTTAAAGCAAAAGGGCAAATAGGTCCTCGCACACCGAGAAAAAGCGGTAACGGTAATAGACCCCAATTAGTCTAACATGGAAAGTACAGAAGATGTAGCCTATTTTTACAAAAAAAGTTGGGTGAATGTGCTCCAGACGTCCCTGACTTATGCTTCTATATCACCCCCTTTTTCACACGCACCCCAATTTTAAGGGAATTGGTAGTAAATGCAATAGTTACCAGAACCAAAGTGCATTACATTGCCTTTCTCCCGGTAGACATGACATCATCATCATTTAAGACTGATTATGCCTTTCAGCGTTCAGTCTGGAGCATAGCCCCCTTATAAAATTCCTCCATGATCCCCTATTCCGTGCTAACATTGGTGCCTCTTCTGATGTTAAGCCTATTACTTCAAAATCATTCTTAACCGAATCCAGGTACCTTCTCCTTGGTGTGCCCCGACTCCTCGTACCCTCTACTGCTGAACCCACGAGTCTCTTGGGTAACCTTGCTTCTCTCATGTGTGTAACATGACCCCACCATCTAAGCCTGTTCGCCCTGACTGCTACATCTACAGAGTTCATTGCCAGTTTTTCTTTGATTTCCTCATTGTGGACAACCTCCTGCCATTGTTCCCATCTACTAGTACCTGCAATCATCCTAGCTACTTTCATATCCGTAACCTCAACCTTGTTGATAAGGTAACCCGAATCCACCCAGCTTTCGCTCCCATACGACAAAGTTGTTCGAAAGATGAACGGTGCACGGATAACAGTCTTGGTACTGACTTCCTTCTTGCAGAAGAGAGTAGATCGTAGCTGAGCGCTCACTGCATTAGCTTTGCTACACCTCGCTTCCAGTTCTTTCACTATGTTGCGATCCCGTGAGAATATGCATCCTAAGTACTTGAAACCGTCCACCTGTTCTAACTTTGCCCCCTTCTATTTGACACTCAATCCGTTTATATTTCTTTCCCACTGACATTACTTTCGTTTTGGAGATGCTAATCCGCATACCACAGTCCTTACATTTCTGATCTAGCTCTGAAATATTACTCTGCAAGCTTTCAATCGAATCTGCCATCACAACTAAGTCATCCGCATATGCAAGACTGCTTATTTTGTGTTCACATATCTTAATCTCACCCAGCTAGTCTATTGTTCTCAACATATGATCCATAAATAATATGAACAACATTGGAGACAGGTTGCAGCCTTGTCTTACCCCTGAAACTACTCTGAACCATGAACTCAATTTAGCGTCAACTCTTAACTGCTGCCTGACTATCCATGTAAAGACCTTTAATTGCTTGCAAAAGTTTGCCTCCTATTCCATAATCTCGTAGAACAGACAATAACTTCCTCCTATGAACCCGATCATATGCCTTTTCTAGATCTATAAAGCTTAGATACAATTCCCTGTTCCACTCATAACACTTCTCCATTATTAGTCGTAAGTTAAAGATCTGGCCCTGACAACCTCTAAGAGGCCTAAACCCACACTGATTTACATCCAATTGGTCCTCAACTAATACTCGCACTTTCCTTTCAACAATACCTGAGAAGATTTTACCCACAACGCTGATTAAAGAGATACCTCTGTAGTTGTTACAATCTTTTCTGTTTCCATGTTTAAAGGTTGGTGTGATTACTGCTTTTGTCCAGTCTGATGGAACCTGTCCCGACTCCCAGGCCATTTCAATTATCCTGTGTAGCCATTTAAGACCTGACATTCCACTGTACTTGATGAGTTCCGACATAATTTCATCCACCCCAGCCACTTTATTGCACTGCAATCTATTGACCATTTTCTCCACTTCCTGAAATGTGATCCTATTTCCATCATCATTCCTATCGCATTCTACCTCAAAATCTGAACCATTACTGATCGTATTTTCACCTACATTGAGCAACTCTTCAAAATATTCCCTCCATCTGCCCAAGGCATCCACAGGATTCACCAGCAGTTTTCCTGACCTGTCAAAAATACTTGTCATTTCCTTCTTACCTCCCTTTCGAAGACTGCTAATTACACTCCAGAATGGTTTTCCAGCAGCTTGACCCAATGTATCCAACCTGTTTCCAAAGTCTTCCCAAGATTTCTTCTTGGATGCTGCAATTATCTGTTTGGCTTTGTTTCTTTCTTCAACATAACTATCTCTGACTACCTGAGTTCTAGTATGTAGCCATTTTTGATACGCCTTCTTTTTCCTTTTACAGGCCGCCTTGACTGTGTCATTCCACCAAGCTGTTTGCTTCATCCTACTTTTACACACTACTGTTCCAAGACATTCTTTAGCCACTTCTAGCACTGTGTCCCTGTACCTTGTCCATTCCTTTTCCAATGACTGTAATTGACTACATTCAACTAACTGGTACCTTTCTGAGATCGCTGTTATTTACTTGTGCCTGATATCCTTATCATGAAGTTTCTCCACTCTTATCCTCCTATATATGGACCTGACCTCCTGCACTTTCGGCCTCACAACCCCAATTTCACTGCAGATTAAATAATGATCAGTGTCATCAAAGAATCCCCTGAATGCATGTGTGTCCCTCACAGCCTTCCTGAATTCCTGATCTGTTATTATATAGTCAAAGACAGAACTGGGTCCCCTGATTTCCCAAGTATACCGGTGAAAGTTCGTATGTTTAAAAAAAGGAGTTTGTGATTACTAAGCCCATACTGGCACAGAAATCCAAGAGTTGTTTCCCGTTCCTGTTGGCCTCCATATCCTCTCCAAATTTACCCATAACCTTTTCATACCCTTCTGCTCGATTTCCAATCCTGACGTTAGAACACTGTCCTTGTCCTTTACTCTAACAACTACATTACTGAGTGCCTCATAAAAACTATCCGTCTTATCTTGATCTGTCCCTTCACAATGCGAATATACTGACACAATCCTAATTTTCTTGCTAGACACTGTCAAATCTATCCACACCAGTCGTTCGTTTACATACCTTATTGCAACTGCGCTGGGTTCCAATTCTTTCCTGATGTAAAGCCCTACACCCCATTGTGCTATTCCTGCTTTGACTCCTGACAGGTAGACCTTGTATTCTCCCACTTCCTCTTCTTTCTCGCCCCTTACCCGAATGTCACTAACAGATAAAGCTTCCAGCCCCATCTTACTTGCAGCCTCTGCCAGCTCTACCTTCTTCCCAGAGTAGCCCCCATTGATATTAATAGCTCCCAATATCAGTACCATTTGTTTGCCAAGTCGTATCTTAGGAGTCCCTGGTTTGTCAGTTAGAGGTGGGACTCCGTCACCTCCAAAGGTCCGAGGCATTTTGCTCTGATTGTTGCCAGCATCATATTTAAAGTACCAGGGAAGCAGGTTGCTAGCCTTACTTGCCCCGAGTCCCATTGGGTTTTACCCCTATCGGCTGAGGAACTAACCGGTGGATTTGTTAGTCTTTGCCGTCTGAGCATAAAGAAGATCATGACTCAGAATATGTCCGAGATACCCAGCCTTATTTCAAAGTAACTGGTATCCCGACTGTCGGGACCACTTACTAGGCCACTCATACGTTGCCCGTGGTTCATGAACTAGGACATGACTACAGGAACCCACGCCATGAACCACGGTAGACATGATAAAGTAAAATAAATCATTTCACATGTCTGTTCCTTTATAAATGGATCTATACCTAATCAGATGCTAACTGTTTAACGGTAGCTAGTCGCTACAGGTACCCAACGTGTGTGGTGGGAACCAACAAATACCTGTTGATAACGGGGTGGAGCAGGTTTGCCAAGACAAGGCGTTCAACAGGTTCCAAACAATGGGAGGACTGTTAAAAAGAAAACGTTACAATGCTTTGAAGCTGGAGGGAGTCGGGGGGGGGGGGTGGAGGGGGGGTGGAATAACAAGCTGATCGGCATGACCCGTGCATTTACACGAAAATTCGCCATTTTCCTTGAGTTGAGGACTAAAAAGTCTCGCCGTCAAAATGTTTCTGCCGGTTCTAGTAGCGCGAAAGCTTCCGTGTTCTGCTGGCAGTTCCCCCAATCTTAAGTCCCGCCGAAGAGCCTGCCGGCACAAAAGTGATGCCAGTTTCGGCAGGCCTTCAATAAACTGCGCAGGGAGAACACCCCGACCCCGATTCAAGGAGGCACAAGGGACGTCCCCCCAGCTACCCCCATTGTCAACCCCAGAGGCCTCGTTCGCTCGTTACACCTTTTATGCTCGAAGAAATGGCGAATTCGGGGCTGGTAAACGCAGGGGAGGATGGCAGCGGAACGAGCGGGAACCTGGTTGTAGCCTTAAGACGCGGGTGTCAGATTGCCGACAGCCGGAAGAATGGCGTCAGGGTCAAACGTACGAAGCAAGGGCAGGTTGTTCAAAACTGATGGCAGCAGCTAATATCACTAGTGTCGCCCGAAATTGTTTGTAATTTAATTAAAACACAGGTAAAATTGTCCACAGTCTTAAGTTTCTTTGAACATCTTAGTATTTCACTAGGCACAGTCGTATTGACGGTCAATGCCCTTATTTTCCTCCTAGCTTTGAACTGATTTACCTTGCCAATTATAGGAGCGCTTGAAGGTTAACATGGACACTGAACATGGCACTTACGTCCCAGACACAAAGCATTTCGGGAGGCAAAAGATGAGGTAAATGCCAGAAAAAGATTCTAAGACAATGTTTAACGCAAAATTAAGTAATTGACATAATAAATACACTTAAATACCGTAACCATGCGAAGGCCAACAGCTGCTTATGTGGTAAAAGAATAAAGCTGCATAATTTACGATATAGATTACTTGCCAGAAAAAGATGAAAGCTTGCGGTCTTTAGAGGCGCGTGCAACGTCGTGTGGAGGATGGGAGAAGGATCACAAATATCAAGCATTCACAATTTGCTTTTCGGTACAGTTTACTAGTAAAAATGAAACTAGTTTTCTGAGTTGCTCACTTCGGTGGTTCACGCTATCTGCTTCATATAGAGTATCACTCAGTGTCAAAGCTGTATTAGTGAGCCAAGTGAGGCACAGACGTATTTTCACAGTAGCAGACAAAGTGAAACACACATTTTGCTTCCTCTTTTGCTGGAGATTGAAGTGTTTCCTTCCCTGAAACAGCATTGCTAAAGTTAAAACCATAAATTCCAGATATGCAATGTGTACTTACACCTAAATTAGAACCAAATAGACGTTGCATACTGTTACATGTCGTATGTGTTCTTCAATGTGTATTAAGTGTTACGCTGTCACTTTCAACAACGCAAAGATATTATATGTGCCTGAGATGTGAATATAATTACGTCAAGTATGGTGGCAACGTCAATTACTTATATGTGATGAGTAAGACAAGCGTATGCTATCTCAAATAGGATCATTCCTATTGTTCAACCAAAGCTTCGGGTTGATGATAGCTTAAACTTATTATTACAATATGGATGGATTGCAACTCAGTGAAAATGTGCAGAAACAGAACAGTGTGTCTACAATGGCAAGAAAATATTTTATTTTGATGTTAGAAACGTATTGAAAATTTCAAATGTACTAAGGACTTACCCAAAGTAAAATTTCAGAACAATTTCATCCATCATAAGGGATGTTTTTGAAAAGCCTATAATTGTGTCGATAATGGTTTAAGTAATAAAGTACTATACCATTTACGTATTTTAATCCGTAGCAAAACGTGTGTCAGAATTTATACCAATTTTCAGATGCTGTGATAGTTTCTGTAAGTATTAGATGTGAAGTCTATGGGTGGTTTTTGCTTCCCTTTTCCTGCAGTTGTCTTTTTGTCGCATTATGTTACTGCGTTTCCTTCAAACTGCAGAAAGTCACGCACATGAAACACATCATTCACGCTGTGTATTTTCGTTAAATCGTGTATGGACTGCATCAGAACATACGAATACTATACCGAGAACTTGTTAGGATGAGAGTAGAACGCAGTCATTACAATGATCCAGGGTGCAATTTGCTGTAACTTACGAAAAACCTTCGTCAGAGCTTTTGAAAACTTGTCTGTTTCACTGCTCTTGTTGAGCATGTGCTTTCGCTAAGTTTGATTCTGTGGATATAAATTTCTACTCTGCTTACAAAGGTGTCTAGTTTCCTCTGTACAATGTAGGTAGTATCTTGAAGTTGCTTTATACACAGCCAAAATTATGTGCTGCCTATTTGATACTGGAGACTGTTGCAGACTTGTGTAGCGTGTCGTGTAAAAAATAAACAAATAAATAAAACACTGGTATGTTTTTATATATGTTGTGGATGATACGACCAATTTGGCCTACGTACTACACTATGCATTTATTATATTTAATTTCAGGTATGGTACAGGAGGCCGGCCGGTGTGGCCGAGCGGTTCTAGGCTCTTCAGTCTAGAACCGCGCGAATGCCACGGTCGCAGGTTCGAATCCTGCCTCGGGCATGGATGTGTGTGATGTCCGTAGGTTAGTTAGCCGGCCGCCGTGGTCTAGCGGTTCTAGGCGCTCAGTCCGGAACCGCGCGATTGCTACGGTCGCAGGTTCGAATCCTGCCTCGGGCATGGATGTGTGTGATGTCCTTAGGTTAGTTAGGTTTAAGTAGTTCTAGGTTCTAGGGGACTGATGACCACAGATGTTAAGTCCGATAGTGCTCAGAGCCATTTGAACATTTTTTTAAAAAATGTTTAAGTTAGATTAAGTAGCGTGTAAGCCTAGGGACCGATGACTTTAGCAGTTTGGTTCCACATGAGCTTACCAAAAATTCCAATAATCTGCCCACGAAATCTGAAATAAGACGACGTTCACCACAGAGGGTGCCTTATTTGTACACCCCACGAGGGCTGCCGTATTATTGTCAGATTTCACCCTCTCCAATCCGCTCCACTAAATTATGCAACTCGTAGACCTTTCAATCAGCAGGAATCAGGAACAGATGGTAGTCATCCTCGTTGACCACTTCCTGCTCCCGGCAATAGCGTTTCTGTAATGTCCTACTTTCCTGCCGTTACCCTTTGTGTTTATTTTCTTTTCTAATGGGTGTTTGTAAACATTGGTCATTATCATAAAATGTCTCGCCTTTCGACCAGTCCTGCCGGCTTCGCGACCTGTGACGTTAACGTGATCTTTCCGACCACAAACATTTTAGCCGCGGCTTTTCCGAACGTCAAGGGAAACCACAAAAGTTGGGGACTGTTCGAGCGCAATATTTTTTCTCATTTTCCGATTGGTCGCGAAATATAAACCACAGCGGAAATCAAAACTGTTTTATATGCAACATTTAGCTACAATTTCCAACTACTTCTCTACATAGACGCCGCTCACAGAAGTCAATCATCTGGCTTTTCGCCAATTCCCTACGCTGATCTGCAGCTCGGTGTCTGTGTCGAAATGCTGTCCTCGTTGCCAGCGGTTCAGTTCATGCAATCGAAGAGATGAAAATCAGGGGAAGCTAAGACAATACTGTGTGCTGAGTGATCAAGCACTTCCCCTCAAAAATGCTGCAGGAGCGTAATTTCTGCATCTGTAGTGTGTGGCCGAGGATTGTCAGGAAGAAGAAAATGCTTGACAGGTGCGTTATGTGGGCTGCATGCAACCAGGCGGAAGTCTGCAACACATCACTTCACTGCCTGCGGTCAACGGTCAATATACAATGATCAGCCACAACATTAGGACCATCTACCTACTAGCCTCCATGCCCGAATTTGGCACGGATAACAGCGGCAACGCGTCGTGACGCGGGGGCCTTGGTAGGTAGCTGGAGGGAGTTAGCATCTGATCTGCACACCAAGTCACCTATTTCCCATAAATTCCGGGGAGGGAGGCGATGAACTCAATGCGCCGTGTCACAAGGCCAAGAAGTGGTTCGAGGAATATAGTGGCTCGTTGCGATTGATGTGCTGGCCTCCCAACTCATCAGATCTGTACGCGATCGAACACATCTGGGATATGATTGAACGTGGTGTCAAATTCTGTAAATGCACACATGTCGCATATGGACCCCAGCATTACTCGGCCCTTACTCGCTGGCTTTGGGCTCGCGGAAAGAAAGAGAAACCGTAGGTGTATCAAGGAGTGGTATAAGAATAGAGGAAGACGGATACATCAAAATTTACCAAGGGACTGGATGGTAAGTGGCCAAAATAATTATCGCAACATTTTGAGGATGGTCGTTCGTTCACTTGATGTACTTGTGCAAATGGTTACTCGGATTACTAAGAAAAGGACCCTCGGTTGCGAGACGCTATTCACGTAACTGTTGCTTTGCGTTATTTGGCTACAGGAAATTCTTTCGAAAACCTAAACTTCGTAAGTGCAATATGACTACAGTTAAGCCCAACTGTGATGGAAAAGTGCACAGCTATCGCAGAAAGTTCAAAACATTACATAATGGCAAGGAATTTAATGCTGAGATTACAGCTATATTTCAATTAGTTGGGATTTCTTGACCTTGCAAAAAGCTGAATGCCTCAGAAGTTCCAGTAGCTCTTCATATCCAGCTCTGACTTTCGTTGCACTTCCCATAATTACCTTTCAATGAGTTGAACTTCTTGAGCATTTGCAGCTTATCTGTTTGTTGATGTATTTCCCTATTTCGATAACTTGTAGTATTGCTCGATTTCCTCCTGATGGTTACTACAGTCGTTTGATTTTACTCACCCAAGGGTGGCAAACCCTTAAGACTTCCAGTAATTCTAAAATGAAAAAGGTTCCGAAGTCATTTCCGCAGTTCGGTTTGCACAACACAATAAATCGGCGAAATAAACTGATTGGCATGCAGCTACACGAGAATCAGCCGAAAAAGACCATACAGTACAATCAGAAGCGCAATAAAAATTTAATTCCGGTAAATACGTCACTATATCGATCAATAGCGAGTCTGTAAATTAGTTATACAAAAGTAACTTAATTGTGAAAAGCGTAAATAACTTCCAGAAATGGTTGATACAACAGTGAATGCAGTGTATCTTAAGGTTTTATTCGCTCCTAACAGTCTTACTTCCCGAAACTCCCGCTAGGTGGCATGGAGTCGCATAACGGTGCAGAGTGTTGTTTATGGTTTCTTGAATCCAAATCCGCTCCTACAATTCATAGACTATTCAGGATTAAATATTGCAAGCAAACACCTTAGAGACAATAGCTGTTAATTGATACAATCGTTAGAGATTTTTGGTCGTGATGGCTTTCGATATTTTGTCCCGAATTGTCTCTGAACTGTAGTTGCAGAGTTGAACTCATGAAAGCATAAGCAACACTACGCATGATCTGCACCATTATGCGATTCCTTGACAAGTGTTGGAATAACTCACTCGCGCATGCCTTCTAGCGGGAACGTCGGGAACTAACAGCGTTAGGCGGTAATAAAATTTGTAGATATACAGCATTCACTGCTGTTATCATACGTTTCTGTAAGTTATTTACCGTTTCCACAATTAAAGGCTACTTTTGTAACTAATTTATAAACACTTCGTATACTGAGCAAACTTTGGTTTAAGGGTGGTCATTAATACTGCGCAGTACGAAATACGTATTGCACCAATAATATTATTGATAGTCTAGGCCGGCCGCAGTGGTCTCGCGGTTCAAGGCGCGCAGTCCGGAACCGTGCGACTGCTACGGTCGCAGGTTCGTATCCTGCCTCGGGCATGACTGTGTGTGATGTCCTTAGGTTACTTAGGTTTAAGTAGTTCTAAGTTCTAGGGGACTGATGACCACAGCAGTTGAGTCCCATAGTGCTCAGAGCCATTTTTTTTTGATAGTCTAGGATCTATGTAAATAAGTTATACCAAACTGTAACCAGTCACTTTTTTTAATATTTGTTTTATTCCATGTACCGGATTTAGAACCTTTTCAGGTTCATCTTCAGATGGTATCAGGAGGTTACATCATTATTGCCAGCATAATACTGGGTGCTGGTTCTATGACAAAAAGATGGAACACACTTTAATGTATCGCCATGACGATAGCTTATCTGTCGATATGGATGTAAATTTAGTTTTTTTACTTACTGTGACAGTATAGGCCGCTTTTCTCGGTTAGTGTCCATCTGTCTGCCTTATGATCTGCCTTACAGAATGTTCGATAATGCATTAGCTACTTCCATGAACCATTCATTATACGTCTTCGCAAATGTTCGAACGAGGAAGGCAGGTCAGGGACACAACAGACTGCAGAAACTGTAGCGCGCGCAGACAAGGCCGGTTGAAAAGAACAAGGTGGTTTATTAAGAATTCTGCGAACAAGGCTGCGCCTGCCAAAGCAAACAAGGGAAGACGGGGGGGGCGGTTTTCGAGGAACTGTCGGGTACGAGGAATGCGTTCCCATTCAAGGCGGGGCTGAGCGGTCTTGTGGGACGGGAAAGGCGGGAGGGGAGAGGTGGCTGGCAGTCACTTGTTGCCGCGCCAGGTAGACGCGGCGCACGAGGAGAAAGCCAAGCCGCCGCTGGTGGAAGATCACACGCCGCCGTGCCGGGCCGGGCCGGGCCTAGCCGCGGGCCGATTGCTTGAAGCGTCTTCACACGAGAGGAGCTACACACAACCGCGGCGAGGTGAGTCTGTGTCTCCGAGCAGAACTGCCGTAAAACTATAGAACTACCTTTCAACAAAATTTACAGTTTAATCACAATGGGCCACAGTCAGACAGACTGTACAGTGAAACTAGGCAGAGCAGTTGCTCGATTAAACATTCAGCACATGGCTTTCAAGACTCGCAATGCTTCAGCAAATATCAGTTTCATTCGGGCTCAAATAAAAAAAAGGTCCCTAATCTACATCTGCGAGGATCCTTTTTTCTGGAAGCAAATTGAATTTCTTCTACACTTATACTCACAAATTAAGGATAATTGTAGAATGTGGTGCCACACAACGTGGCACTACACAAAACTGGCGCTAATAGCATAGACACATAGGGAAAACACACGACACAGATCTGTAAGTCCGCAGTATTGGTCATAAGTTGAGAAAACATGTTCTACAAAACGCCACTGTTTCGTACACATGTACCCCGACATCAATATGGTATATGATCACCATGCACACGTACACAGGCCACACAACGGGTTGGCATACTCCGGATGAGGTGGTCGACCAGCTGCTGGGTTATAGCCTCCCATTCTTGCACCAGTGCCTGTCGGAGCTCCTGAAGTGTCGTAGGGACTTGAAGACGTGCAGAGATACGTCGAACGAGAGCATTCTAGACTTGCCGATGGGGTTTAGGTCTAGAGAACAGGCAGGCCACTCCATTAGCCTGATATCTTCTGTTTCAAGGTACTCCTCCACGGTGGCAGCCCAGTGAGCCAGTGCGTTATCATCCAATAGGAGGAACGCGGGAACCACTGCACCCCTGGAAAGGCGGACATACTGGTGCAAAATGATGTCCCGATACACCTGACCTGTTACAGTTCCTCTGTTTAAGACATTCAGAGATGTGCGTGCATCAATCATAATCCCACTCCACACCATCAAACCACGACCTCCATACAGGTCCCTTTCAATGACATTAAGGGCATGGTATCTGGTTCCTGGTTCACGCCACATGAAAACACGGCGAGAATCACTGTTCAGACTATACCTGGACTCGTCCGTGAACTTAACCTGGGACCACTGTTCCAGTGGCCATGTACTGTGTTCTTGACACCGGCTTTACGTGCTCTCTTGTGACCAGGGGTCAGTGGAATGCACCTTGCAGGTCTCCGGGCGAATAAACCATGTCGGTTCAGTCGTCTGTAGATTGTGTGTCTGGAGACAACTGTTCCAGTGGCTGCAGTAAGGTCCCGAGTAAGGCTACCTGCTATACTCCGTGGCCGTCTGCGGGCACTAACGGTGAGATATCGGTCTTCTTATGGTGTTGTACACTGTGGACGTCCTGTACTGTAGCGCCTAGACGAGTTTCCTATCTGCTGGAATCGTTGCCACAATCCTGACACCACACTTTGTGACAGACGGAGGAACTGTGATATGACCTGCCGTGTTTGACCAGCCTCCAGTCGCCGTAGTATTCTACCCCTCATATCGTCATCAATGTGTGTTCTTTGAGCCATTTTCAACACACTGTCACCATTAGCACGTCTGAAAACGTTTGCACACTTACTCGTTGCACCGTACTCTGACATGCACCAACACACCTCTGCGTATGTGGACTGCTGCCAGCGCCACCGTGCGACTGCAGGTCAAATGCAACGCATGGTCATACCCCGAGGTGATTTAAACCCGCAAAACGTTCACCAGAGCATTGTTTCAGTATGTATCAGTATTATCCTTATGAGTGTAGATTCCAGTACACTGTATTATTTCCCAGTATTGTGTCTACAAAAGCCGGTTTTTTTTACAATCTACGTTCCATGCGACGGTCTTAAGCCATTTTAGTGGGAGGGCCCGTATGCACACCCACCAGCGCAGCGCCACAAAAACGGCATCAAGAAGGAGCCGACGCGCGCGCCAGTGGAGAGAGCGGGTAGGACCACAGCTTCAGCGTCCCCTGTCAGCGCTGATTTAACCAGCCGCCTATTGCCGGTCGGGCTCCAGTTGGGTCGCAGGCTTTGAGAGCATCAGTACTACGTAAAAGAAAGACTATACTTGGCCTGCGCCATACGAGCACTAATAGTGAAAAGTACTGCAAATCAGAGGCTCAACACGGTTCTAGGCGCGTAGTCCGGAACCGTGCGACTGCTACGGTCGCAGGTTCGAATCCTGCCTCGGGCATGGATGTGTGCGATGTCCTTAGGTTAGTTAGCTTTAAGTAGTTCTAAGTTCTAGGGGACTAATGACCACAGCAGTTGAGTCCCATAGTGCTCAGAGCCATTTTTTTAGAGGCTCAATAAGCAATGGTTCTGTTCTTTGTAGAAATGAAGTGTTATGTTAATCAGCACTTGGGATGTAAAGATCATTTTGAATTTCTGATACTGGCCGTAGCAATTTCTCTCCTCCTCTGTTTCTCAGTGCTGATTCCCACAGTAGAAAACATCAGGCGACGAGGTATACATAACCAACGCTGACTTCGCTCTTCGCAGCTACATCACAGCGATTAATATTTCTACCTATTCTTTCAGGGCCCATTGATTCTAATTGTCTTCTTTGTTGCGGCGCTCCTCTCATTAAAATGGCTTCTAACCCGCCTCCTGCACCACCTACGCCTAAGGCTCCGGCTGCTGCCGGCTTAGATCTAAAGCAGCTTACTCAGTTTCAGAATTAACAAGTGTCGATGGCGATGACGGCAGTCCAGCAACTCATTAGTGCACAAGCCGCTGCTGCATCAAATCTACCACAACGTCAGTCACATCCACGGCACTGCCTCCGTGCATTCCGCCGTTCCGAGTTTTCGATGAACAAAATGAATGGAATGGGTACTAAGCTCAGTTCAACGCACATTGTGCTACACCTAAAGTGCACGGTACTGCGAAACTTCGTTATTTCTTGTCAGCGGCCACACAGGACTTGACTGCCTTGCTACTACATTAACTACATTGAATTGTCCGCAAAAAGTCCTGTTCATTTTTCTGTAGGGCTATTAGTTAGCGCAAAGCGAGCGAGAGGATACGAAAATCTTGTGCGAACTATTTGAAAGCGTTGTGGGTTGCATAAAGCCTAATTGTAGGGGCAGCTTAGTAACCTTGTATATTATGAACACACTCCATTGGAGTACGCCTGAAGCTACTTTTGTGTACGAAGTTTTCTTTCTGTTGAGATTGGTATGCTTTGTTCTGTTTGCTGTCAACCCGTAAAACCATGCACACCGCTGGTCTGATGTTCCACCCACTCTTATTTTGTTCAATAGACGACAGTGCTGAACTGTATCAAAAGCCTTCTCAAAGTCAAGGAACACGGAATGAACCTGGGCGCCAGTATACTTCTGTTTCCACTTGTCTCAATGCAGTCGCTGATCAACTGCAGAGCATGCGTTTTGTTTACACGAGGGTTCAGCGTGAATAAACAAAGCACAGTTGCCAATATGTACAGCGGCTACCAACTTCCGTAATATTATTAATCAGCCACAGAAGGCTTATTCTTGAATTCTTTTATATTTACCGACCGAGCGATTTGGCACATTGGTCAGCACACTGGACTTGCATTCGGGAGGACGACGGTTCAAACCCGCGTCTGGCCATCCTGATATAGGTTTCCTATGATTTCCCTAAATCGCTTCAGAAAAATGCCGGGATGGTTCCTTTGAAAGGGCACGCCGACTTCCTTCGCCATCCTTCTCTAATCCGATGGCACCGATGACCTCGCTGTTTGGTTCCCATCTCCGAATCATACAACCAATCTCCTCTATTTATCTAGCAGACGGTACCAAACGAAACTAGATAGCAATGAAAGTATGCCCGGAGGGGCATGTCAGCTACATATATACCTATTCTACTTTTCTTCCTTTTCCTTACGCCCTTCACGATAGCATTTCGCTCCAGTACGTACCCGACAGAAACCAGCAAACATCAGAAGCATTCCGTCAAGTAGCGTATTTGCTTCAGTACGCAGTCTCCGCCACTTAAGGTTCTACTGCAGCACGCCAGCAAGAACTCCACTGTTGAAGCTGCGCTGTGCTGATCCGAACGCACTGTTGCCCTACATGCCACTTCAGCGATCGATGTCTGTTCGGAAGTAGTCTTTTCATTACGATGCTCTTGGAGGAAATGACACTGTAGAAATGTTGTCGTGACAACAGCGCGTCTTTACAGTGACGGTTCGATGGTTCAAATGGCTCTGAGCCCAATGGGACTTAACATCTGAGGTCATCAGTCCTCTAGACTTAGAACTACTTAAACCTAACTAACATAAGGACATCACACACATCCATGCCCGAGGCAGGATTCGAACCGGCGACCGTAACGGTCGCGCGGTTCCAGACCGAAGCGCCTAAAACAGCTCGGCCACTCCGGCCGGGACGGTTCGATCGAAAGGCGCTTTTTCGTAAGCAGAAGATAATAACTCGACGCGTAGGTCAACTCTCTTGCATTTTTAGTTCATTCTTAGGCCTTCTTTAGTCAATTATTGTGCGTCCTCGGTTACTGCGCCATTGGCAGAGGCTTTGCTCGCCAACCCCTCGACACGGCCTTGCACACTCACACCTCTTCCCTTACATGCAGGCATAGTGATAGCCAGTTATTGCTTTCATCTTAGGGACGTCACAGCACGTTATCCTGTTAGCAGATGTAACTTCCGATAGTTTACACAGCAGACTCTCCTTTACTAGGCGCTTCGTAGGGGGGAGCAACAAAGAATTGACGAATATATGCATCATACGATTACGCAAATATTTACATTACTTAAGCTGCACTTCATTGAAAGATGGTATACAGACTCAAAGTGGGTGCTGTAGCTATGTAAACACATATTTAAAATACAACAAATACTTTCTTCACGCCACACTACTTGTATTTAACAACAGTTTAATTAGCAGAATATTCGACCAAACAAAAGCTATTTGTTGCAGGTTGGTTACATCTCTAACACACTTAATGCTGCAGTGTGCATTATTGGCTGCCTACCTCCCAGGCTACCATCTATTCGCTGTTCACCGAAAACAACACATTCTTCTTTTATTCCGTGTCTACATTGGATCTGCACAGTTGTTGCTGGATTGGCATTGTTGACGTTGGAGAGTGGCCCGATGTCCGCCCTATCGCCACGTCTATACTAAATCTTTATTCTTCTGCGGTGGTCGAACTGTTTTAATATTACATTTTCTAAAATCTCTGTGATCTTATACTGTTGTTGGCCCCGCAACGAAATTAGGAGCAACAAGGTCCTCATAAACAGGAATGGTGGTTAACAACTAAATTTTTTGCTTAGTACCCTTTTCTGGCCATAGTACACTGCGAAAGCTCCCAGGCGCGGGGCATCCGTACGGAACGTGAAGTGGATTCTGACTGACCACGCCGGGACTCGAACGTCACCCCTCTCCCCACCCCCACCCCCACCCCCACCCTCACCATCCTCTGGCAAGGGGAGCGGCCGGCACGCAGCGATGCAAAACTATATGAGAATAAGCAAGATCATCGTGCTGGCCATCTCACTGGCCTAGCGATCAATCGTGCACTTGTTCAGGAATTGTGGACGTGATCGTGTGCGCTTCTGAAAAAGGAAACAAAGCAAAAATGTCGTTCTTGAAGCAAACTGTATGTGTTTCTGCGCCACAAGATCGGGCTCCAGGAGGCAGGATTCTGCGCCTTGTGAATGTGGATGGCATAGCAAGTCACCAAGGATTCAAATGGCATAGAAATCAACTAGGGATTTCAGTCTAGTAGCGTTAGGGATTTTGGCAGTCTACGAACCGTTGGGATGTTTAGAAGACCACGGCTGTCCGCTGTAGGTTCCAGCTCCGGCCTGGACAACTCCGGCAGTGTTAACTAAGCGATATATGGTACTACTTTGGTATTGTTAAATCCTGCACCGTTGCCGCCCAGCCTTCTAACTCAACCCTAGCTCGCAGCCTTAGCCTAAATAAATATTTTCTTACCCGCAAAAAACAACACTAGCGTGGCCGAGAATGGAGCGTCAGGTGGCTTCCAACCAAACAGCCTGAAAAATAGCATACTGGATCCAAATTAATATCCGACCCCAATCGAAAACATGTTTCTAGTAATTTCTGCTGAATCTCCGGTAATTAATACCAAAATACCAGTGATTCCTACAAACATTCGGTTTTAATCACTTGAAAAATGAATAAACAGACGAGGAAACCCTTCCTTCCACATATGCTCTCCAGCTGGCTCGGAAGAAGTCAGCTCACGATTTACAGTTAATTAAATAAGGGAATACAGTAATACTCTTACCACTGTCTAGGGGAAACTCAAGGGTTATCTAAAAACAGTCTACGAAGGCAGTTATATGAAATAGCAATCCACAAAAATGGCAGACTACAGGACACTCAGGAAAGAGTTCAGTTCAGTGAGGCCTGAGTACTGGTTCTAAGAGGTGCAACCACAGAAACACTGTACTTCAAGATTGTTGTCAAGGACTTTCCACCAGACGCTGATCCAAACGAAGAACGGACTGGGCGTATCCTACAAGGTCACAAAGCAGTTATGATAAAAAGTAAGAAAACAAACAAAAACAGCAAACTACACAAACATCCGACGTTCATGGTCGTGTTAAACTACCGGCCCGTCATGTGTACTACTAGTTTCCGTGATCGACCAGCCGCAAAAAAGCACATAGTGTCCAAGCGGCTTTGAGAAGCGTTATCTTCCACCTACATCCTATCTGGCTTCGGTTTGTCCAGCACATGGGCCGTCTTGCATATTAAACTCGGCTCACTTCTCTCGATATGATGTGACATGTAGTAAAATTTATTAAACTTTTCTAAGAACAGGATGACGCTTATGAGATTCGCCATCCTCTGGTACTGGCCATTCAAGAGCCCGTTTACGTCCTCGAACAACGTGTACTGTCAGTGGTCTTCGTAGGGACCCCGGGACACGAAATGAACGCGAAATGAACTTGCTGATAGGCTACTGGTAAACAAAGTCTGAAGATCGAATTGGTTCAGATGGCTCTGAGCACTATGCGACTTACCTTCTGAGGTCATCAGTCGCCTAGAACTTAGAACTAATTAAACCTAACTAACCTAAGGACGTCACACACATACCATGCCCGAGGCAGGATTCAATCGGCTCCAGACTGTAGCGCCTAGAACCGCACGGCCACTCCGGCCGGCTCTGAAGATCGGCATACCGGAGTCTGATCTTCGATAGGTATTACGTAGCGGGGTTTTTGGTCACTGGAATACATAATGGTGCTCCCTGGCTTTGCCGAATAAGTTAGGTATGGTAAAGACGACAGTGAATGTGTGGTCCTCCTTATGAACCACTCGCAGGAATCCCATTGTCCTTTGTCGGCTCCGAAACGGCCATACTTGGCTGACTCGTGGTCCTCTGCCACGTCACTGCTGCTCTCGATTGCCATTATTTCACATCTTGTTGGACTGTCCCAATCTAGACGCCCTCAGGCGGACTTTTAACGTCCCTGTCGCTCAGTCTGTGGTGTTAGGTGACAATTCTTCAACGGCTGATTTAGTTTTAAGTTTTATTGGAGAGGGGAGTTTTTATCACGCAATCTACGGGTGGGCAACCGGCCTTTCCTCCCATATTTTTACCCTCACTGTACTGTAGCTCTTCCACCTCCCTCCAGTAGTGTGTGTTCGACTTGGTGTTAGTCGTTTCACCATCCATGTGTCTCCTGCCATGTGTTTTTACACTGGGGATTTTAGTGTCTTGCGAAGTGGCAGACTAATCCTTTCTGTATCCCGTCTGCTTGATTGTTTTAACAGCTTCTACCTCCTATTTCCTTTCAGTTAATTTTTTCACTATTGCCATGCTACTTTCGGTTTTTACTTTAGTGTGGTTACTCACATGGTTGTACGCATTTTGTTCCTTCCCCGGTTTTCAGGCGTTAGGATTCTTTTGGGGTATGGTTTTAATCGGAGACCTGTGTGACTAAGGAAAAAGGGAGTGATAACATTGTAGTTTAGTCCCTTTAATCTCCAGCCAACCAACCAAATTGATCAGTTCAGTAGACTTGTTAATGGGACACTTACTGAGGCATCAAGGAATTGTCAGTTAGTAATGGAGGGAAGTACTGTATGAATCAAGGGTTTAAATCTATGTGCACTGTAATACTTATTTGGAGATGAAGAATCTTGGTCAGAATAGACTAGCTTGGAGAACTACCTCAAACTAGTCTTCGGACTAAAGACCACAACAACAACAATAACACGGGTGTATTATCGTTTCGATTGACATACCTTGGACATTTTACATAACTCGCACGATCAACGAAGGAAGATCAAAGAAATTTTATGTGGTAAGACACTAAGTTAGTCTTGGAAAGGTCCGGGTTTCCTTATTTGCTCTTTTCTTTTGCGTTTGGTGAATATACCACAATATCACGTTACGTGGCAAATCTGATAAATAAAAAGAATGATATCAAACAGAACACATTGTAGTTGGTATCCGGTAACTACATATCATGGCTACATTTCTATCTTTGTTTATTAAGGAAAAGATAAAGTGTAAAGATGATAACGTCATCATTCTGTTCTGAAGAACTTGCTATATAATATCCTGTTTGTATGATGACTTTCTTATGGCACAGTCTTAGCAATACGTAGAACCAGGACTACCGCTTGCCATATGGTCCGCGGGTAAGTGGAGGGGCCCTCGCTGGGAATAGAAATTTTGTACGCACCGGTTACTACATCATAAAAAGTTCTTAATAATTCTTTAAAAATTCAGTTCCTTCTGTGAGGCCGGCCAGAGTGGCCGAGCGATTCTAGGCGCTATAGTCTGGAACCGTGCGACCGCTACGGTCGCAGGTTCGAATCCTGCCTCGGGCATGGATGTGTGTGATGTCCTTAGGTTAGTTAGGTTTAATTAGTTCTAAGTTCTAGGCGACTGATGACCTCAGAAGCTAAGTCGCATAGTGCTCAGAGCCATTTGAACCATTCAGTCCTTTGGTGTTGAATCGCATGAACAAGCATAGGAGCCTCTGGATGTGTGTGATGTCCTTAGGTTAGTTAGGTTTAATTAGTTCTAAGTTCTAGGCGACTGATGACCTCAGAAGCTAAGTCGCATAGTGCTCAGAGCCATTTGAACCATTCAGTCCTTTGATGTTGAATCGCATGAACAAGCATGGGAGCCTCTGATAAATTTCGCCTGGAAGTCATTTGGAAAATTTTGATGGAAGCAGATAGTTATCCTGATCGTCAATGTACTGAACTGAGCTGTAGCCGTGACAAAAATCCAGCTGCAACTGGCTGTTTGCTTGGATTAGATTCTGAGCGTGGAAAAATCTATGAGGTTACGAAACTAGACAGGAATATTGTGGTGCTGGCAGAAGAGCCAACACCGTGTTATGATTGGAGGCCGAAATGCACGCGTTTTAGCTCATGCAGACTGTCATGAGGAGGGAAGGACTATACTGACGTGAGGTCTGGAACATGACAAGGAATTAGAATTCAGAAAGCGGACGTAATTAGTTTGATACTTACCGTCGCTCTTGAAGGTACCTGAGTCACAATATTATCTGTTCAGAAGACATAGTGACTGAATATGGCGCCTTGCTAGGTCATAGCAAATGACGTAGCTGAAGGCTATGCTGAACTGTCGTCTCTGCAAATGAGAGCGTCTGCAGTCAGTCAACCATCGCTAGCGAAGTCGGCTGTACAACTGCGGTGAGTGCTAGGGAGTCTCTCTCGACTAGACCTGCCGTGTGCCGGCGCTCGATCTGCAATCACTGATAGTGGCGACACGCGGGTCCGACGTATACTAACGGACCGCGGCCGATTTAAAGGCTACCGCCTAGCAAGTGTGGTGTCTGGCGATGAAACCACAAATATTACTCTGCATCCCTAAGATACGACAATAACTTAATTTCTGCGTACTTCACCAATTTGTTAGGAAGTCCATACGGTAGCTGCATCATCTGCAGCAGAGGCAGGATAATCGCATTAGTAATGTGAACACAAAGCGAACACATTTCTTAATAAAAAGTGAACGCAAGTTTCCAGTTAGGCCACGAAAGCGCTTGGCGTTATAATGGCGGGAAAGCGGCTGATATCCTACGTAGAATCCCCACGTGGCTGAGGGCGCGGCAGGGTGGGTGTAGTCTGCTGGAATTTCGTCCTGGTGCAGCCGCTTGGCGCCAGATGGTGCTGGCGGCGTTGCCGGTCCTCGGGGGCGCTTCCTGGCTACCGAATGACAATTTTCTCAAGTAAGTCGCTCCGCCCAACTGCAACAGAAATAAAGTGTTGGTACACCACATCATTTAGCAGACGACTATGTGTAGTGGGCTTTAATTGCCCAACCATTCTACACAAAATCAAAAAAATTCTGGAAGAAGATAAAATCTTCGTGTGTGGTGAGAAATTGCGAAACGCGTCCGATAGGATTCAATTTTTGATCCAGTACGCTTCCTTATACAACAAATTATATGAATTTCATTCTACAGACTCACATTAAGTTAAGTAAGTACTTTTTTGTAGCAGTGCAAACGAAACACTTTATTCAGTCCTGTTAGAGAGGGACGAACAGAAGAATCCGTTAACACCATTTTATAAAGAATTATTTATCGGTTCTCTGTAAATCGACTCGCCCTGACTTAGAAAAGAAACACGACGTATGCAGTTTTGAACAATCAATTGAGTAATACGTACAGTCAATGGTAGCACATGAAAGAAGTGATTGAATAGAGTAGGATGTTCCAAAATTTTTGGGTATGTATATTGGTAAAAACTTAATTTGGAAGGAAAATATTACTGAGCTGCTCCAATAAGTTCAGCTACTTATGCCCTTTGTACAAGAGCTTGTTGTAGAGGCGAATCTGTATTTCAAGATGTTTCGTATATTTTCATTCATTAATATCTTTGGAGTAATTTTCTGCGTAATTTATTTCTTACAATGAAAGAATTCACTTTACGGCGAGCAGTTGAGATCATTACGTACACTCACAATAAAGTTATTGTGACTCTCCAAGGATTTCCAACCTATCTTTCTCCATTGAATAGTCGCTGATGAAATTCATCATAAACAATCCATCAAAATCTATGGAGAACAATGACGTTCTCCGCTGTAGTACTGCAAGAAAAAACGACCTTTATTATCATTAGCTGACACCAAAATTATATGCGCTAAAATCAGTTTAATCTGCTTGCATTTACGTTTTTTAAAATGTTATAGATATAGCGGAAATATTCACTTTGTATTAATAGTGCCAGTTATTTCAGCGGCTTCCTCTTGCTAATGGTGGTATCATTTATTTTCGGAACAGACACCAAAGGAAGTCATATCCCTTCCAGTAGTTTGATTTCTGGTAACAGGTCACTGATCTGTGATTCGAATATTTCTTCAGAATTCCTGCTTCACCACATGCTCAAATTGCAGTTTGGGTATATGACTTCAGGGCTGACAAAACTCTGTATAAGAGAAAATTGCAACTGTTCACATCAACACTTTCATTAACTGCTAATTAACAGCCCTTTCTACGATCTGCTGCTTTCATTATTCGGTTCATCAGCACAGATCAACTGTCATACAAAGTAACATTCAAAGTGTTCTAAAACTGCAATACATAGCGCGTCTTCATGTCTCAAATATGTGGCCACACTTGCCATATTATGTATTGCTCTCTTTACATAAATGATACCTCTTTCAGAAAATACTCTCAAAGCACGTGACAGTTTGGAAGAATATGAACTTTATTTGATTATAAGAAATGGGTATTTAAAAGCTAATACATGAAATATGCACTTATAAGGAATCCACTTTCTGTTCATTATAAATTATATCAATGGTTCGGAAAAGATTTCAATATTCAGGCAAGAAAATCATTGACCATCTTCTCAATAACATAAAATGTCTGACAGGTGGTGAAACAATTTTTAAATCTGCCCGAAACTCACATCTTGTGGATGACAACTTATAAACCCTGGACGCGTTTATAATTAAACAATGGTAGCGAGCGTAACTTGATAAAAGTAAACTGAAATTTAATTCTGTCACCAGACGAAGTGAAATAGTAGTTGAGAAGGAAGTGGGGGTTGTAACCTATCACAAATAATATTGCATCTGCACACTGAGCAAGCATTAAAAGAAACCAAGAAGAAAACTGAAAAGGAATTAATGTTCAGGGATAAGAAACGAAACTGTAGAGGTTTGCCGATGTTACTGTACTTCTTTCAGAGACAGTAAAGGACTTGGAAAATTAGTTGAATGGGATGAATAGCATCTTCGAAAGCTGTTATAAAGACGAATATCAGCAAAAGTAAAACATAGGAAATTGTTTTGTCGAATCATATCAGTTGACGTTCGGGGAAGTATTTTAGGCAGTAATGCCTTTATGTTAGGGCAGCAAAATAATCGATGAGGGCCGAAGTAGAGGATATAAAATGCAGACTAGCTTGCAAGAATAGTGTATCTAAAAAAGAGAAATTACTAAACATCGAACACAAATACAAATGTTTGAAAGGTTTTTGTCTGGAGAATAGCCTTGTACGGAATTCAGACGTGAACGACTAATCAGATATGAAGGGAATAGTAACTTTTGAAATATGGTGCTACAGGAGAATGCTAGACGTTGGATAGGTAAATAGGGTAATTAATGTGGAGGTACAGAATCTAACCGTGGAAGAAAGTGGAGGGATCGCTTAGATCACATGTTGAGGTATTAAGGAATAGTAAGGTCGCGAATGAAGGAGAGCGTGCGGGGGCAAAAGCTGCAGAGGGAAACAGACTTGACCACAGTAACCAGGTTCAGAAAGCTGCAGATAACGGTAGTTACGCAGAAATGAAAGTATCTTGCACAGGATAGACTAGCAATTAGAGCCCGAACTGAAAACCATAAGAAAGAAGGCCAGTTCTTGAAGTTTTTACGCAAGTTATCTCGAGGTCAGTTGCGTCTCTCTGTGTGTCTGCCAGTTAAGGTTTTCTTCACATTTGTTACTCTCTCGCCAGGACAAAACTGCGCCTGTCAGTGAGAGTGGGTGTGAGGGCATAATATACCCACCAAGCAGAGATAGAAGAGCAACTAAAACAGCCTGGAAAACCAGCAACTCGTTCATTTCGTTCACTCAGAAAGATTAATTATTTTATGTCACGAGCGACTTTCGTAACGTTTGTTAGGCAGGTAGCAGAACTATTAGGTGCAGCGTATAATTCACGTGTCTGTGCCACGAGCTGCAAATCCAACGAATAGCCCTGTCGGGGTGCAGATGGCTCGCAGCGGAATACCAAACCGTGTCCTACGCTATTCTGAAGTTTTAAAACGTTTACGAAACTATGTAGAATTTACACCCGCTGCTTCATAAGTGGCCTTCGCTATTAATCAGTATTTATCCAATAAGAGAGCCGCATTTTCGGAAAATGCCCAGCTAAACTAACATGAATGGTATAAGTTTACCTGAAAATCATGTTTCAAAATTCTCCGCGAGCTATCCCACTGATATACTTTAATATTCATTAATAATTCGTGAGAAAAGAGAGGGGCGTTGAAGACTATAATTTATTCCTGTCATATCCTAGAGCTATGAGCACTTTTTCGTCTTCGCTAATTTGAAACCTAAGTCTTCTAATGAACAAATGCTTGTAACTTTTAAGGTATGCATTTGAGAGCACTTGTTTACTGGACATTTTTTTCTTGCTTTGGTCCATACTGCCATACTTCCCAAAAAATGAAAAGCAAAGAGTTTGCAGTAGAAGAGATTTGTTTCACCATTTTAGACCTTATGATTACTGAGACTTTTTTGGTTCTAGTATCGCGTACTTTCAACTGTATGGGCTTTCGCCATTAATTGTGAAACACCCTGTGTTGGAAAGAATGTTTGACAGAGATGAAACAAACTTCCAAATTGCCACAATGAAGCGTAATAGGACTTTTAATGTCTTTAGTATACACGAACAATTTTGATAGGATCGGCAACATAGGATTCTTCGCTGAGAGTGCTGTTGTCTCCAGGGAAGGAGCCGCAGAAAGACTTTGACCAGATTTCTAATTGGTGTAATGAATTGCAGCTCTCTGTTAATGTGGACAGTTTAAGATAATGTCTATAACAAAGAGAAAGAACGTTACAGGGTCTCATTTCAAGATTAGTGACGAACATCTTCAGCACATCACATCACATCGTAGAGGACACGTTTTAGAGGTAATAGTAACAAGCAGTTCTAGAACTACAATAAAGTAAAATCGGTGTTATGGAAGACTTGACTTTGTTGGATGGCTTCTGGGACAGTGCAGCGTTTCTCTAAAGCGAAGATGACAGAATCACGAATTGCCTCAGAAATGTTGCGGCAAACTTAGGGGGATTGTAGAGAGTGTCTTGAGGAACAAATTGGGGCCGGCCTCTGTGGCCGAGAGGTTCTAGGCGCTTCAGTCCGGAATCGCTACGGTCGCAGGTCCGAATCCTGCTTCGGACATGGATGTGTGTGATGTCCTTAGGTTAGTTATGTTCAAGTAGTTCTAAGTCTAGGAGACAGAGGTTGAGTCCCATAGTGCCTAGAGCCATTTGAACCATTTTGAACAAATTGGGGACAGGAACCCGTACTCGGAAACGTCTTCCAACAACAGCAAACAGCGACGAAGTTACAGGCGCCGGCGCCTGTTATTAGGCCACCCTATCAGCAGCAAATGTGACTGCGTACGCTGACGGATCGTAGGCAGAACGTCTAGCAGTGTTGCTTCTTTTGAGTGATGGGACTGCTTGCCCCGATCGGTCAGTAAAGGAGATGGAGCTAGTTGATGTGTAGACAGGCCTTGTCTACCATTAATGCAGTGCTCTGTTACTTTGGTGGGTGACGTTTTTGGACATGGATTTTCATCGGCAGTTAATTTTTCTCCTGTTTGTAGGGAAACACTGGAGATTTTGGAGGGCTCCAGGAGAAAAATAAGCTGCAGATGGAAACCCGCGTCCAAAACCGTCATCCAGCGAGGCAACAGGACATCTCATTCCTAGGACACAAGGTCTGTCTAAATGGCAGCTAGATCAGTAGATAAGAACAGCTGCCTGGCCTCCCATTCGTTAGGTACTTCATAAGACCAACTCTCTGATCCCTTACCCTACATACTTAATTTCAAATTTTAAGCCTTTGTAATCACGTTACCTGGTAAAAGCCACATATAATGTGTGACATTTCGTCCTTCTTTTCAGACTCCAATTCTATGTCGTTCCACTTAATTACACATAGTTTGTTAGTTCATTTATATCCAGATGCTCATAATATGTAATGTGGGCAATGAAAGCATCCTTTGAAATTCGATATTGTAAAATTGCAAAAATTGTAAAATATTGAGGTGGTTCATGAAATAATAAATTTAATTATTCTTCCTTGTTCTCAAAGTATTTCTCTCACCAGGTCCCACATTCACCTCATCGGCTTTCTTTCAGTGTCAGGAGCTTTTCAATCTTCATTTCAGTTAACATCAGCTTTCTATACCTCAGGGTAAAAGAGAGCGTGTAACGGTATTGTAGTTCTTCCTTTTCGGAAAATTTGCCACATCTTTAGATTAGAACGTATCTCTGAGGGTATAAAGGCATCTAGAGTGTTTCATAACAACAACCGCACCAGCCTCCCAGATACTTGAACTGATCAACGGACTAGAACTAGAATTTGTCAACTGTGAAGTGCTCTCTTGCTTACTTGCTATTGTTTTTTTTTAATTTATTGATGCATAGTCCCACTTGGAACTGTTGCTACTTGTTTGAACATCTCTCTAACACTATGCCGTCGGTGTAAGCAAATACCTGAAAATTTTCACTCTGCGTTCATAGCCAATAAGACTTTTCTGCTTTATTCTCTCTTACGACTTTCTTCAGTATGATATAAAACAGTACACATGACAGCGCATCTCCCTGCCTTAATCCACTCAAGGGGAAATGTAGTTCCTCGAATTCGTACTATGGCCCTTGATTCACCCACGTACTTACTCTCATCATTTCAATGAGTTTGCTTTGGATCCGGAAATCTCTCAGTACTTTATAGAGGCTACCTCGATGAATACTGTCGTAAGCTCTTGAAAATCTAAGAACAGTTCCTGGACGTTTCTAATTCTTTCGCAGTTTTTTCTCAAGAATTTGCCAAAGGGCAAACTCATTCTCAGCAGTTGAATGGTTTGGACGGAATCTAGTCAGACATTCACCAATGATATTTTCTGCAAATGGTTTTAGGTTTTCTAAAACAATTGTAGAAGGGAAGGAAGTTGATTCGTCGATAGTTACAGAGGTCTTGCTTCCTTGGGCGCCGGCCGGAGTGGCCGGTGGGTTCTAGGCGCTACAGTCTGGAACTGCGAGACCGCTACGGTCACAGGTTCGAATCCTGCCTCGGGCATGGATGTGTGTCATGTCCTTAGCTTAGTTAGGTTTAAGTAGTTCTAAGTTCTAGGAGACTGATGCCCTCAGAAGTTGAGTCCCATAGTGCTCAGAGCCATTTTGAACCTTCCTTTGGAAACTGAAAGATGTCTCCCAGCTCTATGGTAACGTCTTGGTCTTCCAGGTGAACTGAATGAATTTGCACAGCTGATTTAGTTCTGTAATTAATAACTCGCGATAGCAAGACGAACTGGCAGGGTGCACCAGTGGACACATTACTTTTAACTGGAAAGTTTGCTCCAGCGAACGCTCACTTTAATGACTATACTACACTGGCCTGCGATATTAATGTGACAATCACCTGTGTTCGATGTCAACGTGCAATTACTACTCGCAGACGATAGGTGGCAGCTTTAGCAATGGAGGGTATGTGAATCTTGACGGACCGTGGTCACGGTGGAGGGGTGGGAGGAAGGGGCCCAGTGCGCAAACAGCGATTTACATGGCGACCAAAAGGGCACGACCTTGACTTTCAGGCCAAGGGTAAAAGCGTTCCCGAAAAGGGTAAGCAGTATGCTGTAATTAAAGTGCACATTGGATGGCAATATGGCGTTGTCCAAAACCGGAGCCGAGGCAACTGTTGCGCAGCACGGGCCATACACGACGGGGATCAACCATGGCTGTGGCGATGTGTACGGGCGAACAGATCCGTAACTGTTGAGCAACTGACCGTTCAAAAGAACCAAAGGGCTCTCAACGGTGTCTCATCAACGACCGCTCAGTGAACGTTGCTGTGTATGAGCCTTTGCTGCAGGCGCCTGGTTTATGCACCCATGCTGGCTGCTGTTCCCCGGAGACAAAGACTGGAATTTGAAAGCTAATGCCGCAACTGCATGTCGACTGACCGACGGCAGTGCTCTGACTGACGTTTAATGCTCTATCAAACAGATAGTCGTTGGTGTGTATGGCTAGAAACGTATGAGAGGAAACACCGTGCAGCAATCGTCAGAAGCCGGCCGTTGTGGCCGAGAGGTTCTAGGCGCCTCAGTCCGGAACCGCGCTGGTGCTGCGGTCGCAGGTACGAATCCTGCCTCCGGCATGGATGTGTGTGATATTCTTAGGTTAGTTAGGATTAAGTAGTTCTAAGTCTAGGGGGCTGGTGCCCTCATATGTTAAGTCCGATAGTGCTTAGAGACATTTGAACCAATCGTCAGAAGGACCGTAGAGGGGAGCGTTATGGCCTGGGGAATGTTTTCGTGGCATTCGTGGATGATCTAGTCATTCTGGAAAGGGCAGCTGATCAACACAAACAAGTATGTAGCTAATATTGAGGGCCAAAAAAAAAAAAAAAATCGTTCAAATGGCTCTGAGCACTATGGGACTCAACTGCTGTGGTCATTAGTCCCCTAGAACTTAGAACTACTTAAACCTAACTAACCTAAGGACATCACACACATCCATGCCCGAGGCAGGATTCGAACCTGCGACCGTAGCAGTCGCACGGTTCCGGACTGCGCGCCTAGAACCGCGAGACCACCACGGCCGGCTTATTGAGGGCCATTCCATCCCTAAATGCAGCTTGTGTTTCATCGGCACGGTGGCATCTACCACCAGGACAATGCAACGTGTCACATAGCTCGCAGTGAACGTGCGTGGATCGAAGAACAACGGGATGAGTGTATCGTACTCCCGTGGCCTCCAAACTCGCCGGATTTAAACTCAGTCGAGAATCTGTGGGACTTCCTTGACCCATCCTCAGTCGAGGAACAATTGACATGGCTCCACGTCCTTGTCGGTACCATCAGTGACCTCACTGACTCCCTTCCTACACGTCTCACGGAGGTCAGCGGTGCAGAAGGTAGTTACTCAGGCTTTTGACAGATGGTCGCATTAATATGACTGGACAGTGTAGTTTCGACTAATTAGCCCTTATCAATAGCCCATAAATATTTCGCGGTCGATAACAGCTTCAAAACACGCTAGGGGTCAACAGCTGCTCCTAATGCAGACGTATTTATGGACTATTGATAATGACCAGTTATTAAATCGGTATATCCAGTTAACAATTTGCTTGAACATTGATTGAAACTAACTCTAAATTATTCTCTCAACATAACGCAGAAAACTTTAAATATTCCTCTAATATTTTCAATGTTGCTTTAAATTCATTAACCGCTTTTGGTGTCACACATATGTGGCACCAATAGAACCAAAAGTATATCGTGTAATGAGATGTCTTGCGTGCACACAGCAGCTATACCGCCTTTTCACAGGGCCAAATACGGATATACGGTTAGCCAGCACTATAACAAAAATGATGGAAACACTGATTAGCAACAACTCAAAACAATCTACTAATGTAAATCAGTCAAATGTAGAGGCCATAAATGCTACTAGATACCCAGGAATTACAATTACGAACAACGGCAATTGGAAGGAACACACAGGAAACGTTGCGGGAAAGACTAAACAAATAAAGACTGTGTTCTATTGGCAGGATACTTAGAAAATGTAACAGGTGTACTAAGGAGACTGCCTACACTACGCTTGTCCGTGCTCTTTCTGAATATTGATGCGCCGTGTGGGATCCTTACCAGATAAGATTCACGGAGTACAACGAAGAAGTTCAAAGAAGGGCAGCACGTTTTGAAGGGGGAGAGATGTCACTGAAATGATACAGCACTTGGAGGTGGAGATCATTAAAATTAAGGCATTTTTCTCACGAAATTCCAATCACCAACTTTCTCCTCCGAATGCGAAAATATTTTGTTGACACCGATCTACACAGGGAGAAACGATCACCACGATAAAACAAGGGAAATCAGAGCTCGTAGGGAAAGATATAGGTGTTCGACCTTTCCGCGCGCTATACGAGATTAGAATAACAGAATTGTGAAGGTGGTTCGAAGAACCCCTTGCCAGGCACTTAAAAGTGATTTACTGAATATCCATGAAGATGCAAACTTGTTACACAACCTGAGACAAAATGGAACCACTGAAGAGGGAAGGAGGAAATTCGAAGAAACTTCACTGTTTAAGAGGGATGTGATACTATTTCTCTAATTAGAAAATCGACTCAGATTTACGAAGAAATTGGCAGTACGAGCCCTGTTATAAGTACGACATCGCACACTCTCTGGCTTGGATGGTTCAAATGGTTCTAATGGCTCTAAGCACTATGGGACTTAATATCTGAGGTCATCAGTCCCCCTGACTTAGAACTATTTGAACCTAACCAACCTAAGGACATCACATAAATCGATGCCCGAGGCAGGATTCGAACCTGCAACCGTAGCAGCAGCGCGGTTCCGGAGTGAAGCGCCTAGAACCTCTCGGCCACAACGGCCGGCTGTGGCTTGGATACACGCACTGATTTGGTTGGGAAGGTTGCCACAAAGTCATTGTGTTCTCTCCTAAGGCAAGTTGACCCACAAATGCATAGTCGGTCCTTGATGTCCTGGTTACACTCACTAGGACCGATTTGACGTCCGACGTGGACCCACACATGTTGTATCGTTGACTGATACGAGGATGTAGCTAGGCACAGGAGTGCCTCAGCATCACACAGACAGTTCATACACGTGCCATGTGTTGACGATAATTGTCCCATTGAGAAATGGTACCACGATACAATCACATGACAGGTAACAGTTGAGGAAGCAGGATGTCCGGGATGATGATGGCTTTGAAACAGAGGATGACACGCGTAAAGCTGAAATACTAAACACCTTTCTCCAAAGCTGTTACACAGAGGAAGACCGCACTGCAGTTCCTTCTCTAAATCTTCGCACAAACGAAAAATGGCTGACATCGAAATAAGTGTCCAAGGAATAGAAAAGCAACTGAAATCACTAAACAGAGGAAAGTCCACTGGACCTGACGGAATACCAATTCGATTCTACACAGAGTACGCAAAAGAACTCCCCCCCCCCCCCCCCCTTCTAACAGCCGTGTACCGCAAGTCTCTAGAGGAACGGAAGGTTCCAAATGATTGGAAAAGTGCATAGGTTGTCCCAGTCTTCAAGAAGGGTCGTCGAGCAGATGCGCAAAACTATAGACTTGTATCTCTAACGTCGATCTATTTTCGAATTTTAGAACCTGTTTTTTGCTCGAGTATCATGTCGTGTTTGGAAACCCAGAATCTACTCTGTAGGAATCAACATGGATTCCGGAAACAGCGATCGTGTGAGACCCAACTCGCTTCATTTGTTCATGAGACCCAGAAATTATTAGATACAGGCTCCCAGGTAGATGCTATTTTCCTAGACTTCCGGAAGGCGTTCGATACAGTTCCGCACTGTCGCCTGATAAACAAAGTAAGAGCCTACGGAATATCAGACCAGCTATGTGGCTGGATTGAAGAGTTTTTAGCAAACAGAACACAGCATGTTATTATCAATTGAGAGACGTCTAGAGACGTTAAAGTAACCTCTGGCGTGCCACAGGGGAGTGTTATGGGACCATTGCTTTTCAGAATATATATAAATGACCTAGTAGAAAGCGTCGGAAGTTCCATGCGGCTTTTCGCGGATGATGCTGTAGTATACAGAGAAGTTGCAGCATTAGAAAGTTGTAGCGAAATGCAGGAAGATCTGCAGCGTATAGGCACTTGGTGTAGGGAGTGGCAACTGACCCTTAACATAGACAAATGTAATGTATTGCGAATACATAGAAAGAAGGATCCTTTATTGTATGATTATATGATAGCGGAACAAACACTGGTAGCAGTTGCTTCTGTTAAATATCTGGGAATATGCGTGCGGAACGATTTGAAATGGAATGATCATATAAAATTAATTGTTGGTAAGGCGGGTACCAGGTTGAGATTCATTGGGAGAGTCCTTAGAAAATGTAGTCCATCAACAAAGGAGGTGGCTTACAAAACACTCGTTCGACCTATACTTGAGTATTGCTCATCAGTGTGGGATCCGTACCAGATCGGGTTGACGGAGGAGATAGAGAAGATCCAAAGAAGAGCGGCGCGTTTCGTCACAGGGTTATTTGGTAACCGTGATAGCGTTACGGAGATGTTTAGCAAACTCAAGTGGCAGACTCTGCAAAAGAGGCGCTCTGCATCGCGGTGTAGCTTGCTCGCCAGGTTTCGCGAGGGTGCGTTTCTGGATGAGGTATCGAATATATTGCTTCCCCCTACTTATACCTCCCGTGGAGATCACGAATGTAAAATTAGAGAGATTCGAGCGCGCACGGAGGCTTTCAGACAGTCGTTCTTCCCGCGAACCATACGCTACTGGAACAGAAAAGGGAGGTAATGACAGTGGCACGTTAAGTGCCCTCCGCCACACACCGTTGGGTGACTTGCGGTGTATGAATGTAGATGTAGATGTACCCTTGTCAGAGTTCCATCAGTCACATACAGCCGTGGCGTGGAATCGCACGTGATGGGTCTCCACACCCTGACGCAGGAGTAACACTGTCGTGCCTCTATAGAGTATTGGAAGAGTAGTATCTCTACCCAATGCGCCCCCATAGTCGTTGAAGGTGATCATCCGAAGTAGTGCAGAACCGCTATCCACCACTAAGCGCAGTGCGATGCCAGCTGTCAGCAGCCCATGCTCCCTAGCCAAGGCACCAATCCAAACGCAGTCGCTTGTGTGGCGGCATTATCGTAAGTCTATGCGTGGGACAGTTCCTTAGAACGGCTGCTGCTAGCTACCGACTAATGGTGCGGAAAAACACAATAGATTGGAGAGAACCGTTACTTGTTCTCAAATGTAAGGCGCAGGTTTGACGAGGTTGCCATGTGTCTTGTGTTCAATTCGATGATCCTTCATTGTGATGCCCAGACCTAGTCGACTGGAACCTTGACGACGAGTCTGCCTCCTCTCACGTTTCGTGCAGTCCAACATCGCGCCACTGGCAAGTCTGAAGGGCCCAAAAATCTGGATATTGCGCCATTCCTGCAACTCGGCTAACGGAGATCCTCCATGCATATCTCTGTCCTTCAGTGGAGTTTCAACGTTTAACCTTGTTTACTCCCCTTATGTACCACACTGGCTTCGCAAAAACGCTAAACTCAAAGAATGCACTCTGGCGCCATTCTATGTCTTGCAGAATTGCAGTTCTAATAATTTACATACTCGCCGATGCTGTATACCTGTACGAAGTTACATTGCCATCTGATCACGTTTTCTGAGTGCTTCGCTTTTGTCAGCCAATGTGTACAACCTCGCCACAGGGACAGATACGGTTAGGATGAACACTATAATAAAGCAAACATCCAAGAAAACAGTTTAAGCCAAAATAATTATTCTTTGACATTTGCATGGAGGACTAGGCCCTTAACTCAAATGGTTCAAATGGCTCTGAGCACTATGGGACTTAACATACGAGGTCATCAGTCCCCTAGAACTAAGAACTACTCAAACCTAACTAACCTAAGAACATCACACACATCCATGCCCGCAGCAGAATTCGAACCTGCGACCGTAGCGGTCTCGCGGTTCCAGACTGAAGGGCATAGAACCGCTCGGCCTCACGAGCCAGCTTTCCTCACTGTAGTGTGTTTCCGCGGAAGACCACTATAAGAGGGCTCCGACCAGGCGAAACCACACGTTGCTGTCCCCTCCTGTTGTCGATGCAGCAACACCTTAACCCAGTAGCAGCTTTTCTCTATGCAGCTCGGCGCTCTTCTGTGCATGAAGGTGTTCCATCTGTAACAAAGGACACAGGACGTTGTAAAGGCATTTCCGCTTCCACCACTCGACTCAGCCAAGAACTCACTGTCTGTGCCGATGTATAGTGAAAGAAAGAAGGAATGAAGATGATCACGGTTCAACGCCTCATCGACGAGGGTGTCATTAGCGACTGAGAACAGACTCGGATTGGGGAAGAGAGAGGTTGGAAAAGGAACTGTCTTGGTATTGGCGTTAAGCGATGTAAGGAAATAGCAGAAAACTATGAATTGCCGGACAGGGATTTGAAGCCCCCTTTTCCAGAATGCAGGTTTAGTGTCTTGCCTTAGCTGCACCTCTATCATCCCAGGTAGCCGGGGAATACCATTTGAAAGGAACACGACACCAGTAAATGGTACCAATATCGTACATACTGATATTTTAAATCTGAGGAAAATCTGAACAGATGTGGTGTGGTAAAACGCACGGGAGGGTTGATTAAGCAGTTACTTGACTGATAGCACAGAAGAATACTTCGAAATGATACTGTGGTGTGCGTACTGTAAGACCTTCCATACACAGACCATCAGATTATTTGACTTGTCGCTCTAACGAAGTAGTCGAGTGTCAGCAACATGTCTCGTGGTCTTATCGTGGCGTGTTTATCTTCTGCCGTTAGGTCAGACGATAGAAATGCCACTTCACGCTTAGAGCAGCAGATTGACGGTGACCAACTTTAAACAGAACTTGATTAATTTTCACACACATTTATTAAAATAGTAACACGCATATACCTTACGTAACTTGATTCTGGACGCTATTTACAATTGAAAATCTGAAGTTTGTAAAACTAGATGTCATGAACTGATATATATGACTTTTGAACACTATTGAGGTAAATACATTGTTTGTTCTCCATCAAAATCTTTCATTTGCTAACTATTCCTATTAGTAGTTAGTGCCTTCAGTAATTAGAATCTTTCATTTAGCTGGCAGTATTGGCCCTCGATGTATTGCAGTAGTTTGAGTAACGAAGATTTTTGTGAGATAAGTGATTCATGAAAGGTATAGGTTATTATTAGTCAGGGCCATTCTTATGTAGGGATCATTGAAAGTCAGATTGCGTTGCGCTAAAAGAAAAAAAAATGTGTGTCAGTTTAGCGTTGATCAGAATAAGTCAAGAGAGAAATGTCTGAGTACGTTCAGTTTTGCTCAGCTGTTTGAAAATCAAATAACGTAGAGGTTTACTAGCTCAGTCATTTATAAATTTTTCAAAGGGGATGTTTCACTCTTATCGGCCCGATCCTTTCAATCTTCTGACCGTGTCACTCTCACATAGCCGACACGTGTTTCACGCTTTTAGAGTGTACCTTCTGGTTGTTTCGTTTGTCTGTCGGACGCTTTAGAATATAATTTAGTTGTTGCCACAAAAATTTTAAACTGAGCTGCAAGCAGTTCTGTTGTTATCATATCTGATCTCGGTTGGCGATAAAATGGAGAACATGTTCACTTCCGGTCGCCGGAACGACTTGATTGAATTAATGGCCGTTCATTGCACGATTGGTAGTCTTTAACGTTTAGTTGCAGTTAATTGTTTCCTCTAACGCGCTCTTGGGGGGAAGTGTGCGCGGAATGATCAGATAACCGCCTACCCTATTGCTGTGTCAGTTTCTTAAACGAAAATAAAGACGGAGAGGAAGATATTTCGTAAGTATGACAGGTGTAGACCAAACTATACGTAGTGGGGTGGATCTTACCGTACCAAAGCTTATCTGGATCCCATAAACCTGCTCAACTACAAAGCTAACAAAGTCACGCCAAGAAGAATTGTATTTTCAACAGATTTAATGAACAAAAAACGAACGTAAGGAATATGAGACCTGATGTGTTACTGGATTGAAGCGTTTCTAGCAAATAGAACACAGCTGAGAGAAATGTTCAGGCGTAAAAGTAACTTCGGGCGTAGTCTAATAGGATCCTTGCTTTTCACAGTATACGAGGGCTATTCAGAAATTAGCGAACGTTTTGACATTAAAAGAAGCTAAGAACAAGAAATACATTTTATTATATACATCTGAAGGAGCGACTGACATACTACTTTCCACATAGTCACCTAACACATTGAGGCACTTATCGTAGAAAGACCTTCGTCGCAAAATTCTGCCCCCTGACCCTTCAGCCAGTGAGTCACACCCTTCGTCATCAAAGCGCTGCGTTGCAAGCCAGTTCTTCATCTTGGGAAACAGGTGGAAGTCGCTTGGTGCAAGATCGGGGCTGTAGGGCGAATGACGGAGAAAATTTTCCACTTGTATGAATTAAGGAGTTCTTTAGTGCGGTTTGCCGTGTGATCGGGCATTGTCATGCAAAATCAAAACTTTGGACATCAGCTTTCATCGGCGTTTGTTTTTAACCGCTCTTCTAAGGCTGTGCAAAGTTTGACAGTACAGGGCAGAATTTATGGTTGCTCCACGTTCGAGAAAATATATAAGAAGCACACCTTGCCTATCCTAAAACACGGTCGCCATCAACTTCCTTGCTGACAAGATTTGCAAACATTTTCTTGGTTTTTGGGAGGACCTTGTGTGCCTCCATTCCGTGGACTGTAATTTTGTCTCGCAGTTGACGTGTTTCGCCCAAGTCAGTTGAGCGGTTACGATTCGATCCAGTAATGAATCACCATGTTTGTGGTAGATCTCCAGAAATATCAACATTCGCTGTTCTTTATGGTGCTCTGTAAGCATTTTGGGCATCCATCGTGCACAAAATTTGTGGTAGCCTAGCTTTTGAGTGATAATTTCAAATAACAAAGTCCGTAAAATTTGTGGAAAAGAAAGCGAAAGCTCCGTTATTGTGAAGCGACCGTTTTCACGAATCGTTTCATCAACTTTAGCGAAAACTCCGTCGGTCACAATGCTCGGGCGTCCACTCTTCTCTTTTCGTCATGAATGTTGGTTCGGCCATTTTTAAACCGAATGCAGACGACACATTCACTCATTAAGTTGCTTCCGTATACTTCGCACAGTTCAGGTATAAGATTTTTTGCCAACAAAAACTGTATCATATATCGCACCTCACAACTGGTGGGATTTTCGATTGCAGCTCACATTTCAAATTCGAATATCGAAAATACCAGACTCGCAGAGACGTTCCCGGTGTTACGGACGGATGCTTACTGGGCTGCCGAGCACGCACATACCACGCGATCGGTGAGCGCCTAGCGGTATCAGACGGAAACGTTCCCTACTTTCTGAGTAGCCCACGTATTTACTGATTGAGTGGAAAATGTTGGCTATTCCAAGAGTCTTTTCGCTGATCATGCTGATCTATACAGAGAAGTCACGACGCCAGGAAATTGCGCAGAAATGCTCGTAGACTTGCATATGATGAACGTTTGCAGTACGGACTGGCTATTGACCCGCAACGTAAAGAAATGTAACGTATTTCGCACAGTTAGGCAAAAATACCTGTTATTGCATTGTTAAAGGGATCACTGGGAAGCCGGCCTGTGTGGCCGTGCGGTTCTAGGCGCTTCAGTATGGAACCGCGTGACCGCTACGGTCGCAGGTTCGAATCCTGCCTCGGGCATGGATGTGTGTGATGTCCTTAAGTTAGTTAGATTTAAGTAGTTCTAGGGGACTGATGACCTCAGATGTTAAGTCGCATAGTGCTCAGAGCCATTTGAACCAATCACTGGGAGCATCCACATCCATAAGGTAACTAGAAGTACGTAGCGATTTAAAATGGAACGACCAGATGAAACTAACAGAAGATAAGGCAGTTGCGAGATTGAGACTGACTGGAAGAATCCTCAAGTAACGATGTAGCTTACAATACACTCGTTCGACCAATACTTGAGTTTTACCCACCGACCTCGGAACGTTACCAGATACGAGTTTTACCTGAAATAAAGAATAATTTGAAGCCATATTGACTACTAATCGACTGCGACTGTTTCAAAAATATGACAAGGTTTCCAGGTACCACTACCAGTCGCAAAATTTGTTGACTAGTAAATTATTTAGTGACATGTTTCGAAGGGATATGCCATCATCAGGCAGTATTGACATTACAAAAACCTTTAACGAAAGCGTATACGGATATCAAAGTTTCTTCACATGACTGTTGCGATCATCCAGTGGAGAGAGAGAGGGGGGGGGGGGGGGGGGAAGGGCAACGTAGAATAAGGAGATGTCACTTGGTATATTATTCTGTTGGTCAAATGAAAATTCGCCGCGCGGAGTGGCCACGTGGTTTGAGGCGCCATGTCACTAATCGTGAGGCCCCTCACGCCTGAAGTTCGAGTCCTCCCTCGGGCGTGGGTGTCAGTGTAGTCTTTAGCGTTAAGTTTAAGTAGTGTGTAAGTCTAGGGACCGACCACCTAAGCAGTTTGGTCCCTTAGGAATTCACACACATCAAATGAAAATTTTTAAAAGCGAGTCACTCGCTTTGTTCTTGTGACATGGCATTCTTCTTGTGATGTGCTGAGGTATCGCTGTTTCCATGGCTCGCTTGGATTTCTTCACCATTGTTCACAAACTTCACAAGGGTGACGAAAACACAAATCAGCAGTGCAGGAAACCAGATGACAGTCAAACAAGGTTAGTTTAGATTTGACTGTCGATCCTGGTATTATCAGTAGCAGTTAATAGAGAAGATCCAAAGAAGAACAGCGCGCTTTGTTACAGATTCATTTAGTCAGAGCAAAAGCATCATGGAGACATTCAGCCAACTCCCATGGCAGACGGTGCAAGGTAGGCTTTCCGCATCACGGTACGGTTTACTGTTAAAGTTCAGAGAATTTGCGCTCCTAGTAGACACGACCAATATACTGCTTCCTCCTACGTATATCTCGCGAGAAGACCATGAACATGAAATGGGTGATTCCAGTTCATACGGAGGCTTCCCAACAATCCTTCTTCCAGCTAATCCTTAGCGGCTGGAAGAGGAAAAGGGGGAAATAACAGGGGTACACGAAGGGCCTTCCGCCTCAAACAATAAGGTGGAATACATAATGTAGATGTAGGTGTAACACATCTAATTGTCAGCTTAATGTGGTATTATAACTATCGATTCAGTAGCAGTCTCAAGGAAGCAGGAAATTGTGATGGATGTTGACTGCCGCAAAGTGCACCAGAGTCGCCTCAGTGCCGATTTTGGATGGAGCCTTTTTGCCATGTAGAACATACTATAACCACGATAACACACAACAGTTTATAGACAGTTAGCCGTTTCAGAAATGCTTCTACCTATGGCAGAGAGCCAACCGTCGTGTCTTGGGTGTGCGGACATTTGCCACGCCGGACATATGCCACGATTTTATCTGCTCCGAAGGGTTGGGTCCCTTGTCTCCCCCTCCTCCTCATCGCTGTCTCGCAGTAAAGGTACTTACTGAGCCTTTCCTCTGGTTTACTTAACATAGGACCAGAATCTCTTTGGATTTTCTGCCACATTTCTAGAGAGACCTTCGTTGTGGAAACTATTAAATGCATCTCGCATTGAAATCAGCACCAAATTTCGAGCCACAGTAAAACTTCGCCAATCTTGGAGATTTTGCATTCGTCTAAATTATATGTGCCTTTTTCGGTGATCCTGCAGCAGCTTTCTGTCATGTTTTGTGTACCATGGGCGATCAGTTCCCTCTCTTATCAATTTATTTGGTATGAATCTCTCGAATGCCGGTAATACTACACTCCTGGAAATGGAAAAAAGAACTCATTGACACCGGTGTGTCAGACCCACCATACTTGCTCCGGACACTGCGAGAGGGCTGTACAAGCAATGATCACACGCACGGCACAGCGGACACACCAGGAACCGCGGTGTTGGCCGTCGAATGGCGCTAGCTGCGCAGCATTTGTGCACCGCCGCCGTCAGTGTCAGCCAGTTTGCCGTGGCATACGGAGCTCCATCGCAGTCTTTAACACTGGTAGCATGCCGCGACAGCGTGGACGTGAACCGTATGTGCAGTGGACGGACTTTGAGCGAGGGCGTATAGTGGGCATGCGGGAGGCCGGGTGGACGTACCGCCGAATTGCTCAACACGTGGGGCGTGAGGTCTCCACAGTACATCGATGTTGTCGCCAGTGGTCGGCGGAAGGTGCACGTGCCCGTCGACCTGGGACCGGACCGCAGCGACGCACGGATGCACGCCAAGACCGTAGGATCCTACGCAGTGCCGTAGGGGACCGCACCGCCACTTCCCAGCAAATTAGGGACACTGTTGCTCCTGGGGTATCGGCGAGGACCATTCGCAACCGTCTCCATGAAGCTGGGCTACGGTCCCGCACACCGTTAGGCCGTCTTCCGCTCACGCCCCAACATCGTGCAGCCCGCCTCCAGTGGTGTCGCGACAGGCGTGAATGGAGTGACGAATGGAGACGTGTCGTCTTCAGCGATGAGAGTCGCTTCTGCCTTGGTGCCAATGATGGTCGTATGCTTGTTTGGCGCCGTGCAGGTGAGCGCCACAATCAGGACTGCATACGACCGAGGCACACAGGGCCAACACCCGGCATCATGGTGTGGGGATCGTCGAGGGGACACTGAATAGTGCACGGTACATCCAAACCGTCATCGAACCCATCGTTCTACCATTCCTAGACCGGCAAGGGAACTTGCTGTTCCGACAGGACAATGCACGTCCGCATGTATCCCGTGCCACCCAACGTGCTCTAGAAAGTGTAAGTCAACTACCCTGGCCAGCAAGATCTCCGGATCTGTCCCCCATTGAGCATGTTTGGGACTGGATGAAGCGTCGTCTCAGGCGGTCTGCACGTCCAGCACGAACGCTGGTCCAACTGAGGCGCCAGGTGGAAATGGCATGGCAAGCCGTTTCACAGGACTACATCCAGCATCTCTACGATCGTCTCCATGGGAGAATAGCAGCCTGCATTGCTGCGAAAGATGGATATACACTGTACTAGTGCCGACATTGTGCATGCTCTGTTGCCTGTGTCTATGTGCCTGTGGTTCTGTCAGTGTGATCATGTGATGTACCTGACCCCAGGAATGTGTCAACAAACTTTCCCCTTCCTGGGACAATGAATTCACGGTGTTCTTATTTCAATTTCCAGGAGTGTATTTCTTTGAACTTAAGCCACATATGGTCTTCACTTACATAGTTTGGAAGGATTGGAGACCGTCTCTTAGAAAGACGTCAACCGAATTTTTAGATGCATATATAAACAGTTATATTTTGCATTTAGTTTTGGTGAATTTCTTTGTTACGGAATTGAGCCTCGCTACGACTGTAATCTCTGTATCCGTCGTGATGCTCAAGATTATTTGTCGCTAAGATGTCAAGTGTGTTTTCGTAACCATTTACAATTTGAACGGCCTCGTGGAGTAACTGTTCAAAATAATTTTAAAAAAAGCATTTCGAACAGTTACAGAAGTTATTTTCTATCTACGATAGGGTCTCAAAATGTATTTTTTTCAACATACGGAAGGTAGATTGAAGTCACAGCCAACTATAATTGTATGAGTAGTGCACCTATTTGTGATTAGAATCAAGTTTTATTTGAACTCTTCAGCAACTGTTTCATCTGAGACCGGGAGTCGGTAAAAGGAGCCAGTTATTAATTTATTCCGGTTGTCGAATATAACCTCTGCCCATACTAAGTCACAGGAACTATCTGCTTCGATGTCAGTTGTGAGCTGAAACACACATAACATTATTTTTCCTTAAGTTGAGCTTCTTGTTTCTGTTGTAGTGAAGATAATTACAATTACGGCTTTTCCCTCCAAAACCTAGGATGCTGTGACCCTGTAAATACCAGAGCTAAACGGTGTAGAACAACAACGAACGTTACAAGCATAGCATTCTGTATTACTTAATTTCCTTCTTTCTAACATTTTAAAATTGTACCTCGTCTTTAGATGACATGTCAATCATAGATGTTCTTATCTCTATTTAGTGAACGTATTTTCAGTCATGTTTTGAACACTGTCCCGCTACACTTTAGTAACTAATGTTTCGCCGCAAGGGATATCGGATTTTAGAGAGTAAATTAATATGGAGTATGTCGTTCTTCTTTTCAAACATTCACGTTCCCATTTCTTCTTTCCTTATTCTCTTTTGGGCATACAGTTGTAGAAATTAAAGTAGGCACAAATACAGTGACCAAAAAGAAATTATTAGCGTACATTCGCATTCTCTTTACATCGTTCCTTTCTTATTGCTCCCATGCCGATGGACTATTTCTATCGCAATCACTAAGCGTGAAAGTAAGTTACCCTACAGATAAAGGTATCTATATTTATACTTGTAAATATTTCGATTTCGGAAAAGAAGCTCTGTATTTCGCCAAGATGTCGAAGAAGAAGGTCCCTTACGTACTGGTTGTATCGAGTAAGATGTGGAGACGGCGGTTTGAAAGCGGACAGAAGTAGTACGAGGAAGGGCATCCCTTACCTGAGGGATCGCTACTCAAGTTCCTGGCGAAGGGGCAAGTGTGGCAAATGTCCAGCATTCGTGTCTTTTCAGACGTCATATGAATCGCTCCGTTCCCGCATTACGACAACGACTGCACTGTTTTCCGCGTCCCTCCGACACACTTTATATACCCTCAGCTTCCGGTACTGCCACCTGCCGCTACGAGTGGTTATTTTACGTTGACGTCGAAGTTTGGATGTGGTCACATAATGTGAGTGGACTGTGTAACTTGGCCAGGACGAAAGATCAAATCTGTCAAGGCCGTCGTTAGTTGGTAACTTTCGTCAGCAACTCCCGTGCGATGCAGACGTGACAGGCAGAATCATAAAGGCATATCGGTCACTGCGTGAAAGCGAGTACGGTCCGGCGTGCCTGCTGTTTACACGAGTGAAGAATTGTGCCCCTGTCGGCCGCCCTCTTCAGCGTGCCCTACTGCCAGACCTCTCCCTCCCCCTCTCCGGCGACGGCCCTCGTTTTTTACGGCGCCTCCTCCCATCTCGTTGATATTTATGACATTTTAGCAGGTATCGCCGACTGGGTGACCTACAACACCCTACCACCATAACCAGCAGAGGCCGCCACCGCTGCTTGCCCACCGTTCCATGCTCCGCATTATATCCTCCCCTAACGTCCCGTTATTCATTTTTTTACGCCCTGGGAACCAGCAGGATGTACAATGGCGGGAAATGCCGTGATGATAGAGCGTCACACTCATCGACTTCTGGGGCTGGCGATATGAGAGGATAATGATCGCGCACAGGTTTTATTATGTGCTGTGCACTTGTTGCGTGGCGCGCACGACGTATCCTCAGCTCAGTGACCACTTTCCTTCTCTCTTCATTCTTGCCAACTGGATTCTCATTCTTACTTTCAAGCCATCATTCATTTAATTGATTTCTCTCTTTCCTTCCCTTAAGCAAATCACTCCAACCTCGTGTAACACAACATCCACACACTATCGTCTACAACACGGGTGCTCAAACTGCGGCTTAAGTCCGAATTGAATATTCGTACGGCTCACGGGTCTCAGCCGTATATTACAATAAAACGCATTGCGCAACTAACAGTCGAATCCAAAAACGTCGAATAATGTCGAGAGCTTCGTAAAAGAGTATTTTTCTTGATCAGTCACAAACAAAAATACTTACATACAATAAGTTAAACCAGGACATTTAACACCAGATACAAAGAATATGTAAGAGCATGTAAGCATAGGACAAATGATTCAACTTTCACAGAACACTTACATCAGCACCAACGTAAAATTACAGCCATAGACTCAGACGTGGAAATCATAATGATAAACAAAAACAAAACGCACCTTCTCACCTTACGAGTAAACCACCACGTAAAAGAAACCATAATAGAAAAGAAACAACTCATAAATGATCAGACCAACTTGGCAAACCACACACTCTTTAAACCGATTAACCACTTAATATAACTTTAAATATACAAATACAACAAAAGGCTCCACTTTCCACTACTGTCTCCTCCCGGATTCTGCCCTACATCGCCGTCCAGCTCCCCCCCCCCCCCCCCCCAAAAAAAAAACTATTACCTCCCCCCCCCACTCCCATGTCTCTACCTAGCATACAAGACAATTTCACTACTTTTTACTGAAACACACACACACACACACACACACACACACACACACACAAAGGTTGTTCCATGGTTTGGCAACATTCATAACGTGAACGAAAACAAGCGAACAGACATATACTCTTACTGTGTGGAATGAGAAACAGTTTACAAAAGTGAAGTGAAAATAATGGAGCGCAAGAATTACTGCAGAATGGCAAAAACAGCCAAGTGCAAACGTGAATCGAAGTCTTTCGATGCCAACTGCTGCTAGCAAGGAGATGAGTAGCAGAATATGTAAAGAAACGCCGTAAGTAACTTGCAAACCAACTTCTTAAACAAAATGCTGTTTTTAACTTAAAACTACCAAAAATGTACAAACGTGTGTATCCGATATACAGAATAACCACGGAATATGCTTTATAAATAAAAGCGAAACGCGTCTGGTGTAATTCTTTGTAATTAAATTGCAGTCAGCTGAAGGCGGGTAACCAATAGTAACAGAGTAATATTTTAATATGACCTTAATTTTAATTGACATTGGTGAGTTCAGCGATGGGGCAAGTAAAGTTTGCCGCTTACGTCAGGGGCAGGGTGATATGTAGCGCGGCCTCTCAAGGGTTTATAGATGTGAGAGGTGGAATAGTTAATTGCTTCTCTTCCAATACTGAAAACTGCTGGTATATACCAGTTAATAGTAAGATCGGTAGGGTAAGCTATAGCAGAGTGACCAAGTGGCCATCGCCTATTTTTTTTGGCCTGAACAGCGCGGCTGTCTGACGAGAAGTGGTCACAATAGTTCTAATACACATCGCCATTGTTCTCACCGAGATTAACAGAAGAATCTTCTTATATTATTTTTTATAAAATATTCGTTTTCGTTTCTGAGTCGTCGTATGTGAGATAAGTCATTTTATTATTCTTGTCACTTCTCTCGTATGGACAGTAAAAAGTTTACCATACCAATATTTAAACAACATTTTTTTTGTGCTACAGATGCAGTACCTTATTTGCTTCAGTTCGATAGTTTCTTCTGTGGATCACTAAAGCCGAGTTGGCGTCGCCAGGAAAAGTGGCCAAAGTGTTAACTCCAGTAGGAGTTACATAAATCTGACTTCTAAACCATTTTACATACAAAGCCTCTCTGTTCCTTTGTGACAACGATCTGCAGACCAGCGTACGAAAGTAGCGGAGAGCACAGGAGGCTGCCTTCCGTGACGGCATTGGAAGTATGGTACAAATGGTTCAAATGGCTGTGAGCACTATGGGACTTAACTGCTGTGGTCATCAGTCCTCTAGAACTAGGAACTACTTAAACCTAACTAACATAAGGACATCACACACATCCATGCCCGAGGCAGGATTCGAACCTGCGACCGTAGCGGTCGCGCGGTTCCGGACTATAGCGCCTAGAACCGTATGGCCACTCCGGTACAACGTTACGACAAAATTTTTTAACTCGGAGCGGCGGCTACGTGTAAAAGTAGCTGCAAGATGTAGCAAACTGCTGCAAATAAAACATTTATTTTTACTGCGGTTTCCATTTGTCGACAGATCGGATTCACTTTCCCAATAGCCTCGTCGCACTTCATTTCGCACTTCACCTGTCCACCTAATTCTTAACTTTCGTCAATAGCGCTACATTTCAAATGTAGCAAGATTTCCGATGAACAGAATTTTTTTTCCTACACAATACTGTGATATACATTTTCAGGAACTTGTTCCTTATCAAACGGTATTCAACAAAACTTTCTTTGCTTGCGCCTGTCTGCCTCTGGTATCTTTACTTTTACCGAAATCTTGTATAATCTTGATAATTTTATCACCTGTTCCATTACTGTGTCGTTCGCTATTTTCATAGTAAACAAACCGTTCAGGGGCTCAATGTCACTCCAACTGCTCACGCTCCACACCATTACAGAGCCTCCACTAGCTTGAGCAGTCGTCTGCTAACATGTAGGGTCCATGGATCCTTGAGCTTGTCTCCCTACCCCTACTCGTCCATACACTCGACACAATATGAAAAGAGATTCGTCCGACTAGGCAACATCTTTCCAATAATCAACAGTCCAATGTCGATGTTGACGGGCCCAAGGCGTAAAGCTTTGCGTCATGCATTCATCAAGAGTACCCGAGTGGGCCTTCAGTTCCGAAACCCTACCTACACAGATGATGTTTCGTTGAACAATTCGCACGCTGACACTTGTTGCTGGCCCAGCATTTAAATCTGCAGCAGTTTGCGGAAGAGTTGCACTTTTGTCACGTTGAACGATTCTCTTCAGTCATCGTTGGTCCCGTATCGTTTTCTGGCATCAGCGGTGTCGGAGATTTGATATTTTACCGGATTCCTGCTATTCATGGAACTCGTGAAATGGTTGTACGGAAAAATCCCCACTTAATCGCTACCTCTGCCCCATCGCTCGTGCGCCGTCACCACCTTCAAACTCAATTAAATATTGATAACTTGCCGTTGTAGCAGCAGTAACCGATCTACGAGAAACAACTGCGCCAGCCACTTATATAGGTGCTGCAGACCGCAGAGCCGCATTCTGCCTGTTTACATATCTCTGTATTTGGATACGCATGCCTATACCAGTTTCTTTGAGCTTCAGTGTATAATTACAATGTAAAGTCTGCTGCGGCGTTTTTTTAATTTCTTTTTGTTTTTATTTTTTTATGATGGCTTATCCCAGGGACTACTATACAGGGTTTCGTACAGTTTTCACTAACAGACCGACTGACGAGGAAGATTTGTGTATATAATCTATAATTATAGCACCTATGAGTGTCTATTGTCATCTGTTCCACATTTAATATACGTTTGAAGAGACATTTCGTGGCATTCCTGGGAACTACGAGCATTCAGCTACATAGGAGACACTATCTGGCGGGAAAAACAGGAAAGTGAACTGCCCCAAGCCCAGAGAGCAGTGATGTTTGTCTAGAATCTAAACATCTATAAACATTTTTGTAGTATGTATAAAATGTTTTCGCCGTTTTGCAACAGATGGTAGTAGCAGCAAGTGGCTGTGCAGGTTATGAAACGTCCCCTTTGAACAATTGTACAGGGCTGTGCTTAAACTGACACACAATAGTTTTTAGCGCAACGCAATCTGACTTTCAAAATCCCTACAAGAGCATGGCCCTGACTAACATTAACCTATATGTTTCACAAATCACTTACCTCACAAAAATCTTCGTTACTCGAACTACTACAATACAGCGAGCGCCACTACTGCCAGCTAACTAAAAGATTCAAACCACGGAAGTCACTAACTACTGATAGGCACAGTTAGCAAATGAAAGATTTTAATAGAGAACAAACAATGTATTTACCTTTATAGTCATAATATATATATCAGTTCGTGACATCCATTCTTACAAATTTCAAAACTCCGCCATCTCTCACCCACGTCCACCACTGCTGGTGGCTCACCTCCAACTGCGCAACGCTATGCGCTGTTAGCATCCAGCTTCCGCTGCCCAACACTACAATGGCAGACAACAATGCAAACCTGCCACAGGCTGCACACGGCACAGCCAGTGATTTTTCATACAGAGTGCTACGTGGCGTTACCAATAAGAAAATGTAAACACCCTACTTACAAGGTGATAGGTCGTAAGTGTCATACAATAAGCTGAGGCATCTGTGTACATATCATCAAAATATCGGTCCATTTGCGATTGGATTATAAATTTATTCTCGATTGAACATGTCAACTTTGTATTCTCCAATCAACGTTATCTTTCAAAGTAATTTTAAATTGATAAGGCATATGTCTCCTGGTTTTTTTAGTATCTAAATTAGCCGTGTGTGAAATTTTATGGGACTTAACTGCTAAGGTCATCAGTCCCTAAGCTTACACACTACTTAACCTAAATTATCCTAAGGACAAACACAAACACCCATGCCCGAGGAAGGACTCGAACCTCCGCCGTGACCAGCCGCACGGTCCATGACTGCAGTCCCCCAGACCGCTCGGCTAATCCCGCGCGGCTTTAAGTTAGAGACAGGTTCTACTTGCCCTTTCTCACCCCCCGCCCCCTCTCACATGGCTACATGGTAGGAGGGGTGATGAAGTAACAAAGGGACAAAAGTGTCAATTTATGAGCCAAAATGTCATCATCCGCGGGAAATTTTATCTTTCTGCTTTAACATAAAGAAATCTGCGCCTGAGGCTCATAAAATGTTAGGTAAGACGCATCATCAGGGACCTATTAGTGAAAGAATGTGCAGATAATGGTACAACGCTTCAAGAACGGTGATTTTGACGTCAAAGAGCTGCGGAGCGGTCGATGACAAAAAGTTTTCGGAGCTGCTGGTCGAAGACAGAAGACTTTCGAAGCTGCTGAAACCGACAGAAACAATCACAGGAGATCGTTAACGAAAGCAACTGGTGCGTTTGAGCTGAGCAGTGCAAGACAGACGGCCACAATACAGTGATAGACATGATACGGTTTCCAGCATGACAATGTTCGACCCCATCTGGCAAAACACGTCAGTATATAGTTCCAAACATTGAAATGGGAAGTCCTACAACCCCTCCCGTCGTATTCTCCAGGCTTTGCTCCCTCTGACTACCACCTTTTTTGATCAGTGGAAAAAGGGCTGGCTGACCACTTCCGGTCATAAAAACAAGTGCGAAATTGAATCGATTCACGGATTCCCTCAATAGACGCTCAATTCTCCTGCCGCGGGTTTCGTACTCTGTCCGAAAGATGGGAGGAAGTACTGGCCAGCGATGGTGAATAGTTTGAACCGTAAATAGTTTGTCAGTTTTTCTCAGTAAAGCCTCGAACTTCGAGAAAAAACGGCGGAGGCAAAGTTGTAGACCTAATGCATACAATAAATTTAAAATTCCGCCCGTTGTGTTTTTTTTTTTGTGTCCCTGTGAGAAGGCTAATCTCTACAAGTGCTGTACAGCTTTTGATACGGTTTTCATTAATAGACTGAGTCACGAGGAAGATTTGTGTATATAATTTACTACCGCTACGCCAGACAAGTTCAAAAATGCTTCAAATGGCTCTGAGCACTATGGGACTTAATATCTATGGTCATCAGTCCCCTAGAACTTAGAACTACTTAAACCTAACTAACCTAAGGACATCACACACATCCATGCCCGACGCAGGATTCGAACCTGCTACAGTTGCGGTCACGCGGTTCCAGACTGTAGCGCCTAGAACCGCACGGCCACACCGGCCGGCTACCAGACAAGTCATCCGGCCGTAGATATCTAGTGCTACCTGTGTGAAACTGTGGAAGTTTACTAGTTTTAAGTATGTTTTCCATACTTCTAGTCAGAAGGGCTTTATCATCTGTGAACTTCAGCATTGTCAAATATTTTCTTCCACTTTTATTCCTCTTTCAGAAGTACTTGAACATAAAAGTGGAACGACAGTGGCAATGAACTGCAACACTGTCTTAAAATTTCTTAACACGAACTTGCTACCAGAATGAATCTCTGTCTGTAATGGAGTGTGCCCTGTTTTGAAGCTTGCTGTCAGATTAAAACTGTGTGCCGGGCCAGCTCTCGAACCTCTGACCTTTGCCTTTCACGGACAAGTGCTCTATCGATTGAGTTATTCAAGCGCGACTCACGACCCGCCCTCACTGCTTCACTCCCACCAGTACCTCTTCCCCTACATCCCAAACTTCACAGAACTTCTGCACACACTGCAAGACTAGCATTCCTATCATGTATACATTGCGGGATGAGCACTCGTGGAAGAAAAGATATTGCTGAGAAGTGCGGAAGACACAGTGAATTTTCACTTTGCAGTGGAGCGTGCGCTGATTCCAATCTTCCTGGCACATTAAAGCAGTGTCTGACCGGAAGTAGAACCTGGCTAGCAGGTACGAGACCCTGTCCGACGCGCCGTTTTAATCTGCCAGGAAGTTACACGAAATCGTCTTTCTTATATATCTCCAGTGGACTTGCCGCAGTGGAAATACCGGTTCCCGTATTATCACCGGATTTAAGCACTATCAAGTTTGGCTAGCACTTGGATGGGTGCTGCTGGCAAGAGGAGTGCACTCAGTACATCTGAGGCCAATTGAGGAGCTACTTGATTGGGAAGCTGTGGTTCCAGTCACGAAAACTGACGACAGCCGGAAGAGCGGTGTGCTTACCACAAGCTCCAGCACATCCAATGAGGTCTATGGAGTCAGGATGACACGGCGGTCGGTAAGACCCGATGAGCCTTCAAGACCTGTTCGGAAGAAGTTTGTTTGTTCGATGCCCTTACTCCCACTGTCAGCTTTACTATAAAAACAAGTCATGTGCTAACCTGTCTCTCGTTCTAGTAGGAACCGTTCTTAGTAATCTTCCATCAGCATCCACAGTCAGAGAATTAATCAGGTGAGACACATAAAAACGGAAATTACTTCACTCACCATCCGAACGAAACCTCCATCTGGATATTGCTCCTCTGAATAATCCGCGAAGAGAGAAGTCACTAGAGGAGAGACCTGGTTAGCCGCCCCCCTTCTCACAATCCACCTCTCCACTACAATACTGCACTTAACAGACAGAAAAGTTGAGGACATATTATGCAAAATGTTACTGAACTGTGCATAGTAGGTATTCAGTCTCATACACAGTTTAGTGGATAACCTTATATACTTAACGCGTCTCAGCTAAGTATCAGGAATTGGTAAATAGCTACAGCACCTAAATTCAGTTGACGCATCAGTAAGAGCAAGGCTACAGTGAACTATGGAAAATATTATTTAGCTGTGGAGTACTTCACTGACGTACTAGTACTGAACGACAACACCGCCTTGAATTTGATGATTGTCACTGGCCGTAGCCAATTAGTTGGACTGATTATGCCATACTGTTGTGATGCATGCGTATTCTTATACAGAATTCGTCTTATCAGATAAAATAACTGAGGCCGTCACTACGGGCCAGAGTCGTTCATTGATTGCGGAAGAAAAGAGATCCGGGTCAAGAGTCTCGACGCAGCACTTACATTAAATATACGGATTAATCTCCTTATCTACCACAAACTCGTCGGACTACTGTCCATTGGATATCACTCACCCGATACGTCAATATGAAAATGTTATACCATATCGTATTGCTGACCGGATTCGATTGTTCGTACGTCGTAAACCACAGACGACGAGTTGAGCCCGAACCGGGTAAGACCCGCGCGCCTTATTTAGGACCGTTAGAGTTTCGTATACACCGGTCCGCCCGGGTGTGGGTTTTAGACGGTCTTCCACACCAGTCTGAGCCCCGGGCATCCGCTGTTAACACTGGTATACGAAAGCCCTCAGATCAGAAGGAAGGAAGGAAGGAAGGAGGGTAATAGGAAGAAACATTAGGATTGAACATTCCGCCAACGACGAAGTCATTAGAGACGGGCCAGAAACTGAGACCCTGGAAGGAAATCATCCGTGTCCTTGACAAAAGGAAAGATTTCGATGTTTGTTATTCGGAGACACCATGGAAAACGGACGGTGAACTAAACCCCGATCCGTCCCGAAGTTATAAGAGTATGTTTGCAGAGAAGCTTTATTACCATATTTTCATTACGTCGCTTTCTTGTCTGTCTGCCTGTTAACTACAACTTTTGCAATGAATTGTAAATTAACTTCCAGATGAGTTAGAGGCCTTAAAGTTTCAACATGGTTGGAAACTGGAAGACGGTGCATTGTCGATTCGCTTTCTTGCCTGGTGTGTGGCGGAGGGTCCATTGCTTACCACTGCCATTTCCCATCCACCCTATTTCAGTTGCGAATTGTTCGCTGAAAGAGCGATTGCGGGTAAGCCTCTGCATCGCCTTGAATCTCTCTAATTTTTACCTTCGCGGCATCTTATTCTTATCTACGTAAGTGGAATCGATATATTTGTTTAGTCAGGTGAAGAGAAACTGAAATAAACCTGAAATTCACCACATGCATCTGTAGTAATCTCATCAAAATCTTTGTAATTGACTGAAGAATTTCAGACACACACGACTAAAGAGAACAAAATAATAAAGAAAATAAAAATGAATTTTTAATATACTGCGCATTGAAACAGCACTAAAGTACAAAATAATTTTTTCTAGTTGTATACGGATTCTTGAATTTATATAGATGGTCCTGAAAATTTGCTGTTGTGAATTTTTAAGACCTACGAAAATATTTGTGAGCTTTAAAATGAAAAACATGCAGAGCGTAAATTGATGCATGAATAGTAAGCTTCCTTACCATGACACTACTTACAAACTCATGCATGAATAATTGACCTCCTTACTGCTATCTGTTTCATGCGACCTACCTCTTGAAAGCAGCGCACAATTAGAATAAATTTATTCGCTAATGAAATTTGTATTAAATAATCCATCACAATTTGAAAATAACATTTTCCTGGGGAGCTCCTTCAATTTCATGGACGTATTTCTATTTAAAAACTCGCAGGCAGTGAAAGAGCCTTGTCTTTTAAGTGTAGTTTCTTGCGTAGGACTACAAATTAATGTATTAATTAATATTAACACCAATCATGTATACCTATCGTGTAAAGTGTGGCATTTCGTATCATTTCGCTAAAATAATCGTTCAAATTATTTGAGAAACGTGTAACTAAGTAACAAAAAGCGGTGTCATCAGCGAATGTTACCATTGACATGCTTTGACTCTGAACCTTTCTTTTACTGCAGACAGCCTTGCAGATTATCTGCTGTTAATCCGTACCAAACATTCACTGCAGTCTTGGATTCTTCGTCGAAGTCTCGAAGTTTTTTAAGGTTTTATATATATATATATATAAAGAGCCAAAGAAACTGGTACAGGTGCCTAATGTCCTGTAGGTTTCCCGTGAGCACACAGAAGTGCCGCAACACGACGCGGCATGGACTCGGCTAACGTCTGAAGTAGTGATGGAAGGAAGTGACACCATGAATCCTGGAAGGCTGTTCATAACTCCGTAAGAGTACGAGGGGATGGAGAACAGCACGTTACAAGGCGTCCCAGACATGCTCAATAATGTTCACGTCTGAGGAGTTTAATGGTCAGCGGAAGGGTTTAAACTCAGAAGAGTGTTCCTGGAGCCACTCTGTAGCAATTCTGGAGGCGTGGCGTGTCGTATTCTTCTGGTGGAATTGTCCATGTTCGTCGGAATGCACACTGAACATGAGTGGATGCAGGTGATCAGACAGGATGCTTACATAGGTGCCACATGTCAGAGTCGTATCTAGATGAATCTGGAGTCCCACATAATTCCAACTGCAGACGCCCCACGCCATTACAGAGCCTCCACCAGTTTTTACAGTCCCCTCCTGACCTGCAGGGTTCATGGATTCATGAGGTTGTCTCCATACCCGTACAAGTCCATCTACTCGATGCAATTTGAAACGAGACTCGTCCGACCAGACAACATATTTATAGTCATCAACAGACCAATATCGATGTTGTCGGGCCCTGGCAAGGCGTAAAACTGTGTCATCAAGGGTATATGGGTGGGCCTTGGGCTCCGAAAGCCCATATCAATGATGTTTCTTTGAGTGGTGGAACTATTGTCATCGAAAAAAAGTGTCGTTTCTGTTCGTCTCATTGTGTATTTCGTTCAGTTACCTTGTTTTACATACTTTAGCTGTCCTAGCAATTTTAATGGCCAGTAGTGTAAAAGTTTTTAATATTTTAAAAAAAATTAAAATCTTAAAACAATTTGCCATAGAAGTGTATGTCTCAGGGTTGTTATTCTTACTGGATTTAATGTTATACAGATGTTCATCTGAAGATGTGGCTTTTAATGCCACGAAATCGGTAATGCTCCAGTAATAAAGGACTAGATACAGCTGAAGCAGTTATTAATACCCAAGACTTTCTTTTATTTCCGTCATCGCTCTATAGATAAATAGAATGAACAACAGAAGCGGAAGACTACATTACTCTGTAACCCTCTTTCCAATCCGTGCACTTCCCTTCGCAGTTACGACGACGCTATTGAAAAGAATCGGGGTAAGTTTTCCGTTGCGGAACGTCGCAGCCCCTTCTGTGGCACTGAACACCGTGAAGTGGTGGACAGGTGGCCGCTCCAGTTCCGAGCAACTAGTTCCGTCCACTGTAGGCTCTTTCGCCGCCAACCCGTGTGCCCCGGCCGTGGAACGGGAAGTATGGGTCGAGCGCAGTGCCGTACGGGGACGGCGGGCTGGCAGAACCGGGCGACAAAGCGCGTCTCTAGACTCAGCGCTTCCGGCTGGCGCTCCGCCGCAATTGAGACGGCCCGCGGGCAAGTGGCGCTCGCACCAGGAGGCGCGCCCATGCTCTCGAATAAAACAGCGCCCAAACCGGTCTGCCGTGGAAGACGAGAGAGGATTCCCGACCGATACCGGCCGCGGAGTTTCCTCCGCCGCAGCTGTCGCCTCTCAGGGGGTTCCGCTCAGATTCGAAAACCAGCCCCGAGATCCGCGACACGCTGGTTAAGACATGTTGCTTTGTGTGTGTCTGACGAGGTCTCCGGAAAGTTGGGCATCCGCTAGCATATGTCGTGTTCAAAACTACTAATACACTCATGTCAACAAGAAATATATATATAATCATGAAACTTCCTGACAGATTAAAACTGGGTGCCGGACGGAGACTCGAACTCAGGACCATCACCTTTCACGGGCAAGTGGTAGAGCACTTGCCCGCGAAAGGCAAAGGTCCCGAGTTCGAGTCTCGGTCCGGCACAGAGTTTTAATCTGTTAGGAAGTTTCATATCAGAGCACAGTCCGCTTCAGAGTGAAAATCTCAATGTTCAAATGTGTGTGAAATCTTATGTGACTTAACTGCTAAGGTGATCAGTCCCTAAGCTTACACACTACTTAACCTAAATTATCCTAAGGACAAACACACACACCCATGCCCGAGGGAGGACTCGAACTTCCGACGGAGAGAGCCTCGCGAACCGTGACAAAGCGCCTTAGAACGCACAGCTACCCGCGCGACCTCAAGTTTCTCAGTCATTTGTTGGGTACACAGAGTGTTCGGAAATTCCCGTTACAAACTTATAGGACTTGTAGAGGGGAGTGAGTACATCACATTCTGAACAGGAATCCATGCCCGGAAACATCATCCAATGACGCTATTGAGCCTCCAAGTTAGTTCCGGCGCCTGTCATTGTATGTATATGCATGGTGATTACCTCATGATGTTACAAGTTTCCCAAGGTGATGGAGAAGAATTAAAGTGTCAATTTGAGGTACGGGTCCCAGTACCGGAAACGAACGAACGAGTCGGAAGTTATAGGAGAAAACCGTTCTTATACCTCTGACAGTGGCATACATGTACCGGTACTGTTATTTCTAAGATTGTAGAGTAGACATCTTTCAAAGGTAGGCACTATGGAAGAAAACAAGGAAAAAATGTATAGTGATCTGTGGCTGTAACATACATACGTTAAGAGCTATGAGCACTTCAATAGAGATGTTTCACACTAGCGAAGAATAACAAGTGCCCATATGTCCTCGGGTACGCATGTTAGAGCTCATGTTTTCTAGACTTTTTCTTGTTCCGGCCACATTCCCCTCTCTGAAAGTTTCCGTCCCTACAATCTTAAAAACAGTACCTGCACATGTATTACGCTGTTAGTTGTATCAGAACGGTTTTCGCTCATAACTTTGGATTCTTTCGTTTCCGGTACAGGGACCCTTATCTCAAACTGAAACATTTACTCGTCTCCATTATCCTTTAAAGTCTGTAACATCATAAAGTGAACACCCTGTATACATTGGGCCTGCATACTCTATCTCAGCAACTGTTTATTCGCTTGCATAGACTGTATGGTCTGCAAAGACTTTTTTTATTTTTGTTTAACGAGAATTTTTGCGTTGTTCACAAACTGCAACACCATCTACGCTTTTCACGCTAATTAAGATCATATGTGCATAGTTCTTCCGAAGTTTTTCTTAATCATACATTTTGAGTTTAGCGGAGATATTTCCATGACAACTTTCATCCCCTTTCAAATATTTCTTTATATCTAACCGAGAATTGAAATACAAATTTTCGTAAATTTAGCTTTAATTTTTTGTAATATAACGAAAGATTTCTTAAAAATGCTCATCGTCTCATGCACTCCTTTAGGGGTATTTCAAGAAACACTGAAGCACGTAACTTTTTTTATTTATAACCGAGCAGTCAAATACTTTCATAGAAGTATCCTTAAAAAATCTTTAGTAATTACTTAGTTTGAAGAAAGCTTTCGCCCACTGCTTTACTCTCTTAGTGGTTGAATTTCCACAAATGCTGAAACACGTTTTTTTGGTGACTGAGGAACCAAATACCAGTTTTGTAGTTCTAGTTTCAGAATTCCGTAATAACAACATACTTGCAAAGTACGTACTCACTCCCTTCTACAAGACCCAAAAGTTTCGGACGGGATTTTTCGAATACCATTCAATCCAATCTCTTGTCTTGTAGGTGCTTCAGTCCGGAACCGCGCTTATGCTGCGATCGCAAGTTCGAATCCTACCTCGGGCATGGATGTGCGTGATGTGATGTCCTTAGGTTAGTTAGGTTTAAGTAGTTCTAAGTCTAGGGGACTGATGACCTCAGATGTTAAGTCTCATAGTGCTCGGAGCCATTTGAACCATTTATGATAGAATTTCGGAATATGGCATTTATTATTTCAGCTCAAACTGTGTCACCCTCCGTTACCCTCAAGAGCTCGTTTTCCGATTAACTGCTCAAGGTAAATTTCGGGTAATGCATGTAGAAAATCGTCACGCGAGTCCCTTCCCTGCCATCTACCCAAAAACTGTAGACGTTTAGTATCAAATTTTGTAAGGCTTATCATCAGATGCCGCTACTTAACGTAAAAACTGATACGAACCATCCATTTCCAAGTTATAATTTTTTTCTGCACAACAGTACACTCTCTTAAACGGGTTTACTCCCTCATTTCCTATTTTAAAACTAATGAAAATATGTTTAATCTTCGATTTTAGTTACATGATGTATTTTCGTTGATCCCAGATGACAAGAGGCGCCAAATTAAAACATTAAATATTTTCCAAATTTTTGTTGTTGAACAAAAGTGGAACACAAGTGTGTCATTTTTCGACGTAGCCTTCCTGTCGTTCAACACACTCCCTCCAGCGTGTAGGATATCAACGGATTCCTCTGGAAAGGAAAATTGTTTTGGTCGTGTACGCAGCCAGTGGTGCACCGCCTGCTGCATCTCTTCATAGGAACCAAGTTTCTTTCCTTTCATCGCCTCTTAGCGTGTTCCAGACACTTGGTAACCACTTGATGCGAGATGTGGTGAGTATGGTGGATGTGGAGAATAGCAAAGTACAGGTCACTGATGATTGCAAGTATCTCACGGACAGCCCGCATCTCGTGGTCGTGCGGTAGCGTTCTCGCTTCCCACGACCGGGTTCCCGGGTGCGATTCCCGGCGGGGTCAGGGATTTTCTCTGCCTCGTGATGGCTGGGTGTTGTGTGATGTCCTTAGGTTAGTCAGGCTTAAGTAGTTCTAAGTTCTAGGGGACTGATGACCATAGCTGTTAAGTCCCATAGTGCTCAGAGCCATTTGAACCATCTCACGGACAGTATGAGGTCGAGCGTTGTCTTGGTTCAAAATAACACGTGTGTTCAGAAGTACACGTCGGTTTGATCTTAATGCCGGCCAAAGCTAGTTTTTTTAACACGCTGCAATATGACACACTAGTGATGGTGTTTCCCTTTGTCTTGTAGTGTTCCATCCTAAGAATTAGCAAAACCTTCCTTGCAGATAGTTGCGTCCGGAGCTTCTTGGGTTCTGGTGATGAGGAATTGCACTATTCCTTGCTTGATCTGTGTTTCTGGTTGGTAGTAGTGTACCAACATTCTGTAGCATTTCTCGCGAAGCCTTCACCTTCTGCTTCAAAGCGCCGCGGAAGTTCTTCGCTGATGTCAAGGCTCCGCTCTCTCAAATGGTTCAAATGGCTCTGAGCACTATGGGACTTAACAGCTATGGTCATCAGTCCCCTAGAACTTAGAACTACTTAAACCTAACTAACCCAAGAACATCACACACAACCATACCCGAGGCAGGATTCTAACCTGCGACAGTAGCGGGCGCGCGGTTCCAGACTGTAGCGCCTAGAACCGCTCGACCACTCCGGCCGGCCCGCTCTTCCAGTTCTGGTCTGAGCTGCCGTGGCACCCAAGTTAACGACGCTTCGCGAAACTGAAACACTTCATGAATGCTGAGATGCGCTGTGCCATGATTATTGTCCACATCTGCGGCCATGTCATCGTTCGTCACACGGTGGAATTGCATCACACTGGCTTCAACTGCTGCAGTAGACTCTGGTGTCACAGCACGGCTTGCCTGACACAGGCGCTGAGCGTCCGCCACCGAAGTCACGTAATTTCCGAACTTTCTACTCATCATACATTTCCTGGAGTGATAGACATGCAACACCGTACTGGACCTTCGTTCTCCGACGGATTTCAGTAACTTACTTCTTTTCAGTGCTCATAAAACGTGTGACAAAATGCTGTTCTTTTTTAATGCTCGTCGCAATGGGGGCAGCCATTCTGAACTGGTCTCGTGGCCGCGTTTCGCTTGTCTGCAGTATACTGCCGCCTGTAGAGCATTCTTTACACCAGGGCTTCCCAACCTTTTCAGCTGGTGGACTCCTTCTTCAGTAGAAAATCCATGGAGGACCCCTACTCTGTTCCCAATGACCCCCCCTCCACCCCCCCCCCCCCCCGAATTATCAATAGCCTTTGGTTTAGAGATGAATGAAAACAACTTGAAGGTCAAAAATCGACTTATGAAATAGGTAGTGCACTGACAAAGCAAGTTTAACATTTAATGATACCTTGGGCCGCATACGTGTCAGTGAGTGCTGTGATTGGTCGACAAAGCTTCGCTCCGCGCATGCGTAAAAGGTTTCAGCGCATCTAGCGCCGGGAGCCGGCGCACAAACGACAACCGTATTGTTGCGAAACAGTCGATCAGAGAAGCCGCATTCTCCGGCACTAAACTGTGTATGCTTTCTCACTTGGGAACCGAAAGGCTGCTTGGGAATACGAGCTGAAGTAAAAGTATATAATTTTTTCACATGTAAAAAAAATAGTGATGAATTTGATTTTCACAATTTTATTCAATAATTTTACTCATTATTTTACACGATTTGGTGAAGGATGTCCGCGGACCCCCTAGAAAGAGCCGGCGGACCCCTAAGGGATCCGCGGACCACACGTTGGGAAGCCCTTCTTTACACCACTGCTAACAGTGGTGCCAATTTTACAGAAAGTTGGTGCGAAATGTCTATTTTTGATGACGCTTTTAAGGTTTTCATTAGACTCCGCCTCGAATAAGTTAATTTGTTCAGAACTCACGTTCAATTCGTAATCAAAAGTAACCAGACACCCCCAAAAACATACATTTTTCATATTAGCTGCATTGTGCTGCCACCTAATGCCAAGTACTCCATATCAGCGACCTCAGTAGCCATTAGACATCTTGAGAGAGCAGAATGGAGCGTATCGCGGAACTCAGGCACTTCGAACGTGGTCAGGTGATCGGGGTCACTTGTGTCATACGCCTGAACGCGAGATCTCTACACTCCTAAACATCCCTAGGTCCACTGATTCCGACTGATAGTGAAGAGGAAACGTGAAGGGACAGGTACAGTACAAAGGCCGACCTCGTCTGTTGACTGACAATGACCGTTGACAGTTGAAGAGGGTAGCAATGTGTAATAGGCAGACATCTGTACAGACCGGCGCACAGGAATTCCACACTGCATGAGGATCCACTACAAGTACTATGACAGTTAGGCGAGTGGCGAGAAAACTTGGATTCAATGGTCGAGAGGCTGCTCATAGGCAACACATCACGCGGGTAAATGCCACACGGCTCCTCGCTTGGTGCATCGAGCGTAAACATTGGACGATTGAACAGTGGAAAAACGTTGTGTGGAGCGACTAACCACGGTACACAATGTGGCGATACGATGGCAGGGTGTGGTTATGGCAAATGCCTGGTGAAAGTCATCTGCCAGTGTGTGTAATGCCAACAGTAACATTCCGAGGCGGTGGTGTTGTGGTGTGGTCGTGTTTTTCATGAAGGCGGTTTGCACCCCTTGTTGTTTTGGGTGGCACTATCACAGCACAGGCTTGCGTCGCTGTTTTAAGCACGTTCCTGCCTTCCACTGTCGAAGAGAAATCTTTCAACACGATCGAGCACCTGTTAGTATTGAACGGCATTTGGCGGAGTGGTTACACGACAGTAACATCCCTGTCATGGCCTGAACAGAGTCCTTACCTCTACTCTATAGAACACCTCTCGGAAGTTTTGGAACGTCGACTTCGTGCGGGCCGGCCGTGATGACTGAACGGTTCTAGGCTCTTCAGTCCGGAACCAACACCGTATTGAATTCCAGCATTACCGATGGAGTGCGCCACGAACTTGTCAGTCATTTTCAGCCAGGAATCCGGATACTTTTCACCACTTAGTGTAGTTACTAGAGGAAAATTAGTCTGCAGACCAGTTCTTCTGTAAAAAGTACGCTGCTTTGCAAGAGAAAAATCGTTACTTAAAAAATGAATGCCATGTAAGCAAGATATCCCGGGTTCGAGTGCCGGTCGAGACACACATTTTCAACATGTCCCTAATGATGGATATCAACGCCTGTTTGCAGCTAGGATGTCGATTTAATCATCATTTCATTCTAGAGAAGCTGCACGGTCATCAATGGTATCTGTTCTTTCGGGAAGAGATGCTACCTTCATTTATAGACAATGACTTTTGCTGTCCTTCACTACATAAGGAAATGACCAGGTCCTACACAGGAACTGATGATGGAGGTGAGCTATACGATAGCTGAGGGTGCAAGATTTTCTAGTTGTAGTGGTTTAAAACCAACGGGACCAGGATATTTGGCTTTGCCGAGCCCTTTGATGACCGATCTTACTATGTGGCAAGTGAACGGCTGGAATGAAATTTTTGCTACTCTTCCTAGCATTCTTCTGACTGAAACTTCCTGGCAGATTAAAACTGGGACCGAGTTCGAGTCTCGGCCCGGCACACAGTTTTAATCTGCCAAGAAGTTTCATATCAGCGCACACTCCGCTGCAGAGTGAAAATCTCGTTCTGGAAACATGCCCCAGGCTGACGCTACGCCATGTCTCCACAATATCCTTTCTTCCAGGAGTGCTAGTTCTGCAACGTATCCAGAAGAGCTGCTGCGAAGTTTGGAAGGTAGGAGACGAGGTACAGGCGGAATTAAAGCTGTGAGGACGGGTCGTGAGTCGTGCCTGGGTAGCTCAGTTAGTAGAGCACTTGCCAGCGAAAGGCAAAGGTCCCGATTTCGAGCCTGGGTCCGGCACACAGTTTTAAACTGTTAGGAAGTTCCATATCAGCGCACACTCCGCTGCAGTGTGAAAACTTCATTCGTCTTGGTCTTCGGTATCGTCATTGTCGAGTGTTTGCCATTGCCAATGTGAGCAACGACTCTCCAGTCGCCTTACAGGGGCGAAGTTTGATGGGTTGCCGAGAGCGACACTACGGGAACGTCGGTGAGTGTCCTTCGGTACCGCGGCGGCAGCGACTGTGTCGACCGCGTGCCCCGTCAGCCGTCCCTGGTGCTGCGCCACGGCCGCTCCTAATTAAAGGCGAGTCGTACCCCGGCCGCCGTGATTTATTCTCGCCTCTAAAAACGCTGCCTAATTTAGTGGTCCATATAAATATTTCCTCATACAGTTTTCCCGGAGCACCCCGTTCCTCTTTGCCGGCCGCGGGCCACTCTTGAACGAAAAGCGTTTCCGAAGTTTCTAATTTCGCCTCCTGGCTGCGGTGTACTCCTTTGGGCGGCCCGCGTCTTCACCACAGTTTGTTTTTCGTTTTCTTTTTTTTTTTTCCTTCCTCTCTCCTTGCCGCCTTCTAGTCACCCACTCTCCTAATTTTCTTTCTTTTTCTTTTTCCGAATGAGAGCGAGTGAAGGACAACAATAGTTGCGCCACGTGTTTCTTGGAACGGCGATTCCTGGAGAAGCTGTAACTGTCATTTCTGCACCCCAATGTTTCACACAACTTTTTTCCCCCTCCAGCGCGGTGTCGTAATGGTCTGCATCAGGTTGTTCACCTCGACAGAAAGAGCTGTGTACGGGGACAACGTCCCACTGCTCCATTCATAACGTAATGGATGCGGCGGAAGAACAATGGTGGACAAGGGGTGTTTAACAGGATAACCGCAATGAAATCAGCCTACGTGAAGATTTGTTGTCTATGATCTGAAAGGAGTCAATATACACGGTGCTCCTTTGTCTTAAGCACTCAGAAAAGGGAGGTAAGAAGGAAATGACAAGTATTTTGGACATGTCAGGAAAACTGCTGGTGAATCCTGTGGATGCCTTGAGCAGATGGAGGGAATCTTTTGAAGAGTTGCTCAATGTAGGTGAAAACACGATCAGTAATGTTTCAGATTTTGAGACAGAATGGGATAGGAATGATGATGGAAATAGGATCACATTTGAGGAAGTGAAGAAAATGGTCAATAGATTGCAGTGCATTAAAGTGGCTGGGGTGGATGAAATTAAGTCGGAACTCATCAAATACAGTGGAATGTCAGGTCTTAAATGGCTACACAGGATAATTGAAATGGCGTGGGAGTCGGGACAGGTTCCATCAGACTGGACAAAAGCAGTAATCACACCAATCTTTAAACACGGAAAGAGAAAAGTTTGTAACAACTACAGAGGTGTCTCTTCAATCAGCGTTGTGGGTAAAATCTTCTCAGGTATTGTTGAAAGGCAAGTGCGAGTATTAGTTGAGGACAATTGGATGAAAATCAGTGTGGGTTTAGGCCTCTTAGAGGTTGTCAGGGCCAGATCTTTAGCTTACGACAAATAATGGAAAAGTGTTATGAGTGGAACAGGGAATTGTATCTATTCTTTATACACTCCTGGAAATGGAAAAAAGAACACATTGACACCGGTGTGTCAGACCCACCATACTTGCTCCGGACACTGCGAGAGGGCTGTACAAGCAATGATCACATGCACGGCACAGCGGACACACCAGGAACCGCGGTGTTGGCAGTCGAATGGCGCTAGCTGCGCAGCATTTGTGCACCGCCGCCGTCAGTGTCAGCCAGTTTGCCGTGGCATACGAAGCACCATCGCAGTCTTTAACACTGGTAGCATGCCACGACAGCGTGGACGTGAACCGTATGTGCAGTTGACGGACTTTGAGCGAGGGCGTATAGTGGGCATGCGGGAGGCCGGGTGGACGTACCGCCGAACTGCTCAACACGTGGGGCGTGAGGTCTCCACAGTACATCGATGTTGTCGCCAGTGGTCGGCGGAAGGTGCACGTGCCCGTCGACCTGGGACCGGACCACAGCCACGCACGGATGCACGCCAAGACCGTAGGATCCTACGCAGTGCCGTAGGGGACCGCACCGCCACTTCCCAGCAAATTAGGAACACTGTTGCTCCTGGGGTATCGGCGAGGGCCATTCGCAACCGTGTCCATGAAGCTGGGCTACGGTCCCGCACACCGTTAGGCCGTCTTCCGCTCACGCCCCAACATCGTGCAGCCCGCCTCCAGTGGTGTCGCGACAGGCGTGAATGGAGGGACGAATGGAGACGTGTCGTCTTCAGCGATGAGAGTCGCTTCTGCCTTGGTGCCAATGATGACATCCTGACACTTAAATCTATACTCGATGTTAACAAATTTCTCTTCTTCAGAAACGCTTTCCTTCCCATTGCCAGTCTACATTTTATATCCTCTCTACTTCGACCATCATCAGTTATTTTGCTCCCCAAATAGTAAAACTCCTTTACTACTTTAAGTGTCTCATTTCCTAATCTAATTCCCTCAGCATCACCCGACTTAATTCGACTACATTCCATTATCCTCGTTTTCCTTTTGTTGATGTTCATCTTATATCCTCCTTTCAAGACACTATCCATTCCATTCAACTGCTCTTCCAAGTCCTTTGCTGTCTCTGACAGAATTACGATGTCATCGGCAAACCTCAAAGTTTTTATTTCTTCTCCATGAATTTGAATACCTACCCCGAATTTTTCTTTTGTTTCCTTTACTGCTTGCTCAGTATACAGATTGAACAACATCGGGAGAGGCTACAACCCTGTCTTACTCCCTTCCCCACAACTGCTTCCCTTTCATGTCCCTCGACTCTTATAACTGCCATCTGGTTTCTGTACAAATTGTAAATAGTCTTTCGCTCCCTGTATTTTACCCCTGCCACCTTTAGAATTTGAAAGAGAGTATTCCAGTCAACATTGGCAAAAGCTTTCTCTAAGTCTACAAATGCTAGAAACGTAGGTTTGCCTTTCCTTAATCTTTCTTCTAAGATAAGTCGTAAGGTCAGTATTGCCTCACGTTTTCCAACATTTCTACGGAATCCAAACTGATCTTCCCCGAGGTCGGTTTCTACTAGTTTTTCAATTCGTCTGTGAAGAATTCGTGTTAGTATTTTGCAGCTGTGGCTTATTAAACTGATTGTTCGGTAATTTTCACATCTGCAACACTTGCTTTCTTTGGGATTGGAATTATTATATCCTTCTTGAAGTCTGCGGGTATTTCGCCTGTTTCATACATCTTGCTCACGAGATGGTAGAATTTTGTCAGGACTGGCTCTCCCAATGCCGTCAGTAGTTCCAATGGAATGTTGTCTACTCCGGGGGCCTTGTTTCGACTCAGGTCTTTCAGTGCCCTGTCAAACTCTTCACACATTATCGTATCTCCCATTTCATCTTCATCCACTTCCTCTTCTATTTCCATGATATTGTCCTCAAGTACATCGCCCTCGTATAGACCCTCTATATACTCCTTCCATCTTTTTGCTTTCCCTTCTTTGCTTAGAATTGAGTTTCCATCTGAGCTCTTGATGTTTATACAAGTGGTTCTCTTATCTCCAAACGTCTCTTTAATTTTCCTGTAGGCAGTATCTATCTTACCCCTAGTGAGATAAGCCTCTACATCCTTACATTTGTCCTCTAGCCATTTTGCACTTCCTGTCGATCTCATTTTTGAGACGATTGTATTCCTTTTTGCCTGCTTCATTTACTGCATTTTTATATTTTCTCCTTTCATCAATTAAATTCAATATTTCTTCTGTTACCCAAGGATTTCTACTAGCCCTCGTCTTTTTACCGACTTGATTATCTGCTGCCTTCACTACTTCATCCCTCAAAGCTACCCATTCTTCTTCTGCTGTATTTCTTTCCCTCATTTCTGTCAATTGTTCCCTTATGCTGTCCCTGAAACTCTGTACAACCTCTGGTTCTTTCAGTTTATCCAGGTCCCATCTCCTTAAGTTCCCTCCTTTTTGCAGTTTCTTCAGTTTTAATCTAATTAAGATATGTGAACACAAATTAAGCAGTCTTGCATATGCGGATGACTTAGGTGTGATGGCAGATTCGATTGAAAGTTTGCAAAGTAATATTTCAGAGCTAGATCAGAAATGTAAGGACTATGGTATGAAGATTAGCATCTCCAAAACGAAAGTAATGTCAGTGGGAAAGAAATATAAACGGATTGAGTGCCAAATAGGAGGAACAAAGTTAGAACAGGTGGACGGTTTCAAGTACTTAGGATGCATATTCTCACAGGATGGCAACATAGTGAAAGAACTGGAAGCGAGGTGTAGCAAAGCTAATGCAGTGAGCGCTCAGCTACGATCTACTCTCTTCTGCAAGAAGGAAGTCAGTAGCAAGACTAAGTCATCTGTGCACCGTTCAATTTTCGACCAACTTTGTTGTATGGGAGCGAAAGCTGGGTGGATTCAGGTTATCTTATCAACAAGTTTGACGTTACGGATATGAAAGTAGCTAGGATGATTGCAGGTACTAGTAGAACAATGACAGGAGGGTGTCCACAATGAGGAAATCAAAGAAAAACTGGGAATGATCTCTATAGATGTAGCAGTCAGGGCGAACAGGCTTAGATGGTGGGGTCATGTTACACGCATGGGAGAAGCAAGGTTACCCAAAAGACTCATGGGTTCAGCAGTAGAGGGTAGGAGGAGTCGGGGCAGACCAAGGAGAAGGTACCTGGAGTCGGTTAAAAATGATTTTGAAGTAATAGGCTTAACATCAGAAGAGGCACGAATGTTAGCACGGAATAGTGGGTCATGGAGGAATTTTATCAGGGGGGCTATGCTCTAGACTTACGCTGAAAGGCATAATCAGTCTTAAATGATGATGATGATGATGATGATGATGATGACTCAGAATAACATTTTGTCAAAAAGCGAAATAAAAAATATGTTAAAGCAAATGTTTAGCTATCATGGGGATACGATTGCCCTTCTTGTAACTTTGTTAAGAAAATGTGAACATCAATACGTCTTTTTTAAGTAGCACTCTATATATCTTATTTGGTAATTCATCCCCTCTTCTCAAGAACTATTGAAATATGCACAAGATGTACCATTCGCGTACACTTAAGGATATTAAAAATTAGCACACAGTCATTATCCGCACAAGGAATGCAAAATCCAATTCCGCTTCCGGCTGCTGACGAAAACAATCAATTTTTGATTCTGTATGTAAGGAAGGTCGTAGCTACCGGATTCTCTCTTTAACAATCTATTTTACTTCACATAACCGGTTTTCTAACGTCCTTGTTCTTGCAAAATTTCGGCTAATCTAGACGTAGTAACTTTTAGTGCATTGAAGTTGAACTATTAGACTGAGCATCAAGTTGTTCCAGTCTGATATTCAATTGAAAAGAAAAAACTATGGTGCTGACTAAATGAGAAACTGAAACATCTTATTTCGAGAGGGTATTTGCATAAAACAATTGACGATCGGAAAACCAGTATTTCACTGGTCCAGTATAACCGCTTCACACTTTTAGATGCAAACAAGACACCGAAGGACGTTTTCTGAAATTACGTTTTCGTTGTGTGTTTACGGAGCAAATGCAGTTAAATGGGTGAAATGGCTCTGAGCACTATGGGACTAACATCTGAAGGCAGCAGTCCCCTAGACGTAGAACTACTTAAACGTAACTAACCTAACATCACACACATCCATGCCCGCGGCAGTAGCAGAGCGGCTCAGGACTGAAGCGGCTGGAACCGCTCGGTCACAGTGGCCGGCTAAATGCAGTTATTTGGGAAATGTATAATACAACATATTCAATATGTAATACAACATATTCTTTTCTTCAGCTAATTTCGTTTGAAAAAATGCTGACATTCTTGTGCGACGTCATGGCGTTCTCCTGCTGCTGCCGCCCCAATACTTTCAAGTTCCGATAGGTGGCGGCGATATACGTAGCCTTCAAAATGGCCTCTGTAAGGGTGGTTGGGGTTGGGTTGTTTGGGGAAGAAGACCAGACGGTGAGGTCATCGGCGGATTAGGGAAGGATGGGGAAGGAAGTCGGCCGTGCCCTTTCAGAGGAAACATCCCGGCATTTGCCTGGAGCGATTTAGGGAAATCACGGAAAACCTAGATCAGAATGGCCGGACGCGGGACTGAACCGTCGTCCTCCCAAATTCGAGTCCAGTGTCTTAACCACTGCTCCACCTCCCTCGGTGTGTAACGGTGGTGCGTTCCAAGCAGTAAGCTGACCTTCAGTTTCTTTTCGCGGGAAACAAGAGCGTCGCAGATATTCATAGACACTCGCAGAATGTCTACGGAGACCTGGTAGTGAACGAAAGCACGGTGAATCTGGCGAGGCGTCTATCATCGCGACAAGTTCGCGCAAACCTCTCCGAACTCTCGCATTCCGCCCGGCCGCTAACAGCTGTGACTACTTTAATATGGGAACGTCCTGATGCTCTCATTCGAGCTGATCTGCGGATCACAGACGCCTCGTTGCTCAACTACACGTCTTTGTTGGTAGTGCTGACGCACTCTTTGATTAATTGGCGTACTGAGAGGTGTGTGTCCCCTCGGTTCCTCGCCACCTAACAGAAGACCGTAAAGAGCAGCCATCTGTGCGGAATTCGTTGCGCGTTACGAGGCTGATCGTTTCAGTTATTCATGTGACATCGTCACAGGTGATGAAACATGTGTTCATCACTTTAGAACTGAAAAAAAACTGTAACACATCACCTCTCCTCCGAAGAAAAAGTTGAAACCTGCACCCTCAGCCGTCAGTCATGACGGCATCCTTTTGGGGCCCTGTTTGATGTTCTCTCTCACGCTGCAACTGTTTACACACGAGTGAATTGTGCTGTCCTTAGGAAACTGAAGAAACCAGCGCGTTCGTCCCTACAAAAATGCAAACGAACTTCTCCTTCTCTACGACAAAGCAAGGCCTCACATAAATTTGCGCACCCTAGAGGAGCTCACAAAACTTTACTGGACTGTTCTTCCTCACCCACCCTACTGACCGGGCGCCGTACGTGGATGGTGGGGCGGTCATTGATAAGGGAAGGCGTTAGCTCCGTCGTCGAACAGTAGAATGATACCATGCGGGGATCGATATCTTCCCACTAAAGTGGCGTAAGGTCGCATTCAACGGAGATTATGTTGCAAAATACGGTGCTGTAGCCAAAGATTGGGGAATAACATGGTGTACTGAAATCCTGATTGACATCAACCTAGAACAAAAATGTGTTGCATTACTTACTGAACGCCCCCTTGTGTTAGCACAACTAGCCTGAAAGCACTGATAGTGCGATGTATTTTCCTTAGTCACAACTGTACGTGTTTACCGTAACATCACCGCGCGTTTCTGATAACGGCCAGGTCCACGTGCTAGAGTTCACAGAAAACACATGGAAACAAAAGGGAAATGCAAACTGTTCAGTCAGCCAACCGTCTTCAGTTGAATGTTTATGCGAACACAGTGTATACTAACAAAGAGAACTTGTCAGAATATCGCTGTGTGTCCGGTCTCTGCCGGCCGATGTGGCCGTGCGGTTCTAAGCGCTTCAGTCTGGAACCGCGAGACCGCTACGGTCGCAGGTTCGAATCCTGCCTCGTTCTGCATGGATGTGTGTGATGTCCTTAGGTGAGTTATGTTTAAGAAGTTCTAAGTTCTCGGGGACTGATGACAACAGATGTTAAGTCCCATAGTGCTCAGAGCCATTTGTCCGGTTTCTCTGCCCTTTGCCCCTGCTTTGAACAACCCGGATAGCCGGGCGTGTAGCCGGCACGGTAAGTCAGCGTGTTCGGTCAGTGTGTTGGCTGCCCTCTGTAATTAAAAAAAACTGAGCGAATACATCAATGATGAACTTGAGCAAGCTTCATGGGACGTCCGCCCCGAACGAATACAACGAACAATAAGAACAAAATTAGGATAAAAAAAGCATATTAATGCGACGCTGCCAGCCGGAGTGGCCGAGCGGTTTTAGGCGCTACGGTCGCAGGTTCGAATCCTGCCTCGGGCATGGTTGTGTGTGATGTACTTAGGTTAGTTAGGTTTAAATAGTTCTAAGTACTAGGGGAATGATGACCTCAGAAGTGGGTTAGGTTAGGTTAGGTTAGGTCAGGTCAGGTCAGGTGTATCGCCGTGTCATGCAATAATCTTAGGCATTTGCTAAACATAACGCCAACAAAATATAAATCAATTTGTGACTGCCTCATAAGGTTATTCTCGATTTAATATAGCAACTTAAGAGCACAATTTTCGTCATCTGCTGCAAGTTTTAATTTCCTGCTGTACTTCAAATCTGAGGCTAATAAAATGCTGGGTAATACCTATGATGAGGCACCTAATAGGAAAGGATGTGCAGAGAATGGTTTCAACGCTTCAAGAACGGTGGTTTTGACATAGCAGGCCGGCATGGAGATGAAAGAGTGCAGTTTTTCCAAGGTGATGAAATCGACGTAAACAATCGCAGGAGCCCGTTATCGAAAGCGATTGCTGCATTTAAGTCGAGCGCTGATAGAAAAACGGCCACAATACAGCAAGCGACGAGAAAAAGTGATTTTGTAGAATGACAATGCTCGATCCCACGTCTCAAAACCCGTCAAAAACATGCTTAGCAACGTCGATATGGGAAGCTCTACCCCATCCGCCGTATTCTCCAGACATTGCTCCCTCTGACTGCCACCTTTTTCGACCAATGGCGCACGGCCTGGCACACCTGCACTCCCGGTCATACGAACAAATGGGATCGATCCATAGATCACCTCAAAATACGCCCAGGTCTTCCGCTGTGGCATTCATATCCGGCCCGAAAGATGGGAGAAAGTAGTAGCCAGAGACGGTCAATAATTTGAATCGTAAAATTTTTTGTAAGTTTTTCACAATAATGTGGGGAAGTTCGATAAAAAAAACGTCAGATGCAAAGTTGTAGACGTAATAGTCTTTATATATAAGTAGTATTTCTACATCAAAATTTTAGAAAACATAGCCAGATATTTTAAAATTTGTTAAAATTAAAATTTAAAACAGTTTTGATCGCAATCTTGTAAAAATAGTTTTTGACTGGAGTTAGTGACCGGTTTCGACTCTTTCATAGAGTCGTCTTCAGACTCCAGAGTGGTGGATGGACACTGCTAGACGAGTTCCGTCGACCCTCTACGTCGAGGGTAGTACGTATACGCCTCCTACAGATTGGGCTGTGTATGAACACACCGATTTAAATTGCTGTATCTGCTTCTCACGTGCGCATAAGTGACAGCTGACTCTTTGGATACCAGCAATATGAAAAAAAATACAATTTTAAATTTTTTGTCAAAATTAATCCTTATTGTCATAGTAATCAACGGAAAGAAATCGCTAGAGGGTAAACAACAAGTTGTTTTAAAGGCACTTGGTTCCACTTTGGAACAACTGGCAAATAAGGATTTTAACCATGTATTATTTCACGGGATGTATTTGAGAGAAAATTCTCATTTTTCCTCGACAAAATCCTACATCTAGAAATTTCGACGAACTCAGAACGTATAAAACAAACCATAGTCCTAAACAATTGGCCACAAATTTAATAAATTTTGGCCGGCCGCTGTGGCCGAGCGGTTCTAGGCGTTTCAGTCTGGAACCGCGCGACCGCTACGGCCGCAGGTTCGAATCCTGCCTCGGGAATGGATGTGTGTGATGTCCTTATGTTAGTTACTTTTAAGTAGTTCTATGTTCTAGGGGACTGATGACCTCAGATGTTAAGTCCCATAGTACTCAGAGCCATTTGAACCATTTAATAAATTTTGCATCAAAATTACATAGTGCCCCACTCGTTTCATTTCGAAACCACTCATAAAGGCAATAGTACAAACTCAAATTTACGTTACATCAACTTTTGATATACTTTCACTAACAATTGTCTCCTGAATAGGGTCACATTAAAAAAAAAAAAAAAAAAAAAACGCGTGTCGCAATTTCCTACGACCACGTAGCACAGTGTCCCTGTCGGCTGTTGCTTTGAACGCTACAAGTGACTACTACAATACACTACAGTCATACAAGTACTTCGGTGTTCCACAACAAGTCTGTGGGCAACAATGTCGGTGGTTTCATGCTAAAGGCACAGGTCCATGCAAAACAGCTAGTATTCAAAGGGTTAACAACGAAAGTGAACACATACAATGACATAGCGTGACGTTAGTTGCGAGGATGGCCACCTCTGAAAGTACAGGAAACAAAAATTTTGAAAGTCCCATCTAAAAAAAATAGCAGTAAGCCAACTTTTTCACAGTACACTTGCAAAATAGTGAATTGTGCGAACTTCAATCAAGCGAAAACGCATTCACCACAGCTGAGATGGCAGTTTTATAATGTCTTTCAGAATCTACTCAAATATATTTTCATTCTTAGGCTCGTATATGTTCGACCAGGAACTATGAAACTGAAATAACTTTTTGCTTTCAGAAATTTAGTCTAACAGGAAAAAAAAATATAATCCTCCCGTATCCTTTGTAGCGTCACGTTAACAGCGTAAACAGTAAAGTAAATGAACCTTCCTGGCAGATTAAAACTGTGTGCCGGGCCGAGACTCGAACTCAAGACCTTTGCCTTTCGCGGGCAAGTGCTCTGCCAACTGAGCTACCCAAGCACGACTCACGCCCGTCCTCACAGCTTTACTTCTGCCAGTACCTCGTCTCCTACCTTCCAAACTTATCAGAAGCTCTGTTGGTAGAGCACTTACCTGCGAAAGACAAAGGTCCCGAGTTCGAGTCTCGGCCCGGCACACAGTTTTAATCTGTGAGGAAGTTTCATATCAGCGCACACTCCGCTGCAGAGTGAAAATCTCATTTCAGTAAAGTAAATATTAAGAAGATACATAAAGCGTTTCCATAACTGAAGTGACTGCGACGAGAATTGCTTAATTTCCGGTTTCAGGAGGTAATGCCACAATCCCGCGCATGCGCTGTATTCATCATACTAATTTTTCACTTTAGGGAGGGTTACTGTGCGGTGGGTGATGGGAGCAATGTTACCAACGGAAATCGAATGGCCTCGGTCGGTGTCGGCAGCTTTCTGGATGCTGTCAGTCTAGCCAACTTTAGTTAGCACGCGACGGTTTTTTTGGCGCTTCTACGTACTTGAAAAGGAGAAAAGGAATGACACACAGAGTTAGAGATCACAGAAATGTTGTAAGATAATTTTGATACGTTCAATAAGGATCCTCTTCGCACGTGAATGGTAGCTTTTGTAGCGACTAAAGGCAAGTGTAAATCGATCCAATGTCATACAGTGTTTCGACTTCTATCGAAAGAACTATTCCCTTCCAGCCACCGGCGCGTAACACACATTAGAGTGAACAATATATATATAATCAGGCGGACACGGTGGGCACCAACTTGACGTTGTTTGCTGATGATGCTGCATGGTGTACGGTAAGGCGTCGAAGTTGAGTGGCTGTAGGAGGATACAAGATGCCTTAGACCAAATTTCTAGCTGGTGTGATGAATGGAAGAAACCTTTAAATGTAAACCTAATAAACCCTTAATGTTCAGAGTCCGCCCCGATAGCTAACGGGTTCGATTCCCGGCTGGGTCGGAGATTTTCTCCGCTCAGGGACTGGGTGCCGTGTTGTCATTATCATCATCACCAGTGGAAGGCAACGGGAAACCACCGCTGGAATCACTTGCGGTGGACCTCTCTGAAGAGGCTTCCCTCACGCTAAGACCTGCCATAAGGCAGAACGCAAAGTAAAAAGGTTCAAATACAGAATTAGTAGTGTTCTTCTTGACACACTCACCTCGTTCAAATGCCTTGGCACAACGCTCTCAAAGCAATATGAAATGGAATTGAGCATGTTCGGACTATGGTAGGCAAGGGAATGGTCGACTTCGGTTTATTTTGAAAATGTTAGTACAGTCTGTTTCAACTGTAAAGGAGACCGCGAATGCGACGCTAGTGCGACCTATTCCTGAGTATTGCTTGAGTGTTTGGGATCCGCGACAGGTCCGATGAAAACAAGAAATCGCAGCAATTCAGACGCGGACTGCTAGATTTGTTACTGATGGGTTTAAAGAACACACAAATATTAGAGAGATGCTTCGGGAACTCAAATAGGAATCAGTGTAGGGAAGGTGACGTTCTGTTCGAGGAATACTACTTCTAAGAAAATTTAGAGAACCGGCATTTGAAGCTCGCTACAGAACGATCCTCAGGCCGCCAACATACATTTCGCGTAATGACCACGAAAATAAGAGACGAGGAATGTAGAGTCGTTTGTTTCCTCCCTCTATCTGCGAGTAGAACAGGAGGGGAAATGAGTAGCAATGGTACGGGATACCCTCCGAAACGCACTGGAATATGTATATTAGTATAGATGTGGCTCTTGAGTATAAAAAGGTAGATCCTCTTATGCAATTTACGTACAAACTTACAGAGTGCCGTGTGGAATCCCGTTAGGAATATGATGGCGGCCCACGCGTGTGGAACCACCTCGTTATCGATTGTTCTTTTTTTTGTCCAACCCCCGCCCCCAAGCTCCTTCGCTGTCCGCCGAAGCGCGTACTCCGATTTTCGATTGTGACGTCAGTCGATATGCGAGGTGGCGATTGGCCTGGCCGTCGCCCTGTGTCGATAATGGCGCCGCGTCCTCCCCTCACCTCGTGTGGGGACACACCCCACCCCACACACCCCTACCTCCTGCGCTTAGGAACCCCCATTCTTTTCTCTATCGGCTCCCCCACCGGTTATTTGAATATGGCACTCCAGCCATTTGCATCACTCGCAATGGCGCTCTCCGATGGCCTGAGTCATGGCGAGGATTTGATGCTATTCGCCTCGTATACTCTGCAGTCTACATGCTGTGGATAGCGGAGGGTACTTCGAATCATTATTCTGCACTGCATTGTCTCATACGCTTTCGTATGAAATGAGGAAAATTAGCTGCACAATTAACAGAGAAATCTGATAGGGTGAAAGCATACGGTAATAAAAGCAAAAGCGTTCCCGCAAACAAGCTATTTGCAAAATAAGTTGTGAGCTGCACAATTAACAGAGAAATCTGATAGGGTGAAAGCATACGGTAATAAAAGCAAAAGCGTTCTCGCAAACAAGCTATTTGCAAAATAAGTTGTGAATGTGTGTTGCGAGGCGCCACAGATTTCAGAACGGCGTATTGTATTCAAACTGTAAACTTTTCTGTAAGGGACGATCAAAAGGTTTCGGTTAGAGGCCACTGCTGCAGCGTATATGCTACACAGTGCGACTCCAATGCGGGTGTATAAGCACCGACGTGTATGCAAGGGACTTGTGCGGCAAATACGGAACCGTGCACTGTAGCGACGCTTTCACCAAATTCGTCTAATCATTACCAACCTGCTGCTGTTCTTTTCTTGCCTACCGAAGGATAAACACAAGTAGGCAATCATTGGAGACTAAAAAGGGGCAGTATGTCAAAAACTACCATTTTGAAATGTGGGTCAAGTTCCGTCGCGATTCGACAAAAGACGCTTCCATATCAAAAAATGGTTCAAATGGCTCTGAGCACTATGGAACTGAGGTCATCAGTCCCCTAGAGCATAGAACTACTTAAACCTAACCAACCTAAGGACATCACACACATCCATGCCCGAGGCAGGGTTCGAACCTGCGACCGTAGCGGTCGCGCGGTTCCAGACTGTAGCGCCTAGAACCGCTCGGCCACCTCGGTCGGCGCTCCCATATCGCAAATATCGCAACTCAGAAGTTACGTCAACTCAGGTGGGAGACGCTCGAGCGCCTATCGCTGTGATCTCTCCGCATGCGATTATCACTCCTGCATCTACATCATACTCCACAAGCCACATAATGGTTTGTGGCGGAGGGTAATTTCGGTACCACTATCTGATCCCTCCAATCCTGTTCCACTCGCGAATAGTGCGTGGGAATAATGAGTGAAGGTAAGCCTCTTCATTAGTTCTAATTTCTTGAATTTTCTCCTCGTGATCAACACGCGAGACGTAGCAGGGGGGAAGTAATATGTTGTCAGACTCCTCCTGTAAAGTGCGTTCCTTAAAAATATCCTCGAAGGATCACCTATGCCTGTGGAATGAGGAGGTGGAGCAGCCTGTTACGGACTTCATCACACCGCAGGACAAGGTGTTCTATCAAACGTGTATCTTCATCTTTTAACGTTGGTGGGACGATTTCCTCAATGCTCACGTCTATTTTCCCTGATTGGCATACCGATTCTAGAATGTACGACCATCGAACTAAACTATTTGGTCGACCCTAATATTAACTTCCCGTTTTATGGGGCTGAAATTTCACTATAAGAAATAATTTACGAGTGCTGCCCTTTGATAACGAATGTGCGTACACCCCCGTACTTGCGTGGATCCGTCTCGCACAACTTGGCGACTTTTTCACTATCATAGCTCTCAAATCAGTTTCATGACACGTGTAAATACCAAATATTCGGACTAGTTGTTTTAAATAATGTATCTATCTGGATTACAATCTCGTGGAAACCATGTTATAGCAAGGTACTAAGTACTGACGTAAACAAACTGTTTATTATAATAGTAATTCATATTATACAGAGTCAAACAGAACTCGACCGAAAAATTTTGTTTCTTCAGGGATACGGTACCTCTACGTATAAGGGACCCATGCCCTCCGGTGGCTCGTTATAGTGTTTAGTTTGTGTCTCGTTTAGAAACAAACTTAATTCATTTATTTGTCGGCCAGAATAATACTGCACTTGCGAGGGAAGGCGCTTTGGTCGGCTATCGTGAGTTTTTACTGAACCACTTGATAACACCCTACTGGCCGTTAAAATTGCTGCAGCACGAAGATGACGTGATACAGACCCGAAATTTAACCGACAGGAAGAAGATGCTGTGATATGCAAATGATTAGCTTTTCAGATCATTCACGCAAGGTTGGCGCCGGTGGCGACACCTACAACGTGCTGACATGAGGAAAGTTTCCAACCGATTTCTCATACACAAACAGCAGTTGACCGGCGTTGCCTTGGTGAAACGTTGTTGTGATGCCTCGTGTAAGGAGGAGAAATGCGTACCATCACGTTTCTGACTTTGGTAAAGGTCGGATTGTAGCCTATCGCGATTGCTGCTCGCGTTGGTCGAGATCCAATGACTGTTAGCAGAATATGGAATCAGTGGGTTCAGGAGGGTAATGCGGAACGCCGTGCTGGATCCCAACGGCCTCGTATCACTAGTAGTCAAGATGACAGGCATCTTAACCGCATGGCTGTAACCGATCGTGCAGCTATGTCTCGGTCCCTGAGTCAACAGATGGGGAGGTTTGCAAGACAGCAACCATCTGCACGAATAGTTAGACGACGTTTGCAGCAGCATGGACTATCAGCTCGGAGACCATGGCTGCGGTCACCCTCTACGCTGCATCACAGACAGGAGCGCCTGGGATGGTGTACTCAACGAAGGACCTGGGTGCACGAATGGCAAAACGTCATTTTTTCTGATGAATCAAGGTTATGTTTACAGCATCATGATGGTCCTATCCGTATATGGCGACATCGCGGTGAACGCACATTGGAGGTATGTATTCGTCATCACCGCACTGGCGTATCACCCGGCGTGATGGTATGGGGTGCTTTTGGTTACACGTGTCGGTCATCTCTTGTTTGCATTGACGGCACTTTGAACGGTAGATGTTACATTTCAGATGTGTTACGACCCGTGGCTCTACCCGTTATTCGATCCCTGCGAAACCCTACATTTCAGCAGGATAATGTACGACCGCATGTTGCAGGTCCTGTACGGGCCTTTCTGGATACAGAAAATGTTAGACTGCATCCCTGGCCAGCACATTCTCCAGATGTCTCACCAACTGAAAACGTCTGGTCAATGGTGGCAGAGCAACTAGCTCGTCACAATACGCTAGTCACTACTCTTGATAAACTGTGGTATCGTGTTGAAGCTGCATGGGCAGCTGTACCAGTACACGCCATCCAAGCTCTGTTTGAATCAATGCCCAGGAGTATCAAGGCCGTTATTACGGCCAGAGGTGGTTGTTCTGGGTACTTATTTCTTAGGATCTATGCACCCGAATTGCGTGAAAATCTAATCACATGTCAGTTCTAGTATAATATATTTGTCCAATGAATATCCGTTTTTCATCTGCATTTCTTCTTGGTGTAGCAATGTTAATGGCCAGCATAACTGTTTTGAAATTATTCACAATGCCATGCGGTTTCCATGGTCACCACCTATTTCTTACAACGTCACAGTGTGTTCCGATAACGGCCACTGGTGGCCAAGTGCAATAACATCGTGATCTGATGGTACTCATAGTACATGCTGTTGATAGTAATGCCCATTTTTTTTTTACTCAAGCATACAATCAGCACTGTACTCTTCAGTCTCGGGTTTGTTTTCCGAGCAGTGTTAGCTGTACTTGGACTGTGGTACACAACAGTACGGATATATGCCCTTCGTGTAGGGTTTCACTGAATGCAGTGGAAGACCGGCATAACGGCACCTTTATCATCGTATTGGCCACCTACTATCACGTAATAACTTTAGTTCCTTTCGTTTCGTTGTTGTTTCCTGCTCTTCTAGTACCTCATCATATCTCCTAGTTGCTTTTTTTCTTTCTTCTGTCGACGCTATTCCCTGTATCTTCTGCATCGAAACGACACTAAATTTAGTATTTTTTATTTCTTAAACGGTTGCTTTCTGTTATTTTTGATTGTTCAATGTTATTTGCTTCTAGTTCTTTTCTTAGTTCTGTAAACCATAATGTTGTTTATTTTCTTTCTTGAAATACAGAAATATCTGTATCGTTAAGACCTTTTCATTCATTCGTTAGAAATAGCACTTTGCTATTACTACTGGGATTTTCTGTATATTTTAGCAAATCTCCTCATTATTTGTCATTTCCCGACCACCTGTACGTTGTGTTGTACCTATTATTTTTCTTATAATAAGTCTTCAGATGTCTGTATTCTGTCCAGATTATAGTTAATCGTTCAGCGTTCCCATGCATCTCACTGTCGTAGAGTGTTTTAGTGTTGTATTTCTAGGTACGTTTCTTGTTGTAGATATTCTTTGCCAAAGAACATTCTCCTTCCATTTTACTAAGTCCTACATCTACTGCAAATTTTTCTAGTCCATTCTGCCGTATGGTTTCTGAGAGATATTTTAATTTACTAATTCGCTCTTTTTCACATATTTGTGCCGGCCGCGGTGGTCTCGCGGTGCTAGGCGCGCAGTCCGGAACCGTACGACTGCTACAGGTTCGAATCCTGCCTCGGGCATGGATGTATGTGATGTCCTTAGGTTAGTTAGGTTTAAGTAGTTCTAAGTTCTAGGGGACTGATGACCACAGCAGTTGAGTCCCATAGTGCTCAGAGCCATTTGAACCATTTGAACATATTTGTGTTTCTTCGCATTTCGGTGATTTTGCATTATCATGATTTCTTCCTTGTAAAAATTTCAGACCAGTTCTGTTCGCTAATATTCCCAGAAGATTTATTTGAGTAGCTGTTTCTGTCGGATTTTTTGTTGAAAGTGTTGAAAAATCAGCTGCAAAAGCCAGGCAGCTTCTCATAATTGCATTTGATTTACTTCCCATAGTTACGGGTTTAATTTTGTGGTTTTCGTACTTATTTTATTGGTATAAACCTAGGCATCTCTGGCACATTTCTATTGAGTTGACCCAAAATTTGATTTAGGCAGGAGCGATGGGAGACAGGAACAAAGCAGAATCTAACGTTGATTCTCGACTGTACCGCATTTTTGACAATAAGCGTTGGTCTGTATGTACGGCACAAATTTTGCCGTTGGTTTTAAACTGACTTCCCCGTGAGCTAGAGACTTTCAGTGTAGTTCAGAACTGAATGACAACGCAGTATTATTAACACCCTTACGTGTTTAGGGTGTGACCTTGGGTACCTTACATCCCTGTTCCACTTGCGAAGCTTTCCTGGTAAGAATGATTGCTGGCAAGTTGTGTGAGTTTTATTCCCTCTAATTTTTAACTTCGAGATGATGTCGTCGTGAAATAATCGTAGGAGGAAGCAATGCATTGGTTGAGTCGGCTCAAGGGAAACTGAAATAATCCCGAATTTCACCACATGTCTACGGGGACTGTTTCCTGACTAGAAATGTAGGAAAAAATGTGCAATGAAAATCCCTCCGTAGGTGCATCGTTGGCATCGTAGACGGCGCTGACGGGTGACAGTTCCTCTGACTAGGTGACGTGTGTCCCTTGTGTGGTACAGGCTCTGTGATTGACGGAGAGTACTGTAAGCAGCAGAATGGGCCAGTAGTGAAACCTGGAACAAGCCGGCCAGCAGAAGGAATCGGTCGAGAGCAAGGATGGCTATAACAAAACAATTACCCTGACCGACACCGATCACATCACACATTTCAAGCCCTTTCTGGGCGTCTGGGCGGTCACGGGTACTCTTACACAGGCGAACATACAGGGAGACGGCAGATTGTGCGTACACCAGATTTAGAGGGCCTGGTTCTACAGAATATTCAGGCGAACGCTATTTCATGCTCCAGGTGAGTGGCCCGCCAATATGGTGTAGATAAAGTACGATTACTTAGACGAGAATCGCTACTATGACTATCGCGTGCAATCCCATGGAGGGCACCTTGAAGCTCTGTTGTGATGTGGATGCGATGCAGCTCCGGGACGACTTGTCGTTGCGGCCGGCCGATGTGGCCGAGCGGTTCTAGGCGCTACAATCTGGGACCGCGCGACCGCTACGGTCACAGGTTCGAATCTTGCATCGGGCATGGATGTGTGTGATGTCCTTAGGTTAGTTCGGTTTAAGTAGTTCTAAGTTCTAGGTGACTGATGACCTCAGCAGTTAAGTCCCATAGTGCTCAGAGCCATTTTGAACCAACATAACTATGGACAGAGTGACGATGCGAACCCTATGTTTTAACTACTGATGACGCCTTTGACACAATTGTTTTATGAATCTCCATTGCAGAATGTGATGTTAGTATATTTTACTTCTGGTGAAGGTATATTTAGATATACCGAAACCGTGGTCAAGAATTTTAATAAATCTTTATCCTGCAACTGTTTTGGCTGTCGTCGTTTACCGTGAAGAATTTCAACGGTTGCTGTTTCAGCCATGTTTCAAATCTTGAGCTACCTGTGTGGGGTTAAGAAGCTGCATGGGGCTAGCAGAAATTATTTCTTGCCTTTTGTTGTGTTGGCTGAAGAGCCAACACCGTGTTACTAATGGAGGCCGAAATGCACTCGGTTTAGCTCACACAGGCTGGCGTGAGGAGGGAAGGACTATACTGACGTGACGTCTGGAACACGACAAGGAATTAGAATTCAGAAAGCGGATGTAATTAGTTTGATACTTAACTTTAATCCATTAATGATGAACGTCGGTCTTGAAGGTACATAATTCACAATATTATCTGTTAGTAACTTAATATGGCGCCTTGCTAGGCCGTAGCAAATGTAGACAGTGAACCATCGCTAGCAAAGTCGGCTGTCCAACTGGGGCGAGTGCTAGGGAGTCTCTCTAGACCTGCCGTGTGGCGGCGTTCTGTCTGCGATCACTGATTGTGGCGACACGCGGGTCCGACGTTTACCAACGGACCGCGACCTACACTCCTGGAAATTGAAATAAGAACATCGTGAATTCATTGTCCCAGGAAGGGGAAACTTTATTGACACATTCCTGGGGTCAGATACATCACATGATCACACTGACAGAACCACAGGCACATAGACACAGGCAACAGAGCATGCACAATGTCGGCACTAGTACAGTGTATATCCACCTTTCGCAGCAATGCAGGCTGCTATTCTCTCATGGAGACGATCGTAGAGATGGTAGATATAGTCCTGTGGAACGGCTTGCCATGCCATTTCCACCTGGCGCCTCAGTTGGACCAGCGTTCGTGCTGGACGTGCAGAGCGCGTGAGATGACGCTTCATCCAGTCCCAAACATGCTCAATGGGGGACAGATCCGGAGATCTTGCTGGCCAGGGTAGTTGACTTAAACCTTCTAGAGCACGTTGGGTGGCACGGGATACATGCGGACGTGCATTGTCCTGTTGGAACAGCAAGTTCCCTTGCCGGTCTAGGAATGGTAGAACTATGGGTTCGATTACGGTTTGGATGTACCGTGCACTATTCAGTGTCCCCTCGACGATCACCAGAGGTGTACGGCCAGTGTAGGAGATCGCTCCCCACACCATGATGCCGGGTGTTGGCCATGTGTGCCTCGGTCGTATGCAGTCCTGATTGTGGCGCTCACCTGCACGGCGCCAAACACGCATACGACCATCATTGGCACCAAGGCAGAAGCGACTCTCATCGCTGAAGACCACACGTCACCATTCGTCCCTCCATTCACGCCTGTCGCGACACCACTGGAGGCGGGCTGCACGATGTTGGGGCGTGAGCGGAAGACGGCCTAACGGTGTGCGGGACCGTAGCCCAGCTTCATGGACACGGTTGCGAATGGTCCTCGCCGATACCCCAGGAGCAACAGTGTCCCTAATTTGCTGGGAAGTGGCGGTGCGGTCCCCTACGGCACTGCGTAGGATCCTACGGTCTTGGCGTGCATCCGTGCGTCGCTGCGGTCCGGTCCCAGGTCGACGGGCACGTGCACCTTCCGGCGACCACTGGCGACAACATCGATGTACTGTGGAGACCTCACGCCCCACGTTTTGAGCAATTCGGCGGTACGTCCACCCGAACTCCCGCATGCCCACTATACGCCCTCGCACTAAGTCCGTCAACTGCACATACGGTTCACGTCCTCGCTGTCGCAGCATGCTGCCAGTGTTAAAGACTGCGATGGAGCTCCGTATGCCACGGCAAACTGGCTGACACTGACGGCGGCGGTGCACAAATGCTGCGCAGCTAGCACCATTCGACGGGCAACACCGCGGTTCCTGGTGTGTCCGCTGTGCCGTGCGTGTGATCATTGCTTGTACAGACCTCTCGCAGTGTCCGGAGCAAGTATGGTGGGTCTGACACACCGGCGTCAATGTGTTCTTTTTTCCATTTCCAGGAGTGTATTTAAAGGCTACCGCCTAGCAAGTGTGGTGTCTGGCGGTGACACCACACTTTGCAGCCGTCTTATAAACGTTGTATTAGAAATCTTTAATATAAAAAATATTATAGTTTCGACAACAGCTCACAGTATGGCACTTATCCATTATAATTATCCGGGCTGTTATGCCGTGGTCGGTTGATGAATTCTGTGTCAATTCCCAGCGTTTCGTCTCCGACTGCGGGAGACATCTTCAAGGGGGTCCATAGCTCGATGGAAGGTCCAACACACCCACTGGCTCGCTACTGACTGCCGCTAAATTCAGAGTCCACGCGCTCCCGCGGCGTGACAGCACGTGTTTTGAAAACGTCAGTGCAATTGGCCGCTGTCCGTCGCCGTCGACCGCCGTTGCCATCACCCATTAGTGGACGGGTGGCACACGGAATTTAGCTGTAGTCAGTGGCGAGCCAATGGGTGTGTTGGACCTCCCATCGAGATACGGACCCCCTTGAAGATGTCTCCCACAGTCGGAGACGAAACGTTGGGAATTGACACAGAATTCATCAACCGACCACGGCATAACAGCCCGGATAATTATAATGGACACGATATTTCCGCCCGTGAAAGTCTACATGTTAGTATTAGTACGACAGTTACATTTTAGTATCAGCGCAAGCGACTATCGTAGTTAATTTGGGTTGCCGACTGATGAGGTTGTCCCGTTGCTGGAGGGGTACGCAGCCGTGTCGGGACAAAGCGCGCACATGGTGGGCCTCGGGCAGAACGGCATTCTGCCTGTCGGAGAGCACGCACTACAAAAAACTCAACGCGCGGGGCACGCAGCGAATAAACTCGACAAAGGGCGCATTCCGCAGTTCCGCTGTCTCTGTCGCCGCTTCCCCCCCCTCGGCCACGGCGCACGCGTTAATTATAATAACATAGGGCCGGCATGCAAATGTGGCGGCCGGAGGAGGCGGGCCTTTGTCTTTGGAACGGCCGCCTAACGGGACCAGGTAGCGAAGCGCCCGCAAAGGGGAGCCGTGTTCCGCTAGGGCTGCCCGACCCTATCGTACCCACCGCTGAATGGCGCGCTGGGGTCGGCGGCCGGGTGCGCCGCTGCCTCCCGTGCGAATCCCCGCCTCGCCGGTGTGCACTTCCTTTTGCTAAGGAGCTGCCGGTAGGAAGTCCCCCCACAGCCGCCCGGAAGCTGCCGCTGCTCGAGACGCCTCACCTGTTGAGAACGGCGGACGAGTTGTATGTGCTTTAGGCTTCCGGCCCCTACATCTATGTGTATTCCCAAGCCAGCTTATTTATTCATTCATTTATATACGAGGTGTATGAGAGAAGCAATGAGGCTGACAACAGTGCGAGCGATCTGGAACCGCTGTGCTACTTGTGTAGACCGATGTGTTCATCCCTTACAGATGCTCAGCCCGAGTTTCAGCTCTGTACAGCCATCACGTGATTTTTGAGAGCGCCATCAGTGACGTGTTTCTCTTGTTTGTTACGTACACTACTGGCCATTAAAATTGCTACACCGAGAAGAAATCCGGATGATAAACGGGACATATACATTATACTAGAACCGACATGTGATTAGATTTTCACGCATTTTAGGTGCATACATCCTGAGAAATCAGTACCCAGAACAACCACCTCTGGCCGTAATAACGGCCTTGATACGCCTGGGCATTGAGTCAGACAGAGCTTGGATGGCGTGTACAGGTACAGCTGCCCATGCAGAATCAACACGATACCACATTTCATCAAGAGTAGTGTCTGGCGTATTGTGACGAGCCAGTTGCTCGGCCACCACTGACCAGACGGTTTCAATTGGTGAGAGATCTGGAGAATGTGCAGGCAGGGCAGCAGTAGAACATTTTCTGTATCCAGAAAGGCCCGTACAGGCCCTGCAACATGCGGTCGTGCGTTATCCTGCTGAAATGAAGGGTTTCGCAGGGATCGAATGAAGGGTAGAGCCACGAGTAGTAACACATCTGAAATGTAAAGTCCACTTTTCAAAGTGCCCTCAATGCGAACAAGAGGTGACCAAGACGTGTAACCAATGGCACTCCGTAACATCTCGCCAGTATGGCGATGACGAATACACGCTTCCAATGTGCGTTCACCGCGATGTCGCCAAACACAGAGGCGACCATCATGATACTGTAAACAGAACCTGGATTCATCCGAAAAAATGACGTTTTGCCATTCGTGCAGGTTCGTCGTTGAGTACACCATCGCAAGCGCTCCTGTCTGTGATGCAGCGTCAAGGGTAACCGCAGCTGATAGTCCATGCTGCTGCAAACGCCGTCGAACTGTTCGTGCAGATGGTTGTCGTCTTGCAAACGTCTCCATCTGTTGACTCAGGGATCGAGACGTGACTGCACAATCTGTAACAGCCATGCGGATAAGATGCATGTCATCTCGACTGCTAGTGCTACGAGACCATTGGGATCCAGCAGGGCGTTCCACATTACCCTCCTGAAACGACCGATTCCATATTCTGCTAACAGTCATTGGATCTCGACCAATGCGAGCAGTATTGTCGTGATACGATAATCCGCAATCGCGATAGGCTACAATCCGTCCTTTATTTAAAGTCGGAAACGTGATGGTATGCATTTCTTACACGAGGCATCACAACAACGTTTCACCATGGCAACGCCGGTCAGCTGCTGTTTGTGTATGAGAAATCTGTTGGAAACTTTCCTCATGTCAGCACGTTGTAGGTGTTGCCACCGGCGCCAACCTTGTGTGAATGCTCTGAAAGGCTAATCACTTGCGTATCACAGCATCTTATGCCTGCCGGTTAAATTTCACGTCTGTAGCACGTCATGTTCGTGGTGAAGCAATTTTAATGGTCAGTAGTGTAAATGGAACAGCGGAATTGAGAGCAACATTATGTCCTCAAGTTCTGTGCCAAACTTGGAGAATCCGTGAGTGTGACCTTTGCAAACCTGAAACTGGCATATGGGGAACATTCCTTAGCAAGAACACACGTGTTTTGTTCGCTGGCACTAATCAGTTCTGGAAGGGCGAGAACACTTTTAAGATGAACCTTGCTCAGGAAGACTAGCTTCAAAAACCAATGAAAACACCGAATGTGTGTCGGCTCTTATTAGATCAGACCGACGTTCAATAGTAACCATGATGGGTGACCTGTTCAACACTACTACCGTACATGAAATCTAGAGTGATAGTTTTATATATGCGCAAGGTTTATACCAAAATAGTGCCGAGAAACCTCATAATTGAGCAGAAGGACAATCGGAGAAACGTGGTGGACGAGCGGTTCTAGGCGCTTCAGTCTGGAACCGCGCGACTGCTAAGGTCGCTGGTTCGAATCCTGCCTCGGGCATGAAGGCATGTGATGTCCTGAGATTAGTTAGGTGTAAGTAGTTCTAAGTCTACGGGACTGATGACCTAAGAAGTTAAGTCCCATAGTGCTTAGAGCCATTTGAATTTTTTCCCTTTCCTTGCTTATTTCATGAAGTCGATCACATGAGCGTTGAATTCAGAGAACATATCTATTTAACGTCAAATAAAATCAACACTTCTTCAATGCTAGTCAACAGCTGAATACTGATCGTACTGGATATGGTATAGTGTATGCTCTATCGGAGCGCTATGGCAAATCTGTTTCGCGTCACTGGCGGCTAGAGTCAAATCTAGAAGTATGATTATGGTCGAACGGCCTTAAAAATACCATGCAGGAGCCGATGAGACAGGTAGAGAATATTACGCTATAGCTCCTTCCGGACAATGTAATTGAAGAACAGGCTTCATAGTGAAGACAAAATGCGTCGCAATGGTTGCTTTGAAACAGCGCGGCCGATTTCCTTCCCCATCCTTGTCACAATCCGCGCTTGTGCTCCGTCTCTAATGACCACGATGTCGACGGGCCGTTAAACCGTGTCTTCCTTTGGAAGGCCTGTTAATAAGTAGTAGTTAGTTCAACCGTAAGTTTTTTACCTCAATGGCGAACGAAGTGGATTGGCGGTGGGAGGCGGGTAGGGGTGGGGAGAGACCTGAGGCAGGGCAGGAATTATAATCTAGCGTGCAAAATACCGTATCTCTAAACTTCAATTCGGCGCACTTTAGGTACAATAGCTTAAGTGCATTACCAATATTTACAGGAAACACATACACGTCCTGGTCAGAAGTATCTGGTTACCCCCAAGTAAAGCAGAATTAAGCACTAGACGTCGCGAGAGGAGGACCCACCAGTATCAAAGGAGGCGGTGAGAGTATTGTGTTGTCAGTACCGAAGGAATATCAGCAGAATGTGTCGGTCGGGTGAGCTCAATGACTTAATAAGGTGCCCGCATCTCGTGGTCGTGCGGTAGCGTTCTCGCTTCCCGCTCCCGGGTTCCCGGGTTCGATTCCCGGCGGGGTCAGGGATTTTCTTTGCCTCGTGTTGGCTGGGTGTTATGTGTTGTCCTTAGGTTAGTTAGGTTTAAGTAGTTCTAAGTTGTAGGGGACTGATGACCATAGATGTTAAGTCCCATAGTGCTCAGAGCCATTTGAACTTAATAGGTGTACAATGGCTGTAACAGACAAATCAGTGGAAATTGAACCTACAGCTTAATTCTGGCATTGTAACACGGAGTGTTATCCTGCTGGATGATGGTATCGCCGTCGTGGAAGACATAAAAGATGAATTTCTGTTAGTCATGTGCTATAACCGTTCACGTATGTTATATCTGTAATGACGCCTTCGATTACTATCACAGATCCGATGGCAGCCCAGGTGAATGTCCCCATACCACAACATCCGCCCCCCTCCCCTCGTCCCCCCCTCCCCCGAGAAACCGGTAGCCTGTTTACCACGTATACGGACACGACCATCGATCTGGTGTAGCAATAGAAATGATTCGTTATATCAAGCGACATGTTTCCATTGAACTATCGTCCTTTCTCGGTGATCACGTGCCAGCTACAGCCATAACTGACCATGTTGTAGAGTCAACATAGGAACCCATAGGTCTCGTCTGCTGTTGAATCCCACGTCCGACAATGTGCAACGAACCGTGTGCTCGTAGCACTTTTGCCTCCACCAGCAGTCCACTGCATTGTCCGCTGTGTCTCAAAATTGCCGTCTGCCGTGCTTTGCGGACCGTGTAAGCCGCAGACCTGCACGTTATGTGTTGAGGCGTGACGTCCAAAGCCGTGTCGCCTACTCGTGGTTTTACTGTCGGATAACCACTTTCCATAGATGCTCACGACAGGAGCACCCGAACAGCCGACCAGGTTCTCTGTGCCCAAGATGAAGTCAGGCAATTGTACCAATCGTTTGGAATATTCACTAACATAAATGGTTTTAGACAATCTGAGGTCCTTATCGTTCCTAGAGCCATTGCCCATTCGTCTATGTCCCAACTATGTGCTTTCGTTATAGCATCACATGCTGGCAACGCTACTAGGTCGCATTTAGTAGCGCAAATATTTTGGCTAATGGTGTATACTTGTTCTTGTCAACCCAAGATTCCAAACCATTCCTTGGTCAAAGTATTCAAAACTTCTTATACCCTCTGGCCTTAATTGTAAGAATGTTGCCCTTTTCCCTGTAAGGGATTCATAGTAACTAACTTTTCCTATTTTTGTACATTCGATTTTGCCTGAAGGGGCATCGGAATATGGGAATCAGTAACCTATTGTCTGTAGTCTGCCAAGACCAAATAACGGACGCGATTTTGTAGACGTTTCTTGGGTAACATACCATTGTTGCAGCAATGTGCTGCAGTTACGGCTACCCGCCGGTGTAGCGGCAGCCGTTCGCACGCCGTAGTTAAAAGGCGGCAACAGCTCTGATAGCTGTAAGGGATATTCTGTCGTCATGTGGACTGCTGCACGGGTAAGTGATCACCTGTAAATCAGAGTATATGTATGATACGTTTCTCTTTTGTTCGCAGGTAAGCAGTTCGACGTCTTAACGCTGATGTATGAGGAACACACTGCCTGTCATATAGATAAGAAATCTGCAAGAAATTTCACTGTGATGGGACATAAATATCTTCGTGGTGAGTGCGTACCTATTTTGCCATCTTTTTTGTTCTGTTTTTATTGTCAAACTCAATATAGCTTTGATGCCGTCTATCATTTCTCCCTACTGCCTAAGTTGTTTTACATCCCCGACGGATACTAGAATAAACTGTAGGGATCACGAGACATACGCGCCGTAGCAAGATGCGCCGTTGATGTCACAGTGAACGAAACCAGCGCACGGTAGAAATCAGTTCCCATAACGTTGTACTGACGTTTACAGGCGAAAACAAGGCAGTTAACGGCAGAGAGAAGTTTTATCAGTGACGCGATTGAGTTCGGAGTTACGCCGAAATTGTCAGTGTACTGAGGCATTTCTTAGAGTAAGCTTTTAAGAGAAAAACTACTCGCGCTACACACTAACTTTGGGCGGAGATTATCATTATCTGATTATATGGTATTAGCAGTGATCTCGATCGCTGCCGAAACGCAGCAGAAAAAGAGAAAAATCGTGATGTATAGGCGAAACAAAGTTTTAAAAAATTTTAAATGTCAGTTCGAATGGTAGAATATTCACCCAATTCTAATTCCGTTGTTGATATGTCCCTACCAGCTGTTCACGTATAAAATTCTGCCAAAGAAATTAGTCACTGCATCAACCTGAAGAGCAGCGGGTAAGCTGAGGTCTGTTAGTGGGGAAATCCTACAATTATCTTACGAACTTTTAAGACGGTGCTATTGATTAGAAGGCCAGGCGCACCTTACATCCGGCATCATGTCTCTGAATTTTAGTCACGACTTTAATGTACATTTCAGACGAATATAATAACGATATTGCAGAATGTTAGGATCTGCTGTCGAAACGAAAAGGGAGCGCAGATCATGCAATTGTGCTGCCAAAAAAAAAGGTGGAAACCATCTCTACGATATTTGTGAGGTCTCTCTTGTCATTATTTCGTTTATACATTTTCTTTCTGTCCACGGATTACCGTGCGGTACTTCTCATTGGAATCCATACTATTTTTTTTAAAAAAAGTTTCTAATCACTTCGTTTCCGGAACCTGTACAGAAAATTGGAATAGAGATCAACATAAACATCATTTCCGTCCTTTCTGTGTCCCCCTGTCAGTTCTCCACTTTCGCGTTTCAGCTGAGAATAGTCCGCTAGAAGAAAGATTGTTGGTAAGCTTCTGTGTGAACTCGAATCTCTAATTTTACCTTCATTGCGTTTTCGCAAGATATCTGTAGGAGAGAGGCAATATATTGGTTTTCAATTTTATGAACGTACACTCACGAAATTTTAACAGCAAAACACACCGGGCTACAGAAGAGTTTACTGAGCATCTCTGTGACGCTTTCGCGTTTAGCAACTGAACCTGTAACGACATCCGCTGCTGTTCTTCAGATCTTACCTATTTCCTCTATCAGTCACGTCTAGTACGAATTCAAGACTGACGAACAGTATTCGGATACTGGTAAGCTACCTTCTTTGAGGCTGAACTAAATTTCCTGAGGATGCTTCCAACGCTTCCCTGTCTAGCATCTGTTTCCCCTGCAATGAATTTTGTGTGTTTCCTCCATTTAAAATCTGACGGCTTTTCGACTAAATAGCCTCTCTACAGCAAGTGTCCATCCTCTAAGGGTCTTTCTGCATTTTATTACAATTTTCTAGCGTTACGACGTTTCTATAAACAGCATCACACGCGGAAAGCTTGGCAGTATTTCCGACATTAGCTAACAGGTCATTTAAATAATCTATGAAAATTAATGGTGTGGTGTCACCGCCAGACACCACACTTGCTAGGTGGTAGCCTTTAAATCGGCCGCGGTCCGGTAGTATACGTCGGACCCGCGTGTCGCCACTATCAGTGAATGCAGACCGAGCGCCGCCACACGGCAGGTCTAGAGAGACTTCCTAGCACTCGCCCCAGTTGTACAGCCGACTTTGCTAGCGATGGTTCACTGACTTCTACGCTCTCATTTGCCGAGACGATAGTTAGCATAGCCTTCAGCTACGTTATTTGCTACGACTTAACAAGGCGCCATTATCCGTTGCTATTGATACTGTGAATCATGTAATGTCAAGAGCGACGTTCGTCATTAATGGATTAAAGTTAAATATTCCATCAGCTACGTCCGTTTTTCTTAGTTCTAATACCCTTGTCATGTTCCAGCCCTCACGCCTGCATGCGTGAGCTGAGACGCGTGCATTTCGGCCTCCTTTAGTAATACGGTGTTGGCTCTCCTGTCAACCACAACAAATAGTCCTATAACACTCCCTGGAATACCCTCAAAGATACTTCTATGTCTTCAGACTTACATCCATTAGCCGCGCGGGTTTAGCCAAGCGATCTAAGGCGCTGCAGACATGGACTGTGCGGCTGGTCCCGGCGGAGGTTCGAGTCCTCCCTCGGTCATGGGTGTTTGTGTTTGTCCTTAGGATAATTTAGGTTAAGTAGTGTGCAAGCTTAGGGATTGATCACCTTAACATTTGAACATTTTATATCTCCGTTAAGAACGACACGCTGTGTTCTTATTGCTAGTAAATTTCCAGTCTATTCATTCAGCTGATTTGATATTCCGAGCGCACGAGTTTGGTACATTAGATGGTAACGCGGAACTGTATTCGAATACGGCATCAAACTGGGCGGCGGTATCTAATGCTTGCCGGGTCTCGTGGACGAGCAGATTAGAGGCATTGCTACGCTAGTAGGAGGTGCGATTGTCTTTAACTGTCCTCCAAACCACGTAATTTTATTTTTCTGATATGTCCTTCAGTTGAAAAATCACGTACTATACATACTGCTTTAGACAAGCACGATGACCAATTTGTAATTTTTTTAAAAATTTACCCCATAAAAGGTTTTTGGAATTACTGCAACCAGTCGCCTTTGATTTTGTTCATAAATTTTTGTTGTTTCGTTACCGGTTTCGAATCGTCTAGCGATTCATCATCGCCAACGGCCTTGCCGCAGTGGTAACCTCAGTTCCCGTCAGACCAGCGAAGTTAAGCGCTGTCGAGCTGGCTAGCACTTGGATGGGTGACCATCCAGTCTGCCGAGCGCTGTTGGCAAGAGGGGTGCACGGAATCACGGCCTCACTACAGACATTTCTGGTGTCTGTAATCTGGAACTCGTGTCGCCGATGCGCCAGGAAAGACACGTACTACAGATTCCACGTTATGCTGTTGATCCTATTATCCCCTGTTTCATAACTGGGGTTGGTTAGGGACACGCAGGTCACCGAAATGGCGTCCAACTGAAACACTTGCACTCGGCCATAGCGCCTCACGCAATTACTATTTCTATCCTTTCTCAAGTCACAGCACAAATAACCGAATAAGCTGACACTCTCGCTTTGTTAAAAAAATGTTCAACTGTGTGTGAAATCTTATGGGACTTAAGCTTACACACTACTTAACCTAAATTATCATAAGCACAAACACACACAGCCATGCCCGAGAGAGGACTCGAACCTCTGCCGGGACCAGCCGCACAGTCCATGACTGCAGCGCCTTAAAAAAAATGGTTCAAATGGCTCTCTAATGACCGCGATGTCGACGGGCCGTTAAACCGTGTCTTCGTTTGGAAGGCCAATTAATAAGCAGTAGTTACTTCAACCGTAAGTTTTTCACCTCAATGGCGAACGAAGTGGATTGGCGGTGGGAGGCAGGTAGGGGAGAGGGGAGGGTGAGACCGGAGGCAGGGCAGGAATTATAATCTAGCGTGCAAAATACCGTATCTCTAAACTTCAATTCGGCGCACTTTAGGTACAGTAGCTTAAGTGCATTACCAATATTTACAGGAAACACATACACGTCTTGGTCAGAAGTATCTGGTTACCCCCAAGTAAAGCAGAATTAAGCACTAGACGTCGCGAGAGGAGGATCAACCAGTATCAAAGAAGGCGGTGAGAGTATTGTGTTGTCAGTACCGAAGGAATATCAGCAGAATGGGTCGGTCGGGTGAGCTCAATGTCTGAATAGGTGTACAATGGCTGTAACAGACATATCAGTGGAAACTGAACCACTACAGCTTAATTCTGGCATTGTAACACGGAGTGTTATCCTGCTGGAAGAAGGCATCACCGTCGTGGAAGACTTTAAAAGATGAACAGCTGTATAACGTTCACGTATTTAATATCTGTAATGATGCCTTCGATTACTACTACAGATCCGATGGCAGTCCAGATGAATGATCCCATACCACAATACTGCCCGCCCGAGAAACCGTGAGGCAAACTGAGGAGCTACTTGATTGAGATGTAGCGGCTCCGGTCTCGTATACTGACATACGGCCGGGAGAGCGGTATGCTGACCACATACCCCGCCATATCCGCATCCGGTGAAGCCTATGGGCTGAGGAAGACACGGGGGCCCGGCGTTACCGTTGTGCCTTCAAGGCCTGTGCGGGAGGAGTTTAGTTTTAGCGATTCATCATCGGATGATAGATATTTATTGATTGTCTCCAGTAATGTGGGAGTCGTGTAGCTGTGGGAAGATGTATATATGGAGCGTATAAGCACTGACTGTGGCGAGAAGTATTCCCATTTTCAGATCTCGATTTTGTTGCGTTACGTACAGTTATTAGCATTTTAACGCAACAAAATCGATCTCGTAATATGAATAATTCTCGCCTCAGTCAGTGCTTATGTTCCATTTTGCTGCCACAGCTACACGATTCCCACAATCAATAAATAGGTACCATCTGATGCTAAATCGCTAGGCAGTTCGAAAGCGATAGTGGGATAATAACAATTGAAGAACAAAATCAAAGGCGACTGGTTTGCAGTAATTTCAAAACACCTGCATTCATCACAGTCGCAGGGATCCTCATCCATAATGGATAAGCGCTTTTTCACCCACGTGTCACAGAAATACTATCGTCGCCTATTTCTGCATCATTGTTAAGCAATGATTAGATGAACCGAATACGTCACACAGAAATTCGTAAGCTGAAAGGGCGACATATTGTTATGTAACATACTCAAAACCATCTGATGGTGATTCGCTGATAATAATTCGTAATCGGGAATGATACCATTTGTATAACATTTGGCGGAAATACATAAAGGCGACAATGTCTTCTGCAACTTTTCCCATTTCGGTATACTCGGAGAACACACTTTGGTACGAATTTACCTTCCTGGAGTAGGGAGTAGGGTTTGCTGCAAAGGACGCTAAGAACTGGTACTGGAATTACTGAAGAATTTTTATCCTGACCTTTTCCGCATCACCCATGCCAATCGAGACAGTAAAGCTTTCTGCCCCCCCCCCCCCCCCAAACAACAACAACATACTACAGCGAATACGGACAACTATAGTAACAACGTAAAACTTCTATGTCTCCTCACCCTTGGGAATTGCCCATTATTCTAACCTAGCCTTCACAGCGAATAGAAAGTCACGTAGAGACAGCGCGTTATCCACACTCTTATTGTTTCCAACGCACCCAGAGATAATTTGAGAAAAAAATTGACTGACGAGGCAACTGCCATTATGAATAGACTGTTCTGTCACCAAACACTGGCTGCAAAACAGTCTATTACGATAGCGTGACACGTCATCTCTAAGTACTTTTAGGATTAAACATATTTGCCTTTTTCGAAACCAATCAATTTGAAACTTATCTCGCCGTCTTTTGCGTGATCATCCTATCCTTCTTTTGCCGGTCGTGGTGGTCTCGCGGTTCTAGACGCGCAGTCCGGAACCGTGCGACTGCTACGGTCGCAGGTTCGAATCCTGCCTCGGGCATGGATGAGTGTGATGTCCTTAGGTTAGTATGGTTTAAGTAGTTCTAAGTTCTAGGGGACTAATGACCACAGCAGTTGAGTCCCATAGTGCTCAGAGCAATTTTTATCCTTCTTCTATCGTATTTTCTTCACATCCGTCTATTATCCATACGAAGTAGTTCATCATGTCTTTTGTTTCTGTACTGCTGAATCTTTTCTACAATTCCTGCGATATGCAGCTCCTCTCTCACCTCCGTATTCGTCTTACGACGCAGTTGTATCCTGCCAAAGATCTCACAGGTCCCATTTCCGCTTCTTAAATTCTCTGTAATTATTTGGTAGTTAAAGTCCATACTTCGTATTCATAGAACAGTAAAGGACAGTCATAGCATTATAGAATTTAAGAACTGTCTGTTTCCCGATTTTCTTCAGGAGCATTGTCAACGCGTACTTCTCTATTATTGGCGATTACGAAACACACACAGACGCCATACTCACTTTGTAAAAGCTGGTACCGTCTGAAAGCTGAACGGCACTAGCGTCCCAAGTGGTGAGGAAGCTGACCATCTCTTAATAGTGTATTCGCCCTAAGATGTTTTTTATTTAACCTTCTTGGCTCAGAATTTACGAATGAAAAGTTTATATTGTTGATAAATGCATTGTTTTGGGACAAAATAAAATTAAAATACTAAATTAAAAGAACTGGCGTCTTCTATAAATTGTTAGAACACGTTCAAAGTGAATACTAGGCTTATAAATGTTAAATAGTTTTAATATGCGGAATAGATGGAAAAATCATTATTAACCTTCTATTATGACAGCAATGCCGCTGGAATCTCAGAGTATATGACGTTGCCGAATGAAGTCCCAGTGCTAGATATTGTTGTGATGAAAGAATCACTTCTCGATGTTCTAGCTTATCACAACATGTTCTAAACACACTCTAGTCCATAATTACTAAAGCAAACAGAGATTACCATTATTTCTTTAAGATATGCTGACACTGCGATGGGCAACTTTTTTTTCTAGATAGAGTTGCTTTTTAAAGCAGATGCTGCCACCTACTGGGAACAAGTGGGAACGAAAACAAGTGACGCGCTGAAAGCAGATTGTGTAAGGCAAATGCAGTAATCAGACATAGAGAGATTAGATTATTCCCTGAGCAGGAAAAAATAAAATGTACATGTAGAATATATGTTACCTAAGGACTTCTGAGTTAATTAGCGGAACTGTTACTATACCAGTAACAGACTCTTTACAGAATCGGAACTCCCACGAATAAAAAAAAAGCTTCACACTTGACATGAGTTAATGTGTAAGATTTCGTTAAGCATTTAAGTGAAAGAAATGTTAGAAAAGGTTAGAAATTATGTTTAAAGTTTGCTGGGAAGTCGGAGTCCTCTCATTATGAAACAGTGCCGAATACAGTATGGATAATATTTCTCTCCATTTTAAGCAAAAGCTATTTCTACACGCATCTCATTGTCAGTTCTCCTGAACAATGAGTCGTACAGTGATATAATTTTGAAGGTACAACCAGTGGTATACGTGGATACTGTCTGCAAAATGTGCTGCGAACAGAGGTGGTAGTAAGGAAATAATAAACGAAAAAGGACATACCCGATGCAGCACTTTTATTTCATGAAAAGCTAAAATGTAGTCAACGATAAACATTTTCCCTTTCATTATGTTGTGGGGTGTGTCAGCGAGAAATAGTTCCGTAAAAATTTGTAATTTTGTGTGAAGTTCACTGCAAGTCGCAAGTGTTTTCATTTCAAATAAAGGCTGAATACCGTCTGCGTAGGCAGTGATTTGCGCTGCCTCAAGATATATACACAGTTTCTGTAGTCCTACTAAAATTACTTTGTGACTGACGATTGAGCGAGTCCAGTGTTGGGGACGAGTCACCTACTAACTGGTTAGTTTTTTTTTTTTTTTTAATCACATTCGGTGTACAATTATTTATATGGAAATGGTTGCCACGAAACGGGTAGCGCTTCCGCAATAAAAGTAATTTCAGGTATATAGCAATCGGAAAGGATTTCGAAGATTTAAAGTTTGCATCTTGCATTACATCTCTTACATTGCTTACCAGTGTCAAAACACTTCGACACGATACGCACACCCGGACGGCAGCTTCAAATGTGAAGTCAAGTGTGACAAACTTGGGTGGCTCATCTGCGCTCTTGTTTGACAAACACATGAATAACAGACATCGAATTTCACAAATTTGATCCTTTACAAGCGCCTTTACATCACCACCGCGTGCCGGTGTATACAAATGGTTCAGATCTGTTCGCATATTCCTTTGATCTTAGTTTCCACTATCGTGGGAACTCACTTTAGAAGATGAACTGCAGAAGAAGTAGTTCTTCGCTCAACCAAGCTACACGGCGCAGCCGCTAGTACACTGTAGATGTATTCGGGAGGAAGACGGATCAAATTCCCTTCCGATCGTCAACCTTCAGTTTTTCCGTGATTTTCGTAAGTAGCTTAAGACAAACGGCCGGATGGTTTCTTTGAAAGGGCGCGGCTGATTTCTTTCCTTATATCTTCCTAATAATGACCTTTTGCTCCGTCGATATTTAACCTCTATGCTGACGGTACGTTAGATACTAATTTTCCTCCTTCCGTTTTCTCTTTTTTTACTCAATATGGGCAGCTAAAATTCAGAATATATATAATGAGCCATTTCGGAAGTCTGGCAAGTTACTGACTTCCGTTTCACAGTTGCAAGAACAAACTATCAAATTTTTTGTCAAACATGCTGTCGGTCCAGACTTCTTTGCTTGACAAACACGACAAACAAAGCAATGCAGCACAATGTCCACAAGCGAAATTTGGCATTGTTTAATTATCCTTGTGGCTTCAATAGACACGGGAATTACTGAAAAATACAAAGCTGAGAATCGGTCTGCCATTTGCCAGTTTGAGTGAAACTAGCGGACCTAGCGAAGAGAGAGCTTGGTGTCTATTATAGTCATATGTGCCTTCGGAGTTGCGTTTATTTTCAATACTCTCTCGACGTGTATATAAAATAGTTGTTATAGTTATGGCCCCATGTTGTACTAAATTATGAACAGACATTAGAACGATCTTAAATGGTCAACAGAACAAAATCTCATCAATGAAATGGCATAAGTTAATTGCACCTTACCCGAGAAAGAAAGCGAATATAAATGGAGTATTCCTTGCGTAATGTGTAAAAATAACGCCATATGATGTTTTGTTCTGTTTTGTAGTCATTAGGACCCTTGTTGTCAGAAATATCTTCAATCGTAGTAGTCTGTGTGGTGTGCGGTTCTTCCGGTTTTGGGCATAAGTAATACTCAAACTTCGTTATAATAAGTAACTTGCATTACAGTTAACATAAACGCAGATTTCACAGTCTCAGTCACTGCCTACCCATAATAAAAAATGAACGAGAATCATTTATAAGGCGAGAGAAAAAGTTTACAACAGGAATAAATTAAATGCACACCTAATGAATTAGCATCCCAAACGAGTCATTTTCATCCATTTTTAAATATCTGCATCTAACATTTTATAAAAAGAAGCTTGCAATTCATCACTTGGTTTCTATGAATTTTCTGCTTTTTGTTCTTCTTATGGTAGACCCTTCCATTTTCAAGTAGACTAAGATTGCCTTTCAGCGTTCTTAGGGAATGTAAGCAATGAAACATGTGGTATCTTGTATTTGACATGCTACATCTACTCCATACTCTGCAAACCACTGTGAAGTGCATGGTAGAGGATACTTCATACTACCTCAGTTACTAGAGCTTCTTCCGGTATAGTCCCGTCTGGAGCGCGGGAAGAATATCTGAATTCTTCTGCGTGCGCAATAATTAACTTAATCGTTTCCTCAAGGGCGTCTGCAGAAATTTATACAAGAAGGGAGAAAGTTCTAGTCCTGCCATTTTTAATAAAGCTGATTTGGCTAGTTTGAGAACTTTAAATTTGATAGGGATTATACAAAACTTGTTAGTTTCCGTCAATATTTTTAGGTACGTTACTTTGCTGTTGAGATGTTAAGCCTGTTTCTGAAGTATAAGCCAATTACATATTTTATAAGTATAAATATTATTAAGATTCATTGTCACGATTAAATCCATAATATTCAAAGCGTTATTGAAGAAAAGTTTTCGTTTACATATAATGCTAGTTTCTTACCGAAAAGTAAAACTCTGTTGGATAACAACAAAAATAATCAGGAGAAAGTACAAAATATTTAATATGACAGTAGAAACAGAATTACACTTGAAAAAAATCAGTGATTACTGTCGCGTACTCTACAGTGCTGAAATGTAGTAGAATCGCCAGCAATCATTGGTAGAAATATGCAGAAGTTTTTTAATTTGTTTTGCGCGCTGGGTCCGGTTTTAGAAGGCGGTGACACAAGAGGCACGTTGACCTGACGTTTTCCAAGTAGTGGAATTTTGTCATATGATGACATGATGGAGACCGTGGCTGTTGTTTGAAGACAAATGTTGATGGTGTTTGGACAGCAACCAGCCACAAATTTACTTTTAGTTCCTTTATTCAAAGGGTACCGTTACCGGTTTCGAATCGTTGTGATTCATCCTCTGACGGTTTACATGCTTTCTTTATAACATGTGGCTTTCTCGAGGCAGTTTGCGTCTACCTTAAAGTGTGTTTATTGCTTTACATATGTTCCGTTTCGTTAACTTCCCTACAAATGAATAAGAACTGATACTGCTCCGTCACCAGATATCGTGGCATATTGTCCGTATGGCTCGCTTCTGCAGCAGCGTAGAACAGGCCACAGCAAGAGTTTCGCGACTGCTGTTACAGTGAACAGCGGTACATGTGCAATTTCAGCACGTGACTTCCCCCTCTTTTGGCGCAACGCCCCCCTCCACTGTCGCCGCCGGCGCGGAGAGCCGCGATCATTGGCCCGCGCTTCCGCCAATGACGCGACGGCGGGGCGTGTTGCATCCGGCCGCGGCTACTTCCTGCCCGCGCGAGCGAGGCATTCCGCGTGCGACTGCACGGAACGCAGATGTCAGCGCGGAATGCCGTGCTGCCCCCACCACCGGGCCGGTCCCGTGACGTAGCGGTTCGTGACGCCAGTGGAGGGGGGCACCGCGGAGCGACAGATGTGATTTGTGTTTTACTTTTTTTCTTCTTCTTTGTCCGCGCGCGGGGTCCGGTTTTAGAAGGCGGTGGCGCTAGAGGCACGCCGACTGCACGCTCGACACCTTTCCAGTTGTAGTGCGGCCGTCGCGCGGAGCACATGTGGCGGGAGCGCTGTGACCGGGGTCTAGCCGCCAGTCAAGCCACGCGGTCCTAGAATGGGGTGCCGGCACGTTCTGAGCTGAGCAGCAGTGCGCCACCGATGGACCGAGACCGGCTCTCCGCCCCAGGTCAGAGACATTCCACTCGCGCGCCAGAGGTGACAGACTGGCGCCAGCGGGACGATGTTTGTGCGCAGCTGTCGATGGATGAGTGACGCCCACCCACCGGCTATTTTCTGTGCTGTCTTGTTTCTTATTTCTGTGAATCCTATGCTGTACCCGAAATTTCGAGTAAATCGGCAACGCTTAACTGCGTCACTTCTGGTGGCAGATACCGGAAGACAGTGTATTGTTTATACAGCCAGAGACCCGTGATTTTTCGCACTTTTACACGTTCTGTAATCGTGGTTAAGTGTTTTACACAGTGAATAGCAGTTATTCGTCTACTTAATATTGAAACAACTGGATAACAAATCTGTTCTAGCCTGGTACTCTAATTCCTGACAATGTTGTTTTGTGAAGTAAACCTGTTAACAATGTTACTGTGGCTATCTCGACTTCTACTTCATTTTTTTTTTTAATTAAACGAATACGAGAAGCATCGTTGATAGTTTCACTGCGTACCGTCTGTGGCTATTGTGCAGGCATGTTGGTCTTTATATGTACAAAGGAGCCACAGAGGTGAGCGAAAACGTGCAGTCCATGGACATTAAGTTTCGTATCCAAGAAATGAGTCAATCAAGTCCCTTTGTGATGAATGGACACACATTTCAATCGCGCATTTAATGTGTGTTAGTAAAAGATATTGGCAGTGTAATTCCATTCTCATTTAGACTACCATATTATGCCTACATAGAAGCGACAATTGCGCTACGCTATCTACCGTCGAAAATAGTATGTGTGGTACTGGAGTTTTTTACTGATACGGCATGTTTCAAGTTGCCATAATATTACTGATTGTTTTGTGCTGAAGACAGACATGCGAAATACGTTTCAGAACATAAAAGTGAAGGAAAACTATGTCATGCAGTAGCAGTTCCAATCGAGTTGAACAAAGCTGTCTTCATTCGTTACGTACAAAAGGAACTGCGATAGGTTCACCCATCTTTCCTATACGACGGGCTTCCCAGTCGTCAGATACGCAAAGGACCTATACATCTTACAGATATGACGTTTTTTCCAATTTTTGTTTTTCTGTGTGCGAAAAATGTGCCGACTCTCCTTTCCAGGAGACAACGAAAAACCACATCAAATTCTAATGGCTTTCTGTGCTCCTCTAACATGTGCCAATATTAGCTGCGTAATAGGATCACGTTGCACTTCATTCGTAATCATGTGTAAAGAGTTAGTTCATGCAAACATAAATGCAGATAAAGTAGCCGAACATTTAACGTGATCTGTATGCAGATGCAAAACATAGATCTGAGTCGTGGGGGCCGGAAACGTGTTCGTCATGAAATCAAAAATCTTGAAAATGTAACATGTGAACGTGCAATAAGGAACAGAAAGAGCGAGAACGCTATAATTATGGGCAACGAATGCTGTGGTTAGTAAACGTAATGTTAGGAAGACTGCCTCGGTAGAAAAAACTATGAGAGCTTTTCGCGCCATTGTCGACTTTCCCCTCCACGCGCGCCGCCAATGGTGCGTGACGGAACGGGACTCCACGCACCGCCGCAAGTCAGAGATCTTAGTACAGTACCAGCAGGCGGGCGATACTCGCTGCCGTCAGGCTTATTTCGACAGGAACTCCTTTAGACTCAACGTACACAACATTATTACAGTACCTCAATTTTTAAGCATCTGCATTGCTACCAGGTAGAAAGCAGTACCGTTAATTCAGTTTGGTCCGCGATCCGTCACCGTAAAATCGGCCGTGCCTCAGGGTTCTTTTCTAGGTCCACTGTTATTTACAGAATATGCGAAACAGTGTCCACTGTTTATCTTTCTCTTTTCACTATTACAACTTTGTTGTGGCGAGGTTAAATCATTGGTTGTTCTCAGGGGAAACAATTTACTCGGAGGACAACTAGCGACTGATCACGAATAACCAAATAAAGAACAGAGTCTGTCTATAGCAAACTAGAAGTGGCTATGCGGTATCAGATGCTTCATCAACAGCAATTTACTTGGGCCAGCAGATGTAAAGCTTTAATCAGTACATGCCAAAGTTTGACGAGGGATGCACATAATTCAAAATGTTGTCCATAGGGAAATAAATACATACAGACAAACGCAAAAGAGACATTATTCATTGGGTGCGAAGGACCAATACCTGAAAGTAATGACTGAAGAAACGGGAAAAGTTAAAAATGCAGCTGCACGGCATGTGTGCTATTCTCTCCAATAGGGCCTGACAAAAATTCTCAAACTCTGTTAGGGAAAAATTATAAAATATACAACGTTTATCAAGTGAATGGCTGTTTTTGTAAGTCGTCAACCTATACTAAATGAGATTCCGTAAGCATAAAGCTTCTTCCTTAAAAGTGTATCGAAAACACTGGTTAAAATTGGAAAGTAGGAAAGATGCTGATAACCAGAAGCACAAATATTTGCGCCTCACAGCGTGTACTAAGTAGGAAGTACTGTCTTCCATATAACCGGCGGCTGTTTGCCAATACAGATGAATGTCCAATGCTTAATAAGATAAAAGATATGCGAAGAAACAGACAAAAATTGCAGTCAAACAATGAGACACCAGAACATTGTTGGCAACAGAACAGATTAAATATGTTAAAATTTTTAAACATTTTAATAGACTAAGGAACAGAAAACAATCAACAAGTCAAAGTCAACCTGGGAACCGGCTGACATGTCGGCAGAGAACTGTAGTTGCCACTGATCACAAGCGTTTTGGGGCGGAAGAATGGGTAATGTTTACAACTAATCTTCCAAATAAATGCGGCGACTGTGTTCTGTATCTGTATAAATTTCTATATCAGATTTTGTTTGTTTGCTGAAGAGAGATGATTGGTTGACAAGCTAATCTGAGCAGTAAGTTTGAAATATTTGATGGAGTTTGTTTCCCATGTGTTTTAAAGAGGCTACGATATTGTTATTGAAATAGACAACAGCCACGTTGGAACACGTTGATCTCTTGTTTCCCTGACGTAAAAAATGGTTCAAATGGCTCTGAGCACTATGGGACTCAACATCTGTGGTCATAAGTCCCCCAGAACTTAGAACTACTTAAACCTAACTAACCTATGGACACCACACACATCCATGCTCGAGGCAGGATTCGAACCTGCGACCGCAGCAGTCGCGCGGTTCCTGACTAAGCGCCTAGAACCGCTAGACCACCGCGGCCGGCTTCCCTGACGTAAGCAGAAATTCTAGTTCATAAGTGCGAATATAGGCTTCGCTGCAGTAATTGAATTCATTTTTGAAAACCCTCATTGTATTGGCAAGTCATCTCGTCGGTCCAAGGAGGACTTGTTTGTTGCTGAGTGTGTCTCGTGCCATGAAGTTTGGCAACTTTTCGACTGAGTGCATACTCGCCACCTTTTTTCTGTGCTACTGTACTAAAATTTAATCCTTGGAAGTTGAATTGTTTTGTCTGGAGAACTCACATCCATTGGTAGTATACGTTTTGAACAATGACTACTTGCTCCAACCATATTGCTAAGATCAGTTGTGGTTATGTACTGTTAATGACGGGGAAAGTACTGAATAATAGCAGTTCAAGTTTCACTACACTTTCGGAATTCATTATCAAAAATCAGTAACTATAATTTCCAGCTCTTACACGCTCACTGCTGAAATCGCAATTCTATCTTTCATGCATACGTTAAGTCCATTACCATCAACAATTCTTTCGGTTACTTAACTACGTAAGATACATTTTGCGTAAGTCGATCGCGATGTTGTCTCGTCCCTCCCTTGTTAACTGTGTTAATTCTATTTTCGTGTTTTTACGAGATCACGTGCCTCGCCTCTATACTCCAGTCGGAAACTCGACAAACTGCGTTCGTTTCATCCAAACAATGCCGCTTCTTGTCCACAGGAGCAGTGTGGATGTTTAAAAAGAATGTGTACACCCGCCTTGTTAAGCTGAGTGGTACGCCTACAGCCTTCAAGACCCACACACAAATACATCGACAGTAAGATTCTGGTTGCAAGCGATAACCTTTGTGAGGCCACGTGCTTCGTGCGAAATTCGCAGAACAAACGTTTTACGTGAGTCCATTGGCATTGTTCATCACGGAGTTAGACTCACATATTAGCCTAGCTTCGCACTGTTGTCACTTCAGGATTTTCTAATTTCGTCGCATTCATGTCATGTTAACAATACGGCTTGTCTTCTATGGCCAGTGTCACTCTAGTGGCACAAGGGACTGAGGCACAGCGCTTTCCGCATAAATAACAATCACGAGTTAGCAGGTTTCCCGTAGGTCAGTTGCAGTTTACAGGTTTCCAACTGCAGACGAGTTACAGAGTATTATTCTCAGTGTGAATAGTACATAAGTTGTACGGTTTACTGTATAAATAATATACAGGGTGATTCAAAAAGAAAGAAGCGATTTCGGTTGTTTATTACACACAAACCGTGAAATATAAAAACATTTTGCACATATCACTGTGTAGAGGAAGGTCCAAGTTTTATGTTCGCGCAGGCACCAGACACAGACACCATGCAGTCAACATGAGCACCATCCTTTGCTGGAGAAACATAGAAACTGTAGCCCATTCCACATAGGAATCAATAGGTCTTGTTGATTGAACCGATAGCTTCAACAATTCGATTCCTTAACTCTTGAACAGTTTCTGTCGTAGGTTGAACGAAGATTGTCTTTTATGTATCTCACAGGGGGAAAAAAACCGCAAGGTGTGATGTGTGGTGTGCAAAGTGCAACAGAGGACATGATTTCTCTTGGGGTATAGTCGCCATGTTGCTACAATCAACAGAGCAGCGGTGTCAAAACTTTAGAGCTTCCTCTATCCTGTGACAGGCACGATGTGTTCCTGTCTTTCATATTTTAGCTGTAATAAACAACCGAAGTGTGCTCTTTCTTTTTGAATCACAGTTGAAACTTTTTGTAAGGAGCTCAAGTCCGGAAATGTTAGGATGTAGGATAAGTTTGAAGATCCGATCAGTTTCAAATCTTCCGCATCGCGGTATGCATTCAAACTGAGAAGGCGCCTCGTCAGACTACAACGGTTGCGAGAAACTGGTACGTTCGCAAAGAGGAGTGTTGACTGTGACGCTCCACATTCTCTACTTTGAAGAGGACGTTCTCTAACACGTAGAATATAACCCGAGGACGGGTACTCGAAACCCTGGACATGCCATTGGCTGCTGTAGGGCATTCTGGTCAGAGGTCATCGTCTCCGCAGCGTGCGTACTGTGAAGCAGGAGTTTTGAAAGTGATCCTATCTTAAAACTTACTTTACATCCAAACGGCACAATTTCCGCGTTTGGGTTCCTCGTTAAAACATTATCTGATACGTTCCCTCTCTTAGAGGAGTTCAATAACACGCTGTGTAAATGATCTAGTGGATTACTTTGGAATCTCTGGGAGGCTCATTGCAGACGGTTCTGATGACTGCAGGAAGGTGGCAACATAGGTAGGCGGCAGCGATATGCAGGAAAACACGTAGAGGATCGATGACTGGTGCAGTCATTGAATCTAGTCGCAAATAAATGTAACGTATTGCGCTTTAATAGACGAATAGCACCATTACTGTCCGGTTACGCTATAGGTAAAAAATCACTGAATACGGTAACTTCTGTAAAATATCTAGCAGCAACCTCAGGTGGAATCCCACAAAAGAAATAGTAGGAAAAGCAGGTGACAGACTGATGTTTATGGGAAGAATATAAACGGAAATATAATTCATCCACTGAAGAAGTGGGTTAGTCGACCAATTTTAGTATATTTTCATCCTTTTGGTACCCTTATCAAACAGAAATAATACAAGAGATGGAGAAGATCCAGTGAGTTTCGGCACAGAATCGTGTATTCGGCGTCAAAGTTGCGGAGATGGTTAACAATTTCGAACGGCTGAAGAAAGGCGTTGTATGCTATATATCACGGAGAAAGTTAGTGTTAAAGCTCCGAGAGCGTACTTTCGAAGAAGAGTTGCGCAATATATAGTTACGCCCTCATGTGTCTAGCGAGATGAAAAAAGTAAACAAATCAAAGAAGTTTATCGACAGTCTTTGTTTTTTCGAACAGGATAGAGGAAAGATGGTAGTGGTACCAAGATACCCTCCGCCACAGACGTTAATATGGCTGCCGAATATAGACATCGATGCATGGCTTAAGGGTTTCGTAAACAATGATTTGAAGATGAAGTTTGTAAGTAGGCTGTTTAGGTTTTCTTATTGGTAACGCCGCTTAGCGCTCGGTATGAAAAATCACTGGCTGTGCTGTGCGCAGTGTGTGTTTAGTTTGCATTGTTGTCTGCCATTGTAGTGTCGGGCAACGGCAGCTGGATGCTAACAGCGCGTAGCGTTGCGCAGTTGGAGGTGAGCCGCCAGCAGTGGTGGACGTGGGGAGAGAGATGGCGAAGTTTTGAAATTTGTAAGAATTGGTGTCATGAACTGCTATATATATTATGACTAGTGAGGTAAATACATTGTTTGTTCTCTATTAAAATCTTTCATTTGCTAACTATGCCTATCAGTAGTTAGTGCCTTCAGTAGTTTGAATCTTTTATTTAGCTGGCAGTAGTGGCGCTCGCTGTATTGCAGTAGTTCGAGTAACGAAGATTTTTGTGAAACATATAGGTTAATGTTAGTCAGGGCCATTCTTTCGTAGGGATTTTTGGAAGTCAGATTGCGTTGCGCTAAAAACTATTGTGTGTCAGTTTAAGCACAGTCTTGTATAATTGTTCTTAGGGGACGTTTCAAGTTGACAAGAACACTTGTTGTTCACATTGTCAGTCACTGTACAGTGCACAGCAGATGGTACTTGTCACAAATATTAGCCACTTTCTATTTTCAGAACATGGAGCGAAGAAAAATTGTCTGTCCCCCTCGGTGTCCGCCATAAGTGGTCTTTGCTTCCTGCCACGATCGTTACGCGAGTTTCATGATGGAGACAGAAAATCAGTGCACAACCTCCTTCCAGTACTCGCGTTCCAAATTTATCCTCAGAGTTTCACTAGAATATCGATTTCCTTCTACATACTCCTGGAAATAACCACTACCGTATGGACTGTATTGGCCTGTTCTGATACTGATTCCAAAATCTCGGGCAGTATTCTACAAATGGTCACGATAGCCTCTAGTGTGTGACGTCTGTATCAGATAGACTGCACTTTCCAAGAAACGTTACGCTAGTTATGACAGTTTCATCGTTCAGATACTTTAAGAATATAACGCGGTACAGAAGTTAACCACTAATCGTATGATCGGGGAAACTATCGCACTCTCTCTCTCCTTGTTGGGACCGAGCGATGCGGCGCAGTGGTTAGCACACTGGAGTCGCATTCGGGAGGACGACTGTTCAAATCCCCGCCCGCCCATTCCCATTTAGGTTTCCCGTGATTTCCCTAAATCGCTTAAGGTAAATGTTAGGATGGTTCCTTTGAAAACGGCGCAGCCGATTTCCTTCCCCATCATTTCGGCATCCGAGCGACTACCACTTCTCTAAATCCTCATTGTTGACGAGATGTTAAACTCTAATATTCCTTCCTTCTTTCCTTGTTATGGTCATTATCTTAAATTTATTCATATTTAGAGAGAGCTGACATTCAGTCCAGTAACACGTACTATGTTACAAGAATAAAGTGATGATTCCTGTAGACAATGTCGCCAGCGAATCACATGACAGTGCTAGTCTCCTGACTCACGGATCATTTCGCGGCGAGTGTCAGCATACGCTCACGAATGCAATAGTTGAAGAGCTTGCAAGTGACTACGCCCGTTTTCGCCACTACTACACCAAATAAAACTTGCAAATACGACGCGATGCAATAAGAAAGCTCTGGCAACTGGGGTGGATACAGTGGAACCACGTTCCGCGGGGTAACCTGAGGAAGAGGGACTATGATAATTCCACAACAGCACTTTCCTTACGAATGATGCAACTTTATCATGACACTCGAGCGTTTCATTACGTTTTAAGCAGAGGTCCAACTAGGTGGCGGTCATAATTTCCGTTCATGCATTAACAAGTCTGATTCGCGCACGTATGTTGTATTTTGTTTTTGTTCTGTGTCGAAGCGCACAGTGAAGTGGCTTTGGACACTGATGCGGAGGCTGTCGGCTGATGGCTACTGTCATGATCATCTATGGAGAGTGGTTGAAGGATGGTGAAACCACTAATAGACAACAATATGTTTGACACTCACGCCTCATCAAAGACCGTTCGGCGCACGTTGTTGAACATGAGGACTGCGCTGGAGACAACCTGTGCGTGTTCCCTAAATCACCCAACGACATAGAGCCAGTTAAGATTGCAGGGGGCAACGGATCATGGACTTTGGACCGTTTGGACCGTTAACAATGGAAACTTTACGCCAGTGCTTGCTACACCAGGACGATGGCCGTGTAAGTACACGCTGCCATCTATCCGAACGGCTGCAGTGGGGATAGTATAGTACTGTTGTTGTTGTGGTCTTCAGTCCCGAGACTGGTTTGATGCAGCTCTCCATGCTACTCTCTCCTGTGCAAGCTTCTTCATCTCCCAGTACCTACTGCAACCTACATCCTTCTGAATCTGCTTCCTACGATTAATAAAACATTAAATGCGGAAGGATGTGAACACATTACACAATATTGTGTACTGCGTTCAGATGATTCATTGTGTCAACGTGACAGGGGACGCTGTCACAAAGCAGAATCTCAGGCTGTGGTTTACTGGACAATAACACCATTTCTCGACAAACGTTTGGAAACGTCACTGAAAGCGTCCCCGACGGAGTTCAAGCCCTCGTAAAGGCGAAGTGTAGACACACAGCTCATAGGTGTCCACTCTACACTCGAAACCAGTTGCCAGTCTTGCCATCAGACCGATATTTATTTGAGATCTGTGATTTGTACCGGATAAAATTACCTCGAAAACAACTGCGTTTGAAGCGAAGTGTCGGAGACTGCAACTGAGATATTACTCGGAGACACGAATAGCAGCGATGCTATTGTACTCCGCTGCTGCACTCACAGTAATACGTCAGTGTGTAGACGATTCTCCGTCCGGGATAACGAACTGCTTCCTGCCTGTTACCAGCTTGTTGATCTAGTTGCAAACTTAGTTAAAGATTCCAGAGGAAGGAACTATTATGAGGATAATCCCAAAAGTAAGGTCTCCTATTTTTTATAAGTACCTAGACCTGTTTATTTCTACAATGGTTTGCACCAGTTTACAGCTGGAACATTTAGCTATTTTTGGACACAATCACCATATCTGTCGATGCATTTTTGTAGCAGCTGTGGCCGTTTTTGTATGCCCACGTCATTCATACCAGCTCGCCGCCGCGCTGTTCAGAAAGTTATGAACCTTTCCTTTCACCTCGTCGTCGGAGCTGAATCACTTTCCGGCCAAATGTTCTTTTAACCTGGAGAACATGTGATAGTCACGGGACTTTAGGGTGGGTGGGTGATTATGTTCCGCTGAAACTGTAGCAGGAGAGCAGCGGTTTGCCGAGCGCTGTGTGGGTGAGCGTTGTCATGGAGAATGTGTACGCCATTGCTCAACATTCCTCTTCTCCGGTTCTGTATTTCCCGTTTGAGTTTCTTCAGAGTCTCACAGCACCTGTCAGCGTTAATTGTGGTCCCAGTTATTCAGCCACGACGACGAGGTTAAAGAAGAGGTTCATAACTTCAACAGCATGACGGCAAGCTGGTATGACATGGGCGTACAAAAACTGCCACAGCGTCTACAAAAATACATCGACAGAAATGGTGGTTATGTCGAAAAATAGCTAAATGTTCAAGCTGTAAACTGATGTAAACCCTTGTAGAAATAAACAGAGTCTAATACGCCAGTATAACGGCGTGAGTTAAAACGACATTTCCGGGAGTGGGAGGTACACCGGCTCCGCGTGGAATCCGCCCGGCGCATTAGTGATGAAGGTCTCAAATGGCTGCGAGCACTATGGGACTTAACTTCTGAGGTCATCAGTCACCTAGACCTAAAACTACTTAAACCTAACTAACCTAAGGCCATCACACACAACCATGCCCGAGGCAGGATTCGAACCTGAGACCGTAACAGTCGCGTGATTGCGGACTGAAACGCCTAGAACCGCTCGGGCACCGTGGTCGGCGATGAAGGTCTGTGTGCCAGGCAGCCGGGATGTGGCTTTTTGGGTTTCCCACACCCCACCATGTAAATACGACTGACAATCAGGCACTGCCTGAGTTACATGATCCGAAAACATTTCAAAAAATTTTCGTACACTTACACATGAATTACACTGCACGCAGACATTTGGGGGTGCTCACATTGTCACTCGGAGTGGCCTCGCGGCTAGAGGCGTCATGTCACGGACTGCGCGGCCTCTCCTCGTGTGTGTGTGTGTGTGTGTGTGTGTGTGTGTGTGTGTGTGTGTGTGTGTGTGTTGTTCTTAGCATAAGTCAGTTTAAGTAGTGTGTAATTCTAGGGACCGATGACCTAAGCAGTTTGGTCCCTTAGGAATTCACAAACATTTGAACATTTGTTCACATTACGTCCGTTGGGTAGGTAACGGGGTGGCGACAGGAAGCGGTTCATAGCTTCCTGAACAGCATGACGGCGAGCTGGTATGACATGGGCATACAAAAACTGCCACAGCGTCTACAGAAATGCATCGACAGAAATGGTGATTATAACGAAAAATAGCGAAATGTTCAAGCTGTAAACTGATGTAAACCATTGTAGAAATAAACAGCTCTATGTACTTATAAAAAAAATAGATCTTACTTTTGGGATTACCCTCGTACACTCCTGGAAATTGTAATAAGAACACCGTGAATTCATTGTCCCAGGAAGGGGAAACTTTATTGACACATTCCTGGAGTCAGATACATCACATGATCACACTGACAGAACCACAGGCACATAGACACAGGCAACAGAGCATGCACAATGTCGGCACTAGTACAGTGTATATCCACCTTTCGCAGCAATGCAGGCTGCTATTCTCCCATGGAGACGATCGTAGAGATGCTGGAACGGCTTGCCATGCCATTTCCACCTGGCGCCTCAGTTGGACCAGCGTTCGTGCTGGACGTGCAGACCGCGTGAGACGACGCTTCATCCAGTCCCAAACATGCTCAATGGGGGACAGATCCGGAGATCTTGCTGGCCAGGGTAGTTGACTTACACCTTCTAGAGCTCGTTGGGTGGCACGGGATACATGCGGACGTGCATTGTCCTGTTGGAACAGCAAGTTCCCTTGCCGGTCTAGGAATGGTAGAACGATGGGTTCGATGAAGGTTTGGATGTACCGTGCACTATTCAGTGTCCCCTCGACGGTCACCAGAGGTGTACGGCCAGTGTAGGAGATCGCTCCCCACACCATGATGCTGGGTGTTGGCCCTGTGTGCCTCGGTCGTATGCAGTCCTGATTGTGGCGCTCACCTGCACGGCGCCAAACACGCATACGACCATCATTGGCACCAAGGCAGAAGCGACTCTCATCGCTGAAGACGACACGTCTCCATTCGTCCCTCCATTCACGCCTGTCGCGACACCACTGGAGGCGGGCTGCACGATGTTGGGGCCTGAGCGGAAGACGGCCTAACGGTGTGCGAGACCGTAGCCCAGCTTCATGGAGACGGTTGCGAATGGTCCTCGCCGATACCCCAGGAGCAACAGTGTCCCTAATTTGCTGGGAAGTGGCGGTGCGGTCCCCTACGGCACTGCGTAGGATCCTACGGTCTTGGCGTGCATCCGTGCGTCGCTGTGGTCCGGTCCCAGGTCGACGGGCACGTGCATCTTCCGCCGACCACTGGCGACAACATCGATGTACTGTGGAGACCTCACGCCCCACGTGTTGGGCAATTCGGTGGTACACCACCCGGCCTCCCGCATGCCCACTACACGCCCTCGCTCAAAGTCCGTCAACTGCACATACGGTTCACGTCCACGCTGTCGCGGCATGCTACCAGTGTTAAAGACTGCGATGGAGCTCCGTATGCCACGGCAAACTGGCTGACATGACGGCGGCGGTGCACAAATGCTGCGCAGCTAGCGCCATTCGACGGCCAACACCGCGGTTCCTGGTGTGTCCGCTGTGCCGTGCGTGTGATCATTGCTTGTACAGCCCTCTCGCAGTATCCGGAGCAAGTATGGTGGGTCTGACACACCGGTGTCAATGTGTCCTTTTTTCCATTTCCAGGAGTGTATTTAGAATACACGAATACCATGTCAAGACACTGTGTGCTGTGAGGAGGATTCCTTGAGCCTGTTCGCTGCGGTGCTGTGTGGAGTCTCAGTACTACTAACGAGTTGTGACACACGAGTCATTATTGAAAGCCAGTATGGGAGTCAGGTGTTTCCAGTATTTTTGTGCGGCCGGCTACGTGCCCGCAGGGTGGGGGGGCGAGGTGAATGGCGGCCGCGTGGCGTCCTGATGTCCCGCTTTGTAGTGTCGGCCAGTCCGGCGCTTCCTGCGTCCTGGACACAACGCCGCCTCCTCCCTGAATACCGAGTAGCGGAGTCGGCGCCGCACGGGGGACCCTCGCTTTGCCGACCCCTCCATTCGACGCAGCTCCCCAAGCGAACAGCGGCAGAGGCTACTCACTTCCGCCTGTGTCACTTCCGTAAGTTAGTGCTGTCAATACGGAAGTACAACGTGGACGTTACATGCGACAGTAGAGAGTTGTTCTGAACAATGGAAACGTACATATTGGGCATAAGGAGGACGGAGAGAGAAGCGCACACACACACACACACACACACACACACACACACACACACACACACACACATTTGTCAGCGTCCTATGTAGACATTCAATGGACATCATTTAGTTCCAATGTTATGGACGTAGACGAACCATATACAGAGTTTAATCTGGTACTAACTCGCGCTCTCAAGAAGTACCGAGGAACTATAATTAAAATGCAGCTACTCACAGACGTCCAATGTGGACTGTAATTATCGTATGACTGGGAAACGAGGTATACATTCTAATGCGTTAAGGTGGAACCGATTTATGCAAGTAAAATTATTATTTCCAATTCTGGCCACTAGATGCGCAAGTGGCTCTGTAAAATCAAGAAAGACGTATAGAAAGATGGATTAGGGACGGGACGTGAGGGGGAAAAAAGGTCGAAGAAGAGAAAAACGTATAGTGCTGATTTTATTATTAACCGATGATCAAAAAATTTGTTCAATACGGGCACAGGAGACATAAAGATGCCATACAGCGCCGGATTTGTGCCTAGTGGCCAAAATTGGAACTTTTTTTCGGCGTAAACTGGTTCTTCAACGCTTCTGCATTTCTACCATATTTCGCTATCATTGATACAGCTTTCATTTGGCTTCTGCAAGTAGCTGGACTTTATTTATGACCATCGAGTATGTGCCGAGTATGTGAATTAAGGACAGAAAAGACCCACAGTGACTTAATAACAAAATTCGGAAATTGCTGAGGAAACAGATTCTGTTGCACTATTTGTTAAAAAAAAGTCGTGTAAAGGAGGACAGGCAAAAGTTAGTCCTAATCCGTGCGCCTGTAATAAGATCAGTGCGCGAAGAAACAACTACCACCGTCATACCTCAGCAGAAGATCCTGTCGAAAATCCGAAAAAAATTCTGCTCCTAATAAAAAGATTAATTGGGCCAAAGGCTTCTTTATACCCAGCCATTCATGTCCAATGTGGTGTGGCAAAAGAAGACAGCAAAAGGAAAGCTGAAGTTTTAAGTTTCGCGTTTAAAAAATCGTTCATGTACGAGGTTCGTAGAGACATCGTTTGGCCGTTGCGCAGACTTATGTATGGAGGACATAGTAAGAGCCTTCCCTGATCTTGAGAAGCAACTGACAGAATTGAAGACAAATAAGTCCTAGTTCGACTTTACAGAGCGTACACTACGACAATGGCCCCTACTTAGCTTGTTTTATTGTGAATCTCTCGTCCAGCGCAAGAAGTGCAGGCCACTCTCGCATATAAGAAGGGTAAAAGAACGGTCGCCCAAAAATACAGACCAACATCCTTAACAGCGGTTTGCTAAAGAATTATTAAGCATATTCTAAACTCGAATATAATACATTTTCTTGAGACATAAAAGCTTCTGTCCGCAAATCACCAGGCGTTTAGAAACTGTTTGCCCTTTGCTCGCATTCTGTCTTGCGAACCGTCGATGAAGGGAATAACCAGACTCCATATTCCTAGATTTCCGGAAACGTTTCACATTGTATCCCAATGCAGACTGCTAACGAATGTCTTAACTTACAAATTAGGTTCCCAGAGATGTAAGTGGCTCAAAGACTTCTTGAGTAATAGAACGCAGTACGTTGCCCTGGACGGCTGGTTTTCTTTAGTGGCAAAGATATCGTCGGGAGTGCCCCAGGGATGTGTGTATGTTAGGACCACTCTTGTTCATTTTTATACATTAATGAAATGACGGGTGGGGGGTGAGCAGCAAACGGAGACTATTTGCTGATGATGCTTTACTGCACAGGAAAGTCTCCGAGTATCTTTAGGGGGATAAGGGATGATTTGGGAGGTATTGCTATTTGGTGTGATGAATGGCAGAAAAAATGTAAGATAATTCAGATGAGCAGGGAAAACAACCGTGTAGTGTTCGAATACAGTACTAGTGATGTCACGTGTACACTGTCACGTCGGTTAAATATCTAGGCGTAATGTTGCAAACCGATGTGAAATGGAAAGAGCGTGTATGGTCAGTAGTAGAGAAGGCGTGTTTTCGACTTCGATATATTGGGAGAATTCTAGGAAAGTGTAACTCATCTCTAGAGGACACCTCCCATAGAATTTTGGTGCTACCCATTCTTGACTACTGCTAGACTGTTTGGGAACCGCTTCCGGTCGGATTAAAGGAATACAGTGCAGCAATTCAGAGGCTGGCTACTAGATTCGTTACTGGTAGGTTCGATCAACTGGCAAGTATTGCGGAGGAGTTTCATGGACATCCGAGGGAATTCCTGGATGGAAGACGACAATCTTTTCCGCGAAACATTATTGAGAAAATTTAGGGAACTGGCATTTTCGGCTAACTGCAGAACGATTCCACTACAGTAAACATATATTTCGCGAAGGGAAACGGAGACTAGATAAATCAGGGCTCGTTAAGGGCATAAAGAAAGTCGTCTTTCCCTCACTCCAATTGCAAGTGGAACGGGATAAGGAATGACTAGCAGTGGTATAACGTAGTGTCCGCCGTGCAAAGTATGGTTGCTTACGAAGTATGTACTCGTATTTAGATGTAAATGTGGTGAGTAATTAGCGAGACGAAGTTACGATAGATGGAGCAAGGAGTTTCCGTGTTGGATTCCTCGTGATCAGTTATGCGACGTCAGAACTCGCCCCTCTTTACGTTCATCTCCCGTTACTTAACCTGACAGTTCGTCGTGAACTGATGAAGGGACCTTACTCTTTGATTTCAGAATAATTCGTAGAACTGCGCTAGAAGCTGTTTCTTCCAACGACCGAAAGGGATATTAGAGTTTTCGACCCGACGACTTCGTGCCAGTTAGGGACATCGCACGATTTCAAATTGGACACGGCGGTACCAGAAGAGTGGTGCCATTTTCAGACGAACCATCTCAGCATTCACATTGACTGAGCAGCAGAAACTTAAATGTTATTGCTTGAAAAAGGGTCTGAGCCGTGCTGCTTCTGCAAAACTGTTAGTTTCCAAACGACGGCGCCACATCGTTCGCTGCGTAAAATTCTGTCCTTTTTTGGGGCGAGGACACTTTGCTTTTGCTAGAAGTGCGCTTCGAATCGAGGCATATGAACAGGCGTGTTGGTCTGACATGGACTAATAGCTTTAGCAGCAGATATTACATTCCCACAACTGTATAAGACACAGGATTACATTTTATGTTCATATTAGGGTATATTTCGTAGAAGAACGACAATCTGTGTTTGTCACCCCGAATTCCTTACACTGCCATGGTCAGACATCAGACATCTGTAGGAGGAAGAATGACGTTATTCGACTTTCCTGGAACTTAAGCTTTTGAAATGTCAACTACGCTCAACTTGGGGAGAAGCTAGTGATACTAGGTGCTTACTGTGAAGTGACGTCAGAATGGCGTGTCACTCGATGCGACCATTAGAGTCGATAGCAGTCGACCCAACAAGCCACGAGTAACATTGGCATTAGCTCCTCCTGTGTGTGAACGGACACTCGAAAATAGCGACACATTCGTTAAAAAAAAAAAATAAAAAAATAAAAAAAGCTACTCATTTCACTCGAAGTTATGTAATCCTTCCTCTCTTAATCCGATTGAAGTCGGAAAATCGAACAAACTAACTCCTGAGAGAGACCGTTTTTATATGTAAGTAACATTGAATGTTGCATGCTATACTTCCGTTATTTTGCATGCTATACTTCCGTTATGTTGCATGCTATACTTCCGTTACATTAGTAAGAGATTTCCAGACTCTGTTACAAACACGAAGATGAAAATGATATATATTAGAAAATAGTAGGATGCAGACGTACTTACATCGACTACAGAACTTAACGCCCTGATCACCTGACCACAGTCAACACACAAAACAGTCAACAGCGACTTTCATCTCAGGACCTTCTGAAAACTGTTACCTCCGATGTGCCATTAACTGACGTTTAATTATAACTAAGCGTACCAATAGCGATATATTTGTGATACACTGTTAGTGTGTCATTGTCTCGAAATGACATACTCGCCATAACACGCAAACTGTATTATTAAAAGAACAAAAAAAAAAAAAAAAAACGGTAAAATCCAATATGGAGTCTCCAAAATTCTCCCCCTATCGACTGCTGTCTACTTTCGTAGTTGCATCTAGTGACAGTCAGTTTGACGTCGCTTCAGAGTAAGCTTTCAGAGACGTCAGCTTGTCCCATTCAACTTTTTGCCTGTAACCTCCCCCTTGAAGAAATTTGAGCTGTTCTGTAGTATTCTAGCGCTAATTAAAACAGTTTCGGATTCGCACAGATTAACTCAAGAGTGAAAAAGGCGAGCGTTTTGTAAGTTGCACCTCATACATCGACTGAGATGTGTCCATCATGTAAACAAAAGTATTTGCACAAATGTGTATTTTTTACCATATATCGTGCGTTGTAAGAGCTAAGAAACGTCAGTGGACCGTTACGTGTGTGAACATTTGCGAAAGGTACTTTTTATCTGTATATGGTTTTACTTTCGAAAAATCTGTGATTAGTGTATACTCACGCCATAATGACGACATGGAACGAGTGATAGAACTCGTAATGGAAGACAGTTTGTAACCAGAAAAGTTCTGAAGATCAGAAGATGATTAATGCGATAGCGGCAATAAAAATTTTTTTTAGAGCTAAAAATATGAATCGCTCTTTCCATTTATTCAATATGTGGAACTTCAGCCATATTTATCTTACCAGCCATATCTGCTGAAAACTCGTCTCATGTGGAAATATCTAATATCAGTGTGGGATCTGCGACGCCCCCCCCCCCCCCCCCCCACACACACACATATACACATGTAGAGGTGCTATGTAAGAAAAGTAAATGACGTTTGACACGACTGTTTTTTAGTTATAACTGGCGACGGTATAAACAACGTATTTCCTGTTCCCTACTGTCCCGGCTTATTCTGCCGGCGTTTTTCTAGCACGTTTCGCGTGTACGAGTGGCTAGCATTAATAACGCAGCTTTTTTCGTGTCCTCGGTCTATGAGTTAAAAAGTCCAAGTGTTAGTACATGCTCCGTGTCCCTGCAAATATCGTACAGTAGTTTGAGCACGAGAGATGCACGATGCGTCAAATGCTGTCTTCTGCAAAATTCAGCGAATCCCGGAAGCAGTTTATCGATTCACGCCGGGCTTTCTTTCGAGAAACGTAGCTACAGAAAATTTCCTTTGTGACCAGCACGCTTTTCTCGAGGTCGCGTAGCTACTACGCAGAAGATTTCCCTCCCGGTCCAGTGGCTATAGATTCTGAAGGACGTATTACCTGGTCCTGTAACGCGCAGGCGACCTCGTTGGGTGGTGACGTTCGAGAGCAAGCGTGCGCTATGATTCCGATAATGAGTGAAACTTTTTGACTTATCTGTAACACTAAATGACTATACTGGAACCAGGAACCAGAGCAGGTTGTCTATCTAACGGCTTCCAGGGGCAATAAGAACTGGATTTTCAGTATTTCGCGCAATTATTGGCCGAATTTACAAATTTTAAATGCTGCCATTATCTACTCATTAAGAACATAAACTCATGTTTAAGAAAATTCTACAGAATAATTCAGGTATTACAGTTACAAATAGTATGTTTGTCTTGGGGCAGAGTAATTGGTGGCGCACAAATACTCTGAGTTAATGCATCCAATATTTGAGAAAGAGAGCATTTAGTGACTTCCAACAAATTTTACACATAATTCAAACATTCACGAAATGTATTCTCGCTGACCCCATAGCCCCTCCAACAAAATGCTGAAAATGGTTCAAATGGCTCTGAGCACTATGGGACTTAATTTCTGAGGCAGTCGGTCCCCTAGAACTTAGAACTACGTAAACCTAACTAACCTAAGAACATCACACACATCCATGCCCGTGGCGGGATTCGAACCTGACTGTAGCGCCTAGAACCGCTCGGCAGCTCCGGCCGGCCAAAATGATGGACAGGTCCTGCAGATAGTATCATCACTTCTGTCTCTAAGCTGGTCATAGATTGCGTTCCAGAAATGAATAGTATAGAGACAAAAGCGATGACACTTTCTTCAGGACCTGGCCATCATTTTGCAGGACAATGCTCAAGCACGTACAGTGCAAGCTGTTACTAATTTGTGACTGATGGGGCTGCTAAATGCTGTACCACCTACTGCACTCCCCTGACTTAAGCCCTCGTAAGTTCTACTCGATTTCTAAACTGAAGGAAACACTTCACGGCATTTTGTTCAGAACTACTACAAATTCGTCAGGCAGTACCGCGCCGCTAGAACTGTCAACACAACTCGCACTGCTAAGAGTATCCTAAGACTCCCACATGGCTGGCAACGTGCTATACACAATGTTGGTGACTGCTCTGAAGGCCAGTAAAACTTTCCGATGACGTATCTACTTTGCACGAGCTGTAAATAAATAGTTGCCACTATTGAATTTCCAGCCCTCGTATGTTCGAAAAGGAGCGGTAAACATTACCGAAATCGACCGACATTCTGCAACCTCATGTGAGTATGACTCGGTACCAGCATCTGAAACGTTTAGTCTGAGGTTGGCTGTGCTACAGTGTGGATCCTCCCCCACCCACCCTGCTCTCCAGACCTCGGTTCGATGCGGCTTCGACCTCATTCCACCACTGAGGAAACCATTGCGGGGAAGGCATTTTGCGAAAGGGTGAATGTCCTCAAGGTATTTAAGTGACAGGTGGCACACACTGATCGCGTTGCCAATGGCATTCAGCGCATTCCCCGTCTCTGGCAAGTCTGTGTATGCACTGGAGCACTATTTTGAAGCACAGTAATTGATTTTGATTCATTTTTGTTCCATTTGTACCCGTGCACAATAAATTTACACAAGGTTATCCAATGCGTGTGTTTCATTTCAGCTTTCACCATGATCTCCTGTACTGGAATTGTGTTTTACGTTGGCATTCAGATACCCACTGCCGTGTTGGCTCAGTGCACATCGTGGAATTCTCATGTTGTTGCATTATGGGAAGATATACCACAGTTGCCATGACTTAAGGAATGATCCTCGTATATGTAAAATAGTGTTTTCACTCTGCCACTCTGCAGGAAACACGAGAGCTTTCCGTAAAAAATAAGAGTAATCAGACAAAATCTTTGGGCTGCTTCGACACTGTGTATTACTTTCTTGAACGAACGTGCGAAATCGATGTTATCCTCTCTTGCCGTTTAAATCTTTTTCCATCTAGCACACATTTCATATCTGCAATAGACGTCTAGTGTGTAGTTGAACATGTGACAGCGGTAAGTGACGTAGCAGGCAAAAGACCTTTCCGCTGACAAAACTTGTTAAAGGGGAGAAGCAAGTATGCACTGTCCGACCTTCGAATGAGCAACTAGTATTTCTGCAGACAAGAAGACTGTAAACTGCAGAGGGAGAAATACCCGCTAATTGCCTAAAGATTGCAGAGAAAATTAAGTTGTTGTGTGTACTCTCGCGTGAAGGGTCACTGCCCATCACACCAGCGGGCATTAAAAGTGCGTTTCGGCAGCAGTAAACATAACACGAAAGAAGCCGAGGCGACTTGCAGTGTTTTATGGCTTCCTGGGAAAGGTCACTCCTTAACAAGCAGTACGCCAGGCCAGATAAGAGTATCCGCTGATACGCCGTCAGCTGTGGGTTGAGGAGGCAGTGCCGTACAAAGAATTCGTCTTGTAGCGGTGAGGGCGGAAAAACTGAAGTCAAGCTGCAGCATGAAAAGAGATTGCTTTTCTGCAGAACATCCCCGTTTCGACAGCTACAGTATTTGTCTCTAAAAACCGGTTCATTTTGTCATATATCTTGTGTCCGTAATAATGGAACTCCTAATTAACATTACATTATCCACGAGAATGCAAGATTGCATGAGTTTCATTTTTGACGTAGTTGATTTGTGGAATTTGAGAACGTGTCGTGCCCCAAGAAATAAATTTGACAAGAAGTACACAATGCTTACTGTATCTCATACATTTGACAGTTATCCAGGCATACTTTTTGAAAGTAGATTACTGCTATGCCTTAAATGCACGCCTCTGGTCAGGTCGTTAAATCAAATAGGGGCAATGCAGTGGTCGGCCTATTAACGAATAACCAAATAGGAATGCAGGTGCGTTACTATGGATAATACAGCGAACGCATTGTCGCGGCTAAGACAGGAACGAAGCCAACACCCATCACAAAAGTTCACTTTCATATGACACCTAGCTCCACAGGTGACGAAGAGATCTAAAATATGATTGATGAGATAAAGGAATTATTCCGATCATTAAGGGAGATGAAAATTTAATTTTGATCTATGACTGGAATTTGGTATCAGGAAGAGGAAGAGATGGCAAAATACTATGCAAACATGGGCTGGGAGAAATGTATGAAAGAGGAACTCGCCTGGTAGAATTCTGAAGACAGCATAATTTAAGCCTAAAGGTTTCTTGAAACTACTGCAACAAGTCACCTTTGTTAAAGTGATTTCAAGAAAGCTTATTCATCGCACTCGCAGTGCTCTTCATCCATAATCGATAAAAGTTTTATTATTCAGTCCTTGCTAAGACTTGGTTTAAGGTCATAAAAGTAAATTGTACACGTGGAAAAGACTGGAGGCAACGAAAGGCTTCAGACGGATTGTACATAGAATGGTAAGACAGATTTCGAAACCAGATTTTAAAGTATAAGATATTATCAAGGGGCAGATGTGGATTCTGGTCGTAAATGATTCTGCACTGCATAATAAAAGTGATGAATCTGCAAAAAGGTAGGAGATGCACTAGATTAAACCTGTCTAAACTTAAGGAATCCTACATTTTTGGGGAGGAGTATTAGGCAATGTTGGACTGAAACGGGGGAAAGGAATAGAATAGTGAATAAAAGATGAATACGTAGCTGTGAGAGAGGGAATATGGAAAGCACGAACATCACGCAGGTAGAAAGACAATGGCTTATAGAAATGCGTGGATAACACACACACACAAAATCAAATATTTGTAAGCACTATGGGACTTAACAACTGAGGTCATCAGCCCCTAGACTTAGAACTACTTAACCCTAACTAACCTAAGGATATCACACACATCAATGCCCGAGGCAGGATTCGAACCTGCGACTTTAGCAGCATCGCGGTTCCGGACTGAACCGCCTAGAACCACTCGGCCACCGTGGCCTGCATGTGGATAGCACAGGCGGTATTGAATTTAGTTGAATATGGACCATAATATAAAAATGGAGGAAATGAAGCAGGCGAAAGGAAATACAAAAAGTGTAAAATAGCCAATCAGGAATTGCTAGAGAACAAATGCAAGGCTGTATAGAAGAATGCATAACAAGGGCAAAGATAGATCCCACATAGAGGAAAATTAAACAACATGGAGAAAAGAGAAGCAGCTGCTTGAGTATGAAGATATTAGACGGGCAAGCCAGTACTAAGCGAAGGAGGGAGTCCTGCAAGGGGGAATGAATACATAGAGGGTCTATACAAGGGAAAGATATTTAAGCTCAATACACGCCCAGACGAGAAAAAAGGTCGCGCCACCGAGGAATTACCGGAATGGGACGGAAATTGGTAGGCATAATCCACATCTACAAACAAATGATTACAGTTTCAGGAAAATTGGACGATTTATTAGAGAGAAAGAGATTTACAAACTGAGCAAGTCAGTAGCGCATTGGTCCACCTCTGTCCCTTATGTAAACACAGTCCGATTGGCACTGATTGGCAGAGTTGTTGCACGTCCTCCTGAGGGATACCGTGCCATATTCTGCCAATTGGCGCTTTAGATCGTCCAAATCCCGAGCTGGTTGGAGGTCCCTGCCGACAATGCTCCACACATTCTCGATTGCGGAGAGATCCAGCGACCTTGCTGACCAAAGTAGGGTTGGGCAAACATTAAGACAAGCAGCAGAAACTTTCGCCGCGTGTGGGAGGGCACTTTTTTGCTGAAATCTAAGACCAGGGTGGTTATCCGTGTGCTGTAAGGGTGTTGCGGATGACAACAAATGGGGTACTGCTATGAAAAGAAATGACTTCAGGATGTTGGGACATATGGCGGACCACAACCGGGTCAATGAGATTCCAGGCGGAAGACCTGTCTGGGCTGTCGCCTGCCATATGGCTCAGCAATGTGGAGTGATAGTGTGGAGTGATATTTCTTTTCGTACGAGGACTTCATTCGTGGCATTCTTACAGCACAGCGGTATGTCGACGATATTCTACGCCCCGTTTTGTTACCCTTCATGGCAAGCCATCCTGGGATAAGGCGATAGTTTCCACTGCTTCTCTTCGTGCTAAATGTAAATGTCGTGTGACTAGGGCCTCCCGTCACATAGACCGTTCGCCGGGTGCAAGTCTTTCGATTTCACGCAAATTCAGCGACTTGCGCGTCGATGGGGAAGAAATGAGGATTGTTGGGACAACACAACAGCCAGTTCCTGAGCGGAGAAAATCTCCGACCCAGCCGGGAATCGAACCCGGCCCTTAGGGTGGTCATTCTGTCGCGTTCCGGGAGCGGACCTCTTCGTGCTTCAGAACTGAGAACGTTTGAAGCATTATAGACAGCGCCGTCCAACCCTAAGGCATTTGACGACCTAACGCACCAGTTGGACAGAATTTGGCACGGTATCCCTTTGTAAGATCTCAAACAACTCTACTAGTTCAAATGGTTCAAATGGCTCTTGAGCACTATGGGAATTAACTGCTGTGGTCATCAGTCCCCTAGAACTTAGAACTACTTAAGTCTAACTAACCTAAGGACATCACAAACACCCATGCCCGAGACAGGATTCGAACCTGCGACCGCAGCGGCCGCCCGGTTCCAGACTGTAGCGCCTAGAACCGCTCGGCCACTCCGGCCGGCATCTCTACTAGTGCCAAGCCGAATAAGTGCTTGTACAAGGTGGACCTACACGTTATTGAATAGCTCGCTTTGTGAATCTCTTTCTCTTGAATAACTCATCCAGTTTCTGTGAAATTTTAATCATTTGTTTGTCTGTAGATGTACATAACATCTATAAATTTCCGTCCCATTCGAAAAATTCCTTCGCGGTGCTTCGCTGCTTTTTTTGTCAACTGTATTATGGATGAGAAGATGAGATAGGAGATTTAATACTGCTAGAATAATTTGACAGAGCACTGTAAGACCTCGGTGGAAACAAAGCCCTTGTCGTAGACGGCATTAGCTAAGAATTAGAGAGGTGCTTGGGAGAGCAAGCCACGACAGTTATTCCACCTAGTACACAGACAAACAAGACGGGAGAAAGTATCCTCAGGCGTCAGGAACGATGTAACAATCCCATTTCCAAAGAAGGGCTGCAATGACAGGTGTGACTACTATCGAACCATAAGTTTAACAAGTCATAGCTGCATAATGCCGACAGGAATTATTTTCAAAGAATAGAAAAAACTATCAGACGCCGACATCGCCGTAGATCTGTTTGAGTTCCGGACAAATGTAGGAACAAGCGAGACAGTACTGACACTACGACATATAGGATAGGTTGAAGAACAAGAAATCTACGTTTGTAATTATTAAATTTAGAAAACACGTTTGATAACGTTGATTGGACTACACTAGTTGGAAGTCTGAAGGTAGCTGGGATAAAACACAGGGAGCAAAATTGTATCTAAAACTCGCTGTTATAAGGGTCGATGACATGAAATGGAATCCGTACTGAAAGGGGTGAGAGAGAGCTACAGCCAGTTGGTGGTCTCGAGTCACTGACGTCCCATACCTTCAAGATTCCGTGAAAAGATTACCTAACGATACACAACTGTGGGTGAGAACCTTGTCAAACAAACAAAAACAGTGGAGAGTTTGGAAATGTTAATAAAAAGCACCAAAGCTATATTTCGCGCACTGCACGGATCAGCATCCCTGGCACATGCGTGTGACAGCTGAGGAGAACCTTTCTGAATGAGAAATAACTTGAGTGTAAGAGTTGGCCTTATCTGTAGAGGACTCCCAACAGTGTCAGTTTAAACCCATCCACTCCCCCGTCCCAAACTTCCGGTGCTTATCTGAGGCACTTCAGCGGGTTGTGTGTACTTTTCAGCGATAAGTAATCTGGTTTCCGAAACAGAGTCCAGCGAGGGAGCTGTTTAGTTCCACGCCGTCTTCCGACGGTGTATTCGTTAAGTAGTGGGAAGGCTGTTGAGATCTGCCTCTGATAATTAATGCAAGTTTCAGTGACCCTGTTCCTATGATAGACGGTTTTTTAAAGGAGAGGTAATTAATGCTATTAAGCTCACATAGCGTGCGTTTCAGGCTAATGTTCGTAAGACCTGTTTATATCACATTCTAATTTTTGACATAAGCAACATTCCAAAACAAGCTCATCTTAATTAATCTGGCAGGGTTCTCTAAACACTCGTTTTAGACTTACTACACGGAAGTGGATTTCAAACACATACTTCAGTAGTGGATATTTGGGGTCGGAGATGGAAGCGGGTTTTGCCCGATGCCGGCCGTGGTAGCCGAGCGGTTCTAGGCGCTACAGTCTGGAACCGCGCGACCGGTACTGTCGCAGGTTCGAATCCTGCCTCGGGCATGGATGTGTGTGATGTCCTTAGGTTAGTTAGGTTTATGTAGTTCTACGTTTTAGGGGACTGATGACCTCAGATGTTGAGTCCCATGTGGCTCAGAGCCATTTGAACCTTTTTTTTGCCCGGTGGAGCTTCCGCCCGGCTTCTTCCCCATCCCTAAATTAAACAAGTCGCACTTCCTTACACCTGAAATTCTTCTCTACGGTATTTGAGTACTTGTACTTAGGTTCCGAATTTTCAGTTCCTGCATACGTGGCCGAACGAGTATGGGTCCACGATACTATGACATGTTATCAATTTGTCGCCAGTCGCTACAGCCTTTATTGTCAGTGGATGAATAATGGTGATGCGGCTGCGTCTTTATTTAAGCAGCTCTTCTTTTGGCCTCACGAGGCTGAATGGAGACTTTTTGAGACTTCCATACCTCCAAATAATCCGAGGAGGTAGCGGGAATCGAACCCGCGTCCTTTTGCACCGAAGACAGCGACGCTAATTCATTTTTATATACAAATTAACCTTTTCAGTACTTAAACGTCTCATGAACTCAACCTGAAACTTTACGAGGAGCTGGTTTTCCACTTTCACGGAAACCATTCTCAATTCTCCTACCCATGGTTATCCGATTTATGCCTTCTGTTGGTGCCAGTAGTCTTGTAACATCCCCTTAGAAAAATTAATGAATTACTGTGCTGATAAACATCTTAAGTTATTTGATGTTCAAACAGCTACACACAATATTTTTAGCGCAACGCATCCCTACAAAAGAATGGCCCTGACTAACAATAACCTATACCTTTCATGAATCACTTACCTCACAAAAATCATCGTTACTCGAACTACTGCAATACAGCGAGCTCCAATACTGCCAGCTAAATAAAGGATTCTAACTACTGAAGGCACTAACTGCTGATAGGCATAGTTAGCAAATAAGAGATTTTGATAGAGAACAAACAATGTATTTACCTTAATAGTGTTCCAAAGTCATAATATATACATCAGTCCATGATATCCAATACTACAAATTTACTCTTTCTGATGGACACACGTCTAGATCGTCCGCGCCATCTCTCTCCCCACATCCACGACTGCTGGCGGCTCACCTCCAACTGCGCAACGCTACGCGCTTTTAACATCCAGCTGCCGAACACTACAATAGCAAACAACAATGCAAACTAGCCACAGACAGCACAGTGCACAGCCAGTGACTTTCATACAGAGCGCTACGTGGCGTTACCAATATAAAAACCTAAACAGCCTACTTACAGTCTTCCCCAGTTTAGATTTCAGACTCCAGTTCTGACTCCTGAGTCTCCGGCTTAGATATCCACATCAAGCACATTTATACTTCTGAAGTTGGAACCGCGATCGACCTTGCAAAACGTGTGGGTCTTGTTTCGCCTTTCTACCAAAACTGGACGTTTTCTTCGTCGTGCTCTTACACAAGTGCCAGTCAAGCGGAAGAATTGAACGGTTCGGCTACTTGTACTTATGACACATAATACTGTGCATGACGTTTTCTTTTTATAAAATATCCTGTCCTCGTATCGTAGCGCATGGTGGCGGAGGGGGGTGGGGGAGCGAGAGAGTGAAGGTTGTAGGGTGTAACTCTATCGCCACAATTCTTGTCCCTGGGGACTTTTTACCTGCGCACTTCGCTGCTGCTGTTCTACATTCGCTTGTGCATGTCCTATAACTTATTTTACCGATACTTTAATGTTCACTGAACTTCGTATGGGCCGCGCGACCACTAAGGTCGCAGGTTCGAATCCTGCCTCGGGCATGGATGTGTGTGATGTCCTTAGGCTAGTTAGGTTAAAGTAGTTCTAAGTTCTAGGGGACCGATGACCTCAGATGGTGAGTCCCATAGTGCTCAGAGCCATTTGAACCATTTTGAACTCCGTATGGGCATCCATAAGACAGCGTCACGAGACAACGATACAGTTTTTCTAGCTACATAGTGCTGAACTGGGGCTCTATGCTCTAGTTCTGTGCTATGTAACCAGAGAAACTCTGCCGCTGGCTTGTTGATTATGATGGTGGACAGAGCAACAACTGTGCAGGTGGCTACTTCAGAAAGCCTCGTCATTATAATTATCTCCGAACACTGCTCAGTTTCCGGCTTACGAAATCTTCCAAATAACACACTGTGGCCAAGCAGCAAATTCTGTCCTCATAGACCCCCAATAGTAACTTGTTACTGTATCATACTGTCGACTCATCACAGAAAATACCACATAGCAAATTTTTTCTTCAGTACATATTACTTCTTTGTTTTTCGGCCTTTTTTTCCACATTCGCAGGTAAACAAGCTGTATAGGTTAATTACTGTTGTTGTGAGTGTTTTTTTTTTTCAACTCTAATGAGAGTCTTAATGAGGCCAGATGCGTTTCGGTTTGTTGTGAAACATCTTCCGTGGTCGGGTTGTTCTGTTGTTTTCTGCATTTCTTTTGTTCTTCCACTTGTGTGTGTCGAGTATTCAGCACGCAGCACTTTCGCTGTGCTAAATAATTGCGTTTCTGTGTTGAGAACAACTGCTGTTATCTCGCCATTTTCTGTGTTTTGTTTTGCTATTGCTTTCATTACGTTGAAAATGGATAAGGAACACAACTTGCTGTTCTTCAATATTTGTCTATCATGAAGAATTTTAGACTGATGGAATACGCTGTGTTGTATTGATTGCTGACTTATTTGTTTTATTAGCAACCTGCTCCACTACAATATTTGTAACATTTCTCGTGTGTGTGTGCGTGTGCGTGTGTGTATAGTCTAGCGGGATCGCCAAGCTCATAGTACCCGTCCGACAGACGGGCAATTATAAAGTGTCACATGCTCACACCTCATGAGACACTACAGAGAGGTCTGGTATTTAAACAAGGACACTGGCACTCAGTCTGGTGACGAGGGCCCTAACGCCACCACCTCTACTGCCCTTGCTGACCAAATACTGATAATGAAAAATTTTTCCACCATCGGGATTCGAACCGTAATACTCCCGGGTCGAGCGCCACCGCACGAGCTTGCGTAAGCGACTTCGCCCACGAAGGCGGGTGAAAGATATACTTTGGCCTAAGCACGTGTAATTTTTTTTTTCAACGGAGTAATAATATATGCATATATATGCTTGCAACCAGTTGGTTGTGTTATTTCTCAGTTGAAACTTTCACACGGTTGCTGAAAGACAGCCATATTCAAAACTGGAAGTGTGATTTCGCCACTAATGTTCTGACGACGCACTACACATTTCTTAAGCACCAGGCGACTAAAATAACAATGATTCATAATTGGTATTAGCCAACATACAAATTCCTAGGTGTAACAATTTGTGGGGATTTGTAATGGAATGATGACGTAGTCTCAGTGGGCGGTAATAAGGCACCCAGCGGTTCGGAGCCGGATATTGGTATAACGCAATAAGTCTACAGAGGAGATTGATTACAAAATACTTCTGCGACTGCTATAGAATATTACTCAGATGTATGGGACCTGGGAGCACGAATGGTCACAGGTTTATTAGTCTCGATGAACAGCGTCGCTGAACCCGACTTGCATACACAGTTTCAGGAGTCAGTACTTAGTGATGAATGTAGGAATGTGTTAGAACCGCAAACGCATTGTCTCATTAGAGACCGCGAAGGCATTATTAGTCTCAGACCATACTTCATGCGCATGTTAAACTGTTTTTTTCTGAAGAAAATTATTTTTCATGCAAATCTTCATTAACAACTATATCTAAGATACTATGTCAATAACTTTAGGCCGGTAAATTGATGAGTCTATGCAGTACAGAATGGCGACCAAAATACCGCCTGCGCTGGTTGCATATCCAAACACTTCGCACTATTGAGGGTGAAGTGTAGGCCTGCAATCAAAATGAAACACATATACGTTATCAGAAGTAAATTATCAAAGGTATGAACCTCGAAAATAGTTTCCTGAAATGCGCTTCAAAGTGACGGCCACTTTAAGACAAAGGTACTGTAAGTCGGTCTATTTATTTCTCATTAAACTTAAATAATTAACAAACGTTATGAAAGTGTTTTTTTAGCTTCACCCCAAAATTACAAGTGTCTGTTTCATGAAATCCAAAACTGCATTCAATTTTACCGAGTAGTTTTTCTCCTAATCATGCGAGCCAGTTTGAAAACCGTCGCCTCGAGAAATACGCATTTGAAGTTCGGAGTCGATTTTTGCGTACAGAACTCTAAAATTTTTCAACTTTCGATTAATCTGCTGTTCCCGGGCCATACATTTAACCTTCCTGTTCTTCGAAGATCTCATTTTCTAAAGCATGGGTCGCTCTATGGGCTCGACACTAGTCTGGAACAAGCGCCAGTGTGAACGCATGAGACGTTTCTCATCCCTTTCCGCGGCGAACGAGCATGCCGTGCTGTCGAGAAAGACTCCCATGACTTTCACGTTAGGCATGGCAGCCTCAAATCCGTCGTTAAAAGTGACGCATGTCAGATTGTTAAAAATTTGGAATACTTTTACTCTTGAACATATATGTTTCGGAATATAAGTCCAAGTTAATGATTCAGTGTTTCATTGCTCCTCTGCATACAGGGTACAAAGCATCTCTCTCAGATACTTCTACACAACAGCAATAGCTTCTATAATTTCAATCCTCACTGTTGGAATACGATCAAAAGTATCCAGTGTTCCTTCCATCTCAGCTTACTTTCGTTTACACCAACTTTCAAAACAGTAATCGTGAACTCCTATCATAGTGTCACCATAACCGCGTTTTTCATCTCACTTTTGTAGAAATCATATACACGAGGCATATGGTGTGCAAGTACACCACGTATATCTGTACTTTTCGACCTAGAATGTTGCAACAGCTTTACAGAGAAAGAGATATTGATCGGAGTAACAAACTGCCCAAGCGCCGACAGAGACTAGAGTGGAAGTGAGCACGCTTCTATTATTTTCAGTTATGAAGTGTAATTTCCCGGCGAAATCCTTCTGATCGCATATTCTTAAGGCTATGAGGAGTCAGGCAAAGATCCGAAACCTTAAGATCGGAAAATCCTTTAATTATGGGGCACACGGAGGTATTTAGCAGTTACTCTCTCGCTGCCCCATACACGAATGGAATGGGAAGAAAGACTACTGCTTAGTTCAATGTGACGTGGCTCTGATACCCACTTTAGTGATTTCCCGAGTATAGATTTAGATACACGTTCGTCAGAGAAGGTCACCAGCGGTCTGATTGTTCGCTAATGATATCTTTGACGGAAAGTAACGTTATTGAGTGACCATTAGGAAACGCAGAAGGACCAATGTATTAAATGGAGCAAGATGAAAGAGCGGGAACCTGCCCCCTCCTCGAATCTTGTCTATTGGCTTTGTACTCTTCTCCAATGTAGAAATAACACAGCCAACCGGTTGCAAATAATTACTTAATATTTTTACTTAGTTTTCGACACCTCTAAGGATGTCTTCGTCACAATGAATATCTAAAAGCCTTAATGTTAAATTTTCATTGTGATGAAAACGTGCTTAGAGGTGTCGAAACCTAGGTAAAAATATTAGACAATTATTTGCAACCGGCTGGCTGTGTTATTTCTCCATTGAAACTTACATACGTTTGCTGAAAGACAGCTATGTTCAAAACTGCAAGACTTCTTTTTCATTACAGTATTCTCGCTAATGTCTAGCAACGATTGTCTGCAACACCACTAAACTGTATATTTAACACTGCCAAATCCCATTGTCCATCACTACTCCCTCCTTTTTTTTCTTTCTTTAAAAACTGATTTCCTATTTTTTTCCATTTTGTCAATTATTTGTGTTAATATGCAGAAGGACTTCCTCCCCATAAGTTGTATCGGTAGCGGCAGTTTTAGAGTCCTGAGCCATCTCTGCAAATTTTGTGTCTCTGTTCAATCGTTATTCCCCTCCTACAAATGCTCTGTTGCTGGTGTCTCTCGCATGCAACTGTGAGGTCACGATAAAACGAAATAAGTAATTTTAAGTGTGTTCACATTTCCAACGGTAGAGATGTTGCCTAGGGAAGAGTTTCCAGTTTTCAGTCCCTATTTTACGTAGTCGCTCACCCTTTATAGCTTCGCAAATTGTCCACTTGATACAAAGTTTCTGCAAAAATACACACAAAACGGTTTTCAACAGCCGTGGCTACCAATTTAAAGATTTAAAAGGGTATTGTAGTCAAACCACCCCTTTCCTTATTTAAAGATGTACACATAACACACTGGACCAAAATTGTATTCTACATTATCTCGCCTCATTGCTTGTTTTGTGGCAGCGCTGAGAAACCTTTTCACGACATGTGACGAAAATTCAGAAAATGCACCGGCATATTTGATGAATAAACCATTATATGCTTCATGTTCTCCTGAATAACGCAAAAATTTATACAGGTGACTGGCTGCTAGACATATTTTTCAATAAATACGTTATAAAAGGAGGTCTGGTAGAATGAAATGTGACTTATCTTTCACACTCGTATTACCACACTAGCAAAGGTGTTACTCAAAATTGTAAGAAAGATGGACACATCAGATGATGAGTCTCACTTACGGACGTTGGAAATCAAGTAATAAATAAAACTTAACGCAAACAACGGAGTTACTGCCTTGAAAACACTGAACAGAGAGATGTATCAGTGGTAAACAAAGAAGTATCTGAACGGAAATGTTTCTTTCATAAGATACTTCTTTAATATTGTCCACTGCGACCAATAGCACGCAATTAAATCAAGTGGGAAACGGGTTATTCCAAGACTTTTTTTAAATGCCTTGTTTTTGAATACTTTGATTTTTTATGTAATCCAAATGTAATGTTTCAGAATCACACTGATAATGTCTATAGGGCGATATCTTACCATGAGTGTCCCTCACGCATTTATATTTCGGCCTTTTTGTCGATAAAAAGTGAGATTGTTTGTAAACGTCCAATACATACAAATTTCTAATTCGCAGCGATCGCTTGTGTACATTCATCTCCAGTGGTCTAAAGAGCTTTAGACATATTTGATTTGTGAGGAAGAAAATAGTACAGCTGTTTGAGAATGCACCTATGCCTACTATAGCACTGGACTTAAATAGCGTCATTATTAACATTATTTGTTAAGCGCTCGCAGTTTTGTGTGCGGGGATCCGGCGTGTTGTGTCATTAGCGTTTCCCTCTTCAGTCACAACTCGGATTAATGTATCTTCACACTTCCGATACAATAAACGTCTTCAGTAGAGCTACTGATCGCATGGGAGTTAACGACAGTTTATATATATATATTCTAAGTGTGATCTCGATTGTATACTACTTAGTTTATTTTAGAAATCTATGTTTAACCTAAATATTGCGCGACGCAAAGATAATGGACACACTTTTCCCACACCCTCTGCACAAAATTTCATATTGTACTCAGAATCTGTGTTCTCAGATGTGATGCGTAACCCCTTGGCTACAGATGACACGCGAGAGCCTATTAAGATAAACTACTCCGATTGATTAGTCTGCATTCGCGACTTTAATCCCGCAAAGTTTTTGCCACTTTTGGATACGCAGTGCTCCAGTCTGCAACTGGTATTGGCTCAAGGCATATCGTGCAGCTTTACTGCTGCCGTGGTGCACGTGTGCTAGGAAATAACGCTGCTACAGGACGTAAAATTACACTAACAGCAAAATTACAGAGGAGCGCCTATCGCAACATGGAAATATATGCGTTTCTTTTTTTTATGCATTTAATGCAGTAGCATTAAGGGGTAGCACGCCCTGCAAATCTTCAGTGCAGACCCGCTGCGCCTTCCGGAGCGAGCTGATAGTAAAGAATAATCTGCAAAAATCAATACGGTGTCAAGTACTGCGACACGCGTTCCGCAGGTCTTGTGCCAATTGGTAATGCAGTGAATACTTATAGTTATTATCACGCGAATCACTATCGCCAACTAAATTACGTCCGAAAATCGATGTTGCAAATATTCCATCAAATAGAAGCACGTCACGGGAGCGTTTGTTTACAAACGCCGCCGAGAAAGACGCACGGCACGGCGGTGGCGCCTCTCTGCGGTGAGCTGCCGAACTGTGGCTAATGACGCAACATTCCTTGCTGGGTTCCGACGTATTCGAGTGAGTAAAACGTCCCGGTGATTTCGCAGTTTGGACGTTTCTGGAAAGGAGATCTCAAAGACGACTGGTATCATATCGTCACTCTGGGAACACGGAGGCTGCTGTCAGGTATATAACACACTGTCAATACGTAAACACGTCGTTACGTGCGTCTGGCGTGCGTAAGATTCCACCCTCCGCGCAGGCCTGGTGCCTTCTTCTCAGGCAGGGCGTCGTGTGTCACGTGAAAATAATGTGCCGTAGCTTTCGTGCCATCCGGATTAATCGTGCTGCAGGCGGATAGCGTTGTATGTGACCAAGCAATTAAGTACACTTTTAGGTTAAGTTACCTCTTGTGATGTTTCGAAGTACTCTTTACGTAAATTTTACATTATCCGTGACAACTGTTTAAATGCCTTGCCGGGTTTAAATGTCTTGAAGAGTGTGTATATAATCTGACAGCATGAAGTACAATGTGTGGAAAGTTATGCAGAATATTTTATTTAGTTTCCTTTAAAAAAAATGAAAAAAAGTAATATTTTCGAATGATACGATGAAAGCACCATTTTTTTCTGTCATTCGTTTTCTTAAGTAGGAGACCATCTCTTTCATTTTTTACGTTTGGTCAGCAATTTTTATAATGTCAGTTATCTTTATAAATTCGACGATAAATTTAATTTTCAGAAAGATACAACCATGTAATTTCTGCGAGCTTAAAGAAGAGAGCATAAAGAAACAGATCTTCATAAGTGCGTCGTTTTTAGATAAAATAATATATTAAGAGAAGAAAAATATTGTGTTGCTGAACTATGTTACTTTCCAGTTTTTCTATGGGAAATTTAATGCAGAGATTGTCTTATTGTTGACAGTCGGGAGTACCTCTAAACACAGTTTTAATAACCGATTGCTGTAATGTATCATTGAAAAATATTGTTACACTAAGAACTGATTGGTTATGAAGCATATTTTCCTTGTGAGAAAAGCTTAGCAAGCAGACTTTGTTCTACCAAACAAAGTACTGTAACGAACCCTCTTTCTTTGTTGCCAACGAAAGTTCTCAATTACAGCTGAGATATATGCATTGAATTTGCGATGGTGTGTGTATAATTGTTTGTGATGATATTTAGTACGCTACTCATTTCAAAGACATTTAGGGTGCCATGTCCATGCATTAAATTTGTACAACAATGAAAATTAGTTTTCTTATTCTGCAGAGTACACAAGGTGTTGATTGTACGTGGTGTGTTGGACCGGGCTCGGGGTTTGTTTCCCGGACCGACACCATAGTTTTATTACAATAAATTTTGAGGGCTTATCGGAACTGAAAATGCTTCTCCTTTTACAGGTATCACATACAAATAACAATCCGTTTTTCTGGCTGGCGGTTGAAAATACTGTTCCAAAAATAAGTTTCATGTTGGAGGACATTGCGCATGTTTGGGTTGGCAATCAGAGCTAAGACAGACATGGAACACGCAGTAATATTTTGATGACAATGATACTACCTTAGGTATTGCCCGCGCATTATTAGTTTCACTTCATACCGGTTACAGGAATATTTTGTGCCTTCCCGTTGTGATGAATCTGATAAAACTAATACTTACGTATCGTTTTCCTCATTTACATCATATTATTATTGTACGAGTGAATTAATTCTTCATGGTGCGAAAAGAGGGGCAGATAAAGTTAACTTCAACCTTCTTTGTTTTAAAGATTGTCCTACTTGAAATGAAGCACAGAATGAACAGCGCGATTACTGCAAGAAGCAGTCACACCTAGCTTCAGTTTCAAACGCTGGTTTAACAATAATTGTCATGTGACTTGCACAGACGAGACACATCTTCGGGGTTTTTGTTATTAACGAATATAAAAATATCTCGGTAACTGCAGAGTTGCTACTTCTTCCCACGAATCACGTGAAACACTAATAGTGGAAAAAATTCTCGAAAGACCACTCTCGCCCGAAATTAAATGAGGTATTTTTACCGAATATCTTGTACCATCTGAAATTGCTCTCTCTCTCTCTCTCTCTCTCTCTCTCTCACTCTCTCACACACACACTCTCTCACTCACTCACTTTAAGTTTTTAAGGTCCAACACGAAAAGCTCTCACTGCAACCCGCAAACTGATGTGGAAGAAAATGCAGCGTTTACCGTATCGTTCGAAACAATTAAGATTCATATTTCTCCTTTTAGAGAAAGAAAAAAAAACCAGCCCTGCAATTAGCCTTTAATGTAAGTCACACTTTTTGACTATACACACGAGCCAAAACCTTTCTACCTACCTCGGGAAACTGAAACTTAATATTCTCGACAGTGTGTTGCTACCTGCAAGGTATCTCACACATTATAATGGAGATTAGTAGGTGTGCAAGGTTATTGGAGTTTACCATAGTTCCATAACGAATAGAACATCTACGAACGTCAGGCGTTGGGTAACCTACACAATATGATGAATGGTTGTCTCACGTAATGTAAGTAGAAGTAATGCAATGTTTTATTTTTCTAGAGTAGAGATTCTGTTGCTAGCAACAGTTTTGTTGTGGTTAAGCAAAAATGTAATGCAAACAGATTACTTTGTGGCCAAGAAAAAACTGAACGTTTGCTCCAGTTTACAGCACCCACGCTTTGGAACGGTTTCACGATAATATTCAGTAATGAAAGGTGTATTATGCCTTTTGTGGTAATGCTAAGAAATTAATTTTATATGTTGCTCCCTCCAATGCCAGATTAAGACGTCCCTAAACCTAAGTATCCAGTCCACCCTTCCGGTAAGAGTCGCACATGCTCTGCATTGTGTCTGATCGTTTTATTCTGACAATTTTCACTTAGTGAAAAATCCTGTGTAGCAGCGCGTTTTTTGTGACATTTACTTCTCCGCTGGCTGTGTTCCTCAATAATTATTAAATGGTTGTTCTTCCTTAACCTAAGACAAGTCTTGCCCACTTGTCATGTAGCTGCTATAGCTTGTAAAGCGAAATGTTAGTATAGAATCTTCTGAAGAAAGGAAGAGGTATTTCGTTATTTAACATCCTGCAGTAAACAAGATGATAAATATCTCGGCAGGAGTATTGGTAAATGTGATTCATTCTTGATGTTATCAGTGATTGGTTCGAACTGCTAGGTTGTACTTGATTCATTTTCTACATGAGGAGGACAGGATCTTCTTCGGAATGTGGTATATTCCCACAAAGTGTTAAGAGCCCGTGGCACAGTAATTTTTATACATATTGTTGATCTTGCTGTCATTCGCCAGCATAGTTCTTGATGCATGGTTGTTGCTTGTAATTTTTCTGTGGATTTTCTTCTCCCAGAAATAACCAGCATATTTGTTTACTTACGTTAACAAACCGAAGCTTCTTGCGGCGGTGAACGATTGTACATTTTACAAGTAGCTGTTATTAGTAGTGCTTCGAATTCGTGCGTTGATGCCGCAACTTCGATCTGACATCCACATTGTTTACAGAAACGAATTTCAGTGTCCGCTCCAAGTAACAGCATGATAACCCAAGACTTAGCCAGATCTTGTGTGGAATTTCCATAGATAATTCTTTACTACACAAATTTTTTTTTATATTTTCAGCAAGGACATGGAATGCGGTATATTGCCGACAACGCGTTAAATCATGCTGACTTTCTTTGAGATCTCGTGCACTTAAAATTTCTTCGTCTGCATAGGTGACTATTATTTAAAACTAGCAATCTGCCTGCGGCTTTGCCCGCTTACGACTATGTCACACGCACACGCACGTACACACACGCACACACACACACAATCACATGTGTTTAACGTATTACCTTACAAGCGACGTTCTCGTTCATGATCAGCTTCATCCTTCTGCGCTGCGATGACACTTTCTGTGTAGCCTGATGTTGGCGGTGTCGGTGATAACCGATCTAAATTATTAGCAATAGTTTCACATTTTTTCTTTGGAAGGAAGGAAGACTGGGTTTAACGTACCGACTACATCGAGGTCATTAGAGACAAAGCTCAAGTTCGGATTGCGACAAGCATAAGAAAGGAAATCGGTCGCGCCCTTTCAAAGGAACCATCCCGGCATCTGCCTGGAGCGATTTAGGGAAATCACTGAAAACCTAAATCTGGATGGCCGGACGTGGGTATGGACCGTCGTCGTCCTGAAAATCTTTCAGGAACTTATGAACCCTTCGCCTGCCGCGGTGGTCTAGCGGTTCTAGGCGCTCACTCCGGAACCGCGCGTCTGCTACGGTCACAGGTTCGAATCCTGCCTCGGGCATGGATGTGTGTGATGTCCTTAGGTTGGTTAGGTTTAAGTAGTTCTAAGTTCTAGGGGACTGATGACCACAGATGTCCCATAGTGCTCAGAGCCATTTGAACCATTTTGAAGTGTTAGAGTAGCTCCACGTAAACTACACGGTCCTGAAGTCAGTACTGAGCAATGTTTGAGTTGGTGTAGACGACTCGAAGCGAGCGATTTGGAGTGATTAATGATGTGCAATTCCGTGGCAGTTTTTCGGTATGGCTAATGCCTGGAGAGAACGTTTCCTGCGCTCGTGCGCTGCGTAACAGTGAAATACGTAGGTGGTGGCGCTACGGTAGGGTTGTGTTTTTCTGGTTAGTGTGGTCTCCTTATTGCGCTTCACAAAACACCAAATGCATAGGGATATGACCAAATTTTACAGTATTATATGCTATGGACAGTAGAGAAACAGTTCAGAGGTGATGACACTTTTTATGAGTTTGACAACGCGCAGTATACTAAAGCAATGTGAGGAAGTTAGCAGCATCACATTGCACCCTGTCATCTGTGAGGCAATGACTTCTGAACATTCCTGAAACAGGTTGCCCTGTCTAGAGTCGCGACCTGAACCCTGTCGAATATCTATGGGATAAGTTGGACTTGGCAACAGACGAGAGTGCACACCCAGTAATAGGTATCGGAAAGCTTTTTCGCTTTTTTATCAGATAGGGTATATTCGAAGATAGTCTTTAATTATGACCATATCTATGTTATCAGTGAAAATTGTGATGCATTGTTAAATGCTTATCGGAAGACTAGATTACAGGAGTCCGTAAGGAACGCCATTCAACTGTGCTTCCGACTGTCTAGATTCGCGATTTTTTTTTTAATTCTTAAAATAGCTTAAGGTAAATGCTGAGATAAGGACGTCCGACATCCATCCCTGTCCTGCCCCAGCCGGGGCTTGTTCTCCGTCTGCCCTTGTCGACGAGGCGTTATATGCAAATCTTCCTTAGAATACGATTTTAATAACATAGTTCCAGCACACATACGTTTTCTTTTTACGCGTAGTACAAATTCATTCACATTTCGAATGCTCTGCGAGTGTGTTTCAATGTGATGTCGGACACTGTGTGTTCGTGCGCATCTCCCCCCCCCCCCCCCCCCCCACACACACACACTCCCTCCCTTCCCTATCCCCTCCCCCTCCCCGCACCGATCCCAGCATTACGTTCTCATTGCATTCGCAATACCGAAAAATGTAAAATTTTTCTGACAGCTCCAGTATTTTGGCAATCAGCTAATGTCAGTCTTTCATGTTTTTATATTAAATCATAGCGTAGCAGGATAAAAATAGATTTAAGTCTCTTGAACTGAGCTGGGCAATAAAAGTTAAATTGGGGGACAGTCTAAATGTATTCGTGGCACAAACTGCAATACAAACCATCACGAGGAAGATCAAAGTTAGATAAAAGTGACTGGTAAATAATTAACACATTCTATTGATTAAGAAATTTTCGTTTCCAGCTCAACTGTTTGTGGACTGCTTAAGAGAATCTCGTTTGATATTTCAGCAATACTCTGCCGTCATACGTTTATCCCATCTCCCTTGTCAGTGATGTTTCCTAAGTTGTCAGGTAATTTATCAAGATGACTGTGTAGGAAATTGAGTTTGACACTCGTATTTCATCCCAGAACATGAAATGCAAGTAACTTCTATCATATAGTATTTTATTTGTGTGTTTCATATCGTATTAACCATACAAAAATAGTCATTTGTGTGGTCCACTGGTTCTCATTTTCCTTTCGTCCAGTCACGCAGCATTTCCTCACAGTTGTGACTCACAGTATGTGAGCCCATCTTTATGCAATGTTGTTACCGACGTACGATTTCTGCCAGTGTCTATGTCCCAATTCAAGGGTTGTAGTCATAATTTTAATTTACCAGAAAATTTGAACACAGCTCATACTATGTTGCAAAGAAAAGATTAATTCTTATTTCACAGTATATGCGTATGTTTCATTACTTCGAATTGTTTTCCCGTGTACCGAAGAGAAAAGACGGGATAGTTCATTTGATAAGGTAGAGTACATTTCCAAATCACCAGCCTTGTCCCATTTGTGTTTGTGTTCTCCTCTCGATCTCCCTTCCATTATGCGTTTCTTTTGCTTAGCTTCCCCTATTTTCCCTTCTATTCTTTTATTGGGGGTGAGGGTGGTGACGGGAGCGTTTCAGAGCATGTACGAGATATTAGACAGTGTGGCGTACTTTTCATTATGTGTCACCTCAGAAGGCTTTATAGGTTCACAGGTCAGAGATAATTCCTAGTTTTTTTTAAAACGGCGATTAACCATTTCGTGTAGGTGTTGATTACCGTAGGTACCTCACTGTTTACGGTTATGTGCCGTCAGAGAAGTTCGTAAAGCACGTTTCGTTATGAGGGGGTAGGTGTTCGATGTGGTGGTATACGTAGCCTGGCGAATGTCGTACCGTGCGGGTTTGTGCTGCGCCTTAGGGCGCAGATGGTAAGGCGAGGGCCCAGCAGATGTCTCTGGAATGCAGCCTCCCCGCTGCGCCACGCACCCCCTGCCACCCTCCACTGTGCTCTGGGGTGCAGCTGCTGTTTCAAATGTACCTAGGCGACGCTTCCGTGTAGCAGGCGGCCCGTGTGGCGTGGCGAGATCTGTCAGAACTTAACAGGAAGGGCAAAAAAAAAGGAAAAGTAATTTTATTCTGTCACCAGTCATCTGTTGCACTGCGCAAGAAAACGTGGTAGTTGTCAATCTGAGCTAGTGCTCCGTCACTAATAATAATAATAATAATAATAATAATAAAGAAATGCTGTGTCGTCAACGGGACTTTAAATCCAAATCCTAATCTCCTTCTTCGTATAAGAGCGTGGTTATGTAGTCCATTTATAGATTCTTTCACTAAACCAGTTAAAACTAATATTTATTTCTTGTTGTTCAATTAAGATCTGCTCGTCTCTGCTGAAGGCGTTTAATACAGGAAGAACTGTAGTATTAAGAGCATATTAGACGCCATTATACAAATTACGGTCACGAAGTTGTTTTAACTAAAACAAAATGCTTAATATTTATTATATATATGTTCCACACTTGATACTCATGCCACTTACCTGGAAAGAAGCACTATGGCTATATGAACCGATACCACAGTGGTGACGGTGAAAAGGAAGTAACACGAATGCTTAGCTCAGGAATATCTGGAACAACTTGCAACAAATTTTGTGCAAAAATGGCTCTGAGCACTATGCGACTTAACATCTGTGGTCATCAGTCGCCTAGAACTTAGAACTAATTAAACCTAACTAACCTAAGGACATCACACACATCCATGCCCGAAGCAGGATTCGAACCTGCGACCGTAGCAGTCGCATGGTTCCGGACTGCGCGCCTAGAACCGCGAGACTACCGCAACAAATTTTGTGTAGACATTAGTGGTTATATGTATGAAAATACTCTGCTAGCAACACACCCTTACCACTCAGTGGTATTAGTGGGGGGGGGGGGGGGTGAAGCTGTGACCTGTAAAACTATTCGATAAAAACCGATATTAGCAATAAATCGATTTTCGGTTCATTGGTGACAATCTTAATGATATCCCCAAGGATGTTGGGTGGGAGTGGGTTGGGGGTGGAGGTGGAGGGGGGCGGGGTCACACTCGACGGATTCGCATCTAGAGCGAACGTGGGACACGATTTTGTGACGCAAAGATTGTGGAAAGGGGTAGACATCGAGGAGGATCCGTAGTGACGTGGGAAGGGGTTATGTTGATCACTGTAACTCCTTTGCATGAACTTGTGCGGGTGAATCCGTAAGGTTTAACTGCTGTCAGGTATCGTGACGAGATCCTGGGACCTCATGTGCTGTTGTTGCAAGGTGCTGTGGGCCCAGGTTCGACGTCATAGCTGGTGGGCGGTTGATTTTTTTCGGAAGCAGTAAATATTGCATTCGTCGCGAGACCTGCTCGCTCTCCCGACGAATCCCATAGAGCACGTCTGGGATTCAGTAGGGAGACGGGTTGCATCACGTCAGCATCTTCCAACCACTCTTTAAGACTTGCGAGCAGCTCTGAAAGAAGGCTGGCATTATTGCCTCTACGTGAGATTCGTGACATCATTCACAGCATGCTCTGTCGTTGTCAGGCCTGAATTGCTGCCAGAGGGGGCACACTCGTTACTCAGCACATTAACCTGTCGTCGGGATGTGTCTAAATCTATTAAGCCGAAAAAAACGAAGAGTATTTTTGTCTCTGCATGATGCAGTTGTATGTATTCTGTACACTGTTTCTACTTTACCATATTGAGTTTATACTGTTTTGTGGCAAAATAAACGCTGCCTTGAAAAAATTTCCGTTTGTTGCTTCAATTTTGGACAACAGTGTATATATGACATTCGCGTATGTGAGCGAAGCCACAGGCAACAATCTAGTATGAAATGAATCTGAAGTGGGGTAAACCCATCAGCTACCAAAGAACGAAAAGTGTTCCCCTCTTATGAACTACAAATTTATTTGTAAGATAGACGCGTTTGAGATACCCTGGTTGTTTCAGAAGGATTACTGTAGCCAAGCCGGCCGGAGTGGTCGTGCGGTTCTAGGCGCTACAGTCTGGAACCGAGCGATCGCTACGGTCGCGGGTTCGAATCCTGCCTCGGGCATTCGGGCATGGATGTGTGTGATATCCTTGGGTTAGTTAGGTTTAACTAGTTCTAAGTTCCAGGCGACTGATGACCTCAGAAGTTAAGTCGCATAGTGCTCAGAGCCATTTGAACTGTAGCCAATCGCAGAGAGACCGTCTATGGAGACCGTGTATGACCTACTGTGTATCGTCCAGCTGTTAAGTATTTATTCACTACTCGACTCTGTGTTGATTACTGCTGCTTTATTGTTACACTAAATTTGACTCTCTACTAAAAGATTTAATGTTGTCATCAAAATGCGTGTTAAGAACAGTAGCATATAGTGTAATGCTTTCCAATTACACCCAGGTAATACTGCCCTCTTGTCAGATGTCTTCTCCACATTCACAGTAAGCGTGATTCAGCTGCTCCTCCCCTGATGTCAGAGAATAAGACGTTCTGTCTGTGCACACTTACATTACCTCTTGCTCTTTTGTCATAGTTGTAGACTGTGTCTGTTCTACTCAGAATGTGTGATTTCATAGACGCTTCTAGCTTTAACCAATACAACTATTTAGAACTTTTATTGAGAGGACGTAGTACAAGAATCATAAACTGGGCTACATGTACCCCTTCCTCCCTCCCCTCCCCCCCCCCCCCCTCACCATCCTCAAGTTACCCAGACTATTTATATCGTTGTGTACGTTAACCAATTTGCAAATTTTTTTCAGTCCCCTTCGGACAAGATTAAAGTGACTTGTTAAGTGCGACCCTCGAAATTGACAAGAGGAGTTGTAGAAGATTACACGCATTACATGGAGTAAGGCAAGGCAAAAACGTTCACTACAAAGAATGAAGTACAATGAGTTCGAGGAATGTAGATGGAAACGAATGAAAGAAACAGCAATCTCAAATATTTGTGTGTTCTCGTAGCCCTAGCAGACAAGGGTTAACATTCGTAGATGCGAGTGAGTGACCGATAATGGTGCATGCACACTGCGATTTAACATTGCAACAATTAGAACATTGAGGGAATCGTGAGAGTTTCGTGCTATTTCGTAAATCAACTTCATAACGCTTTTAGATCTGAGATTTTTGGACGAGTACTTTAAAAATCATATATTTTCTGCATCAGTTTTTTGAAAGTTTAAATTATTGTTAAATTCACACGTTTTATGTGTTTCGTTGCCTTAATGTCAAAATCACTGGCATCTATGGCATGTTAAAAGGAAGGGTTACGGCTAGTTGTATTTGTGAGGTTGGGGGGAAGATGTGGAGAGAGTCTGTGACACCCCCTAGCCTCTTAAAAATGAATACTGTGTCCGTGCCTGCACGTAGGTGTGCAGACGAATGCGTAGGTGTCACTTTTCTTAAGAAATGCAGCATGCGAATACTGCGTCTCCAATGTCCCACTACCTCTAAATGGAAATAATAAACGAAACTACAAAAAGTCTCTCCCGCGATAATGAGACACGTGTGTAACTTGAAGAGACGTAAAGCTGAACGTGTGATTTGTTCAGCAATGTCCGCTCAACCTGCAACAAAAATTCACAGACCATGTCACGTAGATGTTAGACTAAAAATGGAACGTATACTACAAAGTTTTGATGTTCCTCCATTTCAGGAGCATTTCGTGGCTTACGAAAAAAATTATGCTAAAGGAAAGACTTCCAGGAATTCTAGAGGCGCCTAATCCTTTATTTTTTGTTGATGACGTCATTACTGTTTTTCCCTACTTAATTTACTTTCGGTTGTGTCAGAATGGTTATCATAGATCTTCCACTACAGACGCTACACCAGTTGGAATAATGGTTTCGTCATAAACACGAGAACCGTAGAAATTAAATTCACTTTGTAGTGTTCCGGCATATAAGTGATCTACAGTTTCTTCTCAGTTTAAAGGAACAAACAATAGCTGATTAAACGATACGATAAACAGAGCTACTCATTAAATCATTTACGAGAATATCATGCGTTACTATTTCAAAAAGGCGTTTTCAGTTAGTTTGGTCCATAAACTTTGCACCAGTTGAGGAAACAACGATTACAGTCATGTATCTTCCCCGTAAAAGGATCGGAAGTCATTGTCTCCTCCGAGACGTCACAAGCAACGCACCCTAATTTCGCAGTATTCCAAACCACGCTCCCGCTTTTGAGTACGTCCCCAAGATGGAAGCACGAAGCCTTAGCAATAAATTTCATCTCGCATTGGACGCTTCAGTATATTTCATACAAAGGAACTGCACCTCCTCATCACTAGTGTATTACGGAGGAAAAAGGTAAATTAAATTTAAACAAAAATTGTCTACATGCAAAATTTACTACATGAAGTATTACATTCCAAAGAAATTAAGTGCTCACTGAGATGACTGTGCACATTTACATACAAGAAGGAATATTCAGAGTTTAAACTGTACAAGGATTCTTCACACATTTTAATGTTTTTAAAAATTTTCGCACTACAAAAATACTCCAGAACACTTTTTATGCTGTCATACACAGTAGAAATATACGAATTTAATACAGTTTTGCTTTTTAGAATATCATCTGTTGCAAACAGTTGGTTGTTACAATTAGAGCAAATATTTGAGATATCTTGACCAACCAACCAAATTCTGAATGCTGTATCTGCAATAATAAAATCAAAATAACACTTAATTGCATTATGTGGGAAACTATGTACAGCATAAATAATATATCCTTAATGTAACAATCAACAAGTTATAAACAGAATCACTTCAATGCAGTAAATACATTCATACTGACCATACATTACAAAAGCAATAAAGTGTTCAGAATCTGTAAGGCACTTCCTCTTAAGGAACCGTATTGTTTTCACTCTTCCTTCTGAAAGAAAGGTTTACATCTGAGCCTAATCAAATAACTTTGCTTGTGCGAACTAAAGGCTCTTGTGAAATAAATACAGATGCGCAACAATCTTCGTTTAGAGAGCAGACACAGAGATGTCTCATATTTCCACCGTGTGATACCTTACGAATAGAAACTGGCGGTTTTCTACAAGGCACAAACATTAGTTCGTATCACGATTTTCGAAACCAACTGTGTATGTGTTGTTCACTCTTCCGAGAAATATCTTTCACCACTGTACCGTTGTTCGGAAAGTTACGTTGATCTTCGCTGATTGGTAGATGCAACTTACAGTCCGGAAGGATAAGCACTGTATTTTCAGTGTTAGTGATAAAGCATCTCGCGCTCATGATTGGGTGCTGCTCGCCTTCCTCCAATGCTGACTTTCTTTCAGTACATATTGCGCTTTGAACATCAGCCAGACGGTTAGAATAATTAATGAGATACAAATGTTATTAATTGTGGTAGTATATATTAGGCTTAAATCTTTTTGCTAATTCAATGACACATTTATAGAAGAAAAATTTGTACTGAAACTGTAACACTCTACTATTTACTGTAGAGAAGGAGGATTAATTGTATCAAATTCGTTTTTTTTTCACTGCGTATGCTAGCATAAAAAGTGATTTCAGTTTGAGTGCAACTACCTGGTTGTAAGTATACTATTTTTGTAGAATGAATAACGTAAAAAAACATTAAAATCTGCGAAAAACATTGCACAATTTAAACAGTGAATAACATTGTTGTATGTAAATTCACAGAGCCATCTGAGTGAGCATGTGAAGACCTTTCGAATATAATTTTTATAATAAATTTTGAATGTAGACATGATTGTCTGTTTGAGTTTCTATTTGCTTTATCATTTTCTATGTAGTATACTGATGATTAGGTAGTACAGTATTTTCCTATAATCATCACTATCGTATGAAACTTACCGATGAGTCAGATGTGAGATGAAATTTGCTACTAAGACAGTACAGTGTTTAACATAAGAATTACGTATTAAAACAGAGAGGAAATATGTACTATGCAGGCATTTCCTTTAAATTTGCTACCTGCCGCCAACTTCGAAATTTCTACCTATTTCCATGCTTTTTCACCTCCGTTTTGATGCCGTCATCGAAAACAAGTGGTGTGGCGTGTGACGTAATAGATAAGGGAGCGTGTCTTGTGACGTCATAGGGATCTCGGCAGTCAAGTCAAATTGGCCAGAGTCGCTGTAGCCGTGTTACTTATGTCATTCCATCTATTTGTTGAGCAACTAGACATTGTGATCTTGTAAGTGCCACCTTACGAACCATAATGTCGGTTGCTTTTCTATAGGGAAACGAGGAATGGTGTAACAATTTCAGTGGCAGCTGGCAATGCTGGCTGTATTAGGTTTTTCTACCACCTTTATCATACTGGGGCCGAGGATGACACGGCGGCCGGTCGGTACCGGTGGGCCTTCATGGCCTGTTCGGGCGGAATTTTTTTTAATCTTACAGGATTATTACAGAAAAAGAATGATCTGCCACTGATACTAAAGAAAATCCAGTGCACCATTGGTTAACGCATGATGTAATGCAGCAGGATGCCTTACAAGCTGTGCTTTAATAATTTGGATCGTTCGATCAGTCATCTTGGCAGTGATTAAAGGCTATCTATCTAGTGGGATGAGCAAAGTGTATTGCGCATGTAATACGCTGTTTTAACAGATTTATTGAATATTAACAAAAGTTGCGTTTTTTTCCCTGTTCCAAGGCTTTTATTTTATTGTTATCAGCAATGGTTCTGAATTCTTGCGGATGCCAATCGAAATTCGTCAAACCAATTTCATTACATCTCCACCGCTTCTCCCCACCCCCACGCCGCCTCCCACAATCACCCAGTAGAACCGTCTATATTTTTACATTGTATCAATTTCCAGATTTGTACCAGATTTATAATGGCAGCAGATAGATAGGGTACACGAAAAATTCACCCGCACGTTATAAAGGTTAAATATGAAGAAACACACGCACAACAAACACGGGCATAATTGTATGCTTTGCGTTTCGTTTCTTAAAAATACTACTGAAACGTAAAACGGGCCGATGTTTTGGTTTGTTAGTATGGTTACTGAATGTACTTAACTAGCAAGAGGTTTCATTCAAATTGTTTTCAGTAAGTATGCTTAGAAATAGACACACATTCTATAAATTACTTACCAATCGAATCTGCGCTGACTGAAGTGAGAACGTCGACGGGTATTGTGCAGACATCTAAGTCACCTGCCCCCGCGTTTTGTTCCTCATTAGAAACGAACAAGTTGGCGGACGCGAGGAGTAATCATCGCCGTGAAATGGAAGTACTAATTGGCGCGACAAGAGAATTAGCGTCGTCAGTGGGCGAAAGGGTAGATGGAAAGGGGAGGGGGGGAGGGGTAAGAGAGAGAAGTTCAGACACTGTTCAGGAAACAGCAGCATGCCAATAATAGTAAAACAATGGAAGCCACACGGCCCACTGTTTTTGAAACATATAGTTCGACCACGCACTTAACGCGCGTCTGTAGTTCATCGGATCACTGTGACATTGTGGCGCCTGTGTTCTTTCTTGGTTACCGCCGCCGCCGAGTCGATTAACTCATTTCGAAACTTGAATGTACTCTATCATTTTGGAATTGAATACGCATTGTACAGGGTAGGCGAGATTGAATACTCATTGTACAGGGTTGGTGAGAAATCCCCATACCCCTGTAACCCCTATTCAGAATCAAATGATGTTATGCAGGTTAGCAGCAACGTAGCTGACTTCATGGATTGTTGGAATCAATCATGTTTACGTGTTTTCACAGTTGCATTCGCTGTCGAAGTCGAGTTTTAACTTTCCATTGCAGATGTGAGCGACCAGAGTTACTCTACTGAGGAGCGCTTAGTGCAATTGTGCGAGTGCAGGAATGGCAATATATAGGGCAGACGATGAGACAGATTATGAGACTATTCCAGGAAAGAATGAATAAAGCTCATCGCAAAAGACAACGCTTCTGGATTGAGAAAGACGTGCTTTCTTTTTTCGCAGTGCGGCGTGGAAGGAAGAAACCAGTGCCGTAGCCTCTGCTTCGACTGAACAATCTCGTACGAAGACGACACATCAACGTGCTTCGGAACTCAGTATACCGAAGTCAGCAACGGTGTATCATATGAAAGAAGACCTTGATGTCAGACCTTTTCGACCGACGTTCGTAAAAGAGTTATCGGACACACACCTGAATTAGCGCATGCCGGACTTAATTTCAAAATGGAGTAAACCGCACCAAAGCTATGTTTTCAGATAAATGTGCCATTTATAGCAGCTCACGTGCTAGAAATATTGTCGTTCACGCGAAGGAGAATCCCCATTACATAATAGTTAGAAAGCAATTCGCCTGACGTAATAATGCGGGCAGCCATGACATCACATCATCTGTTTGGATCGTACTTTATTGAAGGAATTGTGAAGGGCCCAAATTATTTACATATTGATTGGCGACCCCACGAAGTGCTGTGTGCACAACGGCCACATACGTGAAATTAGAAGGAAGGTCAGCGTTGGCCGTAGTATTGACGGTTTATCGATAGCAAAATCGATTTTCAATCACATAGTGATCATCTTCAGTGCTGTGATGTACAAATTAAACTCATAGGCGCAGGTATCAAGTTATTATCAGTAACCAAAGCTAAGAAACGATCTGCACGTCGGTATGCCACAAATGGAGAGCTGCGCAATACTGTTAAGGCCGCATTTCACACTATACCATAGGACACGCTCAAACGTCTCTCAAGAACAACGTGGAGATGTATGGAAATGAATGATGGCAAACATGCCGACGTATTTCCTGTCAGGAAGGTCGCAGTTCGTAGTAATAGACGGCAACTCATCGAGTACAACTGAAGTGATATCAGGTGTTCCCCAGGGAAGCGTTCTCGGACCTCTACTGTTCCTGATCTATATAAATGACCTGGGTGACAATCTGAGCAGTTCTCTTAGACTGTTCGCAGATGATGCTGTAATTTACCGTCTAGTAAGGTCATCCGAAGACCAGTATCAGTTACAAAGCGATTTAGAAAAGATTGCTGTATGGTGTGTCAGGTGGCAGTTGACGCTAAATAACGAAAAGTGTGAGGCGATCCACATGAGTTCCAAAAGAAATCCGTTGGAATTCGATTACTCGATAAATAGTACAATTCTCAAGGCTGTCAATTCAACTAAGTACCTGGGTGTTAAAATTACGAACAACTTCAGTTGGAAGGACCACATAGATAATATTGTCGGGAAGGCGAGCCAAAGGTTGCGTTTCATTGGCAGGACACTTAGAAGATGCAACAAGTCCACTAAAGAGACAGCTTACACTACACTCGTTCGTCCTCTGTTAGAATATTGCTGCGCGGTGTGGGATCCTTACCAGGTGGGATTGACGGAGGACATCGAGATGGTGCAAAGAAGGGCAGCTCGTTTTGTATTATCGCGTTATAGGGGAGAGAGTGTGGCAGATATGATACACGAGTTGGGATGGAAGTCATTACAGCATAGATGTTTTTCGTCGCGGCGAGACCTTTTTACGAAATTTCAGTCACCAACTTTCTCTTCCGAATGCGAAAATATTTTGTTGAGACCAACCTACATAGGTAGGAATGATCATCAAAATAAAATAAGAGAAATCAGAGCTCGAACAGAAAGGTTTAGGTGTTCGTTTTTCCCGCTCGCTGTTCGGGAGTGGAATAGTAGAGAGATAGTATGATTGTGGTTCGATGAACCCTCTGCCAAGCACTTAAATGTGAATTGCAGAGTAGTCATGTAGATGTATTGGACACCTGATACGTACTTGTGCTGGAACAAATTAAATCCATTAGCATTCGATACGAGGGGTACGGAGGCTTCTTGATCAACCTGTGTTTACAATCGTTCGCAGTGCCCAGATATCTGGACATTCCGCTTGCCCGTAAAGCTACGTGGGCGGACCACGACGCCCCAAATAATTGCGAAAACTGAGGCATCTGGCAACACCGCCAGCAGCGCTTCCAGAGACAGTCAACGAATTTATCAACGATTGCAGCCCTCTCTCTGAGGGCAAAATGCCAGGAAAACACTGTAGCTGCGAGCTGGAAGTGACAGCTTTTCAAAGTCTGCCGAGTGAAACTGCGTTTCTGAAGGTCAGATCAGTTACCACAGTCAGAAACGTTGTGTAGGTCTGTTGCACCGACAGCTGTTGGAAGCGGAAGGTGTAACAACGACCGTGACGCTAAGGCAGCCAACCGAGACAGATGCTATGTTGGGGGAAAAAGAAAGGGGAAAAAAAACTGCGGGAGTTGCAGATGCGGTCGACTCGCCTGTGCTCTAGCGATTCTTCTTGTGCCGTCATCGCCCTCTACATCGTCCTTCCATTCAACACCTATGTTCAAGGAGACCTGTGCCATATTGTAATCTACTACACCGTGTGCACTATAAAGCCATTTTTAAATAGCATGGTGAGTATGTTCGACACATTTTGTCAAAGGGGTTTCAATCTACTTGAGATTGTAGTTATAATAATATACTGTACAAGTGGAAAAATCAATCATTTTTAGAAAATTACGTTCATACTGACCATATTTTTCGACGTGTTATGAAAAGGCTGTAGTAATGGCATACTGTATCGGTTTTCAGATACGTTAGCGGTTTTTTTTTTTTTTTTTTTTTTTTTTTTTTTGCTTTTAGGGAGCAAAATCCAACTGGGGTCATACACGCCCAAGTCAAAACCGTAGAACACGAAAACAAAGAGGAGTTTAAAAAAACGACTATACGTCAGTCCCAAGTAACATAAGAGAAACAGTTAAAAACAGGGACGTGGAGAAAGGGCTGAAAAAGACATCATACAGAAACGGAGGTCCAAAACTAAAAATTAAATGGCCTTCGTCTTATCGCTTTGGCAGATATAAAGTAAAACGCGGTCGACAGCCTGCGCGTCATTTGCTAAAACGGCCGATAACTCAGATGGGTGAGTGGTCTGAAAACTTATTCAGTAATACAGATTCGCAGTAAGCCCAGTTATTTCATAAACCATGAAGGACTGGGGAAACCTGAATATTCCAATGAGGTATGTGTGAAGTCGTCTCTTTCACGGTATGTATGATCATAGGTCATCTTGAAGCAAACCCAGTTCTTTCTTTCTTTCATTTTGATGGAAAGAAGCTCTTCTGATATATCAAATAACATCGACATTTTCTGACAATTTAATTCCTGTAAGCAGATTCGAAGTAGCAGTTATGATTCAGATGTTAACACATTTAGGTTGGAATTACAGGCTGGACCGTTTTCAGGACAGTCGTTTAGTGTGTGTTCCTCTCTGTCAACGCCCATTTGAAGGCGCTGAATCCAATCGTAATGCACTCACAGGATTACCGCAGAAATACTGGCACACAGTTCTTCAGGGCGCTACTGGAGATGGTGTCTGTCTCTTATTGTCTCTGCGTAAACTAGTTGCTTTAAATGACCCCGCAGATAAAAGTCAAGCGGTGGGAGATCAGGTAATCTGGATGGCTATCCCACAGAACCACGTCGGGCAATGGCCAGGAGATCGGTCGTCCAACCGCTGACAAACAACTGCTCCATGGTGTGGTGAAAAGTCAAAGCTACCGTCTTCATTCAGAACTAAGGGAAACACCACTTCTTGCAGCATTTCCAGGTAGCGTTGAGCATTTAGGTTCGAAAATGGGGTCCAATTACACAGGTTCCCCATAATCCACACCACATCATAATCTTTATGTCACCAACCCCTGTGGAAGCTTCCATCGTGGATTATGGTCACTGCATTATCTGTGGTTATGACGGTTGACCACCATTGACAAAAATGTTTGCCTCATCAATGAACTTGTTCAAAAGAGGGATGTAGTTAAACTCGTTCTAGGACCCTTTAATGAACCACCACCGCTAGGACCTTGCCTAGTACGGTGGTGCGGGTCTCCAGCATCGTCCCCTACGCTTCTTGGAGTATGGGACCTCATCATCAGGGCCCTTTAATTACCTGCAGTAAAACCAGGGTTGTAACTTTTGATCCATAATTGGTACCTCGAATCCGTTTACAGGTATGAACTTTCCACAAAGTACTGATGTTATCTGATACATGAAACGACCCAATTTCCATTTAAAAAAGAAGATTTAAGATTCAAAATGGCCGATTTCAAGATTGTGCCCATGTTTGGTACATAACATGACATAGAGCACCTCACCCATACCTTACTGGAATATTCAGGTTTCTGCATTCCTGCAGGGCTTTACATAATAAGGGGTACTGCGACTTTTGACTCGCCCTGTAGAGTGAGTAAGTTGTCCTTGACGGCTAGTGTTCATCGGAGATAAATGCACGGTCAGAAGCACTCTAGGAAAGTGCAGTACGACCGTTCTTCTCTATACACACATCCAGTGTGAGCGACTGGGTGCGACTGTCAGCCGATGAAGCAGTAGTTTATGTGAAAGGGTCGTTGTCGAGTGGCAATAGGGGAAGGTACAGTACTTGGACGGAATTTCTATTTGATGTGATGAATGGAATCTTGATATAAATGTGTAAAAATATAAGTGAAGAGGGACGAGTAGGATAAACAATCCTGTAATGTTCGAATACAGTATTAGTGGAATGCTGCTTTACATAGTCACGCCGCAGTACCTAGATTAATGCTGCCAATCGACATGAAACGGAACGAGCACTCGAGGTCGGTTGAAGGGAAGGTGAATTATCGACTTTGTTTTACTGGAAGAATTCTAAGCAGATTGCAGAACGATTCTACTGCCACAAGAATACATCTCGCGTAAGTGCCGCGTAGACAAGGTGTTGGAAAATGAAACGGAACGGCTAGCAGCGGTACAAGTTATCCTCCGACATGCACCGTACTGTCTGGCGGAGTATGTATTTAGAAGTAGATAAAAAAGTGTAAATTGATACGTTAAAAACAAATACTGAAAATATTATGTCTTTATCTCCAATAGGTTACTTGAAAATGCCCGTTCCATGACAAAAACACAGAGAGGACAAAGTATCTAAAATAATAACAAATATTTCATGAAGTTCTTGGGAGTAGCAAGGATTTTATGACTTACTATACTACTCATCACCATTTTTCTATTCAGCAGATTTCGTTCTTTGTCTAACTTGCCCCTTAAATCATCTGTTTTTTCTCAGCGTGCGTCTTCATCTCGTTCTGTATGAACGCATTTTCCAGAGCACATGACACTTAACGCAACATCACTTGTTGTATGTGACATTAACATCTTATATCTCAATGTAGAGAATATAATACTCTACATATTTTGAACCTTTACATAGATCATGCCCAAAGAGACCAGATGCTTCCTGAAAATACACTAGATAACAAGGATTGGAGTATGATTATACAGATATCTAGTCTACCAGTCCACATTGTTTTAATGCCACAGGCGTCATACAGTTAGTTTTCAGGGATCTATGTGACACTGAGGTTTCGGAGAAATGCCCTCAGGATCTTACACAGAATACGAATGTGTGACGGGTGTTAATTGAACCTGAATTCTGGTACTCATATTCCAGAAGGGTATTTGCGCTGGATGTTGCAGCTGATTTCTCCTCACTCAAAATCTCACTCAGCATTGCTCGCATTGCCACGAAAACCTATTCTCATTCTGTTACTTACGTACCACCATCCTTAATCAAGCCATTTTTTTCTCTGAAATATGAATACTGTTCACAAAATAACAACAAAGATGTAGCATTATTCAAGATACTCGCCATCTGAAACGGAAACGTTGACTGTGGTTCCATGGTAGCCAATTGTGACATGTTCCACATATGCAGGATGTTTCAAAAGTCTAGAGATGAACAAAGAGCACAACTTATGTTAGAGACAAAATATTTGCTTCCATTTTCCAGCGACGCCATGCGTCTTACAGTTGGTTATGGCCCAATCAGACAGGAGGGCAAAGGCAGTCTGCGATCTGCGGATACAGTGTGTGTTGCCTATAACCCAGTCACCTGCTCCACAGGAGAGGTTCTAAGCCGAGCCAATTAAAGTTCTTGGTTCACTTCTAAAATATCTTTCTGCACTTCGAGGCTCATTCTTTGGTTTTCTTATTGAAAATCTCTCTATCATTTACATAAGGTAGGTAATATGGGGTACGCGTGGGTAACAGAACTTCTATACTGGTGTGCAAAACTGAAGGGCGAAAGTAACTGTTGTATATGATGTAATTCTGCCAAGTAACATAGATCGATGTAACTTGGTCCATACACAGAAATAACTAGTACAGTATATGAAAGAAGGTAACTGAACGATCTGCGCAATGACACGAACAGCAATGACACATTTTTGATAACAATAGTTCCGCCACAGTTCACTGGCTTTCCTGTTTTACCAGTCTGCCCAGCCTACGACATCCGACATCAGTAATAAGGGGTGGGTTCCCAACCACACGCCGTCTGGACATGGTTTCGCCTGGATGAAGACACTCACTACAGCACTCCTCGAACATCCGACAAGTCGTACAGTTTCCGAAATGGTCGTACCGGGCCTCGGGTCATGAAATACAGGTACATGGCGCGCCTTCCCCATTCTACACACGGACAGCAAGCTCACTGATACTACCTGATACTACATGCACCGTGCGTGTGTCTGACTAGCAGTCATTCCTCACCAGGTGACGCTGCTGTCAGCTGGAGGGCGAACTTATATCGATAGTAGGTTGGTGGTCATGCTGTTTTTGCTCATCTGTGTACTGACGAAGCATATGAAGAAATTGACTGACTCGCTTTCTAGTTTCTCGTTCAGTATTTAATCTTCACATTTTCTGTAATGGGAATATCTTCAGTTCTTCTAACAACCCCATTTTTTGTCCTTTATTTAGTTGGTGGAGCACTTTGACATTTTGCTCTACTTTTCCTCATGCGTGTCCTGTATTATGCGTGTGTGTGGTTATTGCTGATGTTGCTGCCTCTGGATCACGGGGTCCCGTGTTCGATTCCCGGTCGCGTCGGGGATTTTCTTCGCCCGGGCACTGGGTTTGGTGTTGTAGCCTACTCATCCTCTCATCATCGTTCGGGAAGTGCTGAGACTGGAAATGGAAAGATTTGGAACTTCTACGGGCGCTGATGACCACGATATTGAGCGTCCCAAAAAACCAACAGCCGGCCGGTGTGGCCGAGCGGTTCTAGGTGCTTTAGTCTGGAACAGCGCGACCGCTACAGGTTCGAATCCTGCCTCGGGCATGGATGTGTGTGATGTCCTTACCTTGATTAAGTTTTAGTTCTAAGTTCTAGGGAAATTATGACCTCAGATGTTAAGTCCCACAGTGCTCAGAGCCATCTGAACCATACTGTAATCGTCCAACAATGACATAGAAAAATTAGTTTTGTTAGTTGCGAGGCGTGATAGAACAGCCTGTGAAATCGTACTAAATACCTCCTCCGAAAACTACCTAGAATAGTTAGGAACCCCACTCATAATGCAAAAAAAAAAAAAAAAAAGTTCAAATGGCTCTGAGCACTATAGGACTTAACATCTGAGGTCATCAGTCCCCTAGAACTTAGAACTACTTAAACCTAACTAACGTAAGGACATGACACACATCCATGTCCGAGGCAGGATTCGAACCTGCGACCGTAGCAGTCGCGCGGTTCCGGACTGAAGCGCCTAGAACTGCTAGACCACCGCGGCCGGCCTCATAATGCAACTATATTGGATCTAATGGGGACAACTACACCTGATATCTTTGAGGATGTTCACCTGGAAACTTGTATCAGTTACCATGACGCGGTTGAAGCAACAACAATTACCAAAGTACAAAGCACAACTAAAACAAGAAGAAAGATACATATATTTTCAGTAAACCAGATCAAAAAGCAGTAGTCATATGTCAATGAGGAACTTGAAATTTCCAGCACCGGGCAGAAGCATCTAGAATAAGTCTGACTCAGAATTAAAAGAATAGTTGACAACGCATTGGATAGCTATGTACGGAATAGAACAGTTCATAGTGGGAGGGAACCTCCATGATGTACTGTCACCGCAAAGAAACTAAGATTACTGCACAATAGGTGTAACGAAATGTATTTGACTGTCAAGACAGCAATGTGAAGCCTTCAGTGACTACCTAGCATAACATTGTCAAGTGATATTTCACAGAACCCCAAGATATTCTGGTCGCATGTTGCTAATTGTGCAATCCCTAGTGAATGAGACAGGAACTGAAATCGGGAGTAGCAAAGCAAAAGCTGAAATGCTTAACTCCGTTTTCAAATGTTCTTTCACAACAGAAAATCCAGGAGAATTGCACCATTTTAAACCTAATACCAATGCAAAGGTGAATGAAATAAGTGTAGTGTTAGTGGTGTTGATAAGCAGCTGAAGTCTTTAAAATCGACCGAGCGAGATGGCGCAATGGTTAACACACTTGCCTCGTATTCGCGAGGACGACGGTTCAAACCCGCGTCCGGCCATCCTGATTCGGATCTTCCGTGATATCCCTAAACCGCTTCAGGCAAACGCCGTGATGGTTCCTGTGAAAGGGCACGGCCGACTTCCTTCCCCGTCATTCCCGAATCCGATGAAACCGATGACCTCACTGTATGGTCCACTCTCCCAACTCAACCGAGTAGCCTTTGAAATCGAACAAAGCTCTAAGCCCCGATGGAATCTCTGTCAGATTTTGTACTGAATTGGTGGCTGAGTTATTCCGTCTTCTAACTACAAACCATCAAAGAGCCCTCTCAGTTCTTAGAAAAGGTCACACTCGTCTACAAGAAGGGTAGCTGAAGTGATCTAAAAAAACGCCGTCGAATATTCTTGACATCGATTTGTTGTAGAATGTTAAAATATATTCTTAGCTCAAAGGTAGTGAAGTATCTTGATCAGAATGACTCCTCAGTACCAGCATTTATATCGGAAACATCAATCATATGAGATCCAACTCGTACTTTTCTCAAATGACATCCTGAAAGATTTGGATCAAGGCAGTCAGGTAGATGCTGTATTTCTTGATCTCCGAAAAGCATCTGACTCAGTACCACACTTAACGCTTGTTGTCAAAAGTACGACCGTATGAGGTATCAGGTGAAATTTGTGGCTGGACTGAGGACTTTTTGGTAGGGAAGACACAGCATGTTTTCTTGAATGGAGAATCACCGATAGATGTAGAAGTAACTTGGGGCGTTCCCCAGGGAAGTGTGTTTAGACCCTTGCTGTTTATATCGTATATTTAATGACCATGAAGACGATATTAAACAGTAAAATGAGGGTTCTTGCCGAAGATGAAGTTACTTGTAATGAAGTGCTATCTAAAGGAAGCTGCATAAATATTCAGTCAAATCTTTATAAGATTTCAAATTGGTGCAGAGATTGGCAACTTGCTGTAAATTTTCTGAAATATAAAATTGCGCACTTCACAAAACGAAAAAAAAACTTAGTATCCTATGACGATAATACGAGTGTTGGAATCGGCCAACTGATACAAATACCTGGGTGTAACACTTTGTAGGGATATGAAATGGGGGTTCAGTCGTGGGTAAAGCAAGTGGTGGACTTCGGTTTGTTGGTAGAAAAATGGAGAAGTGCAGTCAGTCTGCAAAAGAGATTGCTTAAAAATCTCTCGTGGACCCAACCCTAGAATATTGCTCAAGTATGTGGGACCCCTACCAGTAGGATAAACAGAGGATATATAAGGTATACAGTGAAGGGCAGCGCAACTCGTCTCAGGTTTGTTTAATCCATGGGAGAGTGTCATAGAGATACTGAAGGAACTGAACTGGCAGACTCCTGAAGACAGACGTAAACTATCCCGAGAGACTGTGTTACGACGTTTCAAGAACTGTCTTTAAATGATTACTTTAGGAATAAACTACAAATCGCTCACGTAGGGATCGTGAGTATAAGATTAGAATAATTACTGCAAGCACAGATGCATTCAGTCAATCATTCTTCCCGCGTTCCATACGCTTGTGGAACAGGAAGAATCCCTAATAACTGGTACAATGGGATGTAACCTCTTGCATGCACCTGACGGTGGTTTGGAGAGTGTAAAAGTAGACTTAGATCTCTGTCCATCACCTCCCTCCCCCCCCCCCCCCCCACTCCCTGTACATCTCTTACCCTACACACCTCTCTTCATTTCGTCCTTCATCTTTCTGCCCATACCCTCCTTCCCCTTCTTTATATCCATTTCCTCGTCCTTTCTCGGTCCTTATTTATTGTTGTTACAAACGGAATCTTGATTGGGAACAGAAGTCAAAATCAATGGGTAAATCGGTAGGAATCAGTGTACGAGATATGAGAGAGACCTTTCCAGCTAATGTGTCTGTGAGGATAGTGGCTTGAATAAAAGTATCTCACATTGTTTTAATCTGCTAACAGGTAGGATTACAGGTAGCCATAAACACAACTTTCCTGTTTTCTGTTAAAAATGAGTGTAAGAGAGAAAACCAAATCGCACATTCTCGTAACACAGCTTAGCATTATCTTTCTCGTAGCCGTTTTAACAGAAAATAATTGTTGTATTACATGACCAGATCTCCAGTGGTTCAGGCTGTGCGTTGTATGTCGTTCAATCTGTCAGTCAAAGGAATGTTTCCTCGAATTTTCGTGAATCTAATCAAAACAATTCCAGTAAGATCGTGAATTTATTGAACTAAAATAAATCGGATTTCATAGATCATTGAGATTCTCATACAAAAGTACCATCCAAATTTTCGACTTTTCTGGTGGATTTTCCACAAATGTTCCTTCGTACACAACTCGACTTGACAATTAGTAACAGCGAAACAGGTTGAGCCGTTCTCAACTGACGATAATTCGTACATGCGCCAACTCATGCTTATTTATAAAGTTCGACGTACAAAATAAAATATCGGGACAAATTATCCACATGTAGGCTAACAGCTTCATGTATTTGTGGATAGCTCCGTTTTAGGCACACAGTTTCACCTGTTACTTTACACGGTACGGTACCAGTCTCATCAAATCAGCTGCATCAAAAACGACAGTTTTAGGAAGTTCGCCCCCTTGTAAACTTTGTGCGGATGTCCATCCTTATTCTATCCTCTCGCGTGGACATTACTTTGTGTCTCTGTGGCACCTCCCGAGGAGCACTTTTTAGCCGCTCGCCAAGTAAAAGCTCCGCCGTTGGAGAGACGCAGTTATTAGCTGCACGGAACCCGCGCCTCGCGGCGAGCGGACCGCCGCAAATTGGCAGCCATCGCCCGGAACCTTAATTGACAGAATGCGGAAGCTCGCGAGACGTAAAAACTCCGCCCAAGATGTAATCGATACTCGCACTAATGTGAGTAATTTTGGCCGGTAATGACCCGCTCTGCGGAACCTCTCGAGCTGCTTATGCTTAAGGCGGCCCGCTGGAAGAGCGGAAAAAAAACAACAACGGATGGAGTCTTCGAAAACGGTGCCGGAATGTGGTGCCAATGGAGTAAAAACGGCGGAGCAGGGCGAGGAATGTCGGGCCCTAACGAGGACTATTTGCAGCTGTTTCTCCGCTTCTTCAGAATTGTTTTCTCGTCGTCTTTATAGGCTGTCGGCGCTTGTAAAAGCAAGTCTGATAAGATCGGGGAAGAAACGGTTTGAGAACAGTTGTGTACCTTACATCTTCATGGAATAGTGATCTGGCGTGACATATGAATGGAAGTATCGCTTATTATCTAGTAAAAAAAAAAGACTGTAATTCTATACGTATTACTAAATTAAAGTCCCCCGCCATGTTTTTCTGTCAGTATGTGAAGGCTAATCTCAGGACGTGTGTCAGAGATTTAGATACGGTCTTCACTGAGACATACTGATCCAAGAGGGAAGTTAGTGCATATTATTTACTAGCGAATCCAGCAATGTTCCGCAATTTGTTGAATATATATATATATATATATATATATATATATATATATATATATATATATATATATATATATATATATATATATATAAGAATTGAATATACGTCCTCCCCCCCCCCCCCTGTCCATTTCCTCTCATTGTCAATTTCTACCTCCTCTCGCATCTATTAGTCCATCTCCTTCTTCACCTTCCCCTCTCGGTCAGCCGGCCGCTGTGGCCGAGCGGTTCTAGGGGCTTCAGTCCGGAATCGCGCAGCTGCTAAGGTCGCAGGTTCGAATCCTGCCTCGGGCATGAATGTGTGTGATGTCCTCAGGTTAGTTAGGTTTATAAGTAGTTCTAGGTCGAGGGGACTGATGACCTCAGATGTTAAGTCCCATAGTGCTCAGAGCCATCCGAACCATTTGAACCTTTCGGTCATCTCGTAGTCCCTCTTCTTCCTGACCTTGAATCTTACTGATCACTATTACAAGTAGGGGGGGGGGGGGGGGGGGAGACACAGCTGCGTGAAGGTACGGCATGAGTCCAGGAGACACGTCGTCCGACAGGAGGTATCTAGAGCTACCCGCGCGAAGCTGAGGCAGGTTGCTAGTGTAATACTATTTTATCGACTTGCTTGCTCTCATTATGTGGCGGAAAGTGTAGATTGTGTACCAAAATAATACTACCACTCCTCCTTCTCCTTCTTCCTCTTCTTCCTGCTCCTTTGGAGTGATGTGGCTTGGTGGTTAAGGCCTCTGCTTAACTACAGATCTTCCCTCTCCTGCAGTGATTATCCACAGGCCCACCTCTTTCTTCCTGCCTTTAGAAACTACCGATTCACTGAGTTACCCTTAGCTACGGCTGTAGCGATTTCGTGGCTGAAGGTTTCTAGTTGACAGTGTTACCAACATTCATGCTGGTTCCTAGATCCTTAAATTCTGTGTACCCCCTCCTTGGTCGAGATCGCTAACGCGCACTGTCTGGTGGCGCTCGACTCTGAAGTAGCCGGTTCGAATCCTGAAGAAATTTTCTCCGCCAGTATTGGGAGAGTGGAGGTGATTGCGTACTGCTACAGATCACTAGAGTTTGCGCCACCGTCCTGAATTCCAAACCACTCTGCAATATCTCATGGAGTGACAACATGTGACACTATCGATGGTGACCCGTCCATCTAAAAGGGAAATTAGCTTCGTGGTTCCCCTGGTACTGTTGGAAAGCAGCAAGCTATGTGCCAGCACATGATTTCATCTCGGACATTCTCTGATCATGATGCAACACAAACACGACATCACGCTACGTTATCTAATCAAAAGTATCTGGAAAATTGTAAATTTGTGGTAGGGACTGTGGGACTAAACTGCTGAGGTCATCGGTCCCTCGGCTTACACACTACTTAACTTAAACTAACTCACGCTAAGGACAACACAAACACACCCATGCCCAAGGAAGGACTCTATCCTCCGACAGGGGTAGCCGCGCGAACCGTGACAAGACGCCTAAGACAGCACGGCTAACCCCGCTCGGCAAAAGTATCTGGACACCCATAAGTGGACATTAATATGGGGCATGTTTACCTTTCATATTTGTCAGCCTCAAGTCTGCTGGGGCACTTTCAATGCGCTGTGTGAAATGTCTGTGGAGGAATGGCAGCCCATTATTCTTCAAAAGCCGTAACTGGAAAGGTATTGAAATTAGACGCTGGGCTCTGGAGCAAAGTAGAAATTCTAACTCGTCTCACAAGCGTTCTATTGCTTTCAGATTGGGAATCTTGACAGGCCAGTCCATTTCAGGAGTTTTGTTGACCGCAGCCCATTGTATCAAATGTGCTGCTTTATGACAGAGCGCATTGTCATGCCGATAAAAAGAATCGTCGTCTCCTAACTTCCTCTGGTATATGACTTTCATAGTGCTGTAAAGTGATATTTCCCACAATTAGCATTTTCTTGTGGTTTATAAGGGGACCTCACCCTAGCAACGGACACAACCTCCTGCGTAATTCACTGTTGCCACTACACATGGCTGCAGTTAACGCCCTACAGGCATTAACTAAACCCAAACCCATTTATCCGATTAGCAAAGGGTACAGTGTCATAAATCACTCATTTCTAGTCATTGATTGTCTAGTGGCGCTCCTACACCACCTCAAGCGTCAGAAACGTGTGGATTATGAGGATTTGCTCCGCCATTGTACCCCATTTTCCTTAACTCACTCAGCACAGTCATTTTGCTAGCTGGAGTGTTGGTAGCTCTTGCTAACTCATGTTGGTTCCTTCCGCTGAATTCATGCTTTTTTTACAACCACTCAAAGCAATTTTAGGGCTTCCTGTCCGTTTGTAGGCGAAATCTGCCTGGTCTTGGTTTAGCTACGAGCCGTTCAATGTGGCCTATCGGTTCTAGGCGTTTCAGTCCGGAACCACGCGACTGCTACGGTCGCAGGTTCGAATCCTTCCTCGGGCATGGGTGTGTGTGATTTCCTCATGTTAGTTACGTTTAAATGGTTCAAAGTCTAGGAGACTTATGACCTCCGCTGTTAAGTCCCATAGTGGTCAGAGCCATTTGAACCATTTACTTAGCTACGATTTTTCTTTCCCGTGTCTACGTGACGATCACATCTCCGACAATCGACTAGGGTGACTTCAGAAGGCTTGAAATGCACCTGGTGGATTGTTTTTCAGGTGACATCGAGTGACTAGTCCACTCCTTAGCCGACCTATTTTGCTGTTAATGCTTCTCTACTGGCAACACAATAATCCCGTCTCCTTTCATACTAGCGGGTGTGCCTCATGTGACATCTACTCTTCAGTTGCGCTTTGCGCAGACTTTTGATCGTGTAGTGAATAATACCACACTCGTTAAAGTGGCTGCATATAATAGAAACACTTAAAGAGACAACTCTCTCAAACGGCCACCCAGTGACGCTGTGGTGTATTAGTTATGAGACTGGACTGATATTAGGGTGGATGGTGGTTCAAATCCGCATCCGACCATCTTGATTTAAGTTACCCATGAGTTCTATAAATCGCTTTAGGCACATGCTGGGATTGTTCCTCTTAAAGGGCCCGGCTGGTGTCTTCTATCCATCCGCAGTCGGAGCTCGGGTTCCTTCTATCGAGACTGCGTCGTAGACGATACGTTAAACCATATATTCCTTATTCACAGAACATGTCCATTATTATGTTCTGCAGAGATGATTAGCATTTGAATCATGACTGCCCGTGGGTTCAAGGTCAACATCGATAACGCAGCGCAACGCCATCTACCGGTAAAATGTGCTTACGGCTCTCGTTGTAGCTACAAACCGAAGGTAATGGATCAGAGTGACTTGAGCAAACATGCAGGATGACTCGCAGATGTATACGCGAACTGTATCGTCAGATCAGTGACTTTGAATGAGGGCGCATTATTCGCGTAAGAGAATGTGGCGCATCCGCCCGGGAAATGTGGGACGAAGTGTTTCGGCAGTGCAACGGGTGTGTGCAGAATGGTTGACAAAAGGTGACGATATTGGTCAGGTTGCACCACCCAGACCAACCCCCGAGAAGGTACAATCACAAAAATTTTTGCTGCTGCATGTCCAGGGCACAGTGACCAGTGTGACGTTAAACACATCCTGGTACCCGCAGCCATACCCTTTCTGCACGACACCTCAGACCCCATTTTCAGCAAGACAATGCAGGACCACATGTTGCTTCACACACACGTGCCTTCTTGGTGTCACAAGTTGTCATCTTTTGCTGCGTCCCGCCAGATCACCAGACTTGCCGTCAGTCGAAAACGCGTACGATATGGTGGAATTACGAGTGCAGCGCTGTGACCCAATGCCAACGAGCGCAAATGAACTTTGGAACCAGATCAACACACGCAACCATGCCCGAGGGAAGACTCGAATCTCCGCCGGGACCAGCCGCACAGTCCGTGACTGCAGTGCCCCAGACTTCTCGGCTAATACCGCGTGGCGCGAACCCTGGCAAAGCGCGTAAGACCGCCCGGCTACCCCGCGCGGCGAGAGTGTAGCTTGATGTAATTCAGACAGGTTATTCGTACATCAAATATGCGTGCACTAATAGATCATTATTGTTAGAACATTTGTTCGTTTCTTAAACGCGCACACCCATTGCCTGTGATCCTACATCGTGAAAACGAGGTTAGTGGTAAGGCCTTCTTCATTAATCTATTCAAACGGGGACGATAGTTCTGCTGGGCCACTCAGTTACTCTGCAGTTCTCCAAACCCTGCTTGCTATAATCCTTGCACTGCAGGCAGCAGACCCTGCTGGGCTTTTCTCCCCAAGTAAGAATTTGTGCGTTGTGTGGAGGGGTTCGGGAGACTTTGTCCCGCGTCACGGGCTGGGCGGTGACGGAGTTGCTCCACGACTCATTCGTTGGTTTTATCGACCGAAATGAGTCGTGCTGCCCTTCCATCCTTTCTCCCGCTGAAGCATCGCTGGCCGCTTATACAGCGCTGCGAAGCCACCAGTGCGTGCTGGCGTCGTTGCACTGCTGCATCGCAAGGGCGTGCGAGCAACGAGTACACGTAGCAGAGAGAATAGCGTTTGCCTTCCCTCTCATTCGTAGTGGTGGTTCAGGAAATACATATGTTGTGCCCTTTCCAGAACGTGTCTAGTACAGCCGCACCAATATTAACATATCGGTGAAAACTATATGCTTAAATCAACATTTACTTCAATAACTCGACACCTTCTACCGTATGTTCCTTCGTCGTCGTCGGCGTTGTCGTTGTTGCCGTGAGGCACCATTATACCAAGTGTAAAGGCGCGTCGATCTTAGAGCATGAGATATGGTAACCTTAAGTCATTGACAACACACAACGGTCACTGTAGCACCTGATTCCAGAATAGCTGCAGTAGTTAGGATCTACGAACTACCCCCTCTTGACCAGGTCCCCAAAACTTAACTCGTAACGAGATCCTTTCGAAGCAAATTGTCATAAAGATAATCTATAAAGGCTTCGTACAACGATAAGAAATGTTACAGTTTATGGAATAATGGCAGATACGACCAAACTGTCTTGTTTCTTCTGTTTTATTTAACGTAACTTTGTTCACAGTTTTATTTCGCATTCACACCCTGATGTGGAGTATTTGCGAGTGCCTGAACCCTAACTCCCAAGTTCCATCGGAACCCTTTGTTGAACAGTTTTGGTTGCTAGACATCAACAGTCAATGATAATGATACAGTATTTTGTTATTGACTCTTCTAGTTTACCCACCACCCTCCACGAATGTTTCTTAGGCGTAAGACAATTACATACTTTTCTCTCCGGTCCGCTATTTTAAAAGTTCGCGTAAAAGTTAACGTTTTTCTCCTTTTCATAAATTGGAGCCCGCTCTCCGCGATATAATTTAAAAAAAAAAAGTCTCAATACCGCGTCCCACGTGAGATGCGTATAGATTTATCCCGGAATTGACCGCCCTCTAGGTGTACTCAATTTAATGACCACACTTCGCTATCTGCGAATTCGCGTAACTAAATGTCCTTCTGTTACTCTGATCGTATACCGTAGTTACTTAAAACTCGCCCCTATATTGTTTCACAACGCACAATTAGCACTTTTTTACTTGTTTATTTCTAAGAGTAAACGAAAAAATGACGCCGTATCATCGGCTTCGTCGATATAAAGCAAAACACCTTAATATGCCCAATTTTACCTCTTTTTATAGGATCGGGTACCTTACTCATTAATTTACTACATATTATTTCCAGTAACACTAAACAGGTATCGCCGTTATATTTTAATTGTATTCAAAAGCATATTATTATTATTATTATTATTATTATTATGACCGACCAAATAGTAACCAATCGCGCGGCGTGCGTTTTTAATGACAGCTTTACACTCGCCCAGCCTTTATTCATGCAATATTATAGATAAATATGCAGACAGAACCGAAAGATCGATCTCTCTACCGTAACCAATAGAGGCAAATACGCTACTCAAGTTACATTACACCTATCTTGACTCCTATTGTTACAATCTCTGCCGAGGAACCAAGTTAAAATGTGTGGCGACGAGTATTTCTGGTACCACTGTCTTTCCCCCTGCCCTGTTCCACTCACGAATTATGGCTGGAAAGCTTAGTTCTCCGCACCTTAAAAGCGAAAACATTGGACATATCCAGTCTAATTTTTGTAGAAGAATTAGTATTCTACATTTCACTACATTTCTTAATTTTTTGTACCCCTTTCAATTTATTAAGCAATACTAAAGTATACTGGACAAGAGACAGTGCCCTTTAGTACTACCTAGTGTCTCGTATTAGTAGCCATCTTCAGTGTTAGGTTAGGATTGCGTACTAAATGAACGAACATTAAAAGTACAGAAAAGAGATATGAGAAACGTAATTTGAACATTATGTTGTAATTACCTTGTTATGAATTCTGATATGCGGGATGGTGTTTGTATGAAATCTGATTCCGAAATATACGGTGCAAAACTTCGCCATGCTCCGAAATACTAAACACCCGGCCGGCAGTGGATAAGTACTGCAACAGATACACGCGTCTATACAAATGTTGGCGGGATCCTGACATTGGTTTTAGAGTATTCCAATAGTTCTCGGCTGCCTACAGTCTGAGGAAACAGTGTGTCTCGTATTAAACGCATATCTCGTTATTCTTACCTCATCGTCTGCGTATAATTTCTGTGTACACGGAATGTGTTGTATTCGCAAAATACACTTAGTGTCAAACGCATATAAGTGGCAGAAGAGACACTCGTATCACCCAAAGTAAGGGTGTCCATTTCTTTTTATTTTCTTATTCAGGTTCAAATACACCATTTTATTCCACACTTTTGGCTACAAAACCTTATTTTTGAACGTAATTTCAGTTCAATGCGACGGCCTTACGCCACTTCACTGGGAAGGCCTGTTTGCGAACATGGTACCACTCTACTCATCGGCGTCGGGGCCAACGTCGTGTTGCATCAGTAACCCCCTCATCATCCTCGTACTGCTTCCCGTGGAGTGCATCTCTCATTGGGCCAAACACTTGGAAGTCGGAAGGCGCGAGATCCGATCTGTAGGGTGGATGCCAAACAGGCTACACGGAAACCACTTCTGGAGATGGGCATCCCCGCAACGACCTGCGTATGTTATTACGCCGCAAGGTTTTTCAGCTTTGGGAGACAGAATGGCAAAATTTCAGCACGCACAACAAACTGCGAGCCATTACGGGGACCACGAACGTGTGGAAGTCCTCGATGAGGGCCTCTCGCAGGGACTCCGTGGTTCTCTGCCGGCTCCGCATTGGCCATGCTTGAGCGACCCACGGCTATCTCCTGCGAAGTGAAGACACACTAGTGTCGGTGAAGCGCCCTGTTGACAGTGGCCCATATTCTGATGAACTGTCCCACTTCGACTGCCCAGCGACGAAATCTTGGGTTATCGGACTCGTTACCGCTCATTTGATCTGACAACGCCTCACTGGCTGATTTAGATTTACGTTTTATTCGTGAGGGTGGGTTTTATCGTTTGATCTAAGTTTTAGCGCATGTCCTTCCCCCCCCCCCCCCCTCCCCTGTCTCTGTCATACTAGTGGTTTTAGGGTTGGAGGTTTTAATTTGTTGCAGGGTGGCTAGCTTTTCCTTTTTATTTCCGTGGTCGGCCAGCCACCGTAATCTGCTTCCATGTTTCACTCTCTTCTGTTTCCTGCATCTCTGTTGTTTTCTTGTCCTCTTTTGTTCCTTTTAGTGTTCGTTGCCTTTCCTTCGTTCTCGTGGTCTTTCCTTTCTTTTCGTTTTGTGTTGTGTGTCTCATCTGTTTTATTCTCACACTTGTGGCATTGTTTTGTTGGGAACAAGGGACCGATGACCTCGTAGTTTGGTCCCTTTCCCCCTCTTGTAAACCAATCAACCTAGGGTGTATGAGGAAAAAAGGTCCGATGAAGTTTCGTGAGCTTCTCTCTGGTGCGCACACACGTATGTGTGGCACATTGTCATGGAGAGGGAAAAATTGTGGCGACGAACATTCTGAAGCCGTTGCTTCAGTTTACTGCGGGTAGCAAATTACACTTCAGAATTGATCGTTGATACATGAGCGAAGACATCAAACGGAATAACGCTGTCAAGGCCCAGAAGACAGTCACCATGACCTTAGCGACTGAAGATGCACCTCTGAAATTTTTCTTCAGGGGAGAGATTGTGTGTTGTCACCCCATGGATTGCCGTTTAGTTCCCGGTTCGAAGCGATGAACGCTTGTTTCGCCGCCTGTGGTAGTGTTAAACAAAAAATTGTCGCGACCAGCCTCGTAACACGCAAGCAGTACAGCATACGTGGTCCTTAACGGTCTTCAGTTAGGCGGCGTGGAACCCAGAGGGACCCTTTGAGTACCATAACCGGTGGACGAGTGTGTCAGCACTACCAACAGAGACGTCCAGTTGTGCAGCGAGGAGTTTGTGATCCGTCGATGACCTCGAATGTGTGTGTCTGCACGTTCCAACATTGCAAGAGTCACAGCTGTGTGTTGTCGGCTGGCGTACGGGAGATCGGACAGGATTGTGCGACCTCGTTGCGATGACAGACGCCTCGCCCATCGACTCACCGTGCTTTTGTTCACTGCTAGGTCTCCGTATACATTGTGCAAGCGTCTATGAATATCTGCTATGATATGGTCTTCCGCCAAAGAAACTCAATGGCAGCTCCTTGTTTGGAACGTGTGCACATCCATTACAGATGCCACTTTGAAGGCCACATACATCACAGACAACTATCGGATCTTCATGCACTTTAGGGGCCGAAGTTGAAATATTCGGTCCGCAGCTCGTGGTCGTGCGGTAGCGTTCTCGCTTCCCGCGCCCGGGTTCCCTGGTTCGATTCCCGGCGGGGTCAGGGATCTTCTCTGCCTCGTGATGACAGTGTGTTGTGTGATGTCCTTAGGTTAGTTAGGTTTAAGTAGTTCTAAGTCTAGGGGACTGATGACCATAGATGTTAAGTCCCATAGTGCTCAGAGCCATTTGAACCATGTTTTTAAATATTCCACATGTCCAACTACAAATTCTGTATTTTTTCAACCGAAACTGGCCGAGGAAAAAAATTTTGTATTTCTGTTGTGAGGTGATCCGCTTGCACGCAGCGTCCATAAAACATCCCGAGTGTGTCAAATAGGTTCAAATGGCTCTGAGCACTATGGGACTCAACTTCTGAGGTGATCAGTTCCCTAGAACTTAGAACTACTTTTACCTAACTAACCTAAGGATGTCACACACATCCATGCTCGGGGCAGGATTCGAACCTGCGACCGTAGCGGTCGTGCGGTGCCAAACTGTAGCGCCCGGAACCGCTCGGCCGGCTGTCAAATAGGGTTAGCCACTACGTGGACAAACATTTTGGCAACTCTGAGTCCTGAGTTGCGGTAATTAACAACAAATTCTAATACAAATGTTACACTACTAAACTTTAGTCGCATGGCCGAGTACATTCGCACTCATCATATACACTCCTGGAAATGGAAAAAAGAACACATTGACACCGGTGTATCAGACCCACCATACTTGCTCCGGACACTGCGAAATGGCTGTACAAGCAATGATCACACGCACAGCACAGCGGACACACCAGGAACCGCGGTGTTGGCCGTCGAATGGCGCTAGCTGCGCAGCATTTGTGCACCGCCGCCGTCAGTGTCAGCCAGTTTGCCGTGGCATACGGAGCGCCATCGCAGTCTTTAACACTGGTAGCATGCCGCAACAGCGTGGACGTGAACCGTATGTGCAGTTGACGGACTTTGAGCGAGGACGTATAGTGGGCATGCGGGAGGCCGGGTGGACGTACCGCCGAACTGCTCAACACGTGGGGCGTGAGGTCTCCACAGTACATCGATGTTGTCGCCAGTGGTCTGCGGAAGGTGCACGTGCCCGTCGACCTGGGACCGGACCGCAGCGACGCACGGATGCACGCCAAGACCGTAGGATCCTACGCAGTGCCGTAGGGGACCGCACCTCCACTTCCCAGCAAATTAGGGACACTGTTGGTCCTGGGGTATCGGCGAGGACCTTTCGCAACCGTCTCCATGAAGCTGGGCTACGGTCCCGCACACCGTTAGGCCGTCTTCCGCTCAAGCCCCAACATCGTGCAGCCCGCCTCCAGTGGTGTCGCGACAGGCGTGAATGGAGGGACGAATGGTGACGTGTCGTCTTCAGCGATGAGAGTCGCTTCTGCCTTGGTGCCAATGATGGTCGTATGCGTGTTTGGCACCGTGCAGGTGAGCGCCACAATCAGGACTGCATACGACCGAAGCACACAGGGCCAACACCCGGCATCATGGTGTGGGGAGCGATCTCCTACACTGGCCGTACGCCTCTGGTGATCGTCGAGGGGACACTGAATAGTGCACGGTACATCCAAACCGTCATCAAACCCATCGTTCTACCGTTCCTAGACCGGCAAGGGAACTTGCTGTTCCAACAGGACAATGCACGTCCGCATGTATCCCGTACCACCCAACGTGCTCTAGAAGGTGTAAGTCAACTACCCTGGCCAGCAAGATCTCCGGATCTGTCCCCCATTGAGCATGTTTGGGACTGGATGAAGCGTCGTCTCACGCGGTCTGCACGTCCAGCACGAACGCTGGTCCAACTGAGGCGCCAGGTAGAAATGGCATGGCAAGCCGTTCCACAGGACTACATCCAGCATCTCTACGATCGTCTCCATGGGTGAATACCAGCCTTCATTGCTGCGAAAGGTGGATATACACTGTACTAGTGCCGACATTGTGCATGCTCTGTTGCCTGTGTCTATGTGCCTGTGGTTCTGTCAGTGTGATCATGTGATGTATCTGACCCCAGGAATGTGTCAATAAAGTTTCCCCTTCCTGGGACAATGAATTCACGGTGTTCTTATTTCAATTTCCAGGAGTGTATCTCTTGTCCAGTACTAGGTACAGTGAACGATAACTGCATTTTCAAGTAGAATGTTCGGTTTGTCTCTTTTTCGGCGGCGACTGTAGACTCATACGTGATGATATCTTAAGGTAAATCCAGTTCTGTAGCTATATTCCTCAACCCACTGAGAAGTACACGGCAGAGGATCCGCCCCATTGTACCAGTTATTAGGGTCTCTTTCTGTTGCATTCAGATATGGAGCACAGGAAGAATTATTGTTTAAATAAGTGTGTGCGTGTAGTAATTGTCCTAATCTTGTCCTCACAATCCCTATTGAGCGATACCTAGCGGGTGTTGTATATTCCTAGAGTCGTTGTTGAAAGGCAGTTCTCGGAAATTATTAGGGTCTCTTTCTGTTGCATTCAGATATGGAGCACAGGAAGAATTATTGTTTAAATAAGTGTGTGCGTGTAGTAATTGTCCTAATCTTGTCCTCACAATCCCTATTGAGCGATACCTAGCGGGTGTTGTATATTCCTAGAGTCGTTGTTGAAAGGCAGTTCTCGGAAATTTCTTAGTAGAATTTCTAGTGATAGTCTATGTCCACATTCAAGAGTCTGCCAGTTCACTTTGTTCAGCATTTTTTCAACGCTTTTGAAGCGTCCCCTTAGAAAAATTATAAATGACGGTGCTTAAAGTGACACACAATATTGTTAGCGCAACGCAGTCTTGACTTTCAAAACCCCTACAAAAGAATGGCCCTGGCTAACAATAACCTATACGTTTCATGAATCACTTCCCTCACAAAAATCTTCGTTACTCAAATTCCTGCAATACTGCCAGCTGAATAAAAGATTAAAACTACTGAAGGCACTGACTACTGAGAGGCATAGTTAGCACATGAAAGATTTTGATAGACAACAAACAATGTATATACTTTAATAGTGTTCAATAGTCACATATATATATATATATATATCAGTTCATGACATCCAGTCTTACAAATTTACTGTCTCTGATGGACACTTGTACAGGTATTGCATTTCCCTAGTATTCTACCAATAAACAGAAGTCAACCAACAGCTTTATCCACAACTTACTTCCATTTTACGTGGTTCCATTTTCATTAAAGCAACTGGGGCTGACGGCCAATGGAGGACACTGTCGTCATAAATTACGATGAGGAGCACGTTCCGTGAGATGTAACAGGTCGTTTCCGAGCGTATAGTAAGCACGACGGACGGACTAAAGGATGTCCCTCCGAACTTGCAGTGTCAGACCCAAAGTTAGAGAGTTCCCTGCTGCTGTGGCGTCCTCGCGAGTAGTGAGCTGCTCGCGCGCGCAGTGGGTCGCGCGGCCATTCGTGGGTGGGGTCGCTGACTTGTGTTGGGATGCGGAGCGGAGCGGAAATGCCGACGTGACGCCAGGCGAACAGGAGCCGCGCGAGGAGGCGTCACTTGGCTCTGAGGGGCCGCCCGGCGTCGTTCCGCGCGGCATCGTTAAGCGAACGTGCAACAGCGAAGAGAGATGACGCGTAAACGGCTTTAGCTCGAGTTCGGTTCACTATTCACTGGTGTTACGCTGCATGTCGGCCTTTCGGCGACCCCCAAAGGACCTTGTCGTCTTCTCAGAAATACAGAAATCTTTGGTCTTGTGACGTCCGTTTGGGATTCATTACGTCACATACCAAAAAATTATTACATATATATTATATACATTTTTTTAATTTATCATAATGATTCTTTCTCTCAAGGATATTTTCTTCTCTTATCACTTTTACTTACGTTCATTAGTAAATATGAAACGGGGTTCTTGAAGGCCTCAGTTATTCATGTACCAACTTCAGATTCTGAACGTGATGACTAAAATATAGTTGCCGTCAACTGAATTGAATGTAATTTCGTTATTTTCTATTTATTGACTGCAAAGCAAGGCTTGAGAGAATTTCGATTGTTGCCGTGGAGCGGCCAAGATAAAACTTACTGAACTCGTGGAATCTTTATAGTTTAAAAACATGAACTTTAACGTAAGTTAATTACCTGTTGCAATTTTAAAAGGTTCTTATAGCGAAATCTCTCGCATTTACAGTTACTGTTAACACTGAAAAATAAATTAATACTTCGGCACGTAATGGCTGACCCTCGGCTGCATCGGAAGATGAGCTTCTCACAGCGCAAATTACTGAAAAAATGCTTATTAAAAATAATTAGCCACTGCGAGCATTTGAGGTGACAACTATTACAAAGAAATTGATTTAGTGATAATAACAACAACATTATTTTAGCAATAAATACGAATAACTTACTTAAAACATGTGTAGCCGCTCAATGGGTGTCTTCCGTATAGCGAAACAAAACAGTGTGTGTACCACAAAATACGTCCTTCCTCCTCCGCCGTACAATCGCGTCTCTTTCGATCCTCTTTTATTTTCATAGACATTAAATTATGATGCTATCGCTGCATATCAGTTGTTTCAAGAACATTAACTGTATCTTTACACTAATTATAAAATACGTTAACTACGATTTACAACCGCTAAAAATGTCAATATTTATGTGACATACCGTCACAGTCTGCTATCTTGTCTCCTTTTGCTGTTGTGGACATGATTCGCGTGAACGATACAGTCGTTCGAAGAGAAGGTAATGTTGTCGATATTCTAAAGAGCTTACATCTGCCTTCTATCGCGCAGGGCCCCCGCGATCACGCGGAAGTGCCCCAACACGATGTCGCATGGATTCGACTACTGTCTGAAGTAGTGCCGGAGGTAAGTGGTACCATGAATCTTGCAGGGCTCTCCATAAATCTGTAAGATTTCGAGCGGCCGGAAATCGCTTCTCATCGGCACTTTGCAAGGCATTCCAGATATGTTCAATAATGTTCATGGCTGAGGAGTTTGGTGGCCAGCGAAGTGTTCAGACTCAAAAGATCGTTCTTTGAGCAACTCTCTAGCAGTTCTGGGCAGGTGGGATATCGCATTGTCCTGCTGGAACTGCCCAAGTCAATCTGAATGCACAATGGACAGGAATGGATGCAGGTGATCAGACACGATGCTTACGTACGTAACAACTGTCAGTCATATCTAAACTAATCAGGGATCCCATATCACTCCAACTGCACACGCCCCACACCATTACAGAACTTCGGTCAGCTTGGACAGTTCCCTGCTGGCATGCAGCGTCTATAGATTCATTAGGTTCTCTCCATACCAGTACACGTCCATCCGCTTGATACACTTTGAAATCAGATTCGCCCGACTAGGCAACATGTTTCCAGTCATCAACAGTACAATGTCGGTGTTGACGAGCCCAGGCGAGGCGTAAGCTTTGTGTGGTGCAGCCTTCAAGTGAACACGAGTGCGCTTTCGGCTCCGAATGACCATAACGATGACATTTCGTTGAATGGTTCGCACGCCGACACTTTATGCCCCGGCATTGAAATCTGCAGAAATTTGCCAAAGGGTTGCACTTCTGTCACGTTGAACGATGCTCTTCACACGTCGTTGGTCCCGTTCTTGCAGGATCTTTTTCCGGCTGCAGCGATGTCGGAGATTGGATGTTTCACCGGATTCATGATATTCACGATGCACTCGCGCAATGATCGTACGGGAAAATCCCCACTTCATCGCTACCTCGGAGATGCTGCGTCCCATCGCTCCTCCGCCGACTATAACACCACGTTCAAACTCACTTAAATCTTCATAAGCTGCCATTCTAGCAGCAGTAACCGATCTAACAATTGCGCCTGACACTTGTTTTACATAGTCGTTGCCCCACCAGAAATGCGTATTCTGCCTGTTTAGATATCTCTGTTTTTGAATAGCATGTCTATACCAGTTTCTGTGGAGCTTCATTGTTAATACGTATGCGTGAAGAATATAGATGTAGACAACTAAAAACGTTTGTTTTACTTAAGAACTGAATTTTCACGCTGGCCGCAGTGGCCGAGCGGTTCTAGGCGCTACATCTGGAGCCGCGCGACCGCTACGGTAGCAGGTTCGAATCCTGCCTCGGGCATGAATATGTGTGATGTCCTTAAGTTAGTTACGTTTAAGTAGTTCTCAGTTCTAGGGGACTGATGACCTCAGAAGTTAAGTCCCATAGAGCTCAGAGCCATTTGAACCAAGCCATTTGAATATTCACTTAAAACGTTTGGGTGTTTTGCTATTGAGCACGTCCTCGTAGAAGAAGCAGCAACTCTTGGTGACGAAGATTGCTGAAATAAGCAACCCTGTTAATGTTCACGGCAATCTGAGTCTATGAGACGAAGACTTGGAATGAAAGACATCCCCAAAGTACCACAGACCAACCTTCGTCCTGGACTACATCGTCGAAACGTTGCAAGTTGCACGCAGAGGAAGGAGGACGGGATATTAGGAGAGTTACACAACTCATGTTTTTCTGCTTTCCCTTCGTGCGGTATATCTTCGATACTGTGCCTCTTAAAACACCATATATTAACGCTTCTTTTGCGTTGATCACAGACGCTGTCACCATACAAGCGCCAACAGTTTGCCCACTTTCTAATTCACTTAGCTGCGATATAAGGCATCGACAACTGCACATAACGCTGTTTTGAGCATGACCGACAGTTGCAACGGATTGAGGACATTAAAACAGATCATATACACTCCTGGAAATTGAAATAAGAACACCGTGAATTCATTGTCCCAGGAAGGGGAAACTTTATTGACACATTCCTGGGGTCAGATACATCACATGATCACACTGACAGAACCACAGGCACATAGACACAGGCAACAGAGCATGCACAATGTCGGCACTAGTACAGTGTATATCCACCTTTCGCAGCAATGCAGGCTGCTATTCTCCCATGGAGACGATCGTAGAGATGCTGGATGTAGTCCTGTGGAACGGCTTGCCATGCCATTTCCACCTGGCGCCTCAGTTGGAGCAGCGTTCGTGCTGGACGTGCAGACCGCGTGAGACGACGCTTCATCCAGTCCCAAACATGCTCAATGGGGGACAGATCCGAAGATCTTGCTGGCCAGGGTAGTTGACTTACACTTTCTAGAGCACGTTGGGTGGCACGGGATACATGCGGACGTGCATTGTCCTGTTGGAACAGCAAGTTCCCTTGCCGGTCTAGGAATGGTAGAACGATGGGTTCGATTACGGTTTGGATGTACCGTGCACTATTCAGTGTCCCCTCGACGATCACCAAAGGTGTACGGCCAGTGTAGGAGATTGCTCCCCACACCATGATGCCGGGTGTTGGCCCTGTGTGCCTCGGTCGTATGCAGTCCTGATTGTGGCGCTCACCTGCACGGCGCTAAACACGCATACGACCATCATTGGTACCAAGGCAGAAGCGACTCTCATCGCTGAAGACGACACGTCTCCATTCGTCCCTCCATTCACGCCTGTCGCGACACCGCTGGAGGCGGGCTGCACGATGTTGGGGCGTGAGCGGAAGACGGCCTAACGGTGTGCGGGACCGTAGCCCAGCTTCATGGAGACGGTTGCGAATGGTCCTCGCCGATACCCCAGGAGCAACAGTGTCCCTAATTTGCTGGGAAGTGGCGGTGCGGTCCCCTACGGCACTGCGTAGGATCCTACGGTCTTGGCGTGCATCCGTGCGTCGCTGCGGTCCGGTGCCAGGTCGACGGGCACGTGCACCTTCCGCCGACCACTGGCGTCAACATCGATGTACTGTGGAGACCTCACGCTCCACGTGTTGAGCAATTCGGCGGTACGTCCACCCGGCCTCCCGCATGCCCACTATACGCCCTCGCTCAAAGTCCGTCAACTGCACATACGGTTCACGTCCACGCTGTCGCGGCATGCTACCAGTGTTAAAGACTGCGATGGAGCTCCGTATACCACGGCAAACTGGCTGACACTGACGGCGGAGGTGCACAAATGCTGCGCAGCTAGCGCCATTCGATGGCCAACACCGCGGTTCTTGGTGTGTCCACTGTGCCGTGCGTGTGATCATTGCTTGTACAGCCCTCTCGCAGTGTCCGGAGCAAGTATGGTGGGTCTGACACACCGGTGTCAATGTGTTCTTTTTTCCGTTTCCAGGAGTGTACAACACCGCTACCTACAGTCTGGACTAGCATCTGCATTCATGTTCAGGCATTTTTTGTGTAACACCTGTATCAATGACACAAAATTGCTGAAGCACGCAGAGGTTTTACTAAGGATGTGGAAAAGACTATAAGTTCGTTAGATCCTTTCACCAGGCGAGAACAGAGTGAATAAGCACAAACTTCATGATTCCTTTTTTTTTTTTGTTAAAGCGTAGTAAATTTCCTTGATAGCAAAGTAAAGAAAAAGTGAATATGTATCTGTTACAGTGATTAAAATTAAAACTATACGGAGGACCTGGTCATTCTCGTCGCTTACATTCATCGTATCTGTAATTACTTGCCGGGTGTATCACTGTAAGTTAGAGATTTTTGGTGATAAATAAAAATAATTTACTCGGAATCACGCTATCTGCCCTTAACAAACTACGTAGCAGATTTTATTAAGCCGCAACCGTGACGTGTCGTTCGTGTGCTTCGCATTTCCTTGCTCATATTTCATTGGCATTATCGTAATTACACCTCCTTCTATAAAATCTTCGAAGTGCTTTGCATATGTAACGAAGACATCAGAAACTACTTGATATACAGCAGCTATTGGAATGCGAAGCGGTCACTAACGTAAATCTTTCCTTTTGCTAATGACTGGAGTAAAGATACTATCCTTCGTTTCGGTTATGTTGGTTGTCGGTAGTTCGTGACGTGGTTTTAAAGCTCATCCTCAGTTGTAATGAGAGGCAAGCGAGAAACTTCAACCGAGATACGTGCAAAGTTATGGACTAATGCTAACAGAATATGGAGCTGAAATTCACTTTTAAGTGCACTACTTTTGCGGATTTTACGTTCACGTACAAACTGAGACACCTAAGTTCTTCCTTTCCTAAGGCATATTCCTTACTTCGTCCACTGTGCGCTTCGCTTGTAAAGTAATCCTCTCTGAATATTGAAGTTTGGCTTCCTGGCAGTAACTTTATAGTGCTGTGTCCTTGTGTCGATTACTATTATGGCTGAAAAACAATGACTCAATGTTCATAGGCTATATTCGTTATCTCACGTTTACTTCCGTTCTGCAGATACAAGTGAATGTCAGTGAACACTGGCGGATTGTCGCCGAATGCTCATTGGTTTGTGTTCGCTTCCACTCGTTCCTGTGTAGGCTCCAGGAACCCTCGCTGTGATGCTCAATCCTCGGTATCAGATGGGAGGATCACGTAAAGCCAATGTTCGGCAAGGAGAATGGAAGACATTTATTTGAAGAGGTATGGTAGAGTGTTGGACACCAAAGAAAATAGCTTATAAGAAGCTGATACGACCAATTCTAGACCACTGGACCAGCAGTTGGGGACTTGGACATCAAGTAGACATGGTAGCAGAGACATCGTAGGAAGCGGTACTAGAATTATAACAGGTCGATAACCCATTAGAAAGGCAGAGTGCTCGGGAAACTTCACTGGCAAAAGGACGCATTACTCTAGAGATCTTATTAGGTGGTAATAATAACAATAATAATAACAAGCAGAAACTAGCAAAATACACAAAACAATCACTCATATAAATACATCGGCAACACCATTTCAATTTCATAACCACGTCTACAACCCTTTAGATCGCATAATATCAACAGATACGAAGAAAGTAAATTGGAAAAAGAAAACACTACATGGCCAGCCACACATCGATCAAGACGCATCCAACACATGGCTAAGAAAAGGCAATATATACAGTGAACCGGAAGGATTCATGATTGCAATACAGGATCAAACAATAAACACCAGATATTACAGCAAGCATATTATTAAAGATCCCAATACCACAACAGATACATGCAGACTTTGCAAACAACAAATAGAAACAGTAGATCACATCACAAGCGGATGTACAATACTAGCAAATACAGAATACCCCAGAAGACATGACAATGTAGCAAAAAATAATACATCAACAGCTTGCCTTACAACATAAACTTATAAAACAACACGTTCCCACATACAAGTGTGCACCACAAAATGTACTGGAGAATGATGAATAGAAATTATACTGGAACAGAACCATTATAACAGATAAAACAACACCACATAACAAACCTGACATCAGCAATAAAAAGAAGAAATTAACACAACTAATCGAAATATCCATACCCAATACAACAAATATACAGAAGAAAACAGCAGAAAAAAAATTGAAAAATACATCCAACAGGCTGAGGAAGTCAGACATGTGGCATCAGGATAAAGTTGACATCATACCAATTATACTGTCAACTACAGGAGTCATACCACACAATATCCACCACAGTACATCAACGCAATACAGCTACATCCGAACGTATATATACAACTACAGAAATCTGTAATTATTGATACATGTTCAATTACCCGAAAGTTCCTAAATGCAATATAACATATACCGTACAGTTAAAATGAAGTCACGCTTGATCATGGTCCGCGTCACTTTCCATTTTTAACCAGACATAAAGTCTGAGAAAGGAAAGATATAATAATAATAATAATAATAACAATAATTTTGCAGGAATGATTCACTGGAACTTGTGCCAAATTAGCATCTTCCAGTGGCAAAAAATTGATAGAACCACAAGCCAGAAACACTTCCCGAAAAAGGAAATGCCAAATCACTGTGGGACTCCATGTCTCAGTCGAATCGAGTGGTAGAACACAGTACATCATACATCACAATTCTGGAGAAAAGGGAAGTGTAGATCAATTTCATTACCATCATAGAAGATAACAGAAACGACGAGAAGCATCTTGATAACCTTGCCACATACGAAAATTTGAAACAGGCTACAGCTAGTCTGTTGTACACAAGTGAAAGTGATCGCAGCGGTTCTTGGCACTCAGAGAGCGGTGTGAAAAGATTTTATTCGGCTCTTGGAAACCACTGGCATTGATAACGCCTGCATCTGCCAACTAAAAAAGGCCGTTTTAATGAGATCTGCACCAATTGTCTCCCGATACATCGCGTAGTCTTAGATGCTTGTGGGATATGCGACTACTGACAAAATACGAAATACAGCGTAGTGAAGCCATTTAATGTGTTTACTGTTGTGGTAATAATAGTAGTTTCATGAGCCTGAATAGTGCGATGGATGTCTTTCGATGGGACGCCACTTTGGTGACTTGGGTATCCCCTATCTTACTTATTTATCCAAACAGGAAAAGGGGAAAAATAGTTTAACTGTGGGATCCCGAACGGCGTCTCGTTCATGGTGAAAGCTATATTTAATGCAGAATGAAACTAGAAAATCTCTTGTTGGATGAATTTAAACAGCGTTCGAAGAAGACTACTAAAGTTCTGCTGCCACAATCGTACATCTCGTGTAGGAATCGTAAGAATAAAATAAGTGAGGTTAGGGCTCCTGCCGAACCTTAGGGACAGTTAGTTTTTCCCTGCTCAGTACGCGATAGGAATACGACGGAAAATCGATAATACTCAGTACAGTGGCTTGTGGGAAGTATAAACTGAGGCGAACGAAAGAGGTTCAACTATGAAGCTCCAGTGCGATATTTATCGAACTTCGTAGAGATTTCATTCTGTTCGGAATTGATATACCTCATCGACATGCAGTTCGTACGGAACTCACGATTATTTACGCAGCGCTAATACATGATGTCGGTTCACGAAGATTTCCTGGAGATGGAGACTGATAAGGACGCATACCTCGTCCAGTTACATCCCTGACAGGCTCTGTGAGTGTCAGTTAGGCGACCGAACAGGCTAGTAGGTTGTTCACAAATTCATCAAGGCGTTTGTGGTGTGAAATGTAGTGTAAGGTCTTGCGTTATCCTGCTGGAATATTCCATTTGATATCCTGTTCACCGCTAAACACTAGAGATTGGCATTCACTATCGCACATGACTGTGTCTATACCGTGTACGTGGGTTGTCCTGAAAAGAAGTTCTGATTTGATCCGAAATGCCAACCACCTTAAAAATTAGAAATGTCTTATTTGCAGCAGTTAGCTACTACACCTTACAGCTGCTTCTGTAAGTGGTCGTCACTCTGACGTAAGCACTCGTCGTAGCGTTGTACCAGTTTTCCAATACCACTGTCATAGAAGGCAGTCGGCTGTGCTTTTCGCCGACACTCTGTGCTGGTGTGTAGCTCGTTGCCTTGCCAAAATGGTCTTTATAGCCATCAGTTGATGTGAGCAGAGGTGAAAATCACAGAGAGCCACATGCGAGCGGTATGGTGGGTGATCAAAGGGTTCCCATCGAAGACGCTACAGGAGCGTTCTCATTGCCCGTGCAGTGTGCGGCCGAAAATGTTTATGAATAACCAAATGCATTTCAGTACGGTGTGTGGGGTTGCAGGAAAGCAGGCGAATCTCTCGGTAGGCATCCATCCTTGGCGGGAGACACTAATTTCTAGACATTTGTACGTGCCAACTGTGGGTATAACTACAAAGTGCAACGTGACGTATCGACGGGTATACTAAAGATACTGCCAAACACATTTGTGCAAAGATTCATCGGATTTTTGACTGTGGTTTCCATTTCGCGACTGATTGGAACTTACTTTCTAAACATCCCTCGTAGGGATTACAATAAAATGAACACCCTTAGCTGCTTACAGGCGTTGACATACGTCAACGGGGACAGATGAAAATGTGTGCCCCGACGGGGACTCGAACCCGGGATCTCCTGCTTACATGGCAGACGCTCTATCCATCTGAGCCACCAAGGACACAGAGGATAGGGCGAATGCAGGGATTTATCTCTGGCACACCTCCCGCGAAACCCACATTCTCAACGTATTGTGCCACACTACGAACCCTCGTAGGGTTCTGTCTGTGCTGTGATGTCAGCAGTAAACGACGGATGGCAAATCGAAATCTTATCCAAGATTACGGTAATCCGCGCCTGAGCTTTATGGTGACACACCACTAGTATTTTCGTTTTAATTTCCTTCTAATATACGTCACAGCTGGAAACAAATAATCACAAAGAAATGACTTATCCCGACTATCACGTCGTTTTCAAACCATGGCCTTAGACGTAAGCGTAATCCTACAGGGTGTCCGAACGTCTCGCTAAACCAGTAAAAAGTGATGCTGGGAATGTTTTGTTGGTAGCACAGAAGCGGTAGCAGCGGGGGTTAACTTCGAAGATGGATTAGTCATTAGATGTCACCTGACTAACAAATCATGGACATTTTAATCCCCATAATGTTGCCCATGTCTCTAGTTGGTTATGTAATTGTGAAGTTGCAACGCGAAGAAACTGCCGCATCTAAACTAAGACCAGGCAGCCGTAATGTACTTGTGGATAGGGACATCGAGCAGTGCACAGGATGGTTGTAAAAAGTCATATGAAACTAGTGGAAGGAATCTCCCGTAAAGTCTGAAGTGCTTGCTAGAAGTACAGGGTGTCCGAAAAGTCTTTCCCTGACTACATAAATTGATAAGTCAGGCTAGAAGTAAGATACAAATATGGAACTTGTGTAATTGATTACAAACTATCAGTTTTTTTCAGACTTCAGAAACTTCCACATGAGCACCCTAGCACATCTAGGCGATATTCAATTTCCGCCCACACATTAGCCAACATCAGTGGAGGGATAGGTTCAACGACTGTGGTAATCCGTTGGCGCAGGGTTTCAAGATCTGGTACACGTGTTCGGTAGACCTCGTCCTTGACATAACCCCATAAAAAGAAGTCTAATGGTGTTATGTCAGGAGAACGTGGAGGCCAAACCGTTGGCCCATCACGACCAACCCATCGCCCAGGAAAGGTCATATCGAGATAGACACGGACGTCCAAACCCCAATGAGGCGGTGCACCGTCTTGCTGAAACAAGACATCGGGCTGATACTGAAGCAGCTGAGGAACAGCATACAGTTGCAACATGTCCAGATACACTGCAGCCGTGATGACAGCCTCAGCGAAGAAGAATGGCCCGATAATTCGATCGTGCAATCGCGCGCACCAAACATTCACAATTGGACTGCCTCTGGTGCACTCCACGACCTTCCCTGGGGGTTGTGAACCCCAAATGCGCACATTATGCTGATTCACTACTTGACTGACAAAAAAGGTCGCTTCGAAGGAAAAGACAATTCGTCTGAGATAACCATCACCGTCCTCAATACGTGATAGCATTTCCACCGCAAAGTCATATCGACGTATACTATCATTGGGCAACAATGGAAGTGGAATTTTACTGATGTGTGAAAAAAACTTTGATAGTTTGTAAACAATTAGACACCAGTTTCATATTTGTATCTTACTTCTAGCCTGAGTTACCAATTTATGTAATCAGGGAAAGACTTTTCGGACACCCTGTACAGTTCCCACAAACGTACATGTGAGTTAACAAACGTTCATTATTTCTCACTAGTACTCATTACATGAATACAAAACGATAAACTATATATGAGAATAGAATGTGTTCGATTGGAAAGAAACCTCATTATGTACTCACATGTAGCTTATTATTTTGTGTTTACGTGATAGTCCGAAACTAGTCACCACAAAGAAATGACTCCTGTCGCAACTGTGACGAAAATTGTGAAAAAATAAAAATTTAACCCCCTGGTCGCTGGTCCTATCCTCCATCAGTATGCTGAAACTTTCATACACCACTAGTAATCTCCTAGCAAATTTCAACTGTTGTCACTCGTCTATTCGTCAGGACCAGTCGAACAATGCAGCGGTCTTCTCGTGCTGTGCCGGCCGTTGTGACCGAGCCGTTCTAGGCGCTGCAGTCTGGAACCGCGCGACTGCTATGGTCGTAGGTTCGAATCCTGCCTCGGGCATGGATGTGTGTGATGTTCTTCGGTTAGTTACGTTTAAGTAGTTCTAAATTCTAGGGGACTGATTACCCCAGAAGTTAAGTCCCATAGCGCTCAGAGCCATTTGAACCATTTTTATTGAGAAGAATTGTAAAGTCTGGGGACCTGGGAGGCCAAGCATGACGAAAGTGGCGGCTGAGCACACGATCACCAAACGACTCGCGCACGAGATCTTTCACGCGTCTAGCAATACTCAGAACCCCCCCCCCCAAAAAAAAAGACTAATAAAACCCCATGTCATTCCATTCGAACCATTTCTCGTGCTGTAGCTCTTCTGGAAGAACCCGTGCCTGTTCTTCTTGGCGCACTACTGTATAGCTCCTGACCTCTCATTCTGCTGTCCTTGCATCACATCCAAAATTGTCAGTACGCTATGTCGGTATACTGCTCCCATGTTACTCATGTTAGTGACTGAACCTTCATTAGTGTGAGATTGATGGCGTCTTCTGAGGATGCCTTGTTGCAATCTCCGCCTGAAAAGTTCCATGTGCTCACAACACTCCTCATCTATAGCAATGCCTTTGTCCTGTACTTCAACTACTGAAAACTAGCTTGCGTAAGGATGAAATTAGAATCAATATATCACACAAGCACGTAAACACTTCAGTATCGGTTTGGTAGAGTTCGGTGAAGATGTGTTCCTGACATGAACCTTTCTATTTTCCGCCAGTTTATGACACCGCCCCACTACTCGACGGCGTAGAACTTTCGGCAACACCGGGTGAGGACGGGGGTAGGAGGAGATATCATAAAGTACACACGTCCTTCCATTTCATACATCCAAGAAACTGTTGTCTTATGTTCATGAAATTACTTTACTGCTGGCGCCTCGTCTGAAACGTCCTTTAAATTTAATTATGTTCTGTTTAACATATTACCTTTAGTTTCAAGAATTTTTAATAGCAATATTTTTTTTCTTTTCAGGTAAATATGGCTCTGACATCTTTATGACAACTTCAACCAGTGTGGTACGTACACTACTACCTAATAAGCGACAAGTAGACGAGTATAAGTGTGACACACACTAATCAGCCAGAGCATTATGGCCACCGACCTGGTGTCGATATAAACCCATCCAGGCTATAGCAACGTCATCTGTCGAAAAATGACTTGCTATAACAGTGCTGCACAAGTGTGTTCTTTCAGCACTTTGTAACTGAGCTACACAGCTAGTGCAGTGGATGTTTTTCCTCAGAATACTCGAGTTAGAGAGTTGGATTCCGCGTATAGACGCAATCATTTTGTTTTATTTTCTAATTTAAGACTGTGTGATATGTTACCCGGCTTCTTAATCGTTACGCAGCGATTGCAGCAGGTCTTACGCAAAACGCATGTAATTATTTAATATACCGACATAGACATTACAGTACAATCGTCTTTATTGCTCCACTTTTAAAGACATATTTTGCCTGACACGTTTCTCCGTTCTTTTCCACGCACTACATCCCTACATGCTTTCCTGTACATTGACATCCTGTCACTGATATTTGATTTAACATATTACCATTGCCTCCTGGTATTGAATTTAATATGTATGTTTAACATCTCCACATTGACATTTTTCCCCAGCTATTTCTGTCCTATGACAGGTAATTTGTTTCTAACAGATTTTTACTCTTCACGACAATTCCTGATATGTCTGACCAACAATTGTTATGTTTAGCACTAAAAAACATTGTAGTTGCAGCCTGTGTTTGTTTCCAGAAGCACTGTATAGGACTACATTACTGGACAGAGCGAAACGACAAAATACTAATAAAAAAAGATACATCTAGACCAGGGATTAACTTCTCGAATTTGAGTACTCCAGTAAGGGTCAAAGGAATTAAGTCAACCCAAAATTACTTCCACAGCACTAACATCGGAGCAGTCTCACAATACTGAACGGAGATATTTGTCGCAATGCGATTATAGTCTTGCCAAATTCTCTTTGTTTGATGTCTATCGAAAATAGATACGGGATATAATTTTGGTAGACATCTATTTCGTGCCGTTAGCACACAAGGAATTGCGCTTCGTTGTCTGCCGTAATTTTGGTTCATCTTGTATACAGAGACCGAAATCTGAAGAAGACAGCAATGAGCCGTATCCTACTTGGGTTCTTGCAGTCTACAATGTCCGGTTGTGCTGACGTGCAACATTGCTAACCATATTGTCGGCAATGTGCAATTTTAGTGCTTGTGTAAACGTACCTTCATTGCAGAGGCGTTCCCGCTTGATGTTTCGTATTTGTCACAGGAACATTGGAGGAACCGGGTGTTAATACTAATAATAATAGATTGTACGCCGGGCGGCGCTGACGTAGAGAGATGGTTCCGAAGAAACGGAAGGGAGGGCGTAGAAGCGCCACGAGGAAGCGCCGACGCCGTGGGGTGGGCCTTTCTTAGCCGCTTCCGGTCGGGCCGGGATAAAGTTAGCCGCAATCAGGGGCAGCGAACCGAACTGTGGACGGCTTTGGGCGCGCCGCATCCTGCCGCTGCTCCACGTCTGCCACCGCAAGGAGGCGGCGCCGTAGCGGCCTCACATACACTACTGGCCATTGAACTTGCTACACAAAGAAGAAATGCGGATGATAAACGGGTATTCATTGGACAAATATATTATACTAGAACTGACATGATATTACATTCTCACGCAATATCGGTGATAGATCCTGAGAAATCAGTACCCAGAACAACCACCTCTGGCCGTAATAACGGCCTTGGTACGCCTATGCATTGAGTAAAACAGAGCCTGGATGGCGTGTACAGGTACAGCTGCCCATGCAGCTTCAACACGATACCACAGTTCATCGAAAATAGTGACTGGCGTATTGTGACGTGCCAGTTGCTCGGCCACCGTTGACCATACGTTTTCAATTGGTGAGGGATGTGGAGAATGTGCTGGCCAGGGCGGCAATCGAACATTTTCTGTATCCAGAAAGGCCCGTACAGGACCTGCAACATGCGGTCGTACATTATCCTTCTGAAATGTAGGGTTTCGCAGGGGTCGAATGAAGTATGAGCCACGGGTCGTAACACATCTGAAATGTAACGTCCACTTTTCAAAGTGCCGTCAATGCGAACAAGAGGTGACCGAGACGTGTAAGCAATGGCACCCCATACCATCACGCCGGGTAATACGCCAGTATGGCGATAACGAATACACGCTTCCAATGTGTGTTCACCGCGATGTCGCCGAACACGGATCCGACCACCATGATGCTGTAAACAGAACATGGATTCATCCGAAAAATGACTTTTTGCCATTCGTGCACCCAGATTCGTGGTTGAGTACACCATCGCAGGCGCTCCTGTCTGTGATGCAGCGTCAAGGATAACCGCAGCCATGGTCTCAGAGCTGATAATCCAAGCTGATGCAAACGTCGTCGAGCTGTTCGTGCAGATGGTTGTTGTCTTGCAAACGTCCCCATCTGTTGACTTAGGGATCGAGACGTGACTGCACGATCCGTTACAGCCATGCGGATAAGATGCCTGTCGTCTCGACTGCTAGTGATACGAGGCCGTTTGGATCCAGCACGGCGTTCCGTATTACCCTCCTGAACCCACCGATTCCATATTCTGCTAACAGTCATTGGATCTTGACCAACGCGAGCAGCAATGTCGCGATACGATAAACCGCAATCGCGATGGGCTACAATCCGACCTTTATCAAAGTCGTAAACGTGGTGGTACGCATTTCTACTCCTTACACGAGGCATCACAACAACGTTGCACCAGGCAACGGCGGTCAGCTGCTGTTTGTTTATGAGAAATCGGTTGGAAACTTTCCTCGTGTCAGCACGTTGTAGGGGTCGCCACCGGCGCCAACCTTGTGTGAACGATCTGAAAAGCTAATCATTTGCATATCACAGCGACTTCTTCCTGTCAGTTAAATTTCACGTATGTAGCACGTCATCTTCGTGGTGTAGCAATTTTAGTGGCCAGTAATGTAATATCTAGTCTTCCGCATTCCAGCTGTTGACGTAGTTCCTTTTGCCATACAAGCCAGTGTCTTAGCATTTACGAAAGGGAGATAATGAAGTTAGTATCCTGGACGTAAAGAATTAAAACAGATCTGCTTCTACATACATACTCCGCTAACCACCGCACCTCTGTTAGCCATTTCCTTTCCTGTTCAACTCGCAAATAGAGTGAAGTAAAAAAAAAAAACCGTCAAAAAGCCTCCGTACGGCCCCTAAACGAAATATACACTCGTCCTGGAGTAGCCGTCAAATGCTGGTTCTCTAAAATTTCGCAACAGTGCAGTAGCGCCGTCTTCCATCCAGGGGTTCCCCTTTGAGTTCACAGAAATTATCCGTAACACTTGAGTGCTGATCGAACATACCGGGTAACAAATTTAACAGCACGCTTCTGTATTCCTTCGATGTCGTCCTTTAATTCTACTCTGTGGGTACCTCAAACATTCGAATTGTACTCAAGAGTGGGTCGTACTAGCGTTCTCCAAAGTGTTTCCGTAAGAGCGTGCAAAAATTTACCAGCACATAGAGGATGTTCCACCAACCAATGTGAGGTAGGGAATCTGGGGTCGGAGAAGCCAGCCGGCGACTGTGGCAGAGCAGTTCTAGGCGCTTCAGTCCGAAACCGCGATGCTGCTACAGTCGCAGGTTCGAATCCTGCCTCGGGCATGGATGTGTGTGATGTCCTTAGGTTAGTTAGGGTTAAGTAGTTCTAAGTCTAGGGGACTGATGATCTCAGATTTTAAGTCCCATAGTATTCAGAACCGATTGACCCATTTTTTGCAGAAGCCAGCTTAAGGATATAATAGGAATAAAATCACGTTACTGTCCACTCTCGTATTTACAATGTTTACAGTTGACTGCAACAGTCACAAGCATTGCATGGACTCGTTTTGGGTGGGATGGGTATAATTGTTTTTCGTCGTGTGTTCGCCACACGCTAGTATGTGCAAGACGTTCCAGCACCACCTTTCAAAATCCATTGTACGAGTGGTTCTCGTATTGCCAGGTCCCTCGTTTCTTCTTTCCACTGAATCAGTCCCCCGCATTCTGCGATCAAGAGAAATAAACACTTGTTTGACAGATGATACCTGTTAGGAAAGCGTTCCCTGTACAGTCTTCCAGCAGCGAGAGTATTGTAACGTACTGAACAATGAATGCGTCTGTCGTTGATTTACAGCACGGTCTTGCATGGGACAATGTGAACACCTAAGTATAACAGAACGCAAAATTTGTAAGTAATTTCTTTTAAATTGCAATTTGCATTGAACTTAATATGTTACTGTAAAATCAGTGGAGGAGAGTGGTCACTATATAGCACAGCCACTTTACGGACAATTAAAATAAACGAAACCTGCGTCATGACTTCCTAGTAATCAGTCTCGTTCTTCTTGTCTCCTTGCAGGAAAGAAACAATGCACATGTAAATACAGCACAGTACGTGTAAACTTTTACGCATTTTAGTTCTAAACAAGTTGGAAAACAGTAATGCTATACAAAGCGTTAGACAAGTTTGGTTCAATATATCCTTAAACTGGCTACTCCGGCCTCAGATTTCCTACTTCAAATGTCCAGTGAAGCATTCTCTATGTCCTGTTACAGTTTTGTACGTTCTTACGAAAACACCCTGTATACGCCGCCTCCCGAGCCTTCGCCTTGCCTACTACCAACCTGACGCAGTCACTCAATTTTATATCGCTCTGCTCAGTGGTGTCTATATATTTGATCTAAACTGCTGCGTCAAGCTGCATCGTAGTAATGTTGTATTCTACCGCTAGAGGTCTCTTTTTTCCTACCCTTCCGAATTAAATTGCATTTTTCTACATTCAGAGAAAGTTGCCACTCATCATACCATTTAGGAATTTTGTTTAAGTCATCTTGTATATTCCTACAGTCACTCAACGACGACACTTTCCCGTGCGCCATATCGTCATCAGCAAACAGACGTAAATTGCTGCTCACACTCTGACAGATCATTTATGTTTATAGAGAATAAAAGTGATCCTATCACACTTCCTGGGCGCAATCCTGACGTTGGACTTGTCTCTGATGAACACTCACCGTCGAGGACCAACAGCTGGGTTCTATTATTTAAAAAAAATCTTGCATTCTTTGGTTCCCCGTCAGAACTTCAAGTTTGGCACTCATATAGCGTCCCAGAACACCTTAAACATGTGCAAAATTACTTAGTCTCGATCTCCCACATCACCAAAAATAGGTTGCATTCAGTGGGTTTTCTACTGATTAGCACCCTTGATTGTCACGTTTCAGCTCACAGTGAACTTGAGCTCCTTAAATATATGATCACATGAGAAGCACGTAATGTACTGCTACATCTGCGGATAACGTCAACTTACATCCGCTGTGTCGTCTCATTAAAATTTATTGTAAATGGGTGGCTCTTTTAAAATGAATGTTTACAAAGGGGTGGTTATGAAAAGTATTAATGTCACTTGGGTAGCTGTTACTCTTTGAATTCGATTTTGCAGTGGTTTATAGCTAAACAATAATAAATACTGAAGTGTGATTACACGTTCAGAGAGAATAAACGTAGCTTTGAGACTGTCTTTGAAACATCAACTTTGACTCGCTTTAAGGAAGTGTGAGAGTGGTACCTTCAGTTACACGCTATTCGTGAATCAATTCTCTCTTCGCCTCGCTCACCAGTTTGGCTAAGATGGCGTGTGGCCTTTTTTGATTTTATGAGTACACACAAAAGTGGTTTTTGACTCTGTTTAGTTGAGAATTTGGTTGAATCAGTCATAATTTCTGAGAAAGTAATAGAAATAAATTCGAAGTTGTATTATATGTAGAAATATCCAGGCGGGAGTTATGTTTGACCGCAACGCCACGTAATTTTATTAGAATGATCTTTTGGTTAGATACGGAGCGCTCTCACAGATGTATTACTCACCGTTATGCATTTAAAAGTTGCGGCTACGATCTCGGTTTCTTCTTACATTTATAGCTGGCGCAGTAGCAACTCTATTATCAGAATTCGGTAGCAGCATCGCGACAATTATAATCGCAGGGCACAAATTCAATAATTGAGTTTTATACCCCTCTTTCATCGATCATTTGCTCCTGATTCCTTCAAAGCAACATTTTCGTTAACTCTATGTTGTGTCCAGCCAACCAATACGAAAGACAATATCGGGGCTACCCCTCGTCTCTTCACCGTACCGCCTCACACACACACACACACACACACACACACACACACACACACAGAGAGAGAGAGAGAGAGAGAGAGAGAGAGAGAGAGAGACCTTCAACTGATTCTTCTTGTTCCACTCCCGTGACCACTCTCCTCCACGGATTTTACGTTAACATATTAATTTCCTTGCAAATTGCATTTTATAAAAAAATATTTACAAATTTTGCGTTCTGCTATGCATAGGTGTTCACAAAATTTTGCATTGTACAGGGTTAAACTTACTAGAGCTCATATTATGTACACTCACGTGAAATTCGTGATAGAGTGAACTGTGATTTCACTCTACCAGTGCAGCACACAGTTTCAATCGGCGAAGATATTTCAAGTATTTAACCTAAAAGTTTCTGTTACGTAGAAACAGAATTCATAGCTGACACAGAAACTCGCATAACGACGTTACGGTTTATTTTTTGTTACAGGTAGTCCCGTCTCCCTCCTAACTCCGCGCACCCACCTCTCACCCCCCCCCCCCCCCCCCACTCCCCCTCCACCAACCTACAACTGTAGCCAGTCGGTGGGTATGTCTCAACTGCAATGTGCTGTGTTTTCGGAAGGAAGAAAGCAGAATGCATAAGCCATGTATCCAGGACACGAGGAAAACGTAACATCGAGCGAAGTGTAATGTTACAGCTATTATTTATCTACTAGGTGACAAACCCGGCATTGCCTGGGTATCCATTTTACAATTTTCTGTTAGAGACGAAAACAAAAAAGTAGCTGTGTCTGTAACAATTTGCTGCAAGGATTCATTTCCATGTAATCATGAAAATATGTTCGAAATTATGAAACAGTCGTACCAAGAAAATGCACAAGTCAAGAAACCTGATCCCAGGCAGTTTCTGTACGCTGGATACAGCTGCTTCACGTGTCTACAACGCGATTTTCTAAACGTCTCTTTAGGAGCCCCTCTTCATAGTTTTATTGACGGCTACAGCCGCTTGCGCTTCGTAGTTGTAAGCTGTCAAAAGCGCTGCCAGGTTTCAGGGAATTCCTTACGCTGACTCGACTGTTCCAGCGTCTTAGTAGCAAACAATAAATGTGTTAATACGCCATGCGTGATACGGTATCTTATATATATATATCCACTGGAAGGGGTCGGCACGAGTAAGTAACAAATAAGTCTTGAACTTTCTGATCATGAAGTAGCCCCAGATCATGTGGTGGTTCTCTGACACATAGTTAGCGACATTGATTTGATAGTTGTGGCTTTATTTCGCAAACTATCGTATCTATCATAAGTTAGTCTAAGGCCGGAACACAAAATTTTATGATATGTCATTAAATACGAATCGCTTGAAAAAAAATTCATGTCCTCCCAAGATTTACCTGCGCTCATCTAATTTCCATATCGCCATGTGCGTAACCAACTAATCAGTGTCGCTTCGGAGGCCGGAATTTCCACAGCATCGACATGACGAGCCAGCAGTAACTGCCAGTGGGTAGAGTCGGTACTCCATTGTATGTCAATTACTCCCGTCTGAAGGCCTCGCCTCCAGATGCTCCGAGTGAGGCGGAAGAAGAGAATTAACCGAGGTTCTGGCGTACTGGCAACGGTGCAGCAAATGGCCTGACTTTGTCTTGCCAACAATTAACGAAACTCACTGTACGCATTTGCACATGATGAGACTTTAACGTGGGAACCGTGTGCAGGAAGCGACGACGAACTACAGCGCAACAGGTGCTTTAAAGAACAGCGTTTCTCGTGGATTGAAACTGTTCGTCATGCAAGGATTTATTATTATCAACCGTTTACCATACATTGCTGCAAACAGGGCTCCTCTAGGTTTTAACATACGAGGACGTGCTGAGAAGTTATGCCTCAGAGTTTTTTTACGTGAAAGCTATTGAATTTTTGGAAATGATACGAACTTCATGAACATTCTACGTACACTCTAAGACAAAACGATGTACGACGAAGCAATTATCTGAATGTGACGGAAACAGGTAGACGTGATGTACGCGTACAGACAAACAAATGATTACAATTTTAGTAAAAATGGATGATTTATTCAAGAGAAAGAGCTTCATAAATTAAGCAAGCCAATAACGTGTTGGGCCACTTTATTCGGCTCGGCTTGGCTTGAAGAGAAATCCGGCTACCTTTCTGGCCAAGGCAGGATTCGGCAAGGTAAAAGGTAAACTATAGCAACTCTCGCCGTGTACGGGCGGGTGTTCTGTTGCTGGAATGTCAGCCTAAGGTGGGTTGCCACGAAGGTCAACGAAACAGGGCGTAGAATATCGCTGACGTATCGTAATACTTCTTACTCTCCTGGCCCCCAAACTGCAGTCGGTTTTTTTGCTTCGTCAAGTAGCGTCTTCCACAGTATTCTATCTTTGGTATCTTCTTTCCTTGCTCACAATATCAGGAGATCCTTGGTAATCTAGTCTCTCCTTTTAATTTTTGGCCTGCGTAGAGGTCTATTCCTTCCTTTTCATTCTCTGATATTTCTGTCAGTAAATATCGCTGCTCTCCTCTATGTACTTTGCCGGCCCTTCTTAGCCTTCTTGTGTTGGCTTCCGCAACTACGTCTGGTTCATTGTATAGTTCGCTGAGCAACCTGTTCTTAATTCTTCGCCTTTCTCCTCCCTCATAGATTGATCCAGATATCTTTTGCAAGATTTTATTTTCAAAAACGTACCATCCTGTCCGCGTATTTCTGCCCCATATAGTAATACGGGTCTGATTATGGTTTTATATGTTCTTTCTTTGTTTCCTCTCTAAAAAAGTTTTGGATGACAGTAGTTTGTTGAGTGTGTATGATGCTTTGGATGTACGTTTGATCCTTTAATCATCAAAATACAATCTAAAAATTGCTTAGGTAAAACGCGAGTGATAGAATTTCGTGGCATACAATCTCTAAGATCGAAAATAGTCTTGAATAGTACAATTTTAGAGCAAGCTAAACATTTTAAATATCTAGGATCCGACAACACACATCAGTACAGCCATGACTTGGACAAAAAATTATATAAATGTGTGGTGTGCGTACACACCATCAGATTATTTGACTTGTCGCTCTAACGAAGTAGGCGAGTGTCAGCAATATGTCTCGTGGTCTTATCGTGGCGTGTTTATCTTCTGCCGTTAGGTCAGACGATAGAAATGCCACTTGCATGCTTAGAGTAGCAGATTGACGGTGACCAACTTTAAACAGAACTTGATCAATTTTCACACACATTTATTGAAAATAATAACAAGCATAAAAATTACTTAACTTCGTTCTGCATACTATTTACAATTGACAATCCGAAGTTCCTTTGGAATTGGTACTTTAATCTTATTCTCACATGTATCTCTGATACTTGACAAAGGTGTCTATACATTTATCTTCATGGCTATGTACAGGAATGTGATAATCTTATTAGGTGCAGACTGAAACTTGACTGTAGAGTGGTGCAGACTAATGCAGACTGGTGCAGACTAATGCAGACTGACTAATCGGGGGTCTGTACACTCGTTGTAATACGTCGAGTGTTCAGGTATCACTGCGCGAGTGTGATCCGCGAGGAGAAAAGGTTCTACGTTAGCAGCATTCTCATTGGCTGCGTGACACATTAATACGCGGATCGACGGAAGCAGAATTTGGTTCGTCTCTAAGACAGCGCCATCTCGTAGTGCGGAGACGGACGAGCGCTGCACCTGCGCTGTTGTGCTTAGCGGGGCGCGCTCTAGTGGGAAAGTTGTGTACGCTCTGATTACGCGGAACTATGTACACAACAAAAGATTGTAAAAAATATGCAGAAAAAAATGGGAAAGGCACCCAGCTGAAGTCTTACCAAACCCTTACTTACGGATGTGAAGTATGGGTGGCAACAAGATACCAAGGAAGTAGATCACATGCTACAGAAATGACGTTTCTAAGAGAAGGGAAATATGCACAAGAGAAGATCGCAAAGAAGTGAGGATATAATGAAAGGTTTAGGAATATATCACCTAAACGATGAAAATAGGAGAAAATGGAAGGAAGACACCGCAGTGGAGGAGGAATGCGTTGGAGAAGGAATCTAGGGAGGTAATGTAAGGAATCGAGTAACTAGAAGGAAATTTGCCTAATCCAGGAGATGAAGAATAAGAGGAGGAGAAGAAGAAGAAGAAGAAGCTATTCTCAAACTGATGTTTGGGTAACTATCTGCCATGTCTTTTTTGTTATTGGGATTATTAAGAGTATTATCACGGAGTGTAAAACTTCTACAGAGGCTTCTTTAACGATTATGGGAAACGAGCGATGGGGTATAAGTGGCGACGCGTGCTCTGAGCGCCGGCAAACCCGAAGCACCGCGACGACACCTGCGACCGCCGGACCGGCGCAACTGGCGGGGCAGCCCGGGCCTTTAGAATGGGCTCGTTTCCCGCCACCCTGTCCCCGCATCTGGCCATTTAGGTTGCCGTTACTCCTCCAGGCACGAGGGCTGGAGCTGGAGGTGGAGGAGGTCACCAACCGATCGCGACCCCCTTCCTCCGCGTACCGCTGCTTCCCACAACGACCCTCTGCACGCAGCGACTGTCTGCGACCTCTGGAAGCGCAGCGAGCTGCAGCGAGCGTTGACACGCTCGGCTCTCCCACGAGATAGCGACGCGCTATGCTAACACTACGCCTTTTTCTATAATTTCTCTTTGAGTTAGCAGCAGGGACAGGGAAAAATCTTATTATACAGGCTGTATCAAAAAGAATCATCAAATTTGGCACGTCCTATGTTTCTGAAACTAATGAACATACACGATGAATTTTCGTTTTGATGAACAGGAAACTGAAAAAGTTGTCTTTCGTAACTCTTCATAGCCGCTGGAGTGGCCGTGCGGTTCTAGGCGCTACAGTCTGGAGCCGAGCGACCGCTACGGTCGCAGGTTCGAATCCTGCCTCCGGCACGGATGTGTGCGATGTCCTTAGGTTTAGTTAGGTTTAATTAGTTCTAAGTTCTAGGCGACTGATGACTTCAGAAGTTAAGTCGCATAGTGCTCAGAGCCATTTGTACCATACCTCTTCATAGGTGTTCAATATGTCCCCCTTCAGATGTAAGACACAAGTCATTGTGCTATTCAAATTGTTCCCACACTGCAGCGAGCATGTCTTGAGATACAGCCTCCATGTGTGTGATGTCTCAGTTCATCCGTTTTGTTGGTAGAGGCGGCACATCAACAGACTCTTTCAGGAACACCCACAGGAAACTATCACACACAGTCAGGTCTGGTGACATTGGAGGCCAGTAATGTAAGGCCGAATCATTTGCTCCAGTGCGACCTATCAATCGTTCAGTAATCATTTGATTTAAAAATGCCGCACTTCCAGATGCCAGTGTGACCATTCCCCATCCTGCTGGTAAATGAAGTCTTCCGTATAAGTCTCCAACTGTGGAAAAATAAAGTTCTCAAGCATTTCGAGATATGTGCGTCCTTTAACATTGTCCTCGGCAAACAAAAATGAACCATACACCGTTCTTTATGGAACTGCACACAACACATTATATCTTGGAGAGTCCCTCTCGTGTTGTACAACTTCATATGATTGTTCCATACCCCATATCCTCACATTATGACGGTTCACCTTTCCGTCTACATGTAATGTTGCCTCGTCACTAAACACTAAGTGTGGAAGAAATCTTACATCCTCCATCTTGACAAGAAAGAAGTTACAGAATTCCACACGTTTCTTGTCACCTTCGCGAAGAGTTGGCAGCAGCTGAATTTTGTATGGTCTCATGTGTAAACGTCGACGCAACACACGCCAGAAGGTCATCGCGGGCATGATGAGCTGTCGAGCGGCACGACGAATGGATTTCTGCGGACTTCTTGTGAAACTATGGCAGATGCGTTCGACGTGTGTGTCAGACACTGTTTCTCGGAATTGTTCATGCCTTCGTCTAATGCTCTGTGCTGTACGAAAGTCACACTGAACAGTTATTACTCAATCGCACTGCGTAAAACGTAGAACATAAAACTGTTATTCCGACAGCTTTTATACTAGAACTGAATTGGACGTACACTTCTGCTACCAGCTTCGAACTGTTGCAATCAGCCGGCCAGGGTGCCCGAGCGGTTCTAGACGCTACAGTCTGGACCCGCGCGACCGCTACGGACGCAGGTTCGAATCCTGCCTCGGGCATGGATGTGTGTAATGTCCTTAGGTTAGTTAGGTTTAACTAGTTCTAAGTTCTACGGGACTGATGGCCTCAGATGTTAAGTCCCATAGTGCTCAGAGCCATTTCAACCATTTTTTTTCTTCTCGTAATGCTTCATGATGGCACAGTTGTTTCATATTCCTCCCAATCCTTATTCCTTGTTATCAAACAGACCTTCAGTGTCATTTTCCAGTCGCTGCTTATTATTCAGGTCAGCAACTCCGACTTTCGATTAGGCAACCTGATTGTGTTATAGTTTCCCCATTTATTATCCCTTGTTGTCTTCGAAAGTATATGGGAGATATTCTTCTCGAGTCTTAATGATTCAATCATTTATACGGCATACATCTAACATTCGTTGTTACTTCACAATGTGTCTATAGGAGTAAACTGTGCGGCCAATAAAAATAGTGCAATAACTTCCTCATACCATTGTTTGATCATCACTAATAATAAGTTGGACGCAGTCTGAACTATAAGCTTTTCGTGTTGTTCTCTGTATATGAAATAACTTGGTGTAGAGTATGGTATAGAAGTGGACTCATCGGCGCACAGTATAAGCTCCCATTGGTTGCTAGTTAATGATTCAATGAAGACGCTTCCGTGCACCTCAGAAGAGTTCTGGCAACAGCGGGTCTGATATGTGCACATATCGTCGGATTCTTCTCCATAAGCAACTACTAATTTCGTAGCAGTTTTTTTCTAAGTTCAAATGGTTCAAATGGCTCCGAGCACTATGGGACTTAACATCTATGGTCATCAGTCCCCTAGAACTTAGAACTACTTAAACCTAACTAATCTAAGAACGTCACACAACACCCAGTCATTACGAGGCAGAGAAAATCCCTCACCCCGCCGGGAATCGAACCCGGGAACTCGGGCGCGGTTTTTTTCTTAGTAGACCTTTCTGTTTTATTTTGCGCGGTTTTCCCTTTGTGATTTACAACGAAATCGGGGTTGCACTGCGTTTGTGGGAAATCGACTATTCATACTGGGTTCCTTGGATGGTCGCTCCGGGGTACTGCACTAACAATAAACCTGTAAAACCGTCGCGTCTGTCTGTCTGTCTGTCTGTCTGTCTGTCTGTCTGTCTTTGAACACGCGAATCTCCAAAGTCACTAACAGTATTTTGGGGGTTTTCACTGATAACTTAATGGTAGCTATGCTATATTTCATCAAAATCGGATCACAGAAAATAAACATTCATTAAAATTACAAAAATGTATGTATATATCTACGGGTATGTTCCAAATATTCTCCAAAGTTACTCGACCGGTTTCACCAAAACTGGGTGAACGAATAGCTCAGTGTGTGGAAAGTATTCCTGTGGCTTAGGAATCATATACCTATCAAAAGGCCGGCCGGGGTGGCCGAGTAGTTGCAGGCGCTACAGTCTGGAACCGCGCGATTGCTCTGGTCGCAGGTTCGAATCCTGCCTCGGGCATGGATGTGTGTGATGTCCTTAGGTTAGTTAGGTTTAAGTAGTTCTAAGTTGTAGGGGACGAATGACCTCAGAAGTTGAGTCCCATAGTGCTGAGAGCCATTTTTGAACCTATCAAAAGGGAGGGTCCAGGTGTGAAAAAGAAGTGTAGGTCACGACGTGCGAATATCCATATCTTTTATTCATCCAGTATTTGAGAACGAAGACAGTTGAGTGACTTGCAACAACCTCTGCAGATAATTTCAAACATGTGTGAAACTTATTGTCGCTGACAACCACTATAGAATAATGAAAGGAAAAAAATTATGGCTTACTACATTTTCGTTGTTCATGCAGTAAGGCAAGGAAAATGGGGAGAAGAAGTAGACAGAGGAGATGAACAGAGAGAGGGGGTGGTCGAGATGGATAGAGAGAGGAGAAGCCTTGCCGCAGTCGTAACACCGGTTCCCGTCAGATCACCGAAGTTAAGCGCTGTCGAGCTGGCTAGCACTTGGATGGGTGACCATGTGGTCTGCTGAGCGCTGTTGGCAAGCGGGGTGCACTCAGCCCTTGTGAGGCAAACTAAGGAGCTACTTGATTGAGAAGTAGCGGATCGTTCTCGGAAACTCACATACGACACGGAGAACGGTGTGCTGAGCACGTGCCCCTCCATATCCGCATCCGGTAACGCTTGTGCACTGAGAATGACACGGCGGCAGGTCGGTAGCGCTGGGCCTCCATGGCCTGTTCGGACAGAGGTTAGTTTTTAGTGTAGTTTTAGGGGAAGGAGGAGATGGCGTAATAGAATGAAAAAAAAAAATACAAACCAGGGAAACGCCGGGTACATAGCTAATATCCCAGAATAAAAAGGTCATTTAAAACAAACTTAGGTTTATTATCTAGATGATCATCAAGTAGTAGGTCGATAGAGTAATCACAATGATTAAATTTGCATAGTTGAAGAAAAAAACACGCTTTCAAGGGAACTGACTGATGTATTAAGTCATTTTGACTACGATAATTATGGTATCGACAGCTACGATGCCACGACGTAGTTCCGCTCTGCTAGGTTGGCACTACGAGAGACACCGACGACAGCGCCCTCTAGCCGGTGCTGTCGAGGTCTACTAACTCCGCGACTGCTTCAGCCCATTCCATCAGGTGCACACAGCCAGGACACTTGGCTTCGCACCACCTTGCAAGTTATGTAATTTGTTTGCATATGTTCATCCACTAGTAAAGGTGCTTAAACCATATCTGCAGTACCGAGAGATCAGTACCTTTTCCCAGGCGGGATACAAAAATAATTATTGGCGTGGTGACAAAAATCAATAACGTGAAGTCACACACCACCATGATCTATCGTGCAAAATGATCCAAGGAAAATGAAACACTCACGAAGTACAGATAAATGTGCTAAAACAGCTTTGGCTGACAAAGTCAGAGCGTACACTTCACGCGTTTCCCTTCAAAGTGAAACACGTCCTTCTAAATCCAGACCAGCTAGCAGAGTTGGTTGTTCCCACCGCTCGAAATCCTCCTTTCCCGTCTCACAAGAAAGGCGGCAGGAACCGGCCAATGTGTAGGTGCCATACCCCTATCTACGATTTTCGCAGTTAAATGAAAGCACTCGCAGTTAGCTTCAGAGTTGGACGTGTGAGAAATGGACTGAATTTTCTCTCTGCGGTCTCTTCTCGATTTAACTAAACCTAGACTTTACTACTTTCGGTCGCATCTCCTTCGGCGAAGGCTGCTCCGGTCATCGACACTTGGCGCTCCTGGGGTGACCTCGGCTGGTGCCGGCAAGCCTCACCCCCTCCGCGGTACCGTTACGAATACGACAGCGAGTTCCGGTCTCATCCCTGCCGCTGACCAGTGCCTCTCGCTTCCTCTGTGCAAGTCTCCAAATACGTTCTCAACATCGACATCGACAGAGCAAAACAACCAGTGCTCTATTGTATCTTATTTTATACTGTCGCTTACAAATACGGCACAGTAATAGATTTCCTGAAAGAGTTTTGACGCAGTGCCCCTCTGTTAACAATGTTCCGAGCATACAGAATAGATTCCCAGATATGTGAGTGGTCCGACGACTTCTCAAGCAACAGAATACAGTACTTCGTTCTGGACAGCGAGTGTCCGTAGAGACAAAGATATCACCAGGACTGTTCTTTCTACACCGGGTGGGTATGATTAAAGTGCAGGTATCCACATAGGTGCTAACTGCCTTGCCACAGTGGATACACCAGTTCCTGTCAGATCACCGAAGTTAAGCGCTGTTGGGCGTGGGCGGCACCTGGATGGGTGACCATCCGAGCCGCCATGCACTGTTGCCACTTTTCGGGGTGCACTCCGCCTCGTGATGCCAATTGAGGAGCTACTCGACCGGATAGTAGCGGCTTCGCTCAAAGAAAACCATGATAACGACTGGGAGAGTGGTGTGCTGACCACACGCCGGTCCTATCACCATCCTCAATGAGGATGACACGGCGGTCGGATGGTCCCGATGGGCCACTTGTGGCCTGAAGGAGTGCTGCATCTGCATTGACATAGGTAAAGTGTGGATTGTAGTTGTCGTGTGGCAGTGAAATTTGGCATATTTGCTAATGCGTTAATGAGGAACCCAGTTACGTTGAAAAAAAAAAAAAATAGTTCCAATTTTCAACACCAGGTGCAAATTTACCACTGTACAACACTTCGTCGGCGTCTCCGGTGCTCATATTGAACACACTGTGTAAGCGGCGGTTAATTACAAAATCAACATTATGCCTTTCTCACATATCGCATTTTTTTCAAATGGCTCTGAGCACTATGGGACTCAACTTCTGAGGTCATCAGGCCCCTAGAACTTAGAACTACTTAAACCTAACTAGCCTAAGGACATCACACACATCCATGCCCGAGGTCGGATTCGAACTTCCGACCGCAGCGGTTTTGCGGTTCCTGACTGCAGCGCCTAGAACCGCACGCATTTTTTATGCCACTTACGTTTCCTAATCCATTGTCGTGGTGGTTGTGGTTTGATGCAGCTCTCCATGCTGTCCTGTGCAAGTCTCTTCATCTCCGAGTAACTACTGCAACCTACATCCTTCAGAATCTGCTTAGTGTATTCATCTCTTGGTCTCCCCCAATGATTTTAATCCTCCACGCTTCCCTCCAGTACTAAATTGATGATCCCTTGCTGCCTCAGAATGTGTCCTACCAACTGATACCTTCTTCTAGTCACGTTGTGCCACAAATTTCTCATTTCCCCAATTCTATTCAATACCTCCTCATTAGTTACATTATCTACCGATCTAATCTCCAGCATTCTTCTGTAGCACTATATTTCAAAAGCTTCTATTTTCCTCCCGTCTAAACTGTTTATCTTCAATGTTTCACTTCCATACACTCCATACAAATACGAGGGCTGTCCAGAAAGTAAATTACGATCGGCCGCGAAATGGAAACCACTGGGAAAATCCGGTAAAGCTTCGCACAGATGTGTTGGTCAGTGTCTCTAGTATGCCCGTCAATCGTGTCGCGTCGCTCTTTTCAGTTTTGAGTGAACAGTGAGCACGTAAAGATGCGTAGGGAATAGCGTCTCCCGCCAAGCATGAGGGCCCTGTTAGAGATTTCGCCTGTGTCATGCAGCCCACATAACACAACTGTCGAGCAGTTCCTTCTTCAAGCCAATTCTAGGCCGCACACTGCAGGGGCAATGAAGACGTTCCTGCAGCGTTTCCGATGAGAAGTGTTTGATCATCTACAATACAGTCCGTAATTGGCTCCCCCTGAGTCTCATTTCTGCTCACAAAAACCGCTGGCCATGAAAAAATGTTTCGGCAGACAACGAGCTGCATACCTGGCCGAAAGCACAGACGGCTGCTTTCTATGACGAGGATATTGTAAAGTCGATACAACACTACGACAAAACTCGAAGTTGGAGCGGCGACTGTGTAGAGAAGTAGGTGGAAGGTGTACCTACCTGTTGCAAATAAAATGTTTCTGGCTTTTTCTGTGGTTTCCGTTTCGCGACCTATCGTAACTTACTTTCTGGACAGCCCTCGTACTTTCAGAAAGGACTTCCTGACACTTAAATCTATACTCGATGTTAACAAAATTTTCTTCTTCTGAAACGCTTTTCTTGCCATTGCCTATCAACTGAGCTGCCTAAGCACGACTCACGGTCCGTCATCACAGCTTTATTTCCGCCAGTACCTCATGTCCTACCTTCCAGACTTCACAGAAGTCAGCTGTAGAGAGAGATGCCGCAAGCTGTGGCTGAGCTGTGTCTCCGTAGTGCTAGTCCCACAAGTTTCGCAGGAGACGTTTTGTGTATTGAAACATGAACCAAGTTTTATTTCGCTTCCCGTTTTCACAGAAATTGTGGCAGTGACAAATACACTATTCTATAACTAATTTGTTGACAATTTTTTCTCTGGATATTTCACACGTTAACATTCTAGAAGGAAGGATATTGCGCAGATGTGGCTTAGGCACGCCTTGGGAGTCTTTCCAAAATGAAATTTTCACTTCCTCCTTTCATCTCACCCGAAACGAAGCAATGCTATTCGCTCCGGCTACCCTGCAATGCTAACGGTTATTGTTGTTTTGGGACGAGCTGTCCGTAAAGGCGCGTATACATCAGGTCAACGAAGGCCAATGATCAAGAACCAGTGGATGCGGCCGAATGTCGGTCGCATTGGAGTTTGCCCTCCAGTGGTCACCAAAACAACGGGCTGGTGCCAAGGTATTCAGCTATACGGACTCGCAGTTGTCAAGATTGTACCTATTTTTTATTACTACAGAGTAGTGTTTTAGTTAAAATTTCACCAGTTTCTACTATGAGGAATGAAGGAGATTTAGCAGTCTTAGCATGCAGTATTTATTCTATTAGAAGTAGTTAATGACCAGAAAAAGGAGAAGAAGCAACACTGACGGATAAGTTCTCTTTTAAAAAGTGGGGAGCAATGTGGTGGAACAAGAAGAAAGTCTGATGTTAAAGCGGTATTAGAATACGGGCTTTTTCATATTTTTTGCGAATGAAAGTTACAGGTTTCGAATTGTTATTGAATTCTGCAGGTCCTATAATTTCCAAGTACGGTATCTCTTGTAGTAGAACTTTACTTGCAGCAGAAAACTTTATCTAACAGCGATTCATACGCTATGTGATCAGAAGTATTCGACACCTCCCAAAAACATAAGTTTTTCATATTAGATGCATTGTGTTGCCACCTGCTGCCAGGTACTCCACATCAGCGACCTCAGTAGTCATTAGACATCGTGAGAGAGCAGAATGGGGCGCTCCGCGGAACTCAGGGACTTCGAACGTGGTCAGAGTATTGGGTGTCATTTGTGTCATACGTCTGTATGCGAGATTCCGACACTCCTAAATATCCCTAGCTCCACTGTTTCCGATGTGATAGTGTAGTCGAAACATGAAGGGACACGAAGAGCACAAAAGCTTACAGGCCGGCCTCGTCTGTTGACTGACAAAGACCGCTGACAGTTGAAGAAGGTCGTAATATGTAATAGGCAGACATCTATCCAGACCATCACACAGGAATTCCAAACTGTATCCGGATGCACTGCAAGTACTATGTTAGGTGGGAGGTGAGAAAAATTGCATTTCATGGTCGAGTGGCTACTCATAAGACACACATCACGCCGGTAAATGCCAAACGACCCCTGGCTTTGTGTAAGGCGCTTAAACATTGGACGATTGAACAGTGGAAAAACGTTGTGTGGAGTGACGAATGACGGTACACAGTGTGGCGATCCGATGGCAGGGTGTGGGTACGCCGAATCGCCGAATGCGCGGTGAAAGTCATTTGCCAGCGTGTGTAGGGCCAACAGTAAAATTGGAAGGCGGTGTTATGGTGGGTTTGCACTCTTTGTTGCTTTGCGTGGTACTGTGAGAGCACCGGCCTACATCGATGTTTTAAGCACCACCTAGCTTCCCACTACTGAAGAGCATTTCGAGGATGGCAATTGCATCTTTCAACACGATCGAGAACCTGTTCACTATGCACGGCCTGTGATGGAGTGGTTGTACACCAATAACATCTTTGTAATGGAGTGGACTGCACAGAGTCACAAAGTGAATCCTATATAACACCTTCGTGCCAGGCCTCACCGACCGACATCGGTACCTCTCCTCAGTGTAGCTCTCCGTGAAGAATGACCTGCCATTCCCCAAGAAACCTTCTAGTACCTGATTGAACTTATGCCTGCGAGAGTTGAAGCTGTTATCAAGGCTAAGGATGGGCCAACACCATATTGAATTCCAGCATTACCGATGGAGGGCGCCAAGAACTTGTAAGTCATTTTCATCCAGGTGACCGGATACTTTCGTTCACGTAGTGTATAACAGCGTTAGCTACACCTTTAAAGCGTCGAAGTACCTCACCCTCAAGACTGTATATGAAGTCTGTTAAGGCATATTTCGAATCATACAGGAATGTGTAAGGGTAAGCTCACGGCGAAAAGAGATTAGCAAAGACTAGATTCTCTTTTTCACATCGTGCACATCACATTCAAGCGGCTCACTTCATTCCCTCCAAGCATCTGACCGCTTTAATTTGTTTGTAATAGCAGTTCGTAGAGTCCCATGAAGACTGTCGTTCACAATAGAACTGTATCTGCATTAATGGTGCCACTATTTTCCAAGCAGTAAAGGAAATAAAAGAAAAATTCGGAGTAGGTATTAAAATCCATGGAGAAGAAATACAGCAAAGAACTTGGAAGAGCAATTGAAAGGAGTGGACAGTGTCTTGAAAGGAGGATACAAGATCAACATCAACAAAAGCAAACCGAGGATAATGGAATTAAGTCAGGTGATGTTGAGGGAATTAGATTAGGAAATGAAACACTTATAGTTGTAAAGGAGTTTTGCTATTTGGGGAGCAAAATAACTGATGATGGTCGAATTAGAGAGGATATAAAATGTAGACTGGCAATAGCAAGGAAAGCGTTTCTGAAGAAAAGCAATTTGTTAACATCGAGTATAGATTTAAGTGTCAGGAAGTCGTTTCTGAAAGTATTTGTATGGAGTGTAGCCATGTATGGAAGTGAAACGTGGACGATAAATAATTTGGACAAGAAGAGAATAGAAGCTTTCGAAATGTGGTACTACAGACGAATGCTGAAGATTAGATGGGTAGATCACATAACTAATGGGGAGGTATTGAATAGAATTGGGGAGAAGAGGACTTTGTGGCACAACTTCACAAAAAGAAGGGTCCGTTTAGTAGGACATGTTCTGAGGCATCAAGGGATCACAAATTTAGCATTTGAGGGCAGCGTGGATGGTACAAATCGTAGATGGAGACCAAGAGATGAATACACTAAGCTGATTCAGAAGGATGTACGTTGCAGTAGGTACTGGGAGATGAAGCAGCTTGCACAGGATAGAGTTGCATGGAGAGCTTCATCAAACCAGTCTCAGGACTGAAGACAACAACAACAACAAAAACCATCATGGCATGCTCCATTAGGTTACAGCCGTTCAGGCTCCACAGAACCAACGCTAGGTAACGGATTCTGAGGCCAACTATTTTCCATCCCTCTGATGTTACCACCTGCCGCCCGAACCGTAACCTAGTCCAGTCGCTTCGCTAGCTCCTATTTGTCGCCCGTACACACCGAGCAAATTTGGGCCAACGAAGTGGTTGGTTGTTCGTTGGTCTATTGTGTACGCGCCTTAACGAAAAGTCTGGCTGACTGACAGTGACAACACATCCGCTGTTGGTGAACGACTGGCGTAAATTAGCAGTAGGAAGGCTCTTCTCGGAAAACATACGGTGCAAACCTGGTGGGCCGGAAAGCGCACGTACCCACGATGTAGTGGCTCGACACGCTGTCCATCTGGTGGAGCCGGGGGCAGGTCGGTATCCCCCCAGCGGCGGCCGTGAGGTATGTAACGGGGCGGCCGTGGGCGGCCTCGGCGCTCCCCAAGGCCGCAGCCTCTGGACCGCTAGCACCAGCGCCACCGGCACCTCCTCCCCCCCCCCCCCCCTCCTCCATGTCTTGCTGCTCGTACAGCGCCGTCGCCACCGCTGGCGCCGGAAATGCTTGCGCGCTCGCTCAGCGCCTCGGCGTGCCTCTCACCTGTCCAGACGCCCTCTCCCGCAAAAACGCCTCTGGCTGCTGTCTTCTTCACCTGCCGCCCCCCGATCCACACAGCTGCCGCCACCGCCGCCCAAAAAGCCGAAAATTTTAACGATGGGCCAGCCGGCTCCTAACCGTCCCGGGTTCTTCGGCGCTGCAGGTGGAGCTCAGGAATGACCACCGGTGCAGCAAACCCGTGTTGTACACTCAACTTGTTAACACGTCTAACAATCCCAGGAGTGCCAGGTGGCGAGACGCGGCCGTGCTCGGTCGCAAAAGTACAAAGGAAGAGTCAAGTGAGAATTAATAAGCAGCCAGATTACGGTTCAAATGGCTCTGAGCAGTTTGGGACTTAACTTCTGAGGTCATCAGTCCCCTAGAATTTAGAACTAATGAAACCTACCTAACCTAAGGACATCACACGCATCCATGCCCGAGGCAGGATTGGAACCTGCGACCACACCTGTCGCGCGTTTCCAGACTCTGGCGCCTAGAAGCGCTCGGACACTTCGGCCGCCTCAGATTACGGATTCAGGATCCTTTGCTAATGATGAATCCAATGGTGATCCACAATTACCATGTCATTTTCTTCAGAATTTGTTGAACAATTAACAAAATTTCCAAGACAATACAAACTTTGAAAATTATTCCCAAATAATAATTCCAATAATCAATTTTTAATGTAACGTTTGGAAAGACGACTACGAACTATAAAAAGATTCAGATTTTTCACTCTGCAGCCGAGTGTGAGCTGATATGAAACTTCCTGGCAGATTAAAACTGTGTGCCGGACCGAGACTCGAACTCGGGACCTTTGACTTACGCGGGCAAGTGCTAAGTGTTAGAGCACTTGCCAGCGAAAGGCAAAGGTCCCGATTTCGAGTCTCGGTCGGCACACAGTTTTAATCTGCCAGGAAGTTTTATAAAGACATTTCTTAGGTCTCGTAGATTCCTGACCCCATAGACATTTATGAGTATTTTTCATTGTGAACGTTTAATAGCTGTGAAAATCCTAGCTAGATATACAAGGTGATTATAATTAAACTTTCAAAGCGCTGTAGAAATAACGCCATTGATCAGAATCGCGTCAAATTGCAACGGAGTGCTATCGGAGAACGGGGAAAACGTATGGAAGGAGAAAAAAAAACTGTGTAAAAATTGGTCAATAGATGGCGCTATATGTGTAAGAATACTTACATGAAAACACCTGTAATGTGCGCTAACCATTGTAGTTGGTATAAACACGCCGGGCACACGGCTTTTCCTCCTTTCGCGTCTGCGACGTTCGCCATGACTGTCTCAATGCAGGATCGCGCTCTGCTTGTAAAGCTATTTTACAAGACTGGTGACTGTGCACACGTCGCTCTACAGAAATTCCGGACTCTGAAAAGTTTGAAAAAAAAAGTGTTTGTCCGATGACTGCCGTGGGTCTGGAGAAAAAGATTCGGAAATTCGAAAAGACGGGTGGAGAGGGAGGAAACGAATTGATTCGACGTCAGTGGAAGCAGTGGCTACAGCAATGCAAGTGTGCAAACGTGTAGTGCACGGATAATTGCGAGAACATTGGACATACCCATAAGGACGGTGCGTAAAATCCTACGAAACATCCTTCTTTGCTCTCCATTCAAAGTTACCTATGTGCACGAGTTGCTTCCCGCTGACCTGCCAGCAAGTCAAATGTTCGCTGTGGAACTTTTTGCTCCCATCGAAGTGGACAATAAATGGTCATGGAACATTATGTTGACACACGATGCCCATCTCCATCTCCACGACATGTCAGTGCCCAGAACTTCATAATCTCCTTCTTCTTCTCCTTCAGTGTTCGTCCTGCGTGCCTGCAGTCTCCATTTCGCTCTATCAGGGGCTGCATCTGGGTGAATGTTCACGCATTTAAGGTCTTTATGAATTGTATCAACCCAACGTTGCTTAGGGCGTTCTTTGGGTCTACTGGTGACGACTTCTAGTGTGTAACCCGCCTTCGCAATAGTGAAACATGCCCAAACCATCGAATACGATACTCACGCATCTTGTCTTGTATCGGTGCAACACCAAACTGTTTCCTAATTGCTGTCATTAGAAACGTGATCTAACTTATTGAGGCCCGCTGTCCACCTTAGCATCTTCGTTACCATTACGCTTAGGCGGCGTTCTGTCTCAACCGTAGTCGGCCAGCACTCAACCATACAAGGCGACTGATCGGTTGACAGTGTGATAATTTTTTGATTTTACATTATCTTTCATCCTGCGGTCGCAAGTGACTCCGCTTGTTGTTAGCCACTTCATCCAGGCTGCCTGAGTTCTAGTGTTGACCGCTTCGGTGAGTTGGCCGTCAACGGTGATCGTGGAAATTTGTGGAATTTATGGAAACGGCCAGAACTTCATAATATGGGCAAAAAATCCGCACGCACATCAGCTGGGACCACTTCTTTCTGGAGAGGTGACTGCCGTGAGTGTTGACGGCATCGTTTATCGTAGGGCTGTAGTTTTTTGAGAAGAAAAGTCCTGCGAAATTTTCTTGGGAAGAAGAGTCGTGCTAAAACCTGTCCCCTGTACCGTCAAGCAATGAGACTCTATTGCACACCAACGTCATTCCAGCCCTCAACAGCTTGGGTGCGTGGGCTCATTTTGATGCAAGATGGCGATCCTTTGCACACTGCATAACAAGTGAAGTGGCTGCTGCAGAGGCGTTTCGGAAGTGCAAGAATTATCAGCTCTCATTTCCCTACATCCCGGCCTTCCAGATAACCTGAACTTAATCCCTGTGGCTCCAGGTTTTGGGGTTATCTGGAAGATGATGTGTTCAGTGCTCCAATTGCGAACGTAGCTGAACCTGACGGCTCGCACTGCACATTCTGAACGTGGCCCCCGAGACATTCCGATATGTTGTGGAACATACTATCTCTCGATTTTAGTTTGGGGCAGTAAACAACGGACAGCATATTGAACATGTCTTGTGCCAATCTCAAGGCAGTTACAAACCGACGTCATTTTGCTTTCTATTTGTTTTTAGGTTTCAGAACAATTAATAGCCGATGTCATTTTGCTTTTATGCGGTTTTTGGCTCCATGACAATTAAAAACTGATTTTTCTCATCCGATGTGCTAAGACCTTGCCATGGTACACTGCTTATCTAAGAAACAGACCCACAACTGTTGACTGGAAATTGTGAGGTCATACACGTTGAACAGTAGGGGTGGTATAACATTCATTTCAAACTACAACTATCTTATTGCGATTCATCTGTCATTTGTACGCGACACCATTTACGTTACGACGCTTAAAGCGCTATCTATTGCTAAATTTTCGTTAACTTTTTTGTATGCTAACAGCGTTTTGAAACTTGAACTTTAATTAAGGGGCTCCCTGAACTTTTGAGTAAAATGCGCATGGGTCACGCGTAAGACGTTCGGCACAACAGCGCCGGTCACAGATAAAATTTATGCCTTGAAGACAAAAAAGTAGCACATACCAAGTCAGCCAATCCACAATATGCAGTGGAATATACTCCACGGTATGCCCTCCAATCACGTGATTTTACCATTTCAGCGTATAAAGTAGGCTCGCATGAATACTCAAAACTGTCACTGACTCGCTCGGTTAACAACTGAAATATCGGAAGAGGAAATATTGCTGTCCTATATGCCCACCCGAGAGGTGATGAAATGCTCTATTTGCCGGGAAAAATTCAACAACGACCAATGAATCTCTTCCTCAAATGGTTCAAATGGCTCTGAGCACTATGGAACTTAACTTCTGAGGTCGTCAGTCCCCTAGAACTTAGAACTAATTAAACCTAACTATCCTAAAGACATCACACACATCCATGCCCGAGGCAGGATTCGAACCTGCGACCGTAGCTGTCGCGCGGTTTCAGACTGTAGCGCCTAGAACCGCTCGGCCACTCCGGTCGGCATCTCTTCCTCCCACAGGTCTAGAGACGACCATGAACGTAAACGTAATGAGATTCCAGCTAACTCGGATCTTCGTTCTCCCACGCGCTATTCGGACACGAAACGGGAAAGCACGTAGGGGAAGTGAGAGCTACAACACGACGCGTATTCTTCCCTCAAAGACCTATTCGGTCGATCAGACCTCACAGGTCTCCGTTAATGGCTATCTCATCCCACTGTCTTTCATTGTTGCTGCTATGATGATGACGGGTTTGTGGGACGCTCAACTGCGACCGTACAAAGTCCCAATTTTTTCACTCAAATTTCTACACAGTTCAATCCAGCCAGTGTCACGAATGATGATGATGATGATGATGATGATGATGATGATGATGATGATGGAATGACGATAACAATACAAACACTCAATCCCCAGGCACAGAAAATCCCCAACCCGGCTGTGAATCGAACCCCGGGCCCCGTGATCCAGAAGCAACAACGCTAGCCACTAGACCACAAGCTGCGGACACTCTTGCTGCTATCCCAGTGATTTGACCCAGCTTGCAGTCTATGTAAATGTTACGAGATCGTGTGGATTTAAAATTGATTCCTTACTCAATGCCAGCTATGTTGTGTCGATAGCGTTCCTATTTACAGGTAGTCCCTGATTTGTTGGATACTGGAAATGGCGAGAGGATATCACAATTCTAACAATGAAGACAGTATAAATGTTGATATATTCTGAACTTGGATATAAGCAAAACCAAGAAGATCTATTTAGCAGAGGCCAGCCATCACCGACGTTACGCAATGATGTTCGACGCAGAGCACGTTTTCGAAACCACAGCTAGGTACACAGAACTAAAACCAAGCTGGAGAGAAGAGTAATGAACCAAGAGAGCAGGCCGAGGTGAGAAAAAGAAGTTACACGTTAATCTTACCACATGCATGGTGCCGTTAGTTTCCGTAACTGCAAGGCGGTAAATGCCTGTACCAAGACAATTCCAGGAAAGTGACGAAACTGCAGCTACTGGTCCATCTCGAAGCTCGAACTGAATGGGGTCCACGGGAAAGAAAGTGTTTAGCGTTCCTACCTCTGAATCACGGGGTCACGGGTTCGATTCCCGTCCAGGTAGGGGATTTTATCCGCCCAGGGACTGGGTGTTCTTGTCGTACTCATCGTTTCGCCGTCATTTGGCAAATGGCGAGATTCGGAATTTGTACGGGCGCCGATAACCACGTCATTGAACGCCCCACAAACTAAACACCATCATCAACGCAGGTGTGCTCAACGTTCGGACAGTTCCCCGTCCACTGCATGTTAGCACAACACCGCTCGACCTCTCATACAGTGTTGTGCGCACATCTTCAACAGACAACGTATCATTTACTTTCCTCCCTCTGCAACTCTGTACTTGAAAACCGTCTGCCTTTTCGAATTTTGTAATAATTTTCTCCAGACGCTTACCAGACATCGAACCAATGCCTTCGTACATACCCCTGAGTGTCCAAAACTTCGCCAGAGGCTCTGATGCACAGTCACCGTTCTTCGGAAAGAGCCGTCATGGATGCAACCATGTCGGTCATCTCGGACACGAACTGAGGGACAGCCGTGTGCAGTGCTTCCGTTGGTGCGCACATTCTCACGCTTAAAGCGCCATCTATTTGTCAAAATTTTCGTTAATTTTTTTTTGTTCCATTTCGTTTCCTCCAATCTCAGAAATATGCTGTTCAAGTTCGAGGTCGTACTGAGAAAGTGGAACTTTAACTGTGCACATACGTTATTATGCATATTTTGTTCGGCATTAAGTGCACTGTGACTTTCTGGGGGTGTGAGAAAGTTAATGCACTCGAGTCTTTTAGACTATAAATAATGGTTATCCGAGGCACGTTAGAAGCTAAAACTAAATAACGTTACAGACCTTGGTAAGAAACGCTAAATCTAATGTTCATTCTGAGCATTTGAGATTCGTATTTGACAAAGAGAAACCCACTAATTTCTGAGGAAAACTACTTCTTGCAACTTTATGAAGCTAGACACAGAGCAACTTCTGTGATACCTAGCCACAGACTTAAAACTGTATGGAAAATTATAAGGTCATTGCATTTATAAATAAAATCTGGAAGGGAGAATGTGACTCAAATCTGAAGGAGGTAATAAAAATACCTCAAAAGTAAACGTTACTGCTGTATAGAAGATGTATCGAATGATAACCATATAAAAAAGTATTTTTCTTAAGAAGTAATATTAAATTAATTTTTCTAGTGACAACCATATCAAATGGTATGTGTTTAAAGAAGTGACAATGTATGTGTTACCATCTGAGACTAATTTTATTAGGCTGTATATAGCGTTAGAACTGACAAGATGCGTATGTCAAGTGATGGTATGGATTTCATTTCACTCACTGATCACGATGGGATTAATAGAACACGGTATATGAACGAATAAATGAATTCTATGAATTACCTTCGTATTCAGCTTGTGGAAGAATTCCTCTGGAAGCAGTGCATGCGTGACGGGAAAGTTTATTGATGAAGCAAGACGTTGACTTCGACGACGACCAGTGGAGCGATACCATCCTGCAGTACCGTCCCTCCCAGTAAGGTGGCGTAAGACCGTCGCTTTGGATGGAGATTATGTTGAAAAATACGGTTTTGTGGCCAAAATAGTGGAGAATAATACACGATTTATTTGAATCCTGAGCCGGCCAGAGTGGCCGAGCGGTTCTAGGCGCTACAGTCTGGAACCGAGAGACCGCTACGGTCGCAGGTTCGAATCCTGCCTCGGGCATGGATGTTTATTTGTTGCTCATCGCTTAGATACAGAGCTGAATTCGTGGAAATGGAAGCCGGAACAGGTTCTGGTCAAAGTATGTGGCCCACGCTTCGTAAGCGAATTATATAAGAAGCTGTGGTTATTGCAGGAAATGCCACACAGGGCCACTCACTTCCTGGAATGAGTAGTCCTGTGTAGTGAGGAAGTTGTTGGAGAGGTTGCTCGCTCTGTTACAAGGTCACTACGTTGGCTCAGTCACGGTAATAACTCGTAGTTTGGTAGTGGCGAAGTACGGTCACATCCATGTCACGAAATATCAATTTCTTTTACGCAAGCACTGACCAGAGCTGCAGCGACAGCCTCGTAAATCTTTCATGCAGTTTCTCATAGGTCGGTATACTGAACTGAAACCAAAAGAAATATTAAATGCCTCATCTTAAAGGACATTCACATGTTATGATATTAAACTTACTTGACCTCCCCTTACATACTCGGATGGGACATACTAATATAAGCACACACCCTATTTAAAAACGATGAAAACTACTCGAAACGAGCAATGTTCCCGGCCACGACGCCATTCATATAGATTTTACATTGAGTACAGCCGGCCGTGGTGGCCGAGCGGTTCTAGGCGATTCAGTGTGGAACCGCGCGACCGCTGCGGTCGAATCCTGCCTCGGGCGTGGATGTGTGTGATGTCGTTAGGTTAGTTAGGTTTAAGTAGTTATCAGTAGTTCTGAGGGACTGATGACCTCAGATGTTGAGTCCCATAGTGCTCAGAGCCATTTGAACCTTATTTTTTTTTAACATTGAGTACGACGCGGATTTAGTCCTACACATAGCTAATACACACTGAAGCGCCAAAGAAAAGGGTACACCTGCCTAATGTGGTGTAGGGCCCTGCGAGCACTCATAAGTGCCGCAAGAAGACGTGGCATGAACTAGACTAATGTCTGAAGCAGTGCTGGAGGGAATTGACACCATGAATCCTGTAGGGCTGTCCATAAATCCGTAAGAGTACGAAATGTTGGAGAGCTCTTCTCAACAGCGCGTACAACGCATCCCAGACATGCTCAATAATGTTCATGTCTGGGCAGGTTGGTGGCCACCGGAAGTGTTTAAACTCGGAAGTGTTTTCCTGGAGTCACTCAGTAGTAACTGTGGACGGGTGGCGAGTCGCGTTGTCCTGGTGGTATTTCCAAAGTCCTCTGGAAATGACACTGGACATGAATGGATGCAAGTGGTCAAACAGGATGCTTACGTGCGTGGCACCTCTCAGAGTAAAGCCTAGACCTATCAGGTGTCCCATATCACTCCAACTGCAAACGCCCCGTACCATTACATAGCCTCCACCAGCTTGAACAGTCCCCTGCTGACATGCATGTTCCATGGATTCGTGAGGCTGTCTCCATACGCCTACACGTCCTTCCGCTCGATACAATTTGAAACGGGACTCGTCCGACCAGGCCACATGTTTTGAGTTATCAGCAGTCCAATGTCGGTATTGACGGGCACAGGCGAGGCGCAAAGCTTTGTGTCGTGCAGTCATCAAGGGTACACGAGTGGGCCTTCAGCGGCGCCCCCCATATGTATCCGCCACTGTGGAGGACGAATTGCAGTGACAGACCGCAAAAAGGAACGTTATTTGTCTGTCTGTTCGTAATTTTTTCCTTTCTAGTTTACTGAGTGTACTACGTCTGGAGAATGCGCTCTTGATTATAGTGCAAAGTTACATAAGTAGTTCATTTGCAAGAATTGCAGCTCTGATAATGAAATTGACGTCAGTGTTTCAGAATAGCCAGTCTTGAAAACATAATACCAGTAATTTTGTAAAATCAAAAACAGACTTTTCAGTAATACTGATAACTAATTACTAGCAAGAGGAAGAACAACAATAAATAATCCAAAATGAAAAATATGTTTTGTCAACGTTCAGTAGACTACACAGTATGTAACACCACCGCCCACTGTAACAAGATGCCCCGCAAGAAATGGTGCATGACCAGAAGTAATATAAAGTCACTGTTATTTGCCTGATAAATACGTTCCAACTTTACCGATTGCGGTGGAAGCCTCCGGATTTACCTCTTTCTTCCCCGTCTACCGATTATGCTTTCTGTCTCCCAGTTTTCAGCAAATTATCGTCATAACTAAGACGTTTGTTTTGAAACACCATCATTTCAGCATTTTTGGCCAAAGGTCGGAATTCCTTCGCTCATCGGTCAGTTTTAATCGATATAAGAATCAAAGTTTGCAGAAATCAGGAGTTCGTACGCAACCTCTAGTTTTGCTTTTCCCCGTGCATTTTGTAGAATGAAGGCTCATATTGCTCAATGTTGTCCTGTCTTTGGCCTGCACTTTGTGTGTTATTGTGATTGAATGAAGTCGCTTATTCTTAAAAGTTTTTATAATCGGTATCAATCTTCATAGTGAATTATTGAGTGTTATTTTGTTACCTGAAAATCTTCATTTCGATATAAGCGGTTATTTCATGTGAGCCATATCCGTACTATTTTGATTCAGTGTTATTTTTTATGCCAAAAAAATGTACCTCTGTTTTTATAGCAATATTCGATTCACTTTCCGTGCATTACCGAGTCTAGGAGAGGTCCGGTCCGTTGTCTGCATTTTGTACTCTTTGCCGACGTGACATTTGTATATCACGCGGTGCAAGTAGCATTTGGGTAGTTCTAGTTTTTTCATTTTCTTAAAAAAAACCTTTATCTGCAACTTTATAATAATTATACAATCTTAACCCACTTCCTCAAATGATTAGTGTGTCCTAATTTTATTCAACGTTAATTGCAGCTAAATACATCTCTAGTGAGCTACAGCTAAACCAGATAACAATGGGCAACTAATTTACTATTATTAATGTTAATTTTATATGACCTACCATTAACTAAACTCTACTGCCTGCAGCGTCACAATTGTGTCAGTAGTTTATAAACCTAGTTTTAGAGCCTTGCTCAGCGAGCCAATCGCGATGAGCTTGTCCCTTATACTGGCCAGGCCAAGAATGTTATTCGCTGCAGGTTTAAGTAACTAATTCCCTAATCTAAGCCCTACTAACTAGTTCTAATCTAAGTCTGGTGCTTTGTCCTGTCTTGATGGTGTTGTACCCCATTCCCCCTAATCCTGTACCCGGCGGACTCCAGACTGAGGAAAGTCGGCCTGTCCACGCACAGGCGGTATGCCAATAGGGCGCTAAATTCAGCTAGTGTTTGGTGTGTCTCAAATCGTTAATTTATGTCCCTCAGGTATTCTTTTAACACTTTTCGTGATACTTCATTCGCCAATTCTTTGAAAAGTGTCCTGCCTAAGTAAATGGTATGTGTCATGGTCGGATAATTGGTCGCGTATTGTGGGTGCTACATCATTGAAAGGGGGCACTCGTAGACCACATGATCGGGAGTACCCTCTGATACACCACATTCACACGCGGGTGTGGCCCTTTCACTAAACTGAGATAAATATGTCGTGTATGGCCCATGACCACTGAGAAAGTGGATCAGTCCTCGGGGAGGTTCAAAGTATTTCATGGCCAGCCGTTCCCTGGCGTTAGGAAGTAGTTCAAATGTTCTGCGACCTGTTTCTTCTGCTTCCCACAATTCCTGCCACAACTGCTCGCTTCTTCGCCTTATCTCAACCTTATCTTCAACCTCAATGCTTAATATATCTTCTATCTTTGCGGTATTTCAAAAATGGTTCAAATGGCTCTGAGCACTGTGGGACTTCTGAGGTCATCAGTCCCCTAGAACTTAGAACTACTTAAACCTAACTAACCTAAGGACATCACGCACATCCATGCCCGAGGCAGGATTCGAACCTGCAACCGTAGCAGTCTCGCGGTTGCAGACTGTAGCGCCTCGTACAATAGCTACTGTAAGCCAACCATTACCATGATCGAATGTGTCGTTAATATCAACGCTAAAATTAAGTCTACATCCAACAAATACACAGGGTCCATCGACAAGAGCAGTAGAGGCAACAGATTTAACTGGTATGCGGTTCTTCTTATCACCAGATGTTGTAGCGAACTCAATGTTTTCGATCGTTTTATACACTGTAGACCGCTTACTCTTGATTGTACGAGGTGGGTTATATCATCAAAAATAGTGGATGTATCAAAAAGATAAGTACATATTGGTAATCAGCGTGTCAAATAGTATAAGAAGTGATAGTTTGTTCATAAATAATAAGACTTTTCATCAGGACCGTCATGCCGTACGCGTGCCAGGGGAACTAGTGGCACGCGTACGCGTACGGCAGCAGGCGTCGAGAAGCATATATGTCGCCCTCTGCACTTGTGTTGTATACTCGTAATAAGAGGAAAGTGTCTGTAAATGAATCTGTGTAAGGTAAGAGGTCCGCCAGTCAAGATTACCTCCTTGTTTCACTTCGGTATCTGTTCTCTTTTCATTGTGTTTCCTTTCCTTTTTTAGTGTGTTTCTTCTCCTCTTGTTTTGCCTCTGTATGTGCGCATTTGGAACTGCGTCAGGCCTGTGTCTTTTAGCCGTTCTCCTTGTTCGGCGTCCGTCTTCGTCCCTTCACCGCCTGTGTTCCTGTTTCTATGCGCTTGGGCGCTGATGACCACGCTGTTTAGCGCCCGTAAACCTCAAACACACACACACACACACACATGAATCTGTGTTTATTTGGATTAAGGGTAAAGGTGTATGTGAGTATGTTAAATTTGTTGGTGACTGTACTGTGTATTTTCATAAATACGGTATTTCATTTGCACATTTATAGCCGTTGTATACCAATGTGACGTGTTAGGGAAAGACTCCCATAGTTGGTTGGGAGTTATACTGAAAATTACCCGCGGGTTTTTGATTATTCGTATCTCCCGATTTTTGAAACTGAGCGTACTGATTTTTTGGTTTTTTACGGTTGCCAGGTATCAGTGATAGCTGAGCTGTAGAAGAAAAAGGCAGTGAATCTATAATAATTGCGCTACATTGTACAATAATTATTACAGATATGTAAAGATATCTCTGTCTTCCCTTAAATTAAAATTTCGTATAGGTATCACGTAATTAGATAGAGAAGAGACGTTAAAGAGTAAAAAAGACTGTGTCCTAGCCGGTGAACTATTTCTCAAAGACGAACCAGTATGGCCAGCTCTCTCCCATACGTTTCGCGCCCTGCAAGCGCCGCGGTACATCCCCGTGCTTAGGTGGCGGTCGAGCAGAAGGATTGGCGGTTCCCCCCACGGCGCCGAGCGCTGCGGCTGTGGTGGGCGTCCCTCCCTGGCGAGTAGGGGAAGAACCGGTTAGCGGGCGTCGCTGCTTCCGCGTTGGTCTAAGCCGCGGGAAGGGGCGGGCCACGACTACTCTGCGCTTCCGGGTTATCCGTGCTAACTGTTCCCGGTCACGAGAGCAGCCGGGACCACCAAAGGGCACTCCCGCACTTCTTCCCGTTTTCTGTGAAGAAATAACGCAAATGGGCACAGCTACAAATTGTTTCATTGACATCTGTTCTACGAGGGGCGTTCAGGAAGTAATACAACACTTTTTTTTTCTCGGCAAATTTCGGTCGAAAAAATGTAAAATTTGCTTTTGAACGTTATAGAATACTCCCTCTTCAGCCCCTCTAGTTTTATGAAATTCCGATAGGTGACGGTGGCGTACGTAGCCTTCACAATGGCGTCTGCAATGGAGTTGCGTTCCAAGCAGAGATCTGCTATTGAGTTTCTTTCGGTGGAAATCCAGAGCATCGCAGATATTCATAGGCGCTTGCAGGATCTATGAGGAGTCCTGGCACTGAACAAAAGCACGGCGAGTCGTTGGGTGAAGCGTCTGTCATCATCGCAGCAACGTCGCGCAACCCTGTCCGATATTCCACGTGCCGGCCGGTCGGGCATAGCTGTGATTTCCGTAACGTTAGAACGTGGGGATACTCTCATTCGAGATGACCGACGGATCTCAAATACCTCGCTGTACAACTGGACGTCTCTGCTGGTTATGCTGACACACTAGTCCACCACTTATGTTCTCAAAGGTTACTCGCTGTCTAACAGAAGACAGTAAAGAGCAAAAGCAACGAAAGACCATCTGTGATTAATTACTTGCGCCTTACAAAGCTCATTGTCACTATTTTTTGCCGAACATTTTCACAGGATTCATCACGTGATGAAAACGGTGATCAAGGAGGGGCACTGCAGCGACTCTCCTCTGAAGAAAAGTTCAAAAGCTATCTTCGGCCCCTAAAGTTTTCTGTGACTCTGGGAGGTTGTTCTGTTTGATGTCCTCCGTCATGGTGCAACGACCGGCTCTTAAGGGGGGTAGGACGTTAAACGGGCCGTCTTGGAGCAGGTGAGACACCACAGGACTTTTTAATTCCCACTGTCTATACTTTTACGAATAAATTCATAAAACTTTGTCAGCAAAACCAGGAAGGATTCAGGATTCACACTCATAGCAGTGGAAGTTCAAAAACATAACAAAATTAATTTTGTTTTACATGTGAAAGTTCATCATTTTTTCACTTACTATTGGCTGCGTTTGTTGCTGTAGGTACACGTTTCTTCATAAGTAAGAGAGATTCTTCGATAAATTTTTGCACAGTACACAAACCATACTTACAGGTGTATGAAACTCTAGATATTATTTAACTTATGAAAAAATGAAAGTGCTGTTACATTTTAAACTTCATGTTTAGAAAAAAACTCAAACATTATAGTTAATTATCTCAATTTTACCACAATTTTCAATAGATTTGGAAAATACTAGCGTTTCATACACCTGTAAGTATGGTTCGTGTGCTGTGCAAAATTTATCGAAAATCACCCTTACTTATGAAGAAAAGTGCACATATAGCAACAAATGCATCCAGTGGTAAGTGAAAAACGGTCAAATTTCAAATGTAAAAAAACAAATATTTTCTTATATTTTTGAACTTCCACTGCTATGAGTGGAAATTGTGAATCCTCTCTGATCATTTTGACAATTTTTTTGAATTTATTCGTGAAAGTATAGGCAGTGGAAATCAAAATGTCCTCTGGTGCCTCTCCTGCTTCGAGTCGTTCCGTGTGACGTCCTACCTCCCTTTAGTGTATTGCGCTACGCTCTGGTAATTGAAGAAACGACTTCAACGTGTTCGTCACTACAAAAGTGAAGACGAATTTCTCCTTCTCCATGAGAACGCAAGGCCTTACACATGTCTCCACACCCGAGAGGATTGTTCTTTCTCATTTACCCTACAGCCCCTGAGACTTCAATCTGTTTGACCCAATGTAAGAAGGTCTCCGCAGGAAGCAGTACATGGATGATTGGGGGTTTATCAATGGAGCAAAACGTTGGCTCCAAGGTCAACCAATAGAGTGGTACGATGTGAGCATAATATAACCTCCCAGGAGGATTGCGTAAGGCCGTCGCATTGAACAGAGATTATCAGGATGCAAAGGAATTAAAGACGTTAGCTGCTACTGGGTGTTGGTTTATATCAATGAGGCAAGTTGAAAAATTGTGCTGGATTGATCACTGACCACTTGCATCTCATGTCTTAAATTCATTTAGGTCTTGATTCATAGTGGGATGCAAAATCAACATGGTGTCTGTTCTTTCGAACACGACCGAATGAACAGACACCATATATAGAACAGATATTACGTTGAAAAATAGAATTTCTTAGCCAAAAGAGTGGGGAATGGCATAGTGTATTGGGATCCTGAATAAAACCAACATGCTTTGAGAAAAAAAAAAAATGTGTTTGGTCACTTATTGAACCCCTCTCGCATTTCGTAAGGCACCATACGGTGTGTGGTGGAGTGTAGTTCTGGCATAATTATCTGTTCCCTCCTTCCCCTTTGTAAAATGGGTTACTAAAATGAGGTGTTGCTACGGAGTGTTGCTGATATCGGAAGTCAGTGACGTGGCGGCCCTGGACCCGGCTGAAATCTGAAATCCGTCACGTGACCTCCCTCGTTCGCCACGTGGCGCGGTCTTCTTCTTGACCGGCAAATTTAACGGAAGCGTTGTTAAGACCTCGATCGCAGCTAAATATTTGTGACACGCAACACCATAAATTTGATTTCCGCTGGTTCCATCCGCAGGGATTTACGTTGCACTCTTGCGTTCCTGCCTAACCACGTCCTAGAAAATCGCGATCTACTCAAAATAAACACCAAAGTATTGGTGAAAGGCAAGACTATAAGCGTTATTTCTGGTTCTTTCACTCGCAACAATTTCATCTTTCGATTTTTAATCAGACTGAAGTCTCGAAATCGAAGAACCTCAGTAATGAAAGAGCACACTATTGTTATCTAAATAACATCGAATGTTGTAGAACATACTTCGTTACACAAATGAAGTCGCAGAATAAGTTACAAACGCAAACATGGAAAAAAATTAAGGTGTACCAGAACACTAATCTACGTCCTTCGACGCCGCAACTGAACGTCTCTAACACTTCAACCCTAGCGATCGCATACAATTTTGAGCGTTATTGTGGTTCATCTCAGATTCTTTTAATGACTGTAACGGCCAGTGTGTCGTTTACTAACATTTGATTGTAATAATTCGTCCAGAATTAGATTTTCACTCTGTGGCGAAGTTTTCGCTTACTGGCAGATTAAAACTGTATGCTGGACCGAGTCTCGAACTCGGGAACTTTGCCCTTCGCTGACAAGTTATCTACCAAAATGTAGTTTATGTATGGTGCCCTTTAATTACCGAAACGAGTGGATGTCGGAGAGTGCTAAGTCAGGGCTGTAGCGTGGCTGGGGTAACAATGACCAACCCAGTTTCGTGATGTTTTCAGAAGTCCTCAAGCTTCTTTGAGGTCGATCGTTATCGTTTTAGGTGAAAGCATCCTCAGCGTTGTTTCCACAGCAGCAGCGCCAACTGCCGCATTGTAGCCCGTCGATTCTCACGAAAAACATTAGCACGCTGCAGTATGCCAGGTTAGATAGTCGTTGGTGTCTGTCCATTCACTGCAAATCCTGAACTTCCGTCGAACGGCCTCCTGATGGCCTCATCTTCTGTGCTCAGCGACCAACTGTACTCCAGTTGACTGCAGATGCTCCACAGACTTCACACAAACGTTTGTGAATGTTCCTCACATCTTCTTTAACCGTAGTGAGAAATTCTGTGGCGATGCACTGCTTGTAACGCACTTCATTTACAGACACCATTTTGAAACATTGGTGCTGCTGCGCTATCGGGGAAAACTGAAACTATGCGCCCGCATTCAGAAAACTTTAAAGAATAATTTGCAGGCGCTGGAATCATGATCTATACGTTATAATAAAACATTTATATTTGTGATTTACGAATATGCAGACTTTATCACATTGTTATTGTTGTTGTTGTATTAATTTCACACAAAATGGTTCAAATGGCTCTGAGCACTATGGGACTTAACTTCTGCGGTTATCAGTCCCTAGAACTTAGAACTACTTAACTACTTAAACGTAAGTAACCTAAGGACATTACCCACATCGATGTCCGAGGCAGGATTCCAACCTGCGACCGTAGCGGTCGCGCGGTTCCAGGCTGTAGCGCCTAGAACCTCTCGGCCACCCCGGCCGGCTCATTTCACACAAAATGACTATTCCGAATCAGGACCCTCTCAAAACCGAAAGCTTCGATGGTGACCTTTCCCATCCCGAAAACCTCAATCCGCATCTGTCCTTAGTAATTAGCTTACTTTAAATATTTTATTTATTGAAATAAAATTTAAGTCTCTAAAATTAAATTTTTCACTCTACAGCGGAGTGTGCGCTGATTTGAAACTTCCTGGCAGATTAAAACTGTGTGCCGGACCGAGACTCGATCTCGGGACCTTGGCGTTTCGCGGGCAAGTGCTCTTCATTCTAGAAACATCCCCAAGGCTGTGGCTAAACCATGTCTCCGCAATATACTTTCTTTCAGGAGTGCTAGTTCTGCAAGGTTCGCAGGAGAGCTTCTGTAAAGTTTGAAAGGTAGGAGACGAGGTACTGGCGGAATTAAAGTTGTGAGGACGGGGCGTGAGTAGTGCTTGGGTAGCTGAGTTGGTAGAGCACTTGCCTGCGAAAGGCAAAGGTTCCGAGTTCGAGTCTCGGTCCGGCACACAGATTTAATCTGCCAGGAAGTTTCAAAATTTAAGTCTTCTAAATAATGTACAAATCATGTGTATAAATGGATGATGATGATGATGAGTCCCATACTCCGTTTACCGAGCGTAGGGGAGCGACGCGGGAGACCCGCGCCGCCATACTAGGCAAGGTCCTAGTGGAGGTGGTTTGCCATTGCCTTCCTCCGACCGTAATGGGGATGATTGATGATGATGATGAAGACGACACAAACACCCAGTCATCACGAGGCAGGTGAAAAATCCCTGACCCCGCCGGGAATCGAACCCGGGACCCCGTGCTCGGGAAGCGAGAACGCTACCGCGAGACCACGAGCTGCGGACTATAAATGGATATAAGCTACAAAATTACATTTTGTGTAAGGTAGGAAGTGACACATCATTACAATAAACGAGTACAGCATAATCTCATAGTTACACGACTTACAATAGTTATTTAAACATACAAGTAACATTGAAGACTTTGAAATGGAAACAGTTTACAAAGTTACATTCTGTGTAAGTCACAAAATGATGCATCATTAAAATAAACAAGTGATGTTACCTCATTACTACGTTTCTTAATGTCGGCGTTTCCTTCCACAAATAAAGCTGAATTTTGGAACACACACCCAGGTATAAGGTAGATCCCAGCACTACCAGATACTTCGATGTGGCACAAGTTAATACCGATTTCTACAATGAATACATATCGAGGTAGCCTCTCTAATTTCACTAGAAAATGTTATGATAGTTCTACAACTTGGGATCAAACAAGAGAACCAGTCACGTACTGAAAAGAAGAAAAATCAGTCTTTCGCTTGTTTCCTAAGGTTTGCCGTAACGGACATTTGCCCTTTTAACGGATGCCTATCCACGAAAGAAATACATTTTCCATATGATTTTACAGATCCAGTATCATTCATCAACTCCTAGGCGTTGGCAGAAATCACTCCTGGCCGATGGCGATACGTTCCTTCCAGCCGAAAGTGATACTACTGGGAATGTCGTTAAGAGCGAGCGAGACAGGGTGAGCTTAGAGGAGGCGGCAGTGGGGGTAAGGAAGTAGGTGGTGTGCGGGAGTACAGACGCTTATCTACAAACATCGGTTCCCAGTAAATGGTCTTTCCGGCCCGGAGGCAACAATTGACTTCGCCACACCGCCGGAGGGATTCTACCTACGGGGGGACTCTTCGCAGCAGATCGAACTCCGTAGTTTGGACATCACAGTGAAGCGACCGAGTTCTGCCTGCTGGCCGAACCAACGGTCATCACGAAGTCGAAATCTGTTACAAGACGTTGTTCAGCTTTAAACATGTTTTCTAAGGACATCCCTCTAGTTTGCCGCCCCGGCAAAAGTCCGGAGAGTCCAGCCCTAGAGCGAGCCGTGTTGCGAGTATTCTCGTAAACTATGCTCTTGACAGGCCTCCGGAAGAAGATGAAGAAGTCCATCGATATCGGTTCTGGTGACAGAGCTGGCCGTGGAACAGTCTGAACCGGCCACTGGACACCATAGGTCCCTTGTACCAAAAGACTCAGAAGATATCCTCGATATAGCCCTGTGAGTTTTGTCATTAGAGTCCTGGTTCACACTCTATATAATGCGCCCTTCTTGTATGGCATCCAGAAAAGATAGGGAATTATGTGATCTCCACCAAAACGGCGGCATCGATACAGCTGCTCTGAGATAGAATCCTATGCAAAAAATATCATCATGAAACAACTTAATCCCGTGCGAAAATAAACACAGTGATTGTTGTCACTGGTGGTAGAGGTGTACCACAGTACTGATTGTTACCATCTCGAGTGAATAATAGTCAACTGACTTGGTGTAAAGCGTGATGATAATTTAATGCTTCCTCCTCTACTTCCCATTTTTTCATCCCCAGCATTCAAATAGGGCTATGGAACCTGAGGAGGACGAAATGAAAATTTATAGGTAAGAATAAGTTAAGAAAGAAGGCGTCAGAATGTCCTTACTAGAAGAATGTTAGGTCTCTGTGGATTGCAGAGTGGGATCGGTTGCGAAACGTGACAAAGATGATTTGTAACGTACAATGTGGGAGACGCTATGTGCAAGAGGCGGAAAACGTTACATGTGGAATGAGGTGGAGAGGTAAAAAAAAACCTAAACTGTTAAATCAACTGAAAATGCGAGAACGTGATGTGTGGTGTTCGCCGGCAAGAGACGTAGAAACTTCGCTCGGTGTCGGCGATATACGTTAGAGGTGAACAGAGGCTTTAGGGATCGGCCGCCATCTGCGAGGGTCGGTTTGGCAAGGGGACCCCATTGTCTGCAAAATTCTTACCTGCCCTTCGAAGGTCGAGCGCTGAGAACAGAAAATGGGCTTCCAATAGGGGTCGGGTAATGGGCCAACGGAAATCCCTGCCAGCATTTGAGAGATGCCACGACCGAGCTTCGTGTGAAACGCTACATAGGAAGGGGTTGCTCGGTCGCTTTCTGCCGGCCTGAAATGTCGCACAAAAAAGCCTCTTACCTGTGATACTCTTAATAAAAGAAGGGAATACACGACGGTTACAAGTTTCGGCGCGTAACGCATTTTCTAACGCAGCTACTGATTTGCCATTCACATCATGTGCACAACCGTTATCTAGCTGTTCACTTTCCGTGCACGCCCTACACTCACGATCAACGCCGACAGGCGGATGGAATTCCTAGCGAAGTATGCGTTCCTTCACTCGTGGCTTTGAAACTGGATGCTGTTTCAGTTCTCGAACGAAGCGCGACTTTTAACTTGCGACATACACTTCATTTTTTAAATTCATGCAGTCCTTAAATTCCCCATCATGGTCAAATCCGTTCATCTCTTCGTAATTACTGCACCCGACATCTCCTGTAATCCTTTTTTTAGGTCTCTCTTACGCAGTTGCAGTTTTACAAGTGGCATGGGAGTTACGTCGCCTTTCGCGACTGCATGAAGTCTTACTTGGGCCAAATGCGGTTCGCTTTATTTATAGCTTCTTCACTGAGAACTGTGCCATTTGAGGTTCCGTTTCCAAAGCTATTTGACGAGTTCATCAATACGTATTGTGTCTAAAATTACTGTGCTGTCAGTACGTTTTATAACTCTTACATTATTTTCAGTATTATGCACACAGGCAATCGGCTTTAACATTCTGTCCTGCAATGAGACACTATACTTTCTCCTTCGTATGTTTTTATAGATCCACACTCACCCCATGTGCTTTGTTTCGATCGCACAAAGTGCAATCGTCTTTTGTTTTGTTTTTGTGGCTGTGACAGTGCTTTTATTACGCTGTGTTTTTCCCTGTACTCGACGTGCGTGTGTGTACCTCCTAAGAGTTGTCATTTTCTCTGGTAATTCGGCAGATTTTTGCCGTTTCGTTTTAGCAGAAAGGGGGAGAAGGAGACTGAAGATTGGAAAACACACCTACACGGGCAATGCCAAGTACTCAGGTACATTAGGATGCTTGTGCCGATCAGCGAAACTAGTCAAATAAATGAAAATCCTCTGGCGGTTTATCTGTATATTAAAATAACATAATGCTGGTACGTGGAAGCTATATATTGTAGATCATCGACAGTTATTTTCACGTAGTATGTCTTGCAGTATTTGCTGTAAAAGATGAGAGCCACATAAAAACTATTTATTGGTGCACTTTAGTAAAGAATTGTTTGATATAAATCCATACTGTGGTGAAATAATGAAGAGTGTGAAATCTCATAACAGTCTGCTGTTCGCTTAACCCTTGTTTCAACAGTGATCTGTATGTTCCTTTCCATGTTACGTCGCCTCAGCGTTGGAGCTCTGCGTTTTTAAGGTATCGGGTTGTTGCGGCGCTTCATATCCCCAACAATAGTCCTTCCACTACTACCGTACCAGGTGTGAAGAGTTTACTTTCATTATTCACTCCGAGGTTAGTTCTACGACCACGATAATTTTCCCATTGACGAACTTGTAAAATCTCTCACCGTACCAGATATACTAAACACTGGGATATCTGTATTTAAATTTGGTATTCCTAATTTAAGCACAGTTCACGATTATTCGCAACTCACTGCTGCAGGTGAACGCCGCGTTAAATGCTATGGAAGGCCCTACAGCCTAGCAAAGATAGAACGCAGAACCTTTCGATTTATTGATCTGCCACGTCTTTATCTGGCCACACCTTCCGCTTAATCCGACTTCGTCGGTCTCGCTACTGTCGGTATATCACCCCGGGTGGAGCCATTCCGCCGCCCCCAGCCGTCATTGGTCAGCCCTTGAAAATCGTTAGCGCTCTGGCGAACTGGGAAGGAGTCCCAGGGAGACTACATCGTGATTGGACGCCTTGGGCAGCGAACCAAGGACCTCAGAAGATGTGCTGACCTCAAAACAGTTGTTGTCGTTGTTCTACATGGACGTTCAAGATTCTTAATAATTGTAACTTATAATTACAAATGCTGTAATTGTACTGTGTATAATATTTGGTTATTAAGAGGGGGTGAAGTATGTATTGCGCTGTTACGTGGCAAAGCAGTCGTCCCTCGTTAGTGACGTTATTATAGCTGTAAAATTAACGTGCCAGTGAGTACCATTTCCGTGTGTGTGTACCTGAAACTGCCAGGTGTGTCAGAATTGGTTCTACAAGCGGCAGTCCTCCCACCCTTACTTCTTTAGTTTAGGTTACATTTGGCGTTGGCATTTCGCGTTTCTGTGGTCGTGAAGAGCGTGAAGGGCTTTCTACATTTTTCCTTCTTTTTTTCCTAGACATTATTGCACCTTACGCCGGCACAGATTTCTGGAATAACATCGTCCAACCTTCTCAATTAAAATAAAAACTGTTTCATCGAATGGTGATTCTAATTTGGTATCGACGAAATATTCCGTAGCCCACAACTGTTTCCAGTAGTACTGACTAAAGACAGTTCTATTTCATTACATTGGGGAACAATTTGAAATGAAATTATCTTGAAGTTGGATGATACATTGTGAAATCTTCACGTCTCTAACTGCAGGTTTCATCTTAAAGAAATTGATACAAATTCTTAAATTTCTGCAGTGGTACTAGTCCTTGAGACGCATTGTCTAATATTACGTTATTTTCCGTAATAACGTTCTTTGACTCGGTGCATTCAAACAATGTAACGTCAGAAGCGTATCCGTACATTTAAATCCGCGGTTCATTACTGGAATTACCTATATATTTAAAATATATTTAAAAATAAAATGCACATTGTTGCTGATACATCTGTGAAGTAGGTTAGCTCTCCAGTGGATTACACGACAAAACATAAAGTTATTATCAGGCAGAACATTGGGTGCGATATCGTCAATACTAGAATCGTGTGCTCTTCAGTTATTAAACGGACGAACTCCTTCAGATCAGTATTTTGTAACTCATACCCACCGGTCGCTGAGGTCGAGCGATTCTAGAAGCTTCGGTACGGAAACACGCCGCTTCTACGGTCGCAGTTCGAATCCCACCTCGGGCATGGATGTGTGTGATGTCATTTGTTTAGTTAGGTTTAATTTTATTTTATTTAAAAAAAAAGCGGATAAAGTGTCACTAGAAGCCTTCCTAAAAGACAATTTCCATTCCTTCCGAACTGACTATGCGAATGTAGACGAGATGTGGCTCAAATTCAAAGATATAGTAGCAACAGCAATTGAGATATTCATACCTCATAAATTGGTAAGAGATAGAACGGATCCGCCGTGGTACACGAAAAGGTCCGAACGCTGTTGCAGAGGCAACGGAAAAAGCATGCGAAGTTCAGAAGAACGTGAAATCCCGAAGATGGGCTAAAATTTACAGACGCGCGAAATTTGGCACGTACTTCGATGCGAGATGCCTTTAATAGGTTCCACAACGAAACATTGTCTCGAAATTTGGTAGAAAATCCAAAGAAATTCTGGTCGTATGTAAAGTACACAAGCGGCAAGACGCAGTCAATACCTTCGCTGCGCAGTGCCGATGGTACTGTTATCGACGACTGTGCCGCTAAAGCGGAGTTATTGAACGCAGTTTTCCGAAATTCCTTCACCAGGGAAGACGAATGGAATATTCCAGAATTTGAAACACGAACATCTGCTAGCATGCGTTTCTTAGAAGTAGATACCTTAAGGGGTTGCGAAGCAACTCAAATCGCTTGATACGGGCAAGTCTTCAGGTCCAGATCGTATACCGATTAGGTTCCTTTCAGATTACGCTGATACTATAGCTCCCTACTTAGCAGTCATATACAACCGCTCGCTCACCGATAGATCTGTACCTACAGATTGGAAAATTGCGCAGGTCGCACCAGTGTTCAAGAAGGGTAGTAGGAGTAATCCATTTAACTACAGACCTATATCATTGACGTCGGTTTGCAGTAGTGTTTTGGAGCATATACTGTATTCAAACATTATGAATCACCTCGAAGGGAACGATCTATTGACACGTAATCAGCATGGCTTCAGAAAACATCGCTCTTGTGCAACGCAGCTAGCTCTTTATTCGCACGAAGTAATGGCCGCTATCGACAGGGGATCTCAAGTTGATTCCGTATTTCTAGATTTCCGGAAAGCTTTTGACACCGTTCCTCACAAGCGACTTCTAATCAATCTGCGGGCCTATGGGGTATCGTCTCAGTTGTGCGACTGGATTCGTGATTTCCTGTCAGGAAGGTCGCAGTTCGTAGTAATAGACGGCAAATCATCGAGTAAAACTGAAGTGATATCAGGTGTTCTCTAGGGAAGTGTGTCCTGGGACCTTTGCTGTTCCTGATCTATATAAATGACCTGGGTGACAATCTGAGCAGTTCTCTTAGATTGTTCGCAGATGATGCTGTAATTTACCGTCTAGTAAGGTCATCCGAAGACCAGCATCAGTTGCAAAGCGATTTAGAAAAGATTGCTGTGTGGTGTGGCAGGTGGCAGTTGACGCTATATAACGAAAAGTGTGAGATGATCCACATGAGTTCCAAAAGAAATCCGTTGGAATTAGATTACTCGATAAATAGTACAATTCTCAAGGCTGTCAATTCAACTAAGTACCTGGGTGTTAAAATTACGAACAACTTCAGTTGGAACGACCACATAGATAATTTTGTTGGGAAGGCGAGCCAAAGGTTGCGTTTCATTGGCAGGACACTTAGAAGATGCAACAAGTCCACTAAAGAGACAGCTTACACTACACTCGTTCGTCCTCTGTTAGAATATTGCTGCGCGGTGTGGGATCCTTACCAGGTGGGATTGACGGAGGACATCGAAAGGGTACAAAAAAGGGCAGCTCGTTTTGTATCATCACGTTGTAGGGGAGAGAGTGTGGCAGATATGATACACGAGTTGGGATGGAAGTCATTACAGCATAGACGTTTTTCGTCGCGGCGAGATCTATTTACGAAATTTCAGTCATCAACTTTCTCTTCCGAATGCGAAAATATTTTGTTGAGCCCAACCTACATAGGTAGGAATGATCATCAAAATAAAATAAGAGAAATCAGAGCTCGAACAGAAAGGTTTAGGTGTTCGTTTTTCCCGCTCGCTGTTCGGGAGTGGAATAGTAGAGAGATAGTATGATTGTGGTTCGATGAACCCTCTGCCAAGCACTTAAATGTGAATTGCAGAGTAGTCATGTAGATGTAGATGTAGAAGTACTTCTAAGTCTAGTGGACTGATAACCTCAGATGCTAAGTCCGATAGTGCTCAGAGCCATTTGAACCATTTGAAACTCATACCCGCTGTCATAGCGGGGAAGGTCTCTCAGTAGGTCACTGTATTCCTGACCTAACAACATGCAGATATAAGAACGGTAATATTTTCACTTGCTTTCCTAGCTTATTGTGTTCACACTTTCCGTAGACATATTTACGTATAAAGGTATTGCTCTTATTGTTAATAAGATAGTTTCGCGCCAGTATTTTGCTGTAATTGATACAGTTCTGCAAAAACTTCTTGTTGAATTATTTTGCTACATTCTCTCTTCAAACATGTAGGTTCGAAGCATGGTCCTCAACATAGAAAACGACGCTTTTCAGTACTGTGCTGGGATCGTAAGTGACAGATACATTCTTAGATACTGGGGAAAAATCCTTATTTTAATTTAAATGAATTACGTGCATAATCAGCTTTCCGTCAAATCGGACTAATTTCAAACTGCCGAAGTTTCGTATACCGTTGTCTTCTGCCAACTGAAGTGCTACGCGTAACCCCGTGTGCCAGTGAGAACTTGATCCGAGGGGACGCGAGTTTTAATACGTGAATGTGGCTCCATTCATATCATCTGTCCATTTTTTCGCTCAACATGTTTCGTTTTGAGGTTTATATCTTTATCATTTGGGCTGATATTTTTCCGAACCCCCTTAATGTATCGATTGTAAGCCGAGTACGAAAATTGCGGAACATCAGATGATCAGAGCCTGCTGAACGTGGTAACATTTCATTCGAAATTTAATAAAAACACGTTTTGCCATTAGTGAGAATGTGTAGACAACAATGGAAGTGTCCGAGCGGTTCTAGGCGCTAGTCTGGTGCTGCGCGACCGCTACGGGCGCAGGTTCGAATCCTGCCTTGGGCATGGATGTGTGTGATGGTTTAAGTAGTTCTAAGTTCTAGGGGACTGATGACCTCAGGAGTCCCATAGTGCTCAGAGCCATTTAAAGCATTTTTGAATAATGGAAGTGGTCCTACACTACAGTTCTAAAATAAATTATATTCGTCTTTATTTTAAATTGGCGACCTGTCCAGGATTCGCATGGGAACCAGTAAATATTTACAAGCAACCGACTACTTTGTAATACAGGTGTGTTTATAGTTAAATTTTGGCTACTTTAGAGTGCCCACATGAGAACGATTGGTCGAAGGCTAGTGAAACTTTGTGAAAACATGTGAAAGGACAGGCAGAAGAGAAATAACGAATAAACCATTGGCTCAAAGAAACAAAATTCAATTTCCATGTGAGAGGATTACATTTGTTACTTGGTTACCTTGTTTACGTTCCAGGTTAACAACTTTGCTCAGTGTGACGACCAACTGCATACACGACAACCTGGAGTCACACTAGAGATCCATTACACAATTGCTCAGACCGCTTCCGGAACGGTGGACCATGGAACGTCCAGCTTTCGTGGTACAGCTAGTGTACCGCAAATTGCGTCCAGCATTCTCGTGGCGGCAGTGACTTCTACAACAACACAGCGTTGAGAGTAAAGCCCTGCTCGCTTTGTCCAGGCCCTGGTTGGTACTCTGCAAATGTAATGCACGCTCATGCTTTTGTTTCAACTCCAGTTTGCCGTACCAGTACCAGCGCCTAACAACAAGTCATGACACCAACACTGCCAACAACACAAACCCTGCAGCGCACAGTCTGAACACCATTCGTTGGAAGTTGGGCACTCATATGGCAAATAGTTTCCCGTCAAGTAGACTAATTACAACCACCATGTACCTTCCTCCTGAATCAGTTTACCTGTCAGTGATAACAGTAACAAAATCCCTACAGTACTTACTGAGATTATCCACAAAATACCGATAAAAAATGGAAGTGCCGTGTGGCTAGGGCCTCCCGGCGGGTAGACCGTTCGCCTGGTGCAAGTCTTTATAGTTTACGCCACTTCGGCAACTTGCGTGTCGATGGGGATGAAATGATGATGATAAGGACAACACAACACCCAGTCCCTGAGCGGAGAAAGTCTCCGAACCAGCCAGGAATCTACCCCGTGCCGTTAGATATGACATTCCGTCCCGCCTACTACTCAGCTACCAGGGGCAGACACATACACATAGAAAAAAATAGCGGAAGAAGACTAGAATTTATAATAGTATAATAAGCTTACTTTTTTGTGGTGTGAGCTCCTTTGCTGCAGTGTACATAGTCTCCCCGTAAATGCTGCCCTCCTTTGGTAGAACCAGTAAATTCCCGATTCCTTAAAGACACTTCCATGTATAGCTCTCGCTACTTCACAAACGAGGTAATGTGTTACATATTTGACGTTAAGCGTGTAAGTGATTAAATGTTTAGAAAAAGTTTTTAAATTATACTTAACGTTTGTTGGAAGTCGCTAAGTGCTATAATTACGACACACCGTATGCATGAAATTTGCGCTCATTTTTAAACTAAGCTCTTCACTGCGTCTCAGTGTTCATGATGTCATGTGTCCTGAACTATTTGGCGTACAAAGATATAATGCCTTTAAAATATGTTGGGAATAAAATTAGCTGTAGCAGGATAAATTACAGTGCCACACATGATGTAGAAATTTCGTTGCGCGCTCTTTTAGTCAGTGCGGCCATATCTTGTGAACTATGTGTAATAGGGTGACATAATTCTTCAGGTTCATTCAGTGGTACATGAGGATTCTGTCTGCAAAACTTATTGCGAATAGAGTCGGTAGCATTAAGTAAGAAATTAAAACATTTTTCAAAAATGTGTGTCAAATCTTATGGGACTTTTTTTTTTAGGGGGAGGGCGGAGGAAGAGATGGCAGGAAGAAAAAGTTTCGTACAGGTTTGAGATTGAATGTGAAGTTTGTTGTGAGCCAGTAATCGCTCTCATTCGTGCATAAATTCGTGGTATTTGCGCGACGCGAAATACTGAATATTAAATTTTTCGTGCCCCTGGAAGGCATTGAAAAGGCAACCAGCAACTCGCACTTGGTTACGGTGTGGTTGCTATGTATTGTCGATGTTGGGCGCCATTGTAGCCTCACAACCGGAAACATTTTTAAAGACATTTTCATTGAAAAGGAACTCCGTTAAATACTCAGCATTGCAGTTTCCGAAGAGATTGGAACGTTAAAGATTGGAAATTGAGTCAGCCCACATCTACTTAACGCCTCAGCGTGTCTCTTTATTACAATACGGCCGAGTCCTAAACCCAGCGCCAGTAACATCTGTCTGACGTGAAGTGTGTGTGTGTGTGTGTGTGTGTGTGTGTGTGTGTGTGTGGCGGTCGAGACACTGGAGAAATGTATGCAAAGCAGACGCTCGCAGGGGTGTCTGGGGAGAGTAGCATGAAATTAAGACTATAGCTTGCCGTCCCTACAAAAAACTCTTAGAAAAAAAAGTGAGCCCGGTAACTGGATTGCTTTGAGGGTGAGGGGTTCCGGTCGCGAGCAGGAGGCGCGGGAAGTGGTACCTAGAAAAAAAAAAAAGAGGAAGAGAAGACGGAAAGATAATGAGATTAGCGCCTGTTTTGGGTCGCGGCGTAGTAAAAGCTGTGCACAGCGGTGAATGGCAACAGTGTTTAAAAAGGACGTGCGAGGTGTAGGCCGTGTCCGCGCGTCTCTGCCCTGCAACAGGGACTCTTGTTCGTCGGCGGGCTGGCTGGCTGAGAGCGGACAACAAGGGAGATGGGCGGATGTTTTTGGTACCGTCAGCCACCTGGATCGCTTCCGGTGCCGACACAGGCTTCTCTGCTCGGCCGCTGCCTTATCTTCTTACTCGCTCCAGCCAGGAGTGGGGGCTGAACGCCGTCTCGGATGACAGTCTGGTCGTTGACAGCGTCCGCGGCGCCACTTCGGTGGCACCTAAACGCCACGTGCACGAGCGTCTCAACCCCCACCCCCAACGGCGCATTCCGAAGCGTATTCACTCCTGAAGGTACTATCATGTCAGTTTCAGCCTTCCGAAAATACAAATGAGGGATTTTGAATCAAGCAACCCTGGTACTGACAAAAAGGACTTATTCCCTATTAGATTTAATATGATTTGCCCGCGGCTTCATTCACGTGCGCATGTCACATAAATTTCGCATATAAATGGTGTACGCGCACAATTGGCACCCGTTTATAGCAACGCAGTGACAGTGAAGTTTCCAAACTGGGGAACAATCAAGAATGTGGGGTGCCGCAAGGTTCGGTCTTGGGTCTTCTGCTGTTCTTCTTCGATCGTATTACGACAGCGTTCTTCAGGACAAAACTGTTTTTTTTTTTTAATTGCAGACGTCATACTTCTGAATCAGTAAAGTTTTAAAAACATAAAGTACTGACGTCGATCGTCTGCAATAAACAGAGCCTCCTTCCCTTAATCAAAAGTAGTCTTTACCCAGGGGAAGGCAGTACGAAACGTTGGTTTTAATTTTATAGTTACAATATTTTATAGAATGACGCAATTAGCATCCAGAAGAATTTTAATCATCATGACATCGGTCGCGGAAGCCTAGATAGCTACGTCATGCATCATATGTTTGCGACTTGAAAAACAGGTCTCTAAAATCATGTAGTTTCATTTGAACAAAATTTTACGTTCGCACAGATACTGTGCCTTACACTCAACCATGCGTTCCTCTGGAAACGTCGAAACAGTAGTTCCTTTCATTCCACAACAGGTCCCTGTTTGTTGAATCGACAGGTTCAACAATTTTATTTCTCAGCCATTGAAAAGTAGCTTGCCATTGGGGGGGGGGGGGGGGGGTTGACAAAGACTGTCTTTTGTCTACCCTCATATAAGAAAATGGCAAGGTACAAGAACTGGTGACCTGTGACGGCAAAAACAATGAAGATTATGTTGTCAGTCTCTTCCAATCCAGCATTATAACATAGTGTTCTTGAGACTACGCCGTATCAATGAGACAGTGAGGCGACGCGCCATCCTGCATAAATATGTAATCACAGGGATCCTCTTGAAGTTGGAGAAACAATCAGTTTTGCTGCATATCCAGGTATGACATAGGTGTAACCGTTTCCTCCGCAAAAAAAGTCTATAAACTTCGTGATCAGAAACAGCACAACACACATCCAGTTTCGGTGAGTGTCTTTCATGTTTGACAACAACGGCAAGATTTAGTGACCCCGAAATCCTTATATTATGTCGTTTGCTTTATCCGATAGATGAAACGGTGATTCGTTCAAATAGATGAATCGTTCGGTGAAACTGTCCTTTGCTGTATCCTGGAGAACTGAAATGCAAAATTCGCACCTTGCAGTACGGTTATCGGGAAGCAATTACTGGAGTAATTGCAGCTTGTAAGGCTTCATATGCAGCAGTCGTTTCAGAACACGCTACACCGTTTTTGAAGAAGCATAAGTTCCTGGCCTGCTCGTCTTGTGGTCTTCCCAGGGCTCAGTGAGAACGCATCTCGGATACGTTCGACAGTTCCATCAGACGTGGTCATCCCTTTGCGTATGCAACCGCTTTCCAAGAATTGTGTATGCCCGTCCAGAGGCGCCTTATTGCAGAAACGACGGCGGAACGATCGTCGCACTCTATCAATGTATTGACTTCGCGCAAATGCAACACACGCAATGATTTTTCTTGTGGTGTAGTTGCCATACTGCTACACTACCTGTTAAGACAGACAACAGCACAGCTACATCATGCTTTGAACCTTCATGTATCCAGTGACATGCGCATTGTGATTGTCTCTTGTAGTTTGAAATAACTTCTTTTTTATGTAATCACCCAGCATGTAAAGGGCGATCGAAAAATTTACGTTTGAGGGCGTTACTGCAGCCTTATGCTGGTATATAAGTACCCACATGTAGGCAGGGGACTAGCGTGCATTAGTGTCTTTCTGACGTGCGTGTGGTAAATGCGGAAACGTGCCGACGTTATTACCAAATGCGTCCATACAGAACCAACATGCTGTTATTCGTTTCTTGGCTACCGGAAGACAGACACCGGTGGACATTCCTCGGAGAATAGCAAATATACACTACTGGCCATTGAAAGTGCTACACCACGAACATGACGTTCTACAGACGCGAAATTTAACCGACAGGAAGAAGTGCTGTGATATGCAAATGCTTTTCAGAGCATTCACGCAAGGTTGGCGCCGGTGGCGACACCTACAACGTGCTGACACGACGAAAGTTTCCAACCCATTTCCCATACACAAACAGCAGCTGACCGGCGTTGCCTGGTGAAACGTTATTGTGATGCCTCGTGTAAGGAGGAGAAATGCGTACCATCACGTTTCCGACTTTGATAAAGGTCGGATTGTAGCCTATCGCGATTGCGGTTTATCGTATCGCGACATTGCTGCTCGCGTTGGTCGAGATCCAATGACTGTTAGCAGAATATGGAATCGGTGGGTTCAGGAGAGTGATACGGAACGCCGTGCTGGATCCTAACGGCCTCGTATCACTAGCAGTCGAGATGACAGGCATCTTACCGGCATGGCTGTAACGGATCGTGAAGCCACGTCTCGATCCCTGAGTCAACAGATGGGGACGTTTGCAAGACAACAACCATCAGCACGAACAGTTCGACGACGTTTGCAGCAGCATGGACTATCAGCTCGGAGACCATGGCTGCGGTTACCCTTGACGCTGCATCACAGACAGGAGAGCCTGCGATGGTGTACTCAACGACGAACCTAGGTGCACGAATGGCAAAACGTTATTTTTTCGGATGAATCCAGGTTCTGTTCACAGCATCATGACTGTCGCATCCGTGTTTGGCGACATCGCGGTGAACGCACATTGGAAGCGCGTATTCGTCATTGCCATACTGGCGTATCACTGGGCGTGATGGTATGGGGTGCCATTGGTTACACGTCTCGGTCACCTCTTGTTCGCATTGACGACACTTTGAACAGTGGTTGTTCTGGGTACTGATTTCTCGGGATCTAAGCACCGAAATTGCGTGAAAATGTAATCACATGTCAATTCTAGAAAAATATATGTGTCCAATGAATACCCGTGAAAGCATGTCCATCGAAAACAACCTTTGTGGAAAACTGCGACATCAGGTGCTGCTGCCTCGTGATAACTCCCTCCCCCCAACTCAAGTAGAAGCCACTCGTCTACCCTTACTGTAATCCTGATCCCTCTCTGTGATTATGATACCTGCGATCCCTTCAAAACGGCTTTGAAGGCAGGCGATTAGTGTCTGACGAGGATACGCAGCAAGAAGTGACTGACTACTTCACACGGCTCGACACGGAGTTTTACCAGACGGGTATCTGCAACCTGGTACGTCGGTGGATGTTGGCCTCAGTGCTCACGGCCATTTTGCCTGCTATGCATATCGATTATGGGCTGAGCAGCCTTCGAGCGGAAACTTCTTGATCACCCTTAAACAACAAATACGTATTACAGACTACTGGGGATGACTCGTAAGTAAAAGCGAAATGCATATGCCTGAAAGAAGGACCACATCTCCAAGAACATAACACTAATGAGAACGTTAATATTAATAATATGATGATCATAATAATAATAATAATATTTGTTTTGATGTTAACTTAGTATTATCTACCTTTCGTCATTTTAAAAAGATTGTGTTCGTTTTTTTAACTAAACTGTAGTTAGATGAGCAACTTCATTTTAGTTATTAGCTGATACGAATATCAAACTTTCCCGATCAATCTGACGAAAGATGGCAATAAGTTTTGGTCTTCTGTACTGAAACTGAATCAGCTAATCGAAATCCTTTATGCAGACGATCAGTGGCCGTACGGACACTGATACGGGGGATGGAGGAAAAGCGGAATTCTGAATTAGATCTTCTGAAGTTTCTGGAGTGTGAAAGATCGTATTAGGTACCTTCTTTCAAGCGTCGTATGAACTTAGAAATGGCATTCATTGGTAACTGATTCCGGAAAAGAAAACCAATGAAAATCGCGCAACAAAGACGAGGCATACGGACCAGGGACATTCTACACAAGTGAGGCCAAGAGTTCATCCTGGATATGTACAGACTTGTTGTTTTTTTCTGTATCTTAGAAGGTAGTTAAATCAGAGCAATACTTATTTAGTCACGTAAACGTAAGAAATGCTATTCTTTCTGCGGAGTTATGAACATAGTTTATTTAGTTAGTTTCCAGAAAGATAGAGCCACGAATTATGGTTTAAAAAAATACATTATTTTTTCTATGATGTAGCTAATATATTTGAACCAACTGTATAAAAATCAATTTAAAACGAATTTATCAGTTTTGTGTAGGAAGGTAGAAACGCGCAAAGTTTTAGGGATAGACACGTTTCAACACCTCACTTCAATGAACATTTTGCCATCAGGAAATTCATCGGAACAAAGCTAATTTTGTACAGCATGTAGCATCCAACATGCAGTAACGAGTACATTGACATGTTACTGATCCTAAGCCAATGAAGCAATTATGGCGTACATAAAGCAATATGGCATTAATAACTGGGAGACTCCTAAGTGTACGTCCAGACCCCTAATTTTAAAGGTCTTCCCGATCCTTTGGACCCAGGGGAATCTTTCCTTCACGAAATATGAGAGTTGTGTGCGTTATGTGTGTGTGACAGTAATACATCAAAAAAAGTTATACATCACCTCGATTCCAAGTTTCCTGTAAGGAAACTGGAATAGAGGTCAACAGAAACATCATTTCCGATCTTCTTGTTGCTCACGAAAACCACACTTTGCCTGTTGTACCACCATACAACGAGACCTTCAGAAGTGGTGGTCCAGACTGCTGTACGCACTGGTACCTCTACTACCCAGTATTACGTCCTCTTGCATTGATTCATACTTTTAATCGTCGTGGCATACTATCCACAAGTTCATGAAGGCACTGCTGGTCCAGATTGTCGCACTCCCCCATGGCGACCCGGCGTAGATCACTCAGATGTTTGGTGGGGCACCTCGTCCATAAACAGCCCTTCTCAATCTATTCCAGACATGTCCCATAGGGTTCATGGTCATGGTCAGTCTAGTCGAACGATCTCGTTATCCTGAACGAATACATTCAGAAGATGTACACGATGGGGGCACGGATTGTCGTCCATGAAGACGAATGCCTTGCCAATATGCTGCCGATATGGCTGCACTATCGGTCGGAGGATGGCTTCCGTATATTGTACAGACTTTACGACGCCTTCATAACCACCAGCGGCGTACATCGGTCCCACATAATACCACCCCAAAACAGCAGGGAACCTCCACCTTGCTGCACTCGCTGGACAATGTACCTACCGCGTTCAGCATGACCGGATTGCCTCCAAACACATATGCGACATTCCTCGGTGAAGAGAGCGTGATGCCAATCCCGAGCGGTCCAATCGGCATGTTGTTGGGTCCATCTGTGCCGCGCTGCACGGTGTCGTGGTTGCAAAGATGGGCCTCGCTATGGCCGTCGGGAGTGCAGTTGCGCATCATGCAGCCTATTGTACACAGTTTGAGTCGTAACACGACGTCCTGTGGCTGCACGAAAAGTATTATTCAACATGGTGGCGTAACTGTCAGGGTTCCTCCGAGCAATAATCCGTAGGTAGCGGTCATCCACTGCAGTAGTAGCCGCCCTTGACCGGCCTGAGTGATGCATGTCATGTAGAGTTCCTGTGTCACTGTAACTCCTCCATGTCCGAACAACATTGCTTTGGTTCACTCCGAGACTCCTGGACACTTCCCTTACTGAGAAAACTTCCTGGCACAAAGTAACAATGTGGATGCGATAGAAGTGCGGTATCGACAGTCCAGGCATGGATGAACTACACGCAACACGATCCGTGTACCTCCTTCCTCGTGGAATGACTGTAACTCTTCGACTGTCGGACCCCCCCTCCGTCTAATAGCCGCTTTTCATGCATGGTTGTTTACGTCTTTGGGCGGGTTTAATGACATTTCTGAAGTCAAAGGGACTGTGTCTGTTACACAATATCCACAGTCAACGTCTATCTTCAGTAGTTCTGGGAACCGGGATCATGCAAATATATACATATATATATAAAATTTATTTTGTGTGTGTGTGGTTGGAATAGTACCATTTTGGTGTCGGAGATGATGAGAAAATGTACCGGGGAAGGACCACGTAGTTTAACGCCCCCTTCCAAAGGAAGGGTCCCTTGCCCTCACTTCATGAAACACAGCAGAGGGGTTTGGAATTAAACACATGACATTGGCACAGAGACTCCTGCCCCTCTGCCGTAAAGGCAAAGCAAAAATTGTCAACTGCACCCGGCCTACCCGGTCACCCATCCAAGTACTGGCCACGCCCGACGGTGCTTAACTTCGTTGAGCTGACGGCAACAGGAATATTCACCTCGGCAGGGTCGTTGACAGGGGGTACCTAAATCTACTTCCGTATTCCCCAAGCCGCCTCGCGGTGTGTGGCTGAGGGTACTTGGTATACCACTGTCACCCTCCCTTTTCCTGTTCCAGTCTTTTCGCAGGATATACCCAACAGGAAGCATCATATTGTGTGACTATGACGGAGGAACACACGCTCGAGAAACTGTATCAGTAAACCATGGCTTGAGATATATTGATGAAAGATCCCTGTCAGCTGTTACGTTCTTGCTAGCTGAACGACAGATCCGAAAAACCAATCGTTTGAGACGGCGCGGTGGTAAATAGAGGGCAACAGCAAGAAGCTGGTATATGATATGGTTAGGACGTCATGGTCTCCATGAGTCGCCCGCACGGGCGTCCGATTAACACCACTTTTTGCGCGTGTGTCTAAAGAATCGCGCTTATGTCGTCGGCCACACACGCACAGATAATTTCAGACGGCACTTGGGGGAAGCTTGTCACTCCGTGACACCAGCCACTTTGCACTTCGTCCACAGGTGGTTTAGAATGATCACTGAGTTCTGCATTCAGGAAACTGGACGCTCGTTTGAACGCCTCATTCAAGTGAACATTCTGATACCAGAACGCGTATCTGAACACAGACAATTATGTTTAACTCCGTACAAAAATTGATAGAAATTTGACTAGAATTTATTTGGAAACAAGAGAGTTTCGCAGAGAAAGACCTTACCTAGATCACCTTGTATATACACTGGGTGGTCTATTGATCGTGACCTGACCAAATATCTCACGAAATAAGCGTCAAACGAAAAAAGTAAAAAGAACGAAACTCGTCAAACTTGAAGGGGAAAACCAGATGGTGCTATGGTTTGCCCGCTAGATGGCGCTGCCATAGGTCAAACGCATATCAACTGTTTTTTTTTTAAGTTGGAACCCCCATTTTTATTACATATTCGTGTGGTACGTAAAGAAATATGATTGTTCTAGTTGGACCACTGTTTTTTGGTTTGTGATAAATGGCGTTGTAATAGTCACAAACATATGGCTCACAATTTTACACGAAGAGTTTCTAACAGGTAGGTTTTTTTAAATTAAAATTCAGAACGTAGGTACGTTTGAACATTTTATTTCGGTTGTCCCAATGTTATACATGTACCTTTGTGAACTTACCAGTTCTGAGAACGCATGCTGTTACAGCGTGATCACCTATAAATACCACATTAATGCAATAAATGCTCAGAATGATGTTCGTCAACCTCAATGCATTTGGCAATACGTGTAAAGATATTCCTCTCAACAGCGAGTAGTTCGCCTTCCGTAATGTTCGCGCATGCATTGATAATGCGCTGACGCATGTTGTCAGGCGTTGTCAGTGGCAAATATCCTTCAACTTTCCCCCACAGAAAAAAATCCGGTGACGTCAGATCCGGTGAATGTGTGGGCCATGGTACGGTGCTTCGACGACTAATCCACCTCTCATGAAATATGCTATTCAATCCCGCTTCAACTGCACGCGAGCTACGTGCCGGACATCCATCATGCTGGAAGTACATCGCCATTCTGTTATGCAGTGAAACATCTTGTAGTAACATCGGTAGAACATTACGTAGGAAATCAGTACACATTGCACCATTTGGATTGCCGTCGATAAAATGGGGGCCAATTATCCTTCCTCTCATAATGGCACGCCATACGTTAATCCGCCAAGGTCGCTGATGTTCCACTTATCGCAGCCATCGAGGATTTTCCGTTGCCCAGTAGTGCGAATTTAGCCGGTTTATGTTACCGCTGTTGGTGAATGACGCTTCGTCGCTAAATAGAACACGTGCAAAAAATCTGTCATTGTCCCGTAATTTCTCCTTTGCCCAGTGGCAGAACTGTACATGACGTTCAAAGTCTTCGCCATTCAATTCCTGGTGCATAGAAATATAGTACGGGTGCAATAGATGTTGGTGTAGCATTCTCAACACCGACGTTTTTGAGTTTCCCGATTCTTGCGCAATTTGTCTATTACTGACGTGCGGATTAGCCGCGACAGCAGCTAAAACACCTCCTTGGGCATCATCATTTGTTGCAGGTCGTGGTTGACGTTTCATATATGGCTGAACACTTCCTGTTTCCTTAAACAACGTAACTATGCGGCGAACGGTCCGGACACTTGGTTGATATCGTTCAGGATACCGAGCAGCACACATAGCACACGTCCGTTGGTCACTTTGATGACAATAGCCATACATCCACACGATATCTACCTTTGCAGCAATTGGTAAACTGTCCATTTTAACACGGGTAATGTATCACGAAGCAAATACCGTCCGCACTGGCGGAATGTTACGTGATACCACGTACATACACGTTTGTGACTATTACAGTGCCGTCTACCACAAAGCGAAATACCGTAACTAACCGGCGAACGGTCTGGACACTTGGATGATGTCGTCCATGATACCAAGCAGCATACATAGCACACGCCCGTTGGGCATTTTGATGACAATAGCCATACATCAACACTATATCGACCTTTTCCGTAATTGGCAAACGGTCCATTTTAACACGGGTAATGTATCACGAAGCAAATACCGTCCGCACTGGCGGAATGTTACGTGATACCACGTACTAATACGTTTGTGACTATAAGGGTTCCATCTACCACAAAGCGAAAAAACTGGTCCAACTAAAACATTCGTATTTCTTTACGTACTACACGAATATGTAATAATAAATGGGGGTTCGTATTAAAAAAAAGACCGCAGTTGATAACCGTTTGACCTATGGCAGCGTCATCTGGCGGGCCAACCATAGCGCCATCTGGTTTCCCCCTTCAAGCTAAACAAGTTTCGTTCTTTGTAGTTTTTTCGTTTGACGCTTATTTCGTTAGATATTCGGCCCGTTTATCATTAATGGACCACCCTGTATATATGACCTCGTCCAGGGTCGAAGCAAGATAGTGAGCCAACGAGCTAGTACGGCTACTGAGTGACTTTAACGGTGTGGTGGATCACCATGGTTTGCTGGCACTGGCGAGTGCATTTGCTGCGAAGCAGCTGTCGACCGCAGACCAATTACCGCGATCCGTCCGCAGTGATGAGTCGGGCGCCTGACAACGTAACCGGACTGATGGCCCGTGGGGCCACATCCGGTCCGCTGCACCCGCTGCGGCACCATTACGGCCTTCCGGAATGCGTATTGTCGCACCTGATAACTGCACCAGATACGGCGTCCCTGTAATTGCTGTCGGAAACCACAACCCCGTCCTGATTGCTAGCCGCACACACTCCGGAGTGCTTTAAGCCGACCTGACACGGGACGAATTAGCTGGCGTTTACACGGAGCTGGACGAGTTTCGTTGCGCGTGGAACACAAATAAGTTTTGCGATATTTCGCCAACATGCTACGTAACGTTGAACCAATAAGAGACAAGAGGAAAATTTGGAAGACGGCATAATGGATTTGATTGTTTTCAGTTGAAGGCCATATTGGGTTTTATAATATAGCTTAAGTTCTATAAATACGCTGACGGTGATAGTCGCATCGCCAAAACACAATTAACGTAGAGTGATGATGTTTCAGGAATACACTTGTCTAGGTAACATATTTAGGTGATGAAAATTGCAAGATCACAAATTAATGCAAGTGCACGATAAGCAGTTGGAAGTGTGAAGTGCTGGTACATTAACTGGTGTAACCGCCATAGCGCTGAATGTCAGCATGCAAACGCGTACGCATTGTTTTTTCTCTGCTCAAGAACTGGGTGTTGTGTTGTCCCAGTCAGCATCATTTCATCCCCATCGACGCGCAAGTCGCCGAAGTGGCGTCAAATCGAAAGACTTGCATCCGGCGAACGGTCTACCCGACGGGAGGCCCTAGTCACACGACATTTAATTTTTTTATTATTATCCTGCTTGACATAGTCAAGTCGTTTAAATATCTGGGCGTAACGTTGCAAAGCGATACGAAATGGAATGAGCATGCGAGAAATGTTGTAGGAAAGACGACTGGTCGAATTCTAGAGTGGTTAATTTGTAAAGGAGACCGCGTATGGGACGCTGGTTCGACCTGGCCTGGGATCCATTCCACGTCGGACTGAAGGAATACATCGAAGCAATTCAGAGACGGGCTGCTAGATTTTTTTTACCGGTAGTTTCGTTCAGCATGCAAGTGTTCCGCAGATGCTCGGGAACTCAAATGAGAAGCGGACGTTCTTTTCGAGAAACAGTAACGAGAAAGTTTAGAGAATTGGCATTTGAAGATGACTGCCGAACGATTCTACTGCCGCCTACATACATTGGCATAAGGTCCATTAATATAAAATACCAGAAATTTGGGCTCATACGGATGCATATAGGTAGTCTTTCTTTCCCTGGCGGTGTTCGAAAGTGGAACTGAAAAGGAAATTCATAAGTAATAGTACTGGGTACCCTCTGCCACGCACCGTACAGTGGCTTGTGGAGTATCCATGTAGATGTACGCCATTACAAGGCAACGGCACAGTTTTAGATTCATCAAAAATCTCGTGGATTTGTTATAATTGTCAGACAATGACAGATTGGCTATTAAAACCTTCAGGAAGTCGTAGAACGAACTACAAAATCATATGTTTCACAAGTTCAGCATAGCGTAGAGCGTAGAAACGCCGAGGTACGAAGTAATGGCCAGGGGGATCACGTTTTGCCGTATCGAAACGTATTTTTTTTTTACCTTTTCGTTTCCTAAAAGATTGCTAGTCTTTCTTATTAATTTAACAAAAATATTTCCCTTTATATTCGATGTTGTTTGATTTTAAGTGTGCCACGTCAGGAGTGAAATTTTTGTGAACTTTTACAGTCTGTTGCCCTTACTGACAGGTTGTGAAACTTTTGTTTTTTGTCTTACAACATTCATATGGATACTGAAATCTATATTTATGTATACTGCAGAGGAAACATGGTGACTAGCATGTGTGATTTGGGCAGCAAAGTAACCGGCAGTGGCCGAAATGGAGAAGATACAAAATGTCGACCGGTAATGGCAATGAGATTGTGAGAGAGATATGCTTACATGGAATATAAACCTGTGTTTAAGCAAGTCCTTCTGGCAGATATTGGTCTCGCGTGTAGCCTTCTACGGAAGTTGAACGTCGACGATAGTCCAGCCCAAACAAGAAGAGACTAGAAACTATTCGAAATATAGTGTTACAGAAGAATGGAGGTGATTAAATGGGTCGATCGAAAAGCTAATGACGGGAAACGAATGCAGTTGGTAGAAAAGAAAATTATGTGGCATAACACAACACAACAAGGGATTGGCTGAAGGTATGCATTACGAGACATAAGGGAATCGTCAAGTTTGGTAAACAGTCTGCATGTTGGTGCTGCTAGTGTATTAGCGAATGAACAGTGTCTTCATCCTGAAGTTTCGTTATACTTGACCTTTTATACATTTTACTGTTCTTTCGATAGTATTCGTTGCAGAGCATTCTGTTATTCGTGGCCGGCCGCTGTGACGGAGTGGTTCTAGGCGCTTCAGTCAGGAACCGCACGCCTGCTACGGTCGCAGGTTCGACTCCTGCCTAGGGCATGGATGTGTGTGATGTCCTCAGGTTAGTCAGGTTTAACAAGTTCTAAGTCTAAGGGACTCCTGACCTCCATAGTTCTTAGAGCTATCATCCGTTATTCGTGTGTTGTTTCACATATGGATTGTTAATTTGATTTGCGTGCCACATCTCGTACGACATAGTCCGTAACGTTACTATATAATTATGAGCTTCATAATGATTTATTAGTCGGCATTGGTCACCAACGCAGCATATACGAGGGCTATCCACAAAGTACATTACGTTTTGGAATTAAAAATAAATAAAGTATTGTAATTTTTTTATTATATACAGATGAAAGCCACACTTAAATACTACTTTTCTACATAGTTGCCATTTAAATTAAGGCACTTATCGTACCGTTGGACGAGCTTTGAAATACCTTCGTCGTAAAATTCGGCCGCCTGCGCCTTCAACCAAGTGGCGACTGTCTTTAGGGACAGAAAAGGTGTGATTTTTGTGGATTTCCTGGAAAGAGGCTGTACAGTAAACTCTCAAAGGTATTGCCAAACTTTGCAGAACCTCAGAAGAGCAATACAAAACATGTTTAGTATGCCTGTTGGTTACATCACTTCAGTCTTATCAGTTCTGAGCACATGGTGAGCGCATAAGGATACGTAGAATATAGAGCCTCCCTTCTGGTGAGAGATTTCGCCTGATGTTATGCAGCCCATATTACAGAACTGTCACACGGTTCCTACTATGTGAGAATTCTCGGTCGCAATCTGCAGGGGCAATCAAAATGCTCCTGCAGCGTTTTCGATGGGAATTGTTTGTAGAATGAAATTTTCACTCTACAGCGGAGTGTGCGCTGATATGAAACTTCCTGACAGATTAAAACTGTGTGCCAGACCGAGACTCGAACTCGGGACCTTTGCGTTCGCGGAAGGCAAAGGTCCCGAGTTTGAGCCTCGGTCCGGCACACAGTTTTAATCTGCCAGGAAGTTTCGGGAAGTGTTTGATCAGCCGCACTACAGCCCGTAATTGGCTCCGTTGTGTTTCATCTCTGCTCACATCAACTACTGGCTGTGAAGACAACATTTTTGCACAGACAACGAGCTATATATGGAGCGTAGACAATTGGCGGGAAGCACAGGCGGCTGTCTTCTATGTCGAGAGTATTGGAAAGTTGGTACAACGCTACGTCAAATGCCTAAGTCGGAGTGGAGGCTATGTAGAGCAGTGGCAGGAAGCTGTACCTAACTGTTGTAGATAAAATGTTTCTGATTTTCAAAGTGGTTTTCCTTTCGCGATCAATCGGAATTTACTTTCCTAATAGCCCTAGTGCAAACAGCACAATTTGGCGCTGCCCTCGGCAACGCCTATATAAGTCAACAAATGTCTGGCGCAGTTGTTAGATCGGTTACTACTGCTACAGTGGCAGGTTACCAACAGTTAAATGAGTTTGTAGTGTTATAGTCGGCGCACAATCGATGGGACACAGCAACTTCGAGGAAGCGGTAAAGTGGGAATTTTTCATTTCAAGAGTGTACCATGAATATCAGGACTCTGGTAAAAATCAAATCTCAGACATCGCCGCGGCCGGAAATAGATCTTTCAAGAACGGGACCAACGACGACTGAAGAGAATTGTTCAACAAAACGTAAGTGCAACTTTTCCGCAAATTGCTGCAGATTTCAATGCTGGGCTATCAACAAGTGTCAGCGTGCAAACCATTCAACGAAACATCACCGATATGGGCTTTCGGAGCCGAAGGCCCACTCGTGTATCGTTGATGACAAAGCTTTACACCTCGCCTGGGCCGATCAACACCGACATTGGACTTTTGATGACTGGAAACATGTTGCCTGGTCGGACGAGTCTAGTTTCAATTTGTATCGAGTGAATGGACGTGTGCGGGTTTGGAGACAGTGTCATGAATCCATGTACTCTACATGTCAGCAGGGGTTTGTTCAAGCTGGTGGAGGTTCTGTAATGGTGTAAGGCGTGTGCAGTTGGAGTGATACGGATCTCTGATACGTCTGGATACTACTCTGACAGGTGACACGTACGCAAGCATCCTGTATGATCACCTGCATCCATTCATGTCCATTGTGCACTCCGATGGACTTCGGCAATTCCAGGAGGAAAATGCGACACTCAACACGTCCAAAATTCCTACAAAGTGGCTCCATGAACACTTTCCTGATTTAAAACACTTCGGCTGGCCACCAAACTCCCCAGACATGAACGTTATTGAGTATATCTGGGATGCTTTGGAATGTGCTGTTCAAAAGACATCTTCACCCCCTCTTACTCTTACAGATTTATGGACAGCTTGCGGGATTCATGGCGTCAATTCCCTCCAGTACTACTTCAGACATTAGTCGCGTCCGTGCCACGTCGTGTTGCGACACTTTTGAGAGCTCGCTGGAGCCCTACACGATATTAGGCAGGTGTACCAGTTTCTTTGCTGTAGATATCGGAGCTATAAGTATTGTGCATGTTGTAGTTTAACTATGTCAGTTTACGGCAGTAACTGAATTACATTCTTCATACCAATCCTCGCAGTCCGTTAAGAACTCGTTTTGTTATGTTAAATGTAATCTATGAAACGTCTAATACTAGATAAAGGAATTAAATAATCGTCATACTGTAAAATATCTGATAAACACACACAAGTACTAACTGTAAATCCCGAACTAGCATTAAAGGATTACGTATTCGCTATAGATTAGGCAGCTAGCGATTTAAAGAGCGACAACAGGTAGTGAAACAGTCTCGTACAATGAACCTTTTACGTAAAGTGTTTTTAAGAAGAAAATAATTTTTCGGCACTGTCATCAGCAACAAAGCCAAAAGGTCAAAGTTTTGTGTTTTAGAATAAACTTTGTTTTTAACAGACTATAAGAAGTAGTTGGCATTTTTTAATGTTTTGTCAGTGCCCACATAAGATTCGTATACCGTCAAAACACTTGCGGAGCCTCCGACTTCGTTTATCTTAAAATCACCTGCATTTTATTCTTTGTTAGATGGATTTCTCAGGCAAAGTGGGATGCGGCCACAAAGGCTGATGTGATGGTAACAGTTCTGTAGAAGTAATACGACAGCGCGCTGTTCGTCGAAGGGATTTCAGCCTACGAATAACTCGAAACGTAGGGTCGGCTTACATTCGGGAAGGGTGGCGAGGTGAGGCGAGTTGCGCTGCGGGGAGAACTCCTTGGTTCCGTGGGTAACGATCGCTGCTGTCTGTCCCCTAATACGTGCAGAGTTTGAGAAGTCGGACTGCCGTTTGCGTATTGACCGGAGTGCGACTGCACTGCACCGCTGTCGCAGGCGGTCACGTCGCTCGGCTCCTCTTGCTGCTATATCCTGATCTAGTCGCTCCAGAATTCCGGCCGTTGCTAATTGCTTTCCTTACATGCTACAAACGTGAACAGGTACACAAATTTTAATTTTTGTGCTGTCCCAGGAACACATTATACACAATGCTTGACAAAACGAAGTGAAGTACACAGCAGACAGTCGGATATCAGTTTAACTTCGCACACGTATACACCAGTGGCGGATATGTAAACGAGTCATTGATGGTTAAAATGTCTGTGTTCATACAGTGTCTCTGTCCTCATATTACAGCGTTATTCGGATAGGCATGCAGACGCTGGCACTAACGATTGCAGCTGTGGTAAACATTAGGAAATAGACTGGCATTCTGCGATTAAGTATTGTTTTTGCGACTGTTGAAAATTTGTGCCGGACACTGACCCGAACACGGATTTCTCGCTTATCGCGAACGGCCGCGTTGACCACTTCGGCTATCCGAGCACGTCTCCAAGTCGTGGACTCTAACGTGTGGATGTTTGGATCGGTACCGACTATTTCCTTCAGGATCACACTATTGTCGAAGAATCACTGGAAACGCTCATAGCCATTCAGTATCTGAGAGTATGAGTACCGAGTGATTTAAAGAAGAACGGCCACATAAAACTAATCTCACGCAAGACGCATACCAAACTAAGATTCCTAACTAAGGTACGAGCATATGGGATTGGTTCACAAGTATGTGAGTGGCATGAAGACTTCTTAAGTAATAGAACGTAGTACGTTGTCCTCGATGGTGAGTGTCATCGGAGGTGAGGGTATCATCTGGAGTGCCCCAGGGAAGTGTGGTAGGTCCGCTGTTGTTTTCTATCTACATAAATGATCTTTTGGATAGGGTGGATAGCAGTGTGCTGCTGTTTGCTGATGATGCTGTGTTGTACGGGAAGGTGCCGTCGTTGAGTGACTGTAGGAGGGTACAAGATGACTTGGACAGGATTTATGATTGGTGTAAAGAATGGCAGCTAACTCTAAATATAGATAAATGTAAATTAATGTAGATGAATAGGAAAAAGAATCCCGTAATGTTTGAATACTCCATTAGTAGTGTAGCGCTTGACACAGTCACGTCGATTAAATATTTGGGCGTGACACTGCAGAGCGATATGAAGTGGGACAAGCATGTAATGGCAGTTGTGGGGCAGGCGGATAGTCGTCTTCGGTTCATTGGTACAATTTTGGGAAGATGTGGTTCATCTGTAATGGAGACCGATTATAAAACAGTAATACGACCTATTCTTGAGTACTGCTCGAGTGTTTGGGACCCCTATCAGGTCGGATTGAGGGACGACATAGAAGCAATTCAGAGGGGAGCTGCTAGATTTGTTACTGGTAGGTCTGATCATCACGCGAGTGTTAAGGAAATGCTTCAGGAACTCGGGTGGGAGTCTCTGGAGGAAAGGAGGTGTTCTTTTCGTGAATCGCTACTGAGGAAATTTAGAGAACCAGCATTTGAGGCTGACTGCAGTACAATTTTACTGCTGCTAACTTATATTTCGCGGAAAGACCACAAAGATAAGAGAGTTTAGGCAGTCATTTTTCCCTCGTTCTGTTTGCGAGTGGAACAGGGACAGAAGATGCTAGTTGTGGCACGAGGTACCCTCCGCCACGCACCGTATGGTGGATTGCGGAGTATGTATGTAGATGTAGGTGTAGATGTAGAAGATTTACTGGAAGAATCTTCAGGAACTGCGGTCCACTTACATAGCACGTAGTTTACAAAACCGTCATTTAACCAGTACTTGAACATTACTCGATGTACGGGGGCTCTCCTACAGCATGGTGTCTGCTTTATGGTGTTTGAGGTTGGTATAGGTGGTCATCTTTCAACATGAAAAATTGTTGTTCGACGGTTATTTCATCAGTCCAAATGCCGATACAGGCGTGTGCCTAATTGAGTTTATCGTAAGTCGCTATCTAACTGAAAACTGACATATTGAGAACGTAGACTGTAGTACAAATGTAAGGTCTATGATTTTAACAGCAAGTATAGTTTTAGAAAGTTCATTGACATCAAACCATAACCATTTTCAAATTTTATTACAAATCCACGTTCAGAGGGCTTTTATAGGTTTCCTCGCATTCCTGCTGAGATCTCATTCTGTTCTTTATGCAAGTGTGGTGCGCTAAAGTAAACAAATAGTTGTTCGTTCACACTTCTGTAAACTTACGAGACTCATTTCCTGTACAACCTTCACAGAAAAATTCATAGAAGAGCTTTAAAATTATAAGAATACCAAACGTTCTATCCCTGTCACTTTGTCACAACGCTGTCAGAACATTTTTAGTGTAACCTCTGTCGCCGAGCCTCATCTTTCGGACGTCTCAAAAGTTCGCTTACCTTGTATACGTACGTGTACTCTTTGCGACTGAATACATTAAGCAGTTGTTTCTGAAGGTTGCGCATCTTACTATTTTCTCTCGGGACAGCAAGATGTTACAACCTGTGAAGATGATCCACTCGCATCTTTGCTTCGTCACGCCAGCAATCGTGGCGTTTGTTGAGAACTATTCGCAGATGCCATGACACACATCTTACAGCCTTGCTGATGGTTCTTCTGTACGCATATGTTTAAAGGTAGCCCCAGTGTGGTAACTCATTTCTTAGGGCAATGTTTCATCTATCGAACACGTATTGGCTTACAGATTCTACAAGTCTTTCGTCTTACTACGAAGAACGTAGCGATATCCCAGCATTTTGGCTGGCGTTACTTCCTTGGTACTTGCCACTGCACAAATTGGTGGAATCATTGATCGCCTACCGAGTGAGGTGGCGCAGTGGTTAGACACTGGACTCGCATTCGGGAGGACGACGGTTCAATCCCGCGTCCGACCATCCTGATTTGGGTTTTCCGTGATTTCCCTAAATCACTCCAGGCAAATGCCGGGATGGTTCCTCTGTAGGGGCACGGCCGACGTCCTTCCCCATCCTTCCTTAATCCGATGAGACCGATGACCACGCTGTCTGGTCTCTTTCCCCAACCAACCAACCAACCAATCATTGATCGCTAAGGAATCTGTAAATAATTACTGTGAAGAAATTTTCGCAATATCATTTAGCACCCTACTCTACCAGCTGCTCTATATTGTATCGAATATCTAATATTCCTATCTTCGTTATCGGCGATCTCACAATTACAATGCTTACTATTCATCGAAGTTCTAAGAATTCAGAATGGGTATGTGCGATGCTGTTTGTCTTTTGTGTCTTAATTGCGTAATAATTTACAGTTTCAAATTTCATTTATTTTTTTTTTTGATGGTTCCTGTCTCAAGCAACATGTGTAACTCTGAACAGCTAGGTATTAACGCCAGTTGTCTATATATTTTTTGCACACAAGATGACAAGTTTTGTGTATAATGTGGAGAAATAATGAATTGACCTTCAAGAAACTGACTACAAAATTGTAACTGTGATTTTTTTCTGTTTCAGGTAAATATGGCTAGATACTACAGGCTCAAGATAACGTGGTATGTAAAAGTAAAATGTGTATAAAGTCAGGTGTCTGAGGTACCCGCAAAACATAATTTCAGTAACATCAATTTTTGGAATTTGGAGTTTCATGTTGGAGAATTACTTTTTCCCCCTAAACCTCCTGTAAAGTCTTGCCTGCTATTCTTGTGCCTTAGAACGAAGCGAAGAGAATACACATGGGACTCGCAATCTGGAAGATCTCTGTTGAAATCCCTGTTGATTCATCCAGATTTGATTTTTCTTTCGTGACCTTAAAACACGACAAATGCCGGGAATAACACCTATGACATATAATTGAGCGATCTGTAGCTTCATTATTGTCCAATTCGATGGACTAATAACGCTGCCAACGGATGTAGCACCACGCTGAATTTCCTAGAAATGAGAGTTCTTTCTTCGTTATCTTCTTCCACAGTCGCTATTACTCTCTTCCCATGCAGAGAGGTGACAATATTCATGTGTTATCTCCTAAGATCGTGACAGACTTGGTTTTTCCCTGCGTTGCGCAGCAATTTGACGTGGCATGGGCTCAACAAGTCGTTGGAAGTCCCACGGAGAAACAATGAGTCATGCTGCACCTAAAGCCGTTCATAATTGCGAAACTGCTGCTGGATTTTGTAGAGGAAATGACCTCTCGATTATATCCCATAAATGTCCGATGTGGTTCATGTCTGGCTTTCTGCGTGGACAAAATCAATAACTCGAATTGTCCAGAATGTTCTTCAAACACATCGCGAATAATTGTTGTACGTGGACGAAATCATGCGGCACGCCACCGTACTTGCTGTCATTTAGATTTTGAGATGCATTCCTCAGTAAGAAAGATAGTCGTGTTAAATCAGTATTTCTTTTCAAGTGACGTTTTGTCACTGGTAGCTGATGAGTTGTTTTAATGTACATTTAAGCGATGAACTGTTTCGGTTTTAGCAGCGATTTTTTGAAGTTGTCACAGCGGAATTTAATGTCAGTGATTGTGTTACAAAATCGAAATTTTTAATTGCGAGCTGTACACGGATATTAATTTTTACCATCATGGTGAATGCGAGCTAAAAATACCGTTTTGTTAATATATATAAAATCATATGCTCGTTATTTAACTCCTGATTTTAATGCTCATGGAATATGTTCTTAGAACATAGAATACATTACGATCTCGTAGGTTCTACACTTTTCGAGAAACGTCATCAGAGTTACGCAGGTAGCAGTAATTCGAATGTAGTTCCTGAGACGAGGAGGTGAGTTTGTTAGTGAGTTTGTGGCAGGCTTTATGACTGGGCACCACTAACGCCTGTTTCCTACTCTGCAGCGGCTGATGGCGCACGGGTGCGTGTGAGGTAGCCTCATGTTACACACTTCTGTCCTTACGCTGTTTCCCGCCAGAGCTCTCGGGAAGTACAAAGGCTTCGCTCTGTGCGCAACAGGAAACCTGCAAACTTGGCGGCTTACATTTCTTTACAAGGCCCGCTGTGTCAGCTGTGAATTTCGTTTTCGGCTATCTGGGCCTTAGAGGGCCTCTGTCAGCGAACCACGACGTGAATGAATGGCGGTGGTATTGACGGAAGTTAAACGAGAACACATCACTAGTCCAGTAAACTTGCTTTACTGTAAACTTGATTGTACGGTATTTTACCCTTTCCGGATCGGTATGTTTAAACACTAGCTGCCTGGATAGCGAAACTCATTCTGAATATTAAAAAATAAAAAAATGGTCTGTGTACTGGTTGTGTACTCAGTTAATTTTATAGGCCATAGTAATATATACTTACTGTATATTTTTCTGCTACTCTTTCCACCCTTTGTACCATTTTGTTTCTTCTATACTCAGTGAACCCTGCTCTCCTTTCCTACTTCCCCCTACCCCCTCTCCCCCTCCCAACGCATCACCCTTCGTAGTCTGACATTTCCCTATTCTTTACCTGCACGCCATTATTCCGTATTAACTTCACCTCTTACAACTTTTAGTCAAATTGGTCCATTTTAGTAGAGTCCTTTCTTTTTCTTTGATATTGTACACTTGACGTGTTGGCCATGTAAACATAATTTTGTTATTGTTACTATAAGCATCCAACCTGTGCGTGTAGCACCTTCACAAGTGCGCGCATAAAGTTGTTGTGATGTTTACTTTTGTAAACCAGATTACAGATATGTGTTCGTAATGAATCACGGTTGTTTTTCCAATAGTTACGATATGTTTGGGCGCTGCCTGCACCCTTTCTACATAGAGCCTAGCATTTGCTGATGGTTAAGTTTCTGTTCACCTTGTATGTCAGGAGATTTTCAGTTGATATTTGTACAATTCGTATTTGTTTACCGCATAGTCTGTAACTTTCTTAAAAAAAGACATTTTTGTATACATCTACATTAACATCTACTTGGATACTTTGCAAATCACATTTAAGTGCATCGCAGAGGGTCATAACGAAACGTCAGATATAACGCCTATAGCGTCTGCCTGTAACCCGGCCCTCTGCTGGCTAACCCTATCTTCTTTCCCCCTCCGTCTCGATGCGGTAGGTAGTAGTCTGTCATGTTACATACACGTCTAGTAACACTCACATTCTGTGACACACTGTGCACTTTGGTAGGTTTTCAAGTATTGCATTTTGTACTTCGTTAATACGTGTTATTTTCTCATGCGCTATGCACAAATTTTTTCTCTTTTTTACTTTTTAGATATCTGGTGATGGAAACAAATTCGAAACGCGGCATCTGAGCAGTTTGAGTAATAGCCATTTTTCACAGGCTGTGTGATCTTTTTCTGAAGCGACATTCAGTTCCAGTACAGTACTATATTACAACATCATTAGGCGTTGAATTGTATACTCTTCTCCTAATTGAGGAAAACTATGCAGAAATTAAAGATTCATCTTGGTGCGAACTTGTTTTGCTGAAGTACTCCACTGCCCCCCCCCCCCCCCCCCCCCTCTCTCTCTCTCTCTCTCTCTCTCTCTCTCTCTCTCTCTCTCTCTCTCTCTCTCTCTCTCTCTCTCTCCCCTTTCCCAATAACTTACCCTTTTCTGCTCAATTCTACTCTCTCACGCAAAAATTTTTTGTTAAAAATTCATCTTAGAGTTCGTCCTTGTCGATTTGGTTCCAATGCTGTACACGAACACTTCATAAAAATATTTTTAGACTTTTTATGTCCTTTTCGTACGGATCGTGTTGCGGCGCTGTAACATAGTAACACGGCGACAGTCAAGTGATAATCGAGGGAACGAACAAGCACTAACACATGTGTATATCATCACCGGCTTGCTTGTACGTATAGCTGCATGATTTGCTTGTTTGCATTTTACCAGTCACTATAGTTTTATCAAGATGGCGTTAAATGAGCATTTATCGACCCTTACTCTTACATAGGACTATCATGATAAAAGGTGGAGATATATCTGATGTAATGAACTGGATGGTTACAAGATGCAGTCGCAGGCTTTTGAATAAGACGAATAGGACTTGACAGATCTAACAGCTTCGCTGTGGCGCCAGGTATCGACACAGGTAATTCGAAAACATAAAATCTCCCACTACGTCGATTCGTATTTTTGCATTATTTGAGAATAGCACAGTCGTAGAGGACAAAAACTGGAGGGGAAGACGGAGGGTTTAACACAGGGTGACTTAACGATATGTATGGAAAAAATCAAATGATGCATAAATAATCTGAAACTACTGGAAATGGTATGTACAATTTTTCATGCAAACCTGTATTTAAGGAACCATCGCTGCATTTTTGCTAGTCACAAATGACAAACCTGATCACCACAATACTCGTTTCTTGAGTGTGTCTCGATGACTCAGTGGTAATGGGCACGTTAGCTCAGCGTTTCGGTCAGATTCCAAGGTCATGTGTACGATCTCTGGTCAGTCTCAGGATTTTCATCCTTCACTTATCACTGCCACTTCACGATTTTCCTGTTCGAGTCATAAAAGGTTCGCGGCAAGAACGGTTGCTGGTAACCCTCAGTGTGAATCGAATCTCTCTAATTGTAGAAGGAGGCAATACAGGGTGTTCCAAAAAGGTACGCCCAAACTTTCAGGAAACATTCCTCGTACACAAAGAAAGAAAATATGTTATGTGGACATGTGTCCGGAAACGTTTAATTTCCATGTTAGAGCTAATTTTGTTACTTCTCTTCAAATCACATTAATCATGGGATGGAAACACACAGCAACATAACGTGCCAGCGTAACTTCAAACACTTTGTTACAGGTAATGTTCAAAATGTCCTCCGTTAGCAAGGACACATGCATCTACCCTCCGTCGCATGGAATACCTGATGCGCTGATGCAACCCTGGAGAATGGCGTATTGTATCACAGCCGTCCACAATAAGAGCACGAAGAGTCTCTACATTTGGTACCGGGGTTGCGTAGACGAGAGCTTTCAAATGCTCCCATAAATGAAAGTCAAGAGGGTTGAGGTCAGGAGAGCCTTTACCAATCCATCGGTCACCGAATCTGTTGTTGAGAAGCGTATGAACACTTCGACTGAAATGTGCAGGAGCGTCATCGTGCATGAACCACTTGTTGTGTCGTACTTGTAAAGGCACATGTTCTAGCAGCACACGTAGAGTATCCCGTATAAAACCATGATAACGTGCTCCATTGAGCGTAGGTGGAAGAACATGGGGCCCAATCTTGGTATCACCAACAATGCCTGCCCAAACGTTCAGAGAAAATCTGTGTTGATGACGTGATTGCACAATTACGTGCGGATTCTCGTCAGCCCACTCATTTTGATTGTGAAAATTTACAATTTAATCACGTTGGAATGAAGCCTCATCCGTAAAGAGAACATTTGCACTGAAATGAGGATTGACACATTGTTGGATGAACCAATCTCAGAAGTGTACCCGTGGAGGCCAATCAGCTGCTGATAGTGCGTGCACACGCTGTACATGGTACGGAAACAACTGGTTCTCCCGTAGCACTCTCCATACAGTGACGTGGTCAACGTTACCTTGTACAGCAGCAACTTCTCTGACGCTGACATTAGCGTTATCGTCAACTGCACGAAGAATTGCCTCGTCCATTGCAGGTGTCCTCGTCGTTCTAGATCTTCCCCAGCCGCGAGTCATAGGCTGTAATGTTACGTGCTCCCTAAGACGCCGATCAATTGCTTCGAACGTCTTCCTGTCGGGACACCTTCGTTCTGGAAATCTGTCTCGACACAAACGTACCGTGCCACGGCTATTGCCTTGTGCTAATCCATACATCAAATGGGCATCTGCCAACTCCGCATTTGTAAACATTGCACTGACTGCGAAACCACGTTCTTGATGAACACTAACCTGTTGATGTTACGTACTGATGTGCTCGATGCTAGTACTGTAGAGCAATGAGTCGCACGTCAACACAAGCACCGAAGTCAACATTACCTTCCTTCAATTGGGCCAATGGCGGTGAATCGAGGAAGTACAGTACATACTGACGAAACTAAAATGAGCTCTAACATGGAGAGTAAGCGTTTCTGAACACATGTCCACATAACATCTTCTCTTTATTTGTGCGTGAGGAATGTTCCCTGAAAGTTTGGCCGTACCTTTTTGTAACACCTTGTATATTGGTTGACACTTACAGTGAAGTGAGCTATCGGAACTCTTTACAGTAAACCTCACCGTGATGCTGAAGGCCTCTTCTTGCAGCTTCTGACACTGGAGTTCGCTGATCATATTCGTGATGCTTTCACGCTTAGTAGATAAATTGTAAAGAAACGCGCTGCTCTTTCTAAAACTCCTTTATTTTTTCTATCAATCCTGTCTCTTACAGACCGCAGACGGACGATCCATATCCAAGTGTTGGTCGAACGAGCGTTCTGAAAGCTAAGTCGTCAGTAGTTCGACTACACATTCCGAGAATTCTTCCAGTGAATCTGTTTGATTCTGCTATATCAGCAATTAGTATTATGTGGTCACTCCACTTTAAGTCACACCGTACGCATACTCTTAGGTATTTTATGGATATTGTTCTGCAACTGTGAAAGTATACAGTCATGTCTTTTTCTGCATATTTACGCGAAATACGTTATTTGTGTTTGTGACGAAGGTTAAGGGCTATTCACGTCAACCGGAAGTCAAGGAATACGGCATCTGCCTGGTACTGGAATTCAGTAGTATGAAAAAGGAGAGAAGGAGAAGTAGTAGGTGAATATGGACTCTGAGAAAGGACTGAAAGAGGAAGTGATAGGGTAGAATTTGAACAGACCATAATTTAATCATAGCTGAAATTTGGTTTAAAAATCATGAAAGAAGATTGTATACGTGGAAGAAACCTGGAGGCACCTGAAGGTTTCAGATCGATTATATAATGGTAAGACTGAGATTTCGGAACCGATATTTAAATTGTAAGAGATTTCCAGGAGCAGTTGTGGACTGTGACCACAATCTATTGGTTCTGAACTGTAGACTAAAACTGAAGAAATTGCAAAAAAGTTGGGAATTTAAGGAGATTACACCTTGATAAACTGAAAGAACCAAGGTTGTAGAGTGTTTCAGAGAGAGCATTAGGGAACGATTAACAAGAACGGGGAAAGAAGTACAGTAGAAGAAGAATGTGTATCTTTGAGAGATGAAACAGTGAAGTAGGTAAGAAAAACAAAGGTTACTAGAAACACAAGAGATACTTAATTTAATCGATGAAAAGATAAATATAAAAATGCCATAAATGACGCAGGCGAAACGGAATACAAACATCTAGAAAATGAGGTTGACAGGAAGCGCAAAATAGCTAAGCAGGAATGGCTAGAGGACAAATGCAATGATGTAGAATCATATATCACTAGGGGAAAGACTGGTGCAGCATACAGGAAAATTAAGGACGCGTTTAGAAAATAGACAGCCACCACTATGAATATTAGATTCATCGAAATTTTTACAAGTATATTAAGAACTACTTGGTGTTATTGAGAATTTCGTTTCATCAACGTTCTAACGAGAAAGTAGGAGATGTGATACTGCGTGAAGAGCACTGAAAGACCTGAGTCGAAACAAGGCCTCCGGAGTAGACAACATTCCATTAGAATTACTACCATATGGTGAGCAAGATATATGAGACAGGTGAAATACCCTCAGACTTCAAGAAAAATATAATACTTCCAATACCAAAGAAATCAGGTGTTGACAGATGTGAAAATTACCGAACTATCAGTTTAATAAGTCACTGCTGCAAAATATTAACGCGAATTCGTTACAGACGAATGGAAAAACTAGTAGTAGCCGAACTTAGGGAAGATCAGTTTGGATTCCGTAGAAATGTTGGAACATGTGAGGCAATACTGACCCTACGACTTATCTTAGAAGCTAGATTAAGGAAAGGTAAACCTACGTTTCTAGCATTTGTAGACTTACACAACGGTTTTGACAATCCTGACTGGAATACTCTCCTTCAAATTCTGAAGGTGGCCGGGGTAAAATACAGGAAGCGAAAGGCTATTTACAATTTGTACAGAAAGCAGATGGCAGTCATAAAAGTCTAGGGGCATGAAAGGGAAGCAGTGGTTGGGAAGGGAGTGAGACAGGGTTGTAGCCTATCCCCGATGTTGTTCAGTCTGTATATTGAACAAGCAGTAAAGGAAACAAAAGAAAAGTTCGGAGTTGGTATTAAAATCCATGGAGAAGAAATAAAAACTTTAAGGTTCGCCGAAGACATTGTAATTTTGTCAGAGACAGCAAAGGACCTGGAAGAGCAGTTGAACAGAATATACAGTGTCTTGAAAGGAGGGTACAAGATGAACATCAACAAATGCAAAACGAGGATAATGGAATGTAGTCGAATTGGTTGAAATGGCTCTGAGCACTATGGGACTTAACATCTGTGGTCATCAGTCGCCTAGAACTTAGAACTAATTAAACCTAACTAACCTAAGGACATCACACACATCCATGCCCGACGCAGGATGCAAACCTGCGACCGTAGCAGTCGCGCGGTTTCGGACTGAGCGCCTAGAACAGCGAGAACACCGCGGTCGGCTGTAGTCGAATTAAGTCGGGTGATGCTGAGGGAATTAGATTAGGAAATGAGACACTTAAAGTAGTAAAAGAGTTTTGCTATTGGGGGGAGCAAAATAACTGATGATGGTCGAAGTAGAGAGGATATAAAATGTAGACTGGCAATGGCAAGGAAAGCGTCTCTGAAGAAGAGAAAGTTGCTAATATCGAGTATAGATTTAAGTGTCAGGAAGACATTTCTGAAAGTATTTGTATGGAGTGTAGCCATGTATGGAAGTGAAACGTGGACGATAAATAGTTTGGACAAGAAGAGAATAGGAGCTTTTGAAATGTGGTGCTATAGAAGAATACTGAAGATTAGATGGGTAGATCACATAACTAATAAGGAGGTATTGAATAGAATTGGGGAGAAGAGTAGTTTGTGGGACAACTTGACTAGAAGAAGGGATCAGTTGGTAGAGGACATGTTCTGAGACATCAAGGGATCACCAATTTAGTATTGGAGGGCAGCGTGGAGGTTAAAAATCGTAGAGGGCGACCAAGAGATGAATACACCAAGCAGGTTCAGAAGGGTGTAGGCTGCAGTAGATACTGGGAGATGAAGGAGCTTGCCCAGGATAGAGTAGCATGGAGAGCTGCATCAAACCAGTCTCTGGACTGAAGACCACAACAACAACAACGCGAAAGAGTCGACTGTTCGTGAAAACGTACAATTTGCGGCACTTGCAGTTACTTGTGTTTCACTAAAGAGATACCTGCGCCGCTATGAAAGGTGTGTGTGTGTGTGTGTGTGTGTGTGTGTGTGTGTGTGTGTGTGTGTGTTGTGCCGGCGCCTTCGGCGTCCTGCGTTCCTCCGAGGCAGCGCTGGCGGCCAGGGAACCGGTTGCCGCCCAGGACGCTGCATGAGCCGAATTCCAGCTGGGCCCGGCCGCGCTGAGACGCTGAGGTGCAGCGGCTGCCGCGACCGTAGCGGTCGGTAGCCTGCGGTGCATTCCCGAGGACGCTGCGGCGCGCTGTACCGCTGCCGCCGGCACCGGCCCTGGCGACGTAGCTCCCTGCTTGCGGTCACGCTTCTGCGCGCCGCCGCTTACGCGCAGGTATTTGTGTCGCGCCACTGTGTCAGCGGTGGTGGGAAAACACGCAGATGTATCGCCATAGAGACAGTTGTAACACGTCATTCCGATTCCCTACAGACAACGAGAGTCGAGAGGGTTTTGTTGTACACTACTGGCCATTGAAATTGCTACACCAGGAAAAAATGCAGGTGATATACGGGTATTCATTGGACAGAGATATTATACTAGAACTGACATGTGATTACATTTTCACGCAGTTTGGGTGCATAGATCCTGAGAAATCATTACCCAGAACAACCACCTCTGGCCGTAATAACGGCCTTGATACGCCTGGGCATTGAGTCAGAGCTTGGATGGCGTGTACAGGTACAGCTGCCCACGCAGCTTCAACACGATTGGGCAGACGTTTTCAATTGGTGAGAGATCTGGAGAATGTGCTGGCCAGTGCAGCAGTCGAACATTTTCTCTATTCAGAAACGCCCGTACAGGAACTGCAACATGCGGTCGTGCATCATCCTGCTGAAATGTAGGGTTTCGCAGGGGTCGAATGAAGGGTAGAGCCACGGGTCCTAACACATCTGAAATGTAACGTCCACTGTTTTAAAGTGCCGTCAATACGAACAAGTGGTGACCGAGGCGTGTAACTAATGGCAACCTGTACCATCACGCCGGGTGATACGCCAGTATGCCGATGACGAATACACGCTTCCAATGTGCGTTCACTGCGATGTCGCCAAATATGGATGCGACCATCATGATGCTGTAAACATAACCTTGATTCATCAGAAAAATTGATGTTTTGCCATTCGTGCACCCAGATTCGTCGTTGAGTACACCATTGCAGGCGCTCTTGTCTGTGGCTCAGCGTCAAGGGTAACCGCAGCCACGGTCTTCGAGCTGATACCCCATGCTGCTGCAAACGTCGTCGAGCTGTTCGTGCAGATGGTTGTTGTCTTGAAAACGTCCCCATCTGTTGACTGAGGGATGGAGATGTCGGTGCACGATCGGTTGTAGCCATGCGGATAAGATGCCTGTCATCTCGACTGCTAGTGATACGAGGCCGTTGGGATCCTGCACGGTGTTCCATATTACCCTCCTGAACCCACCGATTCCATATTCTGCTAACAGTCATCGTATCTCGACCAACGCAATGAGCAATGTCGCGATACGATAAACCGCAATCGCGATAGGCTACATTCCACCCTTTATCAAAGTCCGAAACGTGGTGGTACTCATTTCTCCTCCTTACATGAGGCATCACAACTTTCCACCAGGCAACGCTGGTTAACTGCTGCTTGTGCACGAGAAATCGGTTGGAAACTTTCCTCATGTCAGCACGTTGTAGGTGTCGCCACCGGCGCCAACCTTGTGTGAATGCTCTGAAAAGCTGATCATTTGTAAATCACAGCATCTTCTTCCTGTCCGTTAAATTTCGTGTCTGTAACACGTCATCTTCGTGGTGTAACAATTTAAATGTCCATTAGTGTACTTGCCGCCAGCAATTACAGATCAGTTGTTTTTGAGATTGTCTTCCGCAGTGTAGCGCTTTATGTTCTCTGTGTCCATTAGTGTCATCTTGTGGCTGGTCGGTGTGTAGCCCTATATTGAGGTCTGTACAGCGGGTATCTAACCAACATTGCCTCGGGGTCTTCCAATAGATCGTTTACCATTAACGCAATCGCGTGGAATGATGAGCTGTATTGGCATGAAGTCGCTGTGCGATTTATATCGTATGACGAGCTCAGCTCGCATTTTTGCGCTTCCCTATATGAATGCAAGGATTTTTCGTTCCGACTTATAAATAAGTGTATTCTAAATCGAAAGTCATATGTGCCACATGGTAACTGATCGTAGTATAGAAGCAACATGGCGCAGAGAGTAGGTAGTTGTGAAGGTCAAGAGGGTTTACAAGAAGTATGCACATCAAAAAAGTTTTAAATCACCCCGGTTCCAACAATTCCTGAAATAGATGTTGACTGTGCATATTGTGTTACGGATAAAGTCCCTAATCTTCCTAATTTGATCTTCATGGTCCTTGCGCATAACATACATTGCCGGCAGTAGAATTGTTCTACAGTCAGCCTCTAAATCCGGTTCTCTAAATTATTCAGTAATGCTAAAAGAACGTCGCCCTCCGTCCAGTGATTCCCATTCGAGTTACGCCGAATTTGGTGCGGTTTAGAGGCCGAGTCTAAGTCTTCCATTAGGACGCCGGTTCAGCGATTTGGGTGACCTAATCTATTCCAGTTATCCAAGTGGGGAAATGGGACCTATAATCTACGGTTCAAGACCAACCATGTGTTGTCCTGACGAGTCCTCACACGACTGAGACGTGGAGGACAGATTAGACGGCAGACTACAGATTTCCGTGGTCCGACCAGGGTTCGACCCAGCAACCTCTCGGTTTCCAAGCACCGCTTCACCGCAGGTCCACATCATTCGTGGTTGTCCTACAGCCAAACCTCACGCTTTGCTATTATTTCTTGGTCTGCTCGAAGTTGACGTCCATACCACCGTTTACGGGTTTTTATCGCTTTCTCAATTCCGTACCGCTTGCGAATTTCATCACTGGTCGGACGTTCGTGAAATGTCAAACCAGACGTCCACCGAAGAATTTTGCTTTCCATTACAGCAAGTCGTAGCTCTGCTGGTTTTGTTGTGGGACCAGACTCTGCGCCGTACACGGAAACTGGGCGGATCGCACAGCGCTATGTTTTCGATTTGAGTCGGGCGGGGTTTTTCTTATCAAAAAGAACACCAGTCATTGTCCGCCGTCTAACCCACGTGTTGCTAACATGGTTCGTGATTTCGGATTCGAGTGGCCGTTGCAAGCGATTTTTGAGCCTTCGATCTTGATGGCGTCTGTTTTATTTGCATCTGCTGATGCGTATTCAGTCTTGTTTATATTGCGGACGTAGCTTGGACTGCGCACGGAGGCTCTTCCGCTCTTGGAATTGAAGCTTGTTGTTCTCTCTAACATAGTGCAGAATATCAGCAGCATACAGCATAAACCATTGACGAAATGGTCACACCTACTGTGGTCTCCTGTCTTGAGGTGTCTTCCGACTTGTATTGCTCGTAGCTTTTGGTCTGATCTGGTACGAATAGCCGAAGCAATAATAACTACAGAGAATAACAGTTTGGATGTTGGTAGAATTTCGATTTTATCTTGAAGATACTTCACGCGCTCATTATTAAGTCACTATTATTACCTCTTTGGGCTTTATGGCCGCTGTATTGACTTCAGTGCGCAGTTGGCGTTCGTTTCCGGCGTGGTAAATACTTACGTTATGCAAGTATTTTCTCCCTTGGACTCCTGTTATAATTTCATGTAGACAAGAGCTCTTACCAGTAGGAGAATACATTTGTGCATTTATTTTGACATACGCTGAATGTAATCTAGCTGCTGTCTCAAGCCATGGCATGTGATGTTTCTATATGAGTTTGTATATGACAAGATCCGCTCGGCTTCAGCTAATCTGGTGTACCACCATGTGATGTAACAAGGCCCACTCCTTCTGAAGAAGATATCTTTAGAAATACCGAAGCCTAGGTCGAGGGCTGAATAAACCTTTGATTTTCAACTGGTTGGCTGATTTTTTTTTTTTTTTTTTTTTTTTCAACCTTTGCAATTGCAGTTGTTGTCCAGTGTCTGCTCGCGTCTAAAGCCGCTACCTTTCGACCACAACAACTGAAATCAAAACAGTCTTCAATGACACAGTGCCCTCTGCGCTTCGACCTCGAGAATCGATAACCCGTCTAAATATACCAGTAACTACGCTAAGTGAGGGAGTTTGCATCCCCCACTAACTGATGATATATTTCGGCTGTGTTCCCATAATAAGCCTCGGTGAATGTACTTTGGCGGTTCTGAAGTCTTCTGAGATTCGTGCTGGGAGGATCATACTCTGCCCATACTTTGCAGTAGTCGTTTCTTAGGAGGGAAAATTTGTCTGTCCAGGTACTTGTCCAAAGCATTCACTCAGAGTGTATAATGGCACGTGTTTCCTTGATTGTGACACGTTCTAAGCTCCATGTTTGCCTGTAATTGCAAAAAGAAATAAAAAAATAGAAAAACATTCCAATGTATGTGAAATCTTATGGTACTTAACTGCTAAGGTCATCAGTCTTTAAGCTTACACACTACTTAATCTAATTTATCCTAAGGACAAACACGCGCAGTCCATGATTGCAGCGCCTTAGACCGCACGGCTAATCCCGCGCGGCACCTGTAATTGCAATCGCTGACACTTGCTGGAGCTCTGAGGTTCTGTTGATACTTCCTACTCATTCGCTGTCGCGCAGCATAAAATAATCTCACCGGACAAAAAATTTGTCAGCCCTTCAAAACAGTTCACTGCTCGCCTCTGAGAGATTTAAGGTGTCTGTCGGTACCAGGCAGTCATGTGATATACCGCCGCTGACATAAATCATGGCAATGAATTGAAGTGCATCTTCCAGCCAGGTGTGTATAATCATCGCAGCAAAGTTGGTTGACTTGGCGGAGTGATAGAAACGAGCAATTGTGGTTGGACGTGTGTTGTGGAGCGACTGTTGTTACGGCAGTCTGCTCGACAGAGAGTGTTCCCGATGTCAGTTACCAATGAGAAGACCACAAGTACCACGTGGACGTACGTGTAATTCTGGCTCGTAGCCTTAAATTCAAGGAGTACTGGAGCGGTAGAGTATGAAATCTTTATCGACGAGTCGATACGAGCCCCCATGGTCCTCAGTAGGCTGAAATGACGAATACGAAGAAAGTAATTTCTCGGAGGAGGGTCACGACCTCCATGATCCTCAACGTGGATCCGTGGCTATTGGATGTGGCCTTGGTCCTCGTGCAGTTTCCAGGAGGAAAGGCCGGGGACCGCGGCACGTGCGGTCAGGTGTGACCTCCAGCTCCAGATGCAGCGGCGGTGCTCCAGCCAGCACAAACAGCTCCGCCTGCTGAGCTCGGCTAGCCTCGGCGCGGCGCGGCGCCTTTGACGTCGCCTCCGCTTGCAGCCACCTTGTGTTACATCCTCTTCACCTGCACCTCGTACAGCGCCTACTCGACAACGCGCATTACCTTGCCACGGCGTGCTGTTTGATCAGCACATGTCCTCAAGTTCCCTTGCATGACGACAGCCGTTTTATTACCCCGACGAGATAGTGCGCGTTTCTTAATTAAAACAAATATCCAGAAAGCTCACAAGAAAAAAAAATTATAAAATATTGTAGACCTTGCCTTACTCTATTGCGTACTCTCTTGGAAACCCAAATATCTTGTAAGATTAGTGACCCGTCAGTCGTATTCCTCGGACGCCTTCTTCTTCTTCTTCTTCTTCTTCTTCTTCTTCTTCTTCTTCTTCTTTTTCTTCTTCCTCTTAATGTCCACTTATCGACCCTTTAGTAATTTTTAAAATAACTGTACACTACACCGTTTGTTAACATTGCGTGTCACACTGGGGATCAGCTGTGCATCAAATTATATACATTTCACATTACAGATCAGGGAACTGACATACAAGATGCAATATAACTTCGTCTACTGTTACTCCCTAGGGATTGACTAGAAGCAATTTTCTTATATGAGTGACACTAAACTTTACTTACTGAATGCTGAGTACCGATAAACTGTGGTTGTGGGCGCTATGCTTATTTAAACGTAAGGCTGCCTACAGTTACCATAAAAGCTAAAAACAAGAAACTATTACATTTTAGATAGTAACATACAATGCAGGACGACTATAGAATGCAAATAAACATTAGAGAAAGACGGCGTTACAATAGTAATTCCCTAACTATCTTCAAGAAAGTATAAAACGTAAATTATATTTTTTTTATCACGGGTATATTAGTGTGCTCCGTGGTTTACAAGTATTTTCTTGAATCTTTTTCTTTTTTTAAATTCTGGAATACTTCCGATGACAATTTTGATTAGGGGTACATTACGAAATACACAGTTCTAAGGAAACATAAGATGGCCTTCAGAAAGACTGGAATGCGGGCTTTTTAATGACGTACGTCAATACTAAAGTGGAGAATTACTAGTAACCCCCAATCCCTGCTCTCTATACCTCACAGAGTTGTTTAAAGAATGGAATTCCTATGTATAAAACTGCTCGACACATCTCATTACTTCACAATTGAGCTACTTACCGGGCTTCAAGCAAGCAAAAGTTTCTAAAGGGTTTGGCATTATGTGTACTGGATGCATACAGTCTGCAAAATTTGCGCACTGTGGGGTGCGCTGTCTCGAGATGAATACAAGATAAATCTTTAATATAAGATATCTCATAATTGTTAGATTGTGACAGCATTTTAGATTTTTAAATTAGGACAATAATTATATGAAATACTGAAAATGAAATTTGATTTGCCCCAGAAGGCGATAGATATCCTGCGACTGGGGCTGGCTGGCACTTTTAGCCGTTTAGTGATAGAATCTACTGGTATATCAGCGGAAGTGGTTTTCACGAATTGTAAATTTTGACCGGTTCCGTAAGTAAAATTGTTTACACGATCTGTTTACAGCATTGTTAGCAGTAGATTGTAAAGTATATACTGGAAAATAAACTTCTGAAAACTACAGCTCGGATAAGAATTTCTATAGTTCACACACGCATGGCATAGGTTTACGTATGGAACAGAGCGCACAAAAGAAGATAAATTATATTCATTTTAGGAGTGGCACTATAGTATGTAATGTGTACCGCGTTGCTACGTCTCAACCTTTAGTATCGTGTGTCAATGCTGCATATTACGGATCTACATCTACATACTCAAGCCAGCTGACGGTGTGTGGCAGAGGGGTGGATTTGTTCGCAACGGAGGTTTGTGTCCGACTCTTTAATGTCGGTACTTTCCATTGAAAACCGAGCGTGGTGGGACAGTGGTTACTGCTTTGAGCTCGTTACAAGACGACAGTGTTTCAAATCCGTATCTGGCTACCCAGATTCAGGTTTTACGTGTTTAAGGCAGAATCGGGCACTGTTCATCTGGAAAATGAGATTATGTTTCTTCCCTAGCGATGCTAGACTGTAATCCATCTACAACTTTCAATCGCCTTCTCTAAATTAACAGATGCCTTTCTTCAGGTTATCTTCTAAGAAAAGTCTTGGGGTCAATATTTCCACACGTGTTCCTACATTAGCAGGACAGGAATGAAATAATTATGGTCTTTTTCCGACGAGACGCAGAACTATTACTTTTCCGATAACGAAGGCTGTAGAATGTAAAGGTAAGGTATAGTTATTGCTTATTTTTTAATTGGTCTTAACACGAGCTCCACTAATAATGTAGTATCTCAAATCCACAACTTCTGTAGGTCTTCTTTGCTCGCAGCCGTTTCTTGTTCAGAGAGCTGGTCCATGGCTTCCCTTGTATGATCTATAATCCATAGAAATAACTAGCAACCCCGCAAATTATTCGCAATTGCTAAATAGGTATGGAAAGTGGAGTCGTTTTGTGTGAACTGGACGTGGAGGGGAGATAAAGGGCACGAAAGAGAAGGAACTAATGATATCAGCTGGATTGGAACAGAGTGGGTGGTGACGACTCAAAATATGTGCCGTACCGGGACTCTAACGCGGGCTCTCCTGTCTACAAGTTAGTTGTGCCATCCGGACACATTATTAACCGCAAAAGCGCTATCTGGCACGCTCTCCGGCGGACACACATTCCCGCCTAGCGTCACCTATACGGAGTCCTCTTCCATGTCCCCCATGCATGCTAATTTTGGCTTCCCACTGGTCAAGCGTATATGTCCATCCGCACTGAAGGTTGAGGATTCATTGCCCATCGAAGCAAATCAGTTATCTCAATGTGTGGTGTCTGTTCTTTCGGACATGTCTATCTCCTGTTCCCTCTCTCCCTCTTCTATGTGTCCATTTCCTCCTCCCTCCTCTCTCTCTCTCTCTCTCTCTCTCTCTCTCTCTCTCTCTCTCTCTCTCTCTCTCTCTCTCTCTCTCTCTTTGAAATACATATAATTGTGTGTGTGTGTGTGTGTGTGTGTGTGTGTGTGTGTGTGTGTGTGTGTGTGTGTGTGTGTGTGTGTGTCCTCTCTCTGTCAATATCCTCCCTCCCCTTTTTTCCTATCCACCTGGTCCTCCCATTAAAAATCTTTGTTTATATCTGTTCTGCATGTAAACAACAATAAATCGATGCACTTAAAGACTGACATATCTTGCTGCTTCAGTTAGTCTGTGTTGCCGCCCTCACTCTAGGCGAAAACAGTTCAGCGCGATATTGTAGTCGTTGCACCAGTGCCCCCCTGACCACAGAAGTCTCACATGCAATTGACACCACCAAAACCGATTGCCGTTCTTCAGCGGTGACTACTGCTTCTGTCGCAAGGACCAGTGATCCATGGCGTGAGACAAATCCTGCGTCACATTTACCACATATCTAATGACAAAAATTAAGTATTGTGTAAATTTAAGCTATGCTCATGTCTAATAATACAGATAGCTCAGTCCATCCAAATGAAATTGGGATTCCCTCATCAACTGCCAGTTCTGGCTGCTTGAAAATTGCGCTTATGATGTTTTGATGTGAATCAGGTTGATAGAGAGTGAAAAGCTAAAAACATACAAAAACAAAAATCACTAGAACAATGCCAAAATAAAAATCAATGAAATGTTATCGTGATGTACACCAAACGTTTCCTTTTGATCAGATGATTCCAAATTTGCAACTGGCTTTCCTCTAGGGAAAATCTCTTAAACACTTATTTCACTTTAAGTTTGTAGCTCCACTTGTTGAACAGTAACTAAAATATCGTGAAACTACTTGCCACAAGCAAGATATTTTGACCTCCTTCGTCGATCAGTTTTACCCATACTCTAATTTGAAGGTGGAGAGGGTTGGACCCGGAGATACGGATGCCGACTTGAAAGTAGCCATAAAAAGTTCTAGTTCGCATCCCTTAAAAACCCTCCTAATACCGAGTTTTAAAAACATTTTCTTGGAAGAAAAACACGTGTAGAGAGTATTTTTCCCTTTCTCTTGAAGCCAGGTTAGGGGCGGCCACCTCTTGTCCCAAGTTTCGACTGAAATACAGCTAGTGCTTCAACAGACTTTTCTAAAGAAAGCGTCTGAAAGTAAGGTCAGCCAATGTTCTCACATTAAACATTGCAGCATTGATGAAAGACATCCCTTACAAAACCTATTACGTAATTGTGACTAACTTGGGAGGGGGGGGGGGGGGGTTCTGATTTCCAATACATGTTGAGAACTCTGAACAGTTTCTGAAAGAGAAATCAAATGCGAAAACCTGAACCGCACAAAGAAAGCTGATAAAGTAAATAAAAGTCAAAGGATCAATTTGAAAAGACAGTCAGTTTCCAACTATTTCTTGTAGCGAGTTACATGACAACCAACTTTTATTACTTGAAGTTATGACGAACAGGGAAAACTTTGAAACTTCCTGGCCTTGTCGCAATGGTAACGCCGGTTTCCGTAGGATCATCGAAGTTTAAAGCTGTCAGGCTTGGCTAGCACTTGGATGGATCAATGTCTGGGGCTGGTTGGTTCAAATGGCTCTGAGTACTATGGGATTTAACGTCTGAGGTCACCAGTCCCGAAGAACTTAGAGCTACTTAAACCTAACTAACCTAAGGACTTCACACACATCCATGCCCGAGGCAGGATTCGAACCTGCGACCGTAGTGGTCGCGCGGTTCCAGACTGTAGCGCCTAGAACTCCGGCCGGCTGCCTGGGGCTACTCAGTGTTCTTGGCAAGTAGGATGCACTCAGCCATAGTGTGACTGTGAAGTAGCGACACTCGTCACAAAAAGTAACAACGGTCAGGCCGGTCATCGGAGTAGTATGCTGACCACATACTCCTCCTTATCCTCATCTGGTGACACCTAAGGTCTGAGGATGGCTCGGCGGTCGGTCGGTGCAGGTGGGCCTACTTTTTTTTTTTTTTTTTTTTAAATTAAAAGCCTGTGCTGGACTGAGCCTTCACCTGAGAATTTCGCCTTTCTCAGGCAAGTGCTCTCCCGTCTGAACTATCGAGCGAGACACTCACAGCCCGCCCCAACACCTTTACTACCGCTATTACCCTGTCTCCTACCTTCAGAGATGATGTGGAGACGTTCCTTATTCACAGACTGGAGACTGTTTGCAATATGATTTTTTTTTTTTTCTCTGCAGCAGTCTGTGCGCTGGTAGACAACTTCCTGGCAGATAAGACTATTTTCCGTGTCGGAACTCGAACTAGGGACCTTAGGCAGTGAGGTCCATGTTCGAATCGAGTTTGAATCTTCCGGGAAAGTTCCATATCAGCGCACACTCCGTTATAGAGAGAAAATTCTTTCTGAAAATCAATTTTCTTTTCGAGCACCTGATTCTGAATTGAAGTAGTACTCGCAATCTGTCAAGAGTTTACGAAAAGTGTGTCGAGTTAAATGTAATTACATCATAAGGATGCTCGTAGCTGTTGTTTTGTTTGCCTTGTCTTCCCTGCACTGTGTGTGTGTGTGTGTGTGTGTGTGTGTGTGTGTGTGTGTGCGGCGAGGAATCGATCACGCCGCTCGGAAACCCGTATCGCGGGCCTCGGGGCAGCGCGATAAGTCGTCGGCGTCGTTACTTCCCATTGCCGCGCGGCCATGCGTCTGCGTCTGCGTCGGCGTGTCGGCCGCGAGACAGTCGGGCACAGCGGCCGCTCACCGCTCACAGTCAGCGCGCGCATTTTATTTACGAGCGCGGCGGGAATTCCGATCGGGGCGAAGGAGCTGCATTACCATTCGACGCAGGGGGCAGAGGGAGAGGGAATACCTGGGCACGTTTTATCTGTTTGTGTCCGAGCGCGCGGCCGCGCTGCCGGCGGCGGGCTTTTAGGCGCGCTCCGTATAAATAACGCACATACTTATGTATATACGGCGGCGCGAGCGGACGCGGCTCCCACGGCTAAACAAAGCGCCGCTGTTTGGCGACGAGTGACTGCCTAAGAGCCCCGTCCGGACGCGAGGCTAGATTCCAGGGGCCGCATTCCGTGGACGGCGGCGGCGCCGTGCAACCCTCACTCTAACTGTTCCGCCCACGTTTCCGGGTGTCGGTACCTCCGGCATCCCCCTCTGTTGCGCTTCTGGACACCCGCTCCTGGGATTAGCGTATCCAGAAGGTGGAACCCTCAAGTTTTCGACTCCACCTAGGTCTCGGGAGAATAGAGTTCAGCTCTCTCTTAGAAGGGAAGCATACGCAACACCGAGTCAAGATTTCGCTCATCTGTCTCACCATAGTGATACACTCTCTACCTCTCGGTAGACATGGTCGCACGCTCAGGTTACATGGTATACGTACGTTTCCGGGTGTCGGTACCTCCGGCATCCCCCTCTGTTGCGCTTCTGGAGACCCGCTCCTGGGGTTAGCGTCTCCAGAAGGTGGAACCCTCAAGTTTTCGACTCCACCTAGGTCTCGGGAGAATAGAGTTCAGCTCTCTCTTAGAAGGGAAGCATACGCAACACCGAGTCAAGATTTCGCTAATCTGTCTCACCATAGTGATACACTCTCTACCTCTCGGAAGACACGGTCGCACGCTCAGGTTACATGGTATACGTACACATCATTCCCAGGTATCCAACCGATAAGAATGAGTTCTATACGAATAGTTCTCTCTGACGTGCAGTCACCAGACTGGTTGAGTGTTTTCAGGCCAGGTTGGGTGTACAACGGGCGTTATCAGAGCTAGATATTGAGTGGTCGCTGTGGATGACGCGAAGGTGGCGCTTACTCCTCTACAACACAGCAACTACCACCGTCATACCTCAGTCCGCCCGGTTGGCAGTGGGGTCTAACGCACGCCTTTCCGGTCGGGAAGGAGCTCCGGTCCCCGGCACGAATCCGCCCGGCGGATTTGTGTCGAGGTGCGGTGAGCCGGCCAGTCTGTGGCTGGTTTTTAGGCGGTTTTCCAACTACCTCGGCGAATGCGGGCTGGTTCCCCTTATTCCGCTTCAGCTACACTATGTCGGCGATTGCTACGCAAACAAGTTCTCCACGTACGCCTGCACCTCCATTACTCTACCACGCAAACACAGGGGCTACACTCGTCTGGTGTGAGACGTTCCCTGAGGGGTCCACCGGGGACCGAATCTCACAATAACCCTGGGTTCTATGGACTGTGTGGGGCGGCGGAAGGGTGAAGTGGACTGCGGTAGTCGTCGTGGGGTTCCGGACCACTGCGGCTGCGGCGGGGACGGAGCCTCTCCGTCGTTTCTAGGTCCCCGGTTAACGTAACATAACATAACATAACCGTCATACCTCAGCAGATCTGGCAGAGAACCCGAGGAAATTCTGGTGCTATATAAAATCGCTAAGGCTTCTGTTCAGTCCGTTGTTGACCAGTCTGGTATGGCAGTTCAAGGCAGCAAAACGAAAGCCAAAACAATGCCTCACTGCAGACTGATAACGATGGTACTAGGGTATGGAATATGTTCAGATTTGTGAGTGGCTCGAAGACTTCTTAAGTAATAGAACGCAGTAGTTCTCCTCGACAGCGAGTGTTCATCAGAGGGAAGGGTATCGTCAGCAGTGCTCCAAGGAGCGTGAAAGGACCGTTGTTGTTGTTTTCAGTATACATAAAAGATTCGGCTCACAGTGTAGACAACAGTCTGTAGTTGTTTACTGATGATGCTGTGGTATACGTAAGGTGTCGAAGTTAAATGACTATAGGAAGATACATGAGGACTCAGACGGCATTTTTAGTTGGTGTCATGAATGGCAGCTGCTCTAAATGTGGAAAAATGTACGTTAATGCGGATGAGTATGAAGAACAAATCGGTAATGATGGCTTACAGTATTACTACTGTCTTGTTTGACACAGTCAAGTCGTTTAAATATTTGGGCGTGACGTTGCAAAGCGATATGGAGTGGAACGAGCATGTAGGGAGGGCTTCGGCATATTACAAGAATTTTAGGAAAGAGTAAACAAGACCGCATGTAGCACGCTGGTGCGACCTATTCTTGAGTACTGCTCGAGTGTCTGGGATCTGTAGCAAGTCGGATTGCAGGAAAACGTCGAAGCAGTTCAGAGGTGGGCTACTAGATTTTTTAATTGGTATGTTCCAACAACACGTAAGTGTTGATGTTTCGGGAGCTCAAATGGGAATCCCACGAATGAAGGCGACGTTCTTATCGAGAGACACTACTGAGAAAATTTAGAGAACCGGCATCTGAATCGGACTGCAGGCAACATTCATTGCGCTAAAGATCCACGAAGATAAGATTCGAGAAATTAGGGCTTATACGGAGTCATGTAGGCAGTCTTTTTCTTCCCGTGCTCTATCTGCAAGTGGAACAGTAAAGGAAATGATATGTACGGTGCCTTGCTGCGTGTAGATGTCGATTTCGACTCGGTGATAGCAGCATATGATAGACTCAGAGGGGCATCATTGCTGGTCTCCATCTGACCGGCTGGTCGAATCGTGCAATACCCAGATTTGTGGGCATTCGAATGTGAGAGTGGTCCGTTGTACTGCGCCGGGAACTTGAGACCAGGCATACATGTCGTCATGCTTCCAGTCTACCACGTCTGACCACCACAACGGACGATCGCTGTGTAGTGCAACAAGGATATTGTAAGCCTTCACATCACCGCCTGCCATCCGAGAACACACAATGGGCTCCTTGCAACGTTTTTTGGTATTTATATGAATGCGTGGTGTCTCATCTTTGGCGCATGTCCTAAAGAACAGACACCACGCGTTCACATAATCGGTTCACGCAGATTGGCAATGGCTCCACCTTCTTCAGTGCGGATGCAGAAGCACATCCGACCTCCTGTGGGAATGTTAGAGTAGCGAGCACGGAGGAAATGGAAGAGGGCTACAGATAGGTGGCGTTCGGTGGGAATGTGGGTCGGCCGTGAAGCGTGCCGAGATAGTCTGCGCAGTTAGAACACTGTGTCCCGGGTGGCGCAGTGTTTAACGCACAGCCTTTTGAGCAGGAGATCTCGGGTTCGAATACAGGACCGGCATTCATTTTCACTCGTCGTCGCTGTCTCCGCATAGTGTCCCGACGCATCTGACATTAGTAATACTATGCGCTCCCTCCCCTCCACTTGCCCTTCTCGCCTCTCCATCTTCAATTTATATATAATTATGAGTCATCTCATACGAGGTTTGGGACTTAAATAGTGACAACTATTTATTCACAACAGATACAAAAGAGTTACATGTTTTCACCTGTTACTGTCCTTCAAAACAGTCAGCAGCCTTGTGTAGGGCGCTTTGCCAGCGATCCGGAAGGCATAGTATACCGCTGGCAGGGCTGTTCTGTTGACGGTGCGATTGGACTGAATAGTTTTTTTTAAATTGATTAGTTTGTATTTTACACTACTGACTACCTTGTATCAACTGGGTTTCACAATATTTTTTTCGGTACCTTATCATTTCTTGCGTGGTGTTAGGAACGAAGTTTACGCCATTTTTACCTTAGTATTATGACAATACAGAATTTAGCAAACGTAGCTCTAGTCTACCTTGCCCATCGTTCACTACTAGTAAAGTTTACCTAACATATGTCTCATTGGCAATGCGTAAGGTCTCATTTTTGTAGTTCATTACTTAAAAAATAATAATATAAAAATAAAATAAAATAAAATAATTTACAATGTTCCACGCCAATATTATTATATATTAGAATAACGGCTTGTCGCTTAAGCTTTTATATACTCCCGTTTGCAATACCTGATATTAACCTATAATATAGGCATATAGAGCTTCATTTGTATTTAGTGATACACGTAAATGGCTAATGTCCAGATAGATGCTATTTTAACGGAAATGACCAAAATTGTAATTAGTTTCATTAAAATTATCCATTATGTGATGTGGTTATAATAAATGGTTCAAATGGCTTGGAGCACTATGGGACTTAACATCTATGGTCATCAGTCCCCTAGAACTTAGAACTACTTAAACCTAACTAACCTAAGGACATCACACAACACCCAGCCATCACGAGGCAGAGAAAATCCCTGACCCCGCCGGGAATCGAACCCGGGAACGCGGGCATGGGAAGCGAGAACGCTACCGCACGACCACGAGATGCGGGCGGGTTGTAATAGAATTGTTTTGTATAACAACTCATAAATTACTGTTGTTGCATTGGTTATTTATGTATGATATGTTGTATTTTGGGCCTGAAGATGACGATGTAACAGCATCGAAACTAGTTGCCTATAAAACCAACACCTTAATACAGTTGGAGGAATTACGTCATTTTTTGACTTATGTTATACCAACTGACGTCCCAAGTCGTCCGTTTTAATTATGGATATACGAAGATGAAAATTTATGTCTAACCGGGGCTTGAACCCGGACATGGCCACTTATCGTGGAAGGTCGCTTTATCATTTGGCTGTGTGCGTACAACCCACGGCACGGCAGGACCCAAATTCCAAATGTCTTCAACCATGCGTCTACAACCTGTTCGTACTAGCATTATGCATACTCCCGTACAGGTGAGGCGTTTTGCTGGAAAGTGTCCCGTGTCGGAGGATGATAACGATACTGCAGTGCCTATGTTATTCCGAATTACGATGCAAAGTTGTTCTGGACATACATGTATGTCTAAAGGAACTTTATTTATTTCAAGTTTCTGCTACCAGTCACTTTTTATTTTATGCTTAATATAACATAATGCAACGCGTTTCGAACATGTTCTCTTCATCTTCAGGCGTTTATACATACATACATAAAGAAATGTTACTTAAAAATAAACAGCCTTAAACTAGATTAATCTAAAACACTTTGTCCATTGTTTTTTACTGTCGCTGCTGGTGTGGCATTTGGGGGGAAGTAGGGGGACAGTGTGTGGCTAAGAAAAAAAAAACCTGTGGAAGACACCACTGATTTATTTCTATTTATTTTTAAGTAACTTTTCTCTATGTATGTATAAACGCCTGAAGATCAACAGAACATGTTCGAATCGCGTTGCATTATGTTAGATTAAGCATAAAATAAAAAGTGACTGGTAGCAGAAACTTGAAATAAATAATTATTCACACAGTCACGGTTCACAAACATAGCCATTATGGCTAAAATAAATGAACTTTCCTTTGCAATTCAGAATAACACAGGCTCTGCAGTATCGTATCACAATTAGACGGAATGGTTGTCCTCTAGCGTTGGCTCTGTTGTAGACCAGGCTTAAGAAATGTTCGTATCGAAGTGCCGCGTCGAGTACACGGTGTAGTGAGACTGCGGGCGGTGTCAGGTGGATGACACAGTTTGCGCTCAGTGTCGGCTCGTTAGCGGCGGTGCCGCATGCTGCGGGGGTGTAAGACGATCTACGCCGCCAGGGAGTGTAGTCAGCGGCGGCGGCGGCACTACAGTCAACAGGAAGAAGCCGCGAGGAGGGCGGCTAGCCGGGCTCTGTGGCTGCCGGGGCGGCGCTTTACAAAAACTAACGGCCGCCGCGGGGGTGGCTCGCCCCGTACCTTCGCGCCCTCTCGCAACTGGAGCCCCGCCGCTGTTTGCCCACGCGTGCTCGATTTCTCGACAGATCTCACGAGGTGTTGACACAGCGTCTGAATGCAAGCAGTCGCTACTCGCCCATTACCTCGTTACAGATCACTGTTCGTTTTACGATCGGAACACCCTTCCCTTGCTGCTGCAATAATATTTGGTTTCCAATTGTATTTCGCCCTTCTTTGAATTTTTCTGGAATAATATACAATTTTGATTATACCTGTGTCACTTACAGTGTAAGTACAGCGTGATACAGTTCTACTGAACTCGCCACTATTTTCATAAATCCGAAATTGATTCCCATTGACTATTCGATTCCAACTCGATCGCTTCAGATTAAAAGTGCTTTGTAAACTACTAAAATACTGCGTACTCGGGGACCTGTGCGAAACTTCCGCACTTCGGTAGTTTTAAATAATGACACTATTTGCAATAGGTGAAATCGTTGGGACAAGGTTAGTTGTGGGAATGAAGCGAAAACATCTTAAAAAAATCAACCGAATGACGTGAAATGATAATTAGTTCTTCATACATTCTTGTGTATACATTTCCATGCAGGCAATTTTAACATAAGTCTTTGCGGAGCGACACAACACCTCGCTGTAAATGATATTTAACGTAAGAGTGCGGCGCAGTGGTTACCACACTGGACTCGCATTCGGGAGGACAACGGTTCATTCACGTCTCCGGCCATCCTGATTTAGGTTTTCTGTGATTTCCCTAAATCCTTTCAGGGTATGGTTCCTTTGAAAGAGCACGTCCGATTTCCTTCCCCGTCCTTCCCTAACCAAAGCTTGCGCTCCGTCACTAATGACCTCGTTGTCGACGGGACGTTAAACACTAACCTCCTCCTCCCCAAGTAAGAGTGTAATCTTCGAGTACTTCGTTTTTCCTTTTCTTTAAGCAATACAAAAACGGTAGTTTAGTTACACCTGTAAAGGGTACATCCAGTCGCACGTACGTAGAGTTGGATTTCGGTAAATACAGCCGGCAGCGGTGGCCGAGCGGTTCTAGGCACTTCAGTCCGAAACCGCGCTGCTGCTACGGTCGCAGGTTCGAATCCTGCCTCGGGCATGGATGCGTGTGATGTCCGTAGGTAGTTAGGTTTAAGTAGTTCTAAGTCTAAGGGACTGATGACCTCAGACGTTAAGTCCCATGGTGCTCAGGGCCATTTGAACCATTTTAGTAAAGTCAGTCCTGCTCTTATAGCTATAGCGAACGCAAATGCAATTTTTATAGCCAACTGCCATCTTGCCAACTGGAAAGCCATGCTTGTATCAGAAGGTGTTACGTTTTTTCGTGGTACAACAACAGTCTTCTGGTGTCAGTCAGCCGATAATTAATTGTAAATACATTGAGTTTTCATATAATCATGCGTGCTCCATTGACAAAGGTCCTTCACAGCTCACGTTTTTTTAGCGACAATAGCGTTTTTCTTTAATATACGTTTATTGACGGCGGTCCTGATGGGTATAATCAATGTAATAATTCTACAGGATGTTTATCTTTTCGGAAAGCGTATTCGTCTTGAAAAATCGAGTTGTGTGGTGGACAGAGATGATGGCCTACTGCAGTAGTCACGGTTATTATCTACGGCAATGCTGTATGCAAATTAATCAGTTAATAAATACTTTAAAACAAATAAAATGGTATTTGTAATAAGATACCATGAAAAGTGTCTCTTTTTCCTGATTAATCACTTAGCTTTGTAAAATACAGCTATGAAGCTGGGCATGCATGATGACATTTGCCTATTATAGCTAAGTGGTTCATATTAAATTTTTTCAAAAATATTAAGTTTTAGAGAAAACTTGTATGAAATGTCGGGAGACGGTTGAAGAGCCTTTCTAAGTATACCTCATTCATTCCTTCACGGTTACTACGTGTTGGGGAAGTAGCGAACACGATACAAGTTGCTTTTGCTGTAACCTCAATAGGTACTCGGACTACATAAAACAGTTTGAAATTTTGTGACCTTTCCCATCTCGATCTTTATGCTTTATCAGCTTCCCCCACGTATATCAAGTTTTCCTATTCGGTTTCTATTCTACACTCCTGGAAATTGAAATAAGAACACCGTGAATTCATTGTCCCAGGAAGGGGGAAACTTTATTGACACATTCCTGGGGTCAGATACATCACATGATCACACTGACAGAACCACAGGCACATAGACACAGGCAACAGAGCATGCACAATGTCGGCACTAGTACAGTGTATATCCACCTTTCGCAGCAATGCAGGCTGCTATTCTCCCATGGAGACGATCGTAGAGATGCTGGATGTAGTCCTGTGGAACGGCTTGCCATGCCATTTCCACCTGGCGCCTCAGTTGGACCAGCGTTCGTGCTGGACGTGCAGACCGCGTGAGACGACGCTTCACCCAGTCCCAAACATGCTCAATGGGGGACAGATCCGGAGATCTTGCTGACCAGGGTAGTTGACTTACACCTTCTAGAGCACGTTGGATGGCACTGGATACATGCGGACGTGCATTGTCCTGTTGGAACAGCAAGTTCCCTTGCCGGTCTAGGAATGGTAGAACGATGGGTTCGATGACGGTTTGGATGTACCGTGCACTATTCAGTGTCCCCTCGACGATCACCAGAGGTGTACGGCCAGTGTAGGAGATCGCTCCCCACACCATGATGCCGGGTGTTGGCCCTGTGTGCCTCGGTCGTATGCAGTCCTGATTGTGGCGCTCACCTGCACCGCGCCAAATACGCATACGGCCATCATTGGCACCAAGGCAGAAGCGACTCTCATCGCTGAAGACGACACGTCTCCATTCGTCCCTCCATTCACGCCTGTCGCAACACCACTGGAGGTGGGCTGCACGATGTTGGGGCGTGAGCGGAAGACGGCCTAACGGTGTGCGGGACCGTAGCCCAGCTTCATGGAGACGGTTGCGAATGGTCCTCGCCGATACCCCAGGAGCAACAGTGTCCCTAATTTGCTGGGAAGTGGCGGTGCGGTCCCCTACGGCACTGCGTAGGATCCTACGGTCTTGGCGTGCATCCGTGCGTCGCTGCGGTCCGGTCCCAGTTCGACGGGCACGTGCACCTTCCGCCGATCACTGGCGACAACATCGATGTACTGTGGAGACCTCACGCCCCACGTGTTGAGCAATTCGGCGGTACGTCCACCCGGCCTCCCGCATGCCCACTATACGCTCTCGCTCAAAGTCCGTCAACTGCACATACGGTTCACGTCCACGCTGTCGCGGCATGCTACCAGTGTTAAAGACTGCGATGGAGCTCCGTATGCCACGGCAAACTGGCTGACACTGACGGCGGCGGTGCACAAATGCTGCGCAGCTAGCGCCATTCGACGGCCAACACCGCGGTTCCTGGTGTGTCCGCTGTGCCGTGCGTGTGATCATTGCTTGTACAGCCCTCTCGCAGTGTCCGGAGCAAATATAGTGGGTCTGACATACCGGTGTCAATGTGTTCTTTTTTCCATTTCCAGGAGTGTACAAATCGTACTCTGACTTAATAATAGTATTGGAGTCCACAGCCATCTATCATTTTTAGGGACGTAATAGTGTTTGTGGGGCATGGCTTCCACCAAGTAATATTGCACAGCGTGGTAAGATTACACTACTTATCTTGTCACTTCGCGGAAAAAAAGGAAAAAAAAACGAAATAAAGCCATTTAAAACACTTAGGTACCTCAGTCAAAGCTGGTCGTCAAAAGGATTGTGATAACTAGTTTTACTTAATTATCTAACTGCAGATACTTAAAACATGGATAAAGCTGCGTGTACAGCTGTTCTAATATTTACGCAATTTCAGTTTTGTAATCCGCTGATCAAATAGTGATATGAGATACACTACCCGAACAAAAGCATGCGAACATCCCTGTGTAATACGGAATGGACCACTAGATGGCACAAGAAGCACACTTCCCAGTATAAAGGGAGGCGGAAAGACGCATGTTGCCAGTGGAGGAGCGGTAACAACAGGTCGGGTGCGTCAAGAGAGATCCGCCAGTACGAATGTGCATAGTTGGATAGTTACTGGATGTTACCTGACATTAAAGTGGCAAGATGGCTCAGTGTATGTGTATGGACCGTCGAAAACTGAACGCAGATGAAGCATGAAGACAAGAAGAAGGTTTACTGAACTATCAAAAAAGGAACAAAATAGAGGCAGTGAACGGTCCATGCTCAAGATGTGGAACGTCGAGTAGTCGAATGGAGTGTAACGGTCACATCGTCGTGGTCACGGTGACGGCCGTCGATGGGGAAGATCCATATATAAACACCTCTGATGCCCGACATTTTTTTTCTTTCTACACAAATTTATGAACTGACCTTCGCGTCATTGACGAGTCTGTTCGCTGTATTCAGATTTGTGTCTATGGCATGGTGTAACGTGGTTTTGCAATGGTTTTGCAACATCGAGGTGTGAGTAAAGGACCTCTAGACGTAGATACCACCTGTTTGTCCTAAGCAAGTAGGACAACGAATCTTGCGTTCCCTTTTGGAAGTTTTAATTCTTGAGTTCCTTCATTGTAACATAGTTCGCACACATTTATTTCGTGTTTTCATTTCTGTGAGAGGTTTACACGGCATCCCAACTGCTCTCAATGTTCATCACATGTACTTGCGATGGTAATATATTCTTATCACACGACTCATTCTGTAACCAGTGTATAGCATGACAACTGAAGAGACTACAGAAGAAGAACACAGACAACAATGATCAGAGGAAAAGTTGATAATTTTGTGAAGAAAATGGGGCACGAAGGAGATTTAAACAGGGAATTGCCTCTTCGCGGTTCAACACCGTCACCACACAATAACGACGACGTGACCCTTACACCCCGGTCAGTGTTGCATGTCTCGAGATCGGGCCGTACACTGTTTCTATTTTGGAATTTTTTGTAGTTCAGTAAACCTTCTTCCTGTTTTCATGCTTGATCAGTGTTCAATTTCTGATGGGCTGTCCATTGGGCCGTATCGCCATTAAATCAGAGGGGGGTGCGGTCCGATGGGAAGTGTCCCTTGTGTAGTAACCTCTCCACTAGGGCATTTCAACCCTTCTAACACTGCCCAGGTCGACTGCTGGTGACGTCATTGTGAAATGTAAATGCGACGAAACGGCGACCAAGCTGACTTCATGCAGTGACGAACCAGGGGATCGTCCGAAATTGTGGAGGGTAGTTAACAAAAAAATGAGGTGTGAACTTAACGCAAGGTATCGTTCGTTGGATTGAACGTGCTACCAGTAGTCCAGGGAGCACAACACTGTGTTTCGGGAGTTAAAAAGAATGGAGTACAATGAGCGAGCAGCTTCTCAAAAGCCACACATTTCTGTAGTCTTCATTAAGCGACAATCCAAGTGGAGCAAACAATGCCGCACCGGAGAGTGGATGGCTGGAAACGAGTCATGAATTACGCTATAGCCTGTGTCAGTCGGATGGAAGGGTTTGGTTCTGGCGAATGGCTGCATAAAGTTACCTGCCGTCATTTGTACAGCAGCAGTGGTGGTGGTGGTGGTGGTAAGTTCCTTTGGGACCAATGAGGTCATCGGTCCCTAGGATTTCACACTACTTAGTCTAACTTAAACTAATTTAGTCTAAGGAGACACACACACACACACACACACACAAAAACACACACACACACACACACACACACACACACACACACACACACCAATACCAATACCAATGCCCGAGGGAGGACTCGAACCTCCGACGGAGGGAGCTGCGCGGTCCCTGACAGGCTCATTTGTAATGCCAACAGTGAAGTATGGAAGAGTTAGTGTTATAGTATGGGGATGTTTCTCGTGGTTATGTATGGTCCCAATATTACGCTTCAGGGAGGATATGAATATATGTTACACCTCTGTGGGCTGTGCACAGTAGAGGAACGCTTCGGAGATGATGATTGTTTGCGTCAACACCCTGGCATAAAGCAGCATTGTGAGGCCATTGGTTTATGGGCATAACAGTCCTGAAATGGGCCCTCCTGCTCTGTCCAGCCCAGAGTCCCTACCTGCACCCAGAGGAAGACCTTTGGTATGAGCAATTCACTCCAATCCCAGTTTACAACATCACTACCTTGTCTGATTTTAGTTCTTGAGGAATAATGTACTGGCATTCCTCCACAGTCACTCAGGCACCTCACTGAAAGGGTCCCCAAATAGAGGGTAAGCCGACATAAGTGCAAAGGGCGGACACGTACGATATTAATGTCCACTAAAGTGTGTCCGAAAACTGATCAGATTGTTACGTCACAGCATACTTCTATTTTCGCATTTTTCTTGTGTTTTTAGTTTTTATATGTCTTTAGCACTTACAGCCCCTTTCAGTCCGATTTTCTCAGTATCTATATCATAACAAGTTACTTGGCGTGCTGACCCAAATGTAAGTCGCACTCGAATATAATCGGCACTCTTAATTTTGCACGTGGAAAAAGGAAACTCTTTAGACAAAAACTTATTTTACGTTACCTGTTAAGAAAAGCTGTTCATAATACAGCCACTCTCATATTTTTATGTTCTAATGTGGATAAATTGTACAGAAATGCCAATCATTTAATCACAGTCACCACTGATGTCATTACAAGCTTCACCACCGGTATTTGTTTCAACATTGCTATTGTTTGCATCCCTATCCAGGCGCGTGGTGTAGCTGCGGTATCTGAGGCGCATTGCCAGAGTTCGCGCTGATCCCCCGTCGGAGGTTCGAGTCCTCCCTCGGGCATGTGTGTGTGTGGGCATGTGTGTGTGTGTGTGTGTGTGTGTGTGTGTGTGTGTGTGTGTGTGTGTGTGTGTGTGTGTGTGTGTGTGTGTCTTGTCCTTAGCGTAAGTTAGTTTAAGTGAGATGAAGTAGTGTGTAAGCCTAGGGACCGATGACCTCAGCAGTTTGGTCCCATAGGAACTTACCAACAACCACCACCACCACCTCCACCGTCCCTTCCCCACTATAGTGTTTTGTGCTCGCTACCAAATAGGTTACAGCAGTCGCAGTGCTACTTTTTGAAATGTAATGTATTACATATACTCTTCGCATTACGAACAACTGAAAATGTTAACCATGCATCACAGATGCCCAGAACTTCGACATTTTTTGATGATCTTCTTTCCACGTTACCACTCACTGTTGAAAACTTAATTCTACTCTTTAGTTACACAAAAACTGTGCGTGACATATCGTGTAAAATGGCGAATTGTCATCAAAAGTCACTATGTAAATGACATGTCTGCAATTGAATACTGTTACACTGCAGCCTATAATGCAATTATTTATTTCCAGATACTAGCTATGTTGCTGCTCCGTTTGGAACTAAGATTCGAAACTTATATAATATGTAAAAATATCTTTCATACGTAAAAAAAGCAGTATTTGTAGAGTTGCGCAGCTGATCCACAACCTAGTTTTCCGTAGTTGACTTTTAGGGGAGAGGAAAAGCTTATATACTAAAAAATGGAAGAAATATACACAATAGCTATACAAAAGAAATGATCTTGAAGAAAATGTTATAAAAATGAGAGAAGAGGTAAATGAGGATGTAATGGGGGATATGATATTGCAAGTTTGACAGAGCACTAAAAGACAGATGCCGAAACAAGTCCATAGCAATGGATCACATTGAAATATTGAGATTGCATAGGCAACCATGACAAAGTATATCATTTGGTGTGCAAGATATAAGCGAAGTATCCTCAGTGTAAGAAGAAAGTACTAAGTCCATCTCCAAAAATAGCGTACTGACAGGTGGGGATATTACCGAACTATCAGTTCAATAACGTGTGTCTATAAAATGTTGACACTAATTATTTACATAAGAATAAAAAAACTGGCAGACCGTTCTCGTTTCCGCATAAGTATAGGAAGATTCGAGGCAATATTGACTTCACGTATCGTAAAAGACAGTTGAAAGAAAGGCAAACCTATGTTTATTGCGTTTGCTGGTTTTGACAATGTGAACTGGGCTACACTCTTTGAAACTGTGAAGTTATCAACGATAAAATACAGGGAGTGAAAGGTTATCTATTACATGTACAGCAACCAGACGTTCTTAAGACTCGACGGACGTGAAAGGGAAATAGTGGTTGAGAATGGAGTGAGACAGAATTTAAGCCTGTCCCCAATGTTATTCAGTCTGTACATTGAGCAACAAAACCCAGGAGAAATTCGGAAATAAAATTAGAATTGAAGGAGAAGAAATAGAAAATGTGAGGTATGCTGATAGCGTGGGATTCAGTTAGAGCAAGTAAAAAATTGAAAGATCAGTTGAACCGAATAAATAGCATCTCGACAAGATGATGTAAGACAATAAAACAAGGCAAAAGAAATGTAGTGGAATGTGGTAGAATTCCATCAGGTAATAGTGCTGGATCGCAATCATACACCACGCTGCTCAGCTGTAAGTCCCTGCTCATACTGCCGACACACTCATCCACCAGTTGAACTCAAATTTTTGTGCCCGCTGGGTTGCTCACAGTTTAACAGAAGACCATAAACAGCGGAAATGCTTGCGCGATGCGAGACTGATCATGACAATCTTTTGTCGAACATGGTCACAGACGATAACCGAAAAGGCAGCGGCAATCCATGAAGTTACACTGCACCATCTCTCCTCCGAAGAAAACTTTCAAAGCCACAACCTCACCCGGTAAAGTCTTCTGGGACTCTGAAGGGGTTATTCTGTTCGTTCTCCCTCATGGCGCAACGCTCAACTCTGAAGTGTATTTTGCTGCCTCAGGAAGTTGAACAATTGAAGGACGACTTCTGCGTGTTCGTCGCTACAAAAATACAAACGAACCTCTCCTTCTCCGTGAAAACGCAAGGTCTCTCACATATCTGCGCAGCGTAGAGGATCTCTCAAACTTCAGTGGACTGTTCTTCGTCATCCACCCTACAACCCGGATCTCGCATCTTAATTTGTTTGGCCCAATGAAGGATTCAGTCCACGGGAAGCTGTACGTGGATGATAGGTTATTGATGCAGGAACATGGTACCATGCAGACATACTGGTTCTCCCGGTAAGAATATGTTGAAAATAGGGTTTTGTAGCCAACAGGGGTTAACACACTGTATCTGAATTCTGAATAAAACCAAACTGTTTCCAGAAAAGTGTTGCGGACTTATTGAACGCCTCTCGTTCCTCAACTGGAACTTCAGTCACGGTGTCGCCTGTGGCAAGGCCAGGTACCATGGTTCCTCTCCGTTATTCCGTCAACGTCGATCCATTTTAATTACGCTGATAACATACACTTCACTGTCACGTACATAGCACTTACGTGAGTTGCGTCAGCGGTGGTGGTCATAAGAACACACAGTACCAGTTCTACAGCATGTACAGTGATCCAAAGTGACTAGTGAGCTTACTTTCTTATTATTGCACGAAATGAGTGAACAAATAAGTACCAACTGTGTCTCCGAGCATTGCCTCGAGTTAGAGACACCAGCTATGGCTGCAGCGGAATAGATGAAAATTACAGTTACCTACTCCCATGTCTCAGTATGCTGAAATGTGTTGCGCTGTAAAGCGCGTTGCAGAACTGCGTCAGGTGGCAACACCATAGACGCCTTAGCAGACGGACCGCTGCCACTAATGGGTCATTACCTAAGGACGACTCGACACGCCACTTATTTCGTTAAACACTGCCAGCCATTCACTCTGCTTTTCTTATGACGTTTGCGTGACGCAAGTCGTAGAATATCTGGAGTTGACTTTTTTACCTCTTTTGGATCACTTATTCCCTTGACAGGCAGAAAGTAAACAGGCTCGCTAACAGCTGCGCTTCTTTCGGTGGAAACCGCCTTGTTCTTTGAGAACAGCTGCCACCGTCGATAGAATCTTTACGTAAAAAAAGGACAGGTCTGCGTCGTTTAGACCACGTTACTAACTCAAGAGATATCTCGTGACATTAACGCATCAGTTGGAAGGTGTAGAGACAAAAGAATAGGAATACTTGCGCACCCAATAGGATTGATTTCGTAGACTTGCATTTCTAGATTTTCCCCTTAGTCTGGGTGAAACATGTTGTACTGATGGATAGTAAGCTGCTATTCTTCTGGACGGAGAAGGTGAATGTTGTGCATGCCTCTAAGCGATGTTCCCGATCGCTCCAAAAGCTTCCGAGACTGGGGTATATATATACACGGAAAAGTTCAGATCATGGTTTCAATGCTTTGTTATTCCACATGAGTTATCCCACTTGAGAACAAGGCAGGGAGCGTTCATACAACCGTGTGAAACTGTTAGGAAAATTGTTCTTTAGGATGTTGCTCGAGTCGCGTGTCTCGTTTGCTTGAATGTCGGTTATGTCAGCGAAGCGTGGTATGCAGCGCGATTTTACTACGCAAAATGGCTACTCCTTGGTCAGTAAGTGAATTGCTTTACTAGGGTCTCTGATCCTGTTTATACACTACTACACTTTTGGTAGTATTTTGGTCAGGATAATAAATAGAAAACTATAGTAATGGAGTTAAGTTCACACTAAATCAAGTGATATGCGGGAATTAAATTAGGAAATTGGACGGTGTAAGTGGTGGACGAGGTTTTCTACGTGCTGACTATTGCAGAAGTGAGGTGAAAACATAAAACACAGCAAAAAAAAAGCTTTTCTTCAAAAGAGAAATCATTCTGAGCGTATTCGTGTGGATGCTACGAGGGGAATTCAATAACTAATGCAACTCTTTTTTCTGAAAGCAGGTTCGTTTTATTCAGGTATCCAATACACAATATTATTCCCTTATCTTTTGGCTACATAACCTGTGCTCAATTCGACGACATTAGGCCACCTTACTGGGAGGGCCTATAGGCCCGAATGGTAACACTCTACTGATCGAAATCGGAGCCAACGTCTTTCTGCCACATTAGCCTCCCCATCACCGCTGTACTGCTTGGGAGTGCGCAAGGAGTTCCGCACCAATGGATCTTCGTTGCTCTTTTTTGTCTTTTGTTAGGTGCGAGGAACCTACCGGGCACATGCATTTGAGTAATCTTTCGATGGACGAGTGTGTCAGCTCTACCAACAGAAGTGACTATTTGTGCGGCGAGGTATTTGATTATAATCCGTCGGTCACCTCGAACGAGACTGTCCGCACGTTCCGACATTGCACGAGTCACAGCTGTGTGCGGCTAGCTGGCATACGGGAGCTCTGACAAGCTTGCGCCACGTTAATGCAATGATCACAGACGCCTCGCCCAACGACCCGCCGTGCTTTTGCTGTAGACATTCTGCAAGCTCCTATAACATCTGCTATGCTATGGTTTACTGCGAAAAGAAACTCAATGTCAGCCCTCTGCTTGTAATTTTTGAAGGCTATGTCAAGTGCCGCCACTAATGGGAACTCCATAAACCTACAGAGGCTGAAGCGGGAATATTCCACGATATCCCACAAAAAATTTCGCATTTTTAAAAAATCTTTTGCATTGCTTGTTGAACGTCCTTCGTAGCATCATGTGGAAGAGAAATGTGCACAATAAAACAATACTGACAAGAAGAGAACATAAGCTTTTGAAATGAGGTGTTAGAGAAGACTGCCGTAAATTAGGTGGATCGATCGAACAACCAGTTAGAAAGTTCCTGAATCGAGTTGGAGAAAGAAATTTATGCGCAACTTGACTAATAAAGGATAGGTTAACAGTTTACGTCCTGTAGTGTTAAGAAATGGCTAAACTGGCACTGGAGGAAACTGTGAGGGATGAGAACTGTACAGGGAGGAAAAGGTTGTGACTATAGTAAGCAGATTCAAATGGAGCGCTGCATCAAGGCTTTTGTCCAATTTCTGATGTCTAGAGCCACTTCAGTTTCTTTTATAAGATTTAGCCTTTCACACATATGTTACTAGAGGACTACTGGCTTTCGCCTCTATAACGAAATTGCAGTTGTTTTTGAACCGTCTAGGAATAACACTGTGCTTATCTTGTCTACAATGGCACGTTCTTGAGTGGTTTTGAAAACATGCAATGGTCGAACACAGTTCGAAGATCCGTATTCTTGCCCTAATTAAATAAATAGTGCGGTACTGGCGTTGAAACAAGAGGTAGGTCATGTGAATGCACACTTCTTGCTGAAAAGTACGGCCGTCGGTTTCGCGGGTTTGGTCAGCAGCGTCAAGGAATCAGTCTGCTACCTTATTCTTCAGAAGGTAGTGAGTCCGTGTGTAAATTTATGCATCTGACGCTGCAAGGACGTAGTCTTGAGATCACAACGCCCTAATTATCGCGCATAGCTCGTGATGCAGTAACGTGAGAACACCTTTTAGATAACGTAACGACGTTGCAATTCACGGCCCCCCTCTTTCCCTCAACACCCAGAGAGAGAGAGAGAGAGGAGAAGGGGGGAGAGAGAGAAGAAGGGGTGAGAGAGAGAGAGAGAGAGAGAGAGAGAGAGAGAGAGAGAGAGAGAGAGAGAGGGGGGGGGAGAGGGAGAATGAATAAAAAGAACACTTCTATTACAAAAACGGCACGCTGTAAGTGTGTCGTGAAGTTTAAGTGAAGTTGAAATATGAAAAGAAACGCAGAAACACGTAGGACAGGCGTAAATTGAATGCCCTATTTGATGACGTTGTCGATGTTGTTTCAGCATTCTCGGAGGCTACAAATTACCCTCGCTTACTTAAGAGTTGTAAAGCTATTGTTGTTTCATCCGTCTTCCGAGAGATATTGGCGCTAAAAAAGCGCCAGAATCTAGATGAGGGGATGACCACTTCTGGCTGGTGGTACAAATTAATCTACAAATATAGCGCTTACGGGTACTTACAATTAGAGTTGCAAAACTACTGCAGGCTGCCGTAGAATACCACGAGTAAGTGTAGACTACGGTAGTTCTCATCTACATCGATACTCCACAAGCCACCGTACGGCGCGTGGCGGAGAGCCCTGAGCCACTACTAGCCATTTGCTTTCGTGTTACACTTGCAAACAGATTGAGGTGAAAAACAAGTGTATGCCTTAGCACGAGCCCTAATTTCCAGAATTTTAGTTTCGAGGTCCTTACGCGCACAGTGTGTTGGTGTCAGCAGAATCGTTCAGCAGTCAGTTTCAAATTCCGATTCTCTAAATTCTCCCTATAGTGTTTCTCGAAAAAGAACGTAGCCTTCCTTCCAGGGGTACCCATAGCTTTCGTCAGGTAAAGTTTGTACTTGCGTTACCTGTATGTTGGATGTGTTGCATATTTACCGGGCGGTACCGTCACGATCGCCTTCTTTACGTGTGCGACCAGAGTTGCTAGAGGCCTCTAAAAACTGGAAGAGGTGTACCGTCTAGAAACTGAGTGATGATATATAAAGGGTCAGGCGATCTAGGAAACGTGTTTGATTTACACAGTTATCTCTTTTACTTAAGAATAAACAGTATTTATAGCAAAACTCAAATTTTGCAATGTTTAATTTAGGTTTCATTCAAAAAAATGTTGTTTTGTAACTTGAAACAGGGCGATATTGTAAAAAATCTGTTGTGTCATGTAGCGTTAGAAAACGCAGTTCTCAACAATAGGTAAAATAAAAAACTGCAAAACAATAAGTATCAAACATTGGTTCAATACTTCGTCGAACTTTCGTCAGACATGTTCATGATATTCACGAACAACTTTCGCATTTATCAATAATAGCAGGGAATTCTTGCATGTGCTCATGATGAAGAACGTTCTGTTGAGTTCAAAATAACAACGATAATTATGTATATTTTTATGTCTGTGCACGTAAACTGTACTTGCATCACTAATAATTACTTTGGTTACATAAATACACAGAAGTTACTAAATCAACTAAGTTTTATTACCTATAAAATGCAAATTATATTCTTTGAGGATATAAAAAGTACACAATGGACTAACACTGAATGGTGTGCTGTTCTAATTATGACAAAACAAACAAAATACAAAGACAGGTGGTCGGCTTCTAGTTTCACTTTGACATATTCATTTATGTTTCTTTCCTTACCAATTCTATCAATACTGCCGGTAATCCTACTATTTGTGTAGTGTACCAAAGCTATCGAACTGTAGTTTTGGAAGTCTTACTTCTACGTCTTCACAATGAACATTCCGTGGACACTCCGATCTTAAAGTATGACGGCAGCAGTTTTGACAGGAGCGCCTGGTACAGAGAACATTCAGACACACTTCTGTATCTGCCCTAACCCGCTGAATCACCCACTTATAATTTCGTAGGAAATGTCTGGGACACTCCGAAATGACAGATGAAACGTAGGAACCAACCTCTGCTGTCTGGCAGCTCTGTGAAACTTTATCCTATCCAGTGGCGTCAGATAGGTGCGGCACTTTTCAGCGCCTAATTGCGGGCATCATCAGGGCTGCGGGCGGCCTGACATGTCACCTTAGTGTTTTTTTTCTCCATTGTGCTTAGGTTACTAAATAATTAAGTAATCTTATGAATTTAATCATGAATACACTTAAGTTATCCAGCGAGACCAGAAATGCACTAGCGAAAGTGATTAGCAAATGTGCGCACTCCAACAAATGTCCCATGGATTTCACTTATCCACAACCGAAGAAATAGTCATCTTCTAAGGCTCGTGCTGTCAGTATCTTCCTGCATTGGCCCACTCCTGTCTCTACACAGTTTTCTAGTCAGTGTGAATATATTCACGCACACATTGGGTCAGTGATAGCTATGCTTTCTATCTTCGGATGTGTCTAGAACAGATTGGGTTGTAAGTATTGTATGGCAGCAGAAGTTGGTAGATATTTGAATGCGTCAATGCGGAACCGATTTACGCTAGGTATAAAATAGTTGCACTTTCGGCTACCAGGTGCAAATTTAGCGCTGTGAATCCAAGAAAAAAAGTATAGTAATGTTCCTGTATGTAATGGATTAGGAACGGGATGTTGGCGGTAGAGGTCAAACAAGAGGGAAAAATGTAATGTTCATTTTATTAAAAAAACCGCCCCTTATACAGTTTGATCGGTATGAGCACCCGAGACGGGATGCAGCATCCATAAAACGACGTGCTCAACAGATACTCCCAGCACTTCCGGTGGAACCAGAGCAACGTGATCCAGTATACTGGCCTTCAGATCAGATAGAGACCGAAAACGTTTCTCTGGTAAATGCGTTCTTTTAAATATACGCAGAGTCAAATGTCACATGGATTCACGTCTACGTCTACATGATTACTCAGCAATTCACAATTAAGTGCCTGGCAGAGACACAAGTGCTCTGGCAACTCTGAAGATAGCACGTTACTGGCATTTTGCATTAAGCATTCACTGGGCGAGTGACATAAGGTATTGGCCCATCTTGCATGAAAACAAGTTTCCACACAGTTGCTCTCTTTCAGCGTAGGAATTGTAATCTGTACAAGGTCGTCTCGATAAAGTTCAGACGCCACGTTACTCCAGACAGGCCTTCAGGATATTTTCTGTTCAAGGAAGAACGGACAGAGAGTAAAGGTGCTTATGAATCTACACCACACTGCTAGACAAGGCGAGTGCATTGGTTGTTCGTGCAAAACACGCGCTTTAACAGTGCCCTAAATTCAGCAATTTTGAGTGTTCACTGCACCACTTAGTGTAAAATGTGCCTCGTCATTCCACTGAGTATTCCCAGGCCACATGTCATCGACTTCAGTTCGTGCCAGAAATCTAAGAGCCAGTTCAGAATCTTGCTTCGGATCATGAGATTTCAGCTGCTGCACTGTCAGGATCTTGTACGGATACGACTGTAAAATAGACCGCGAAACGTCCCGTTCTCCGAGCGAGGTGGTGCATAATCGCTCGGGGCCAATGCCGTGATCGTTCCGTTGAAAGGGCACGGCCGACTTCCTTCCCTGTCCTTCCCTAATCCGATGCGATCGATGACCTCGCTGTTTGCTCTCCTCCCCAAAACAACCAAACACAACTTCCCTTACTGTTAACCATGGTATAGCAGTTCTCTTGATACTCCACGAACAGCAGCCACCTTGTCAGTAACAGATTCCTCTTCCAGGTGCCACATCAAGCTCACCCGTGTTCTAGAATTTCATTATTATTTTCTCTAAATGATTTAACGACATCTGGCATCTCGTCACAGCTTTCAGTCGGCGGTAGTCTCTCACTGCATCATTGTGATCGCTGTCGTTCACATAACTAGTTCAGTAACAGCGGACGGTCTGTCTTCTCGATAGCCATATTATTCACTCACATTATGACTTGTCAGATGACGGCGTGGATACCATATCTTCATACAGTGTATAGCACCAAATTTGTATCCTGGTGGCAGAAATCGGAACTAACTTTCTTGTGTGTAAATCGATTCCGCTTTAGCTTATCAACCAATTTCAATGCCATACGATAAGTACAGCTTACAGTGGATCTCCGTGAACAGCTGTACATCAGTTATAACCATACTACTGTCAAAGTGTTGTAGCAGGGGTTTGGGTCTCAAGTGGTTAGTGTCTGTGAGACCTTAACGTGTGGGAAGATCTTATCTGGTCTTTTTTTGTAGTTCTTCTTTGTAAGGCTCCTGTAACACTAGAACCATCATCCAGCTAGCTCTCGAGAACTCTTCAAGCAATTTCGGAAACCACACTAATTTGTGTCACACATCACCGAGCAACAGACTGAGAAGTTCGTATGTGTTCTTTTTCACCGTTCTCGTTCAATTTTAACCTTTCCTGAGTTGAGGATGAGGGACACTATCCTTACTTTTAAAAGATTTCTAGGGCTCATTTTAGGCTCGAAACTTACGTGGTTACCTCATCTTCAAGATCTGAAGCGATGGTCACTTAAGGCTTTAAGTATTTTAAAATGTCCTAGCCACAGTACATGGGGAGCTGACAGGACTTGTCTGCTCCAGTTTTACAGGGCGTCTGTGCGAACTCGGCTCGATTATGGGTGCACAGTGTATGGGTCTGCGAGGTCTTCTTACTTAAAGAAGTTGGACGTTGCGCATCATGAAGGGCTTTGGTTGGCCACTGGGGCATTCAGAACTAGCCTCAAACCAAGCCTCTGTGCAGAGGCTGGTGAACCGCCACTTCATATGCGGCGACGGCTACTTACAGTGCGCCAGGCGTATAAAATTTTGCCCACACCATACACACCTGCATACCATACTGTTGCTCAGCCTTCTCTGGCACGGCTATTTCATAACCGGCAACGAGCGACGCAGCCCTATGGGATTGCTTCGCTGCGACGTCTATGGCTGGTCCTCATATTTTACGTCGCATTTGGAGCAAATTTCCACCTTGGCTGCTCCGGAGACCCAAACTTATTTTAGATTTGACTAATTATAAGAATGATAGTACACCAGATTTTAGATTCGAATCTCTGTTTTTTAACATATTAGATGTGCATCACGGTTTCACCGTCGTTTACACTGATGGCTCCAAACAGGAGAATTTCCTTGGCTGTTCTGTAGTGTTCCCTGATCATGTTACCCGGCTCCGCCTCCCTGATGAATATACCGTTTTCGCAGCGGAGCTCCACGCGATCCTGAAGGCACTGGAGCAGGTGAATCGTGTTCGGGGAGATCGATTTCTTCTCTGCTCCGATTCTCTTAGTGCCTTACGGTCACTGCAGAATCTGAGGAGATGGTCCAGCTGATATATGACCAACTGTACTTGCTGCAACGGCGGGGTAAGGAGGTGTCCTTCTGCTGGGTGCCTGGTCATGTAGGAATATGGGGCAATGAACAGGCCGATCGGGATGCCAAGGAGGCCTGCAGAGAGCAGGATGTGGTCCAGTGTCCTATTCCCTTGCAGTCAGTCATCGCTGCACTCCACAGGAAGTGCATGGAGTTCTGGGAGGAAGAATGGCTGGCAGTGACGGCCAATAAACTGCGGTTGGTGTAGTCAACAACTCGGCCGTGGCGTTCCTCCTGCCGGTTGCTTAGGCGGGAAGAAGTGACCCTCACACGTCTTCAGATCGGGCACTGTCCTCTCACACATAGCTTTTTATTACGGCGGGAGGATCCTCCGTTTTGTGATGCTTGTGGTGTACACATCTCTGTCCGGCACATTTTAACAGACTGATGCAAGGGCAAAGGCACAAGTTAATGGGGATCTTCCGTGTGTTTTAGCTAACGATGAGACGTGCGTGTCTAGGGTTTTAAAGTCTGGACTCTGGCCTAAACTTTTAGGCTGGAGGTTTTAGTGTATTTCAGAGTGGCTGATTCCTCCCTTATTTCCTTGCGATCAGCCAGCCACTTCCATCTGCTATATTGTTTTAGTTCCCTCAACCACTTTCTTCCTGTGTTGTCCATGTTTTACTGCTGACGACATGTTTCGTCCCACGCTTCGGTGTTGGTGGGCACATACTTTTCAAAACTTGTTACCTGTGTTTTATGTTCTGTTTTATCTTACTGTTCTGAGTGTTTTCTGGACACCCGTCTCACTATGTTACTGAGCGGGCGCTGAAGACCTTGCTATCGTGCGCAAAAAAAAGCACCTCCTCCTACTAGTACTACTACGAGAAAATTATTCTACCTTCGATACAGAGATGATATCAATCTGTGCACCTCGAATCATCATTAGGTTGCTACACCTTATATATTTCGTGACACTGATACTTTACATATGGCACTATCGTGCGAAAGGGGGCGGGGATGTTTCGCAGAGGTTATTTTCTCATAATCATACACGATTTGGGGTTGACGCAACAGCTTCACTCTTTGTAAACAAACGTGAGTTTTCCAGTAAGCCGCTTGCTCTTATGTCAGCTACACTATTGTTTTTTTTCCTTTTCTTGCGCTCGCATTAACTTAATTCTTCCCGGACGCGCTCTGAAGATTCCTTCACGCTCTTTGGCTGCCGCTTATTTGTTTTTACCGATAAGCGCTTCGGAGAAGGGCCCTTTAAGTTGTAATAGCAATAACACCGCTCCACAAACACAGGCCGCCGTGCGGTCGTATACATTCATCGCTTCCGCCTCCGATGCGTCGGATATGGAAGTCGGGCGCCCCCCCGAGAAAAAGAAACGGACGCTCGGAAACAAAAACGTGACCACTGGTGCTCTAAAAACGCGCCGTCGAAGAGGGGGGGCGTGCGCGGGGGCGGTCGGCTTGCTAGTAAACAAACAGCAGAAAAAGGACAACACGATAAGAGATTTAATGAGTGACACATCCCGCCGCTCGTGGCGTCGGCGTGATTGCGCGCTCGGTAACGAGGCGGTTGCGTGGTAGCGGGGGAGGTCCACACTCCGCTTACGCACTCGACCTTTGCGAGGACATGCACTCTGTCCGCAGTACGTAGTACCGCCGCGCTGGCGGTAGCGACACTCTGTAGATCGGCGAAGGGAACCATGCAAACATCAGGCTGGAGAAGAGAGACTGCAGCCTTGGCTGCTACATCGGCCGCCACGTTTCCATGGATACCAGCGTGTCCTGGGATCCAGAGGAGTGCCACAGAGACGCCCCCACGTGGAGGCAGTCCTGAATCCGGTGGACCAAAGGGTGGACAGGATAAAGAGCTTGGAGACTGAGGAGAGAGCTGAGCGAATCTGAGCATATAATATACTGTTTTCGCTGATGGCGACAGGTGCATTGGACAGCCTGGACACTCCGCTTACGCACTCGACCTTTGCGAGGACATGCACTCTGTCCGCAGTACGTAGTACCGCCGCGCTGGCGGTAGCGCTAAGGGGACCTGCTGTTGCTAGGTCCAGTTTGCAGCAAACTGGAGCTCGAGGATTTACGCCTTAAGAAATCGGAGGGACAATGACCTGGAAAAAAAATGGCTCTGAGCACTATTGGACTTAACTGGTGAGGTCATCAGTCCCCTGTAACTTAGAACTCCTTAAACCGAACTAACCTAAGGACATCACACACATCCATGCCCGAGGCTGGATTCAAACCTGCGATCGTAGCGGTCGCGCTGTTCCAGAATGACCTGAAAGCCTATATACAGAAAAGGTCGTAAATTTCCGATCATTAGACAACATTTTCCTTTAATACAGGTGTGCATATGAATCTCCCCGGTTCCCGAAAGCAATAAAAAAAAACTGAGACGTACAGTGGCTGCACAAAAATATGGAAAGAACGCGAGAAATGCATGCTTGAACATAAAATGCAAGCGCTAGCCAAGCCTGCACGTTGTGTTGTTGTATTTGGCCACGAAGGGACGTCCTCAAGCGTTCTGTGTAGTTGTGGGTGCATTATGTCGGAGGTAGGCGAATTCGAACCTGGTGTTCGTGTGTTCGGTGCGTCCGTAACCAAGGTAGCCAAAGTGTTAGGCGTTTGAATAGGCACTGTATCAAAAATGTACAGGGTGACGCAAAAGTCTGTCAACTTTTGAAAATGCGCTAATTCACGGCATAAACTACACTGAAGAGCCAAAGAATCTGCTACACCTGGCTTATATTGTGTACGGCCCCCGCGAGCACGCAAACTGCAGTCGTAACCGACGAGGTCATCGAGTCGCGAGGAACACACGGGGGACGTTTGCTGGTCAGATGTTCAACAACGATCGTTGAAACATACATATTCCTTCCACCAGCACCGTACCCTTTCATCAAATCTGCCACAGATCGCGACGTTCCGTAATGAGCAGTGGACAACATCTTGAAGCCTACTCGGGACTTCTTTCGCCTTGCTACGCTCAAGACAGTACAATGCGAACAGCTGCCGAGTTCCGTCGTTTCCGTGGTGCTCGTTACCAAACGAAGATCCACAACAATACGTCCTCTCTCAAAGTCGCTTATGCAAGTGGATTTCCCCAATTTGAGAACTATACGTCCCTAAAACGATTTCCCGTTTGTCTCAGCTCCTTATATCCACAGACGAGCTGAAGAAACTGGTATACTTCCATAATATAGATGGAGGGCCCTACCGACCACGCAGAAGTGCCACAACACAACGTGGCATAGATTCGACTAATGTCTGAAATAATGCTGGAGGGAATTGACACCACGAATCCTGCAAGGCTGTCCATAAATCCGTAAGAGTACGAAGGGGTGGAGATCCCCTCTGAGCAGCACGCCGCAAGGCATCCCAGATGTGTTAAGCATTGTTCCTGTCTGGTGAGTTTGGTGGCCAGCGGAAGTGTTTAAACTGATAAGAGTGTTCCTGGATCCACTCGGTAGCAATTCTGGACGTTTGAGGTGTCGCATTGCCCTGCTGGATTTCCACAAGTCCATCAGTATGCGCAATGGACGTGAATGGATGCAGGTCCCACATATGTGAGAGGTTGTTTTTTCAGAGTGAACGTCTCTTAAGTCTAGACATTTCTGGTAACTAGCACACGAAGCAAAACAAAAGGAATCGCTTAGGAGAAAACTGCACAATTTTTTTTTTGAATTGTTCCACGTGATAAAGGAAACTCCAAGTATCTACGTCTCTTACGTTTTTTTACTTGCCTTTGGAAATCAGGTTGGGATCACGTGTGCGTCTTGCTGATTATGTACAAAATTAGTAGACTGGTGAAACTGTGCTCAAACAATTTTTTTTATTAGGTATTAAAGTTCCTGACATCTATAACCAATTAGTTCGCCTACTATAAAACCTTGTGTATAACTGTTCCACATGAAGAAACCATAATAAAAGATTTAATACTGGGCATTTCTTAAGAATGCAAATGAAACTTCAAAATGCAACAAGGGTCGATGTTTAGGCTTGTTATTGTAGTTTACTTTATCAATATACCTAACTTGCCGAAAAGTTAATTCAAATTTGTGATGTTAATTGTGCTTAGAAATGGATGATTATTGCATAGGGTGGCAGAATAAAACTAGCCTGGGAAATGTCACGCATCTTGCGATTACCAACCCAGCTTAAATTATTTGCTCCCGGTTGCCTAGCTCAAAGTGCAAAGGCCAGTTTTATTTTGCCCAGCCTGCGTAAATCACTTACCAGTCGTATTTCCAGTGACTTCCACAACTGAGAAAGTCGACGTGCATAGTGTACGCACTTAAGTCACCCACGTCCCACATTTTCTTTCTCACTGCGAATCGAACAACTACAGGAAGAAGCGAGTAGGTAGGAGGCTGGATATCTCTCCTAGAATGTAAACACTAAGTACTAAGAGACGTTGCGATCTGTCAGTGGACCAGGGGCGCAGGGAAGTTGAAACGCATTTCAGAAAACAGCGACGTGTGTGCAGTAACACAGTAGAAGCCACGCTGCTGAATGTTTTCGAAACATACAGTTCGGGGATGCGCCGAGGCCTCCCTTTAATTTATTGATTGATTATGACCTTCTAGCGCACCGTATTCCAACTTCTTTGGTTACCGCCATTGTCGCATTCCGAAACTTACGTTGGAAATTTCATGTACTCCACATTTTTGAAGTGAATACACGTTATATTTCGAATTGTTCAAAGTACCAGAAAGTCGGAACATCAAGGGTCCTGCGTAGGGTTTACGTGGGCCGTATTATGACGCCCCTAAAAGTCGGAGCATCCTTCCTAAGTAGAAATATCTGACGGCATTAGGTAAGGGGCACAGACGTTGGTTATCAGTCGCTGCACAGTAAGAGGAAAGTGTACTGAGGCGTTGTGGATTAACGATCTATCTTGATGTCTTAAAAACACTCAATGTAAAGAGTCGATCCATCGAAATGAACCAGCTGTATTGTTAACGCTACGGTTATACTTCACTGCATCGATTTTTTATATTCTGTACATCGACTGGGGGAAGCTACTTTATTGTTTGCTTTCTCATACTATATTTCTTTCATCACTTTCGAGGGCGCGGCATGTTGTTCATGAATACTTGTTTGCATCGTCAATCAGTGCGTAATTAGACGAACTAAGACCTATGGCCCACTGGGTGCAAAGCAACTGCAACGCAATGTCGCTCGAGCGACTACTTCCATTGTATTACATTGTTATTATCCCCCTTGTAGGCCCTATGCGTCTTTCCCTGTAACCTAGTCTTATTATTCTCATAAGTCAGAACATCTTGCACCATTTTCGACTGTCGTACCGTTTTTGCACATCTACATATCCTATGAATGTACCTTGATTTTTTTTAAACCTTCCTTCCATTATCAATCGCAACTTCAGAAATGCTTAAGGTTGTGGCAAAGCTTTAATTATAACCTTGAAAAAGTAACGTTACGTAATTAATTTTTAATTCTCACAAATACAGACCAACAGTCTTGGTACAGAAACTTCCTGGCAGATTAAAAATGTGTGCCGGACCGAGACTCGAACTTAGGACCTTTGCTTTTAGCGGGCAAGTGCAGTTGGGAAGGTAGGAGACGAGGTACTGGCAGAAGTAAAGCTGTGAGGACGGAGCGTGAATCTTACTTGGGTAGCTCAGATGGTTGAGCACTTGCCCTCGAAGGACAAAGGTCCCAAGTTCGAGTCTCGGTCCGACACACAGTTGTACTCTGCCAGGAAGTTTCGCAATAGCGCATACTCCGCTCCATAGTGAAAATCTCATTCAGTCTTGGTACACTTTGGAATTCTCGTAGCACAGTACTGTAGGATGCCGCCGGAGAAGGAAAACAAGATGGTACAGCTCACTGACAAAATGGTGTAGAAGTTAGCCCCACTCGAATCTTGAGTGGAAGTGACGTCATCTGAATGCGACCACGAAAGTCGACAACAGTCAACAAATGAACATGAGGAGACACCACTGTCGTACTCCGTAGTCTAGCACGTTATGACAGGATGCCATTTCGAGACAACAGCAAATTGAAAATATCATAAACACATCACACGTGGTACGATTTGGTATAATTAAGTATGAGTTAATGAAACATGGCGGCAAAAACCTACAGGAAATCTGAGGATCAGCAATAATGTTCTAGAGTGTTGTATGTGTTCACCACGGTCGCGTGGTTAGGAACGTGGAGCCAGACTCGAAGGAAGTAGATTTGTATCCTCCTATATGAGGTTTTTTTCATGTTTGCCTTTGTAATAGATTTTGGAACTTCTATATTAATATAACAGATATATTCCTACAAAATTATTTACATACGACACGGTGTTCTCTGTTTTCGACTTTGTGACTTCCGCGTAATTAAAAAAAGAAAGATGGCAATGACAGTCGTATTCTTGTTTGTTACAAATATTTGGCTACTTCATTTTGATTTCCGAGGGTGTGGTTAGGCGGGTTCAAAGTGGTTCAAATGGCTCTGAACACTATGGGACTTAACTTCTGAGGTCATCAGTCCCTAGAACGTAGAACTACCTAAACCTAACTAACCTAAGGACATCACACACACCCATGCCGCAGGCAGGATTTGAACCTGCGACCGTAGCGTCGCTCGGTTCCAGACTGTAGCGCCTAGAACCGCTCGGCCACCCCGGCCGGCAGGTTAGGCGGGAAACTAGGAATACAGCTTAAATGGTTGCGAGTGGAACGAGCAGCAATGAGAGATATAATATTCTCGCTTGTCACAAGAATTTAGCAGCCTTTTTTCTCGTTGCGATTTGCGAGAGTACACTCATACACGTGACAAGCTAGCGTCACTGGCAGGCTGTACGACATCATTTCTGCGTTAAGACTCGAGTCTTTCACAAAATGGAGATTTCTTGCGACATTTTGTTGTGACTCGTGTACTCTTCGTACCACGGAACGAGGTTTTCTAACGTGTGGGACTGCAAACATTTACGTGCAAAGACATAAAAAAAACTTGCCAATTCCCTTTTTTTTCGAGGTGATAATCAGACCTTTATGAGCGCCCTCGAGTGATGACACGATGACGATGCTACAATGAGAGATATTCGGCCTCTTACTAAAGGTTACCGACAGTTATAGTGGTACATGACACACAGTAGGCTCGCTGTGTGTAAATTGGTAGAAGTTTAAGCACTAGGGTACTGATTGGCAGTGGCGGGTAGGTGTCCGTGGAGTGGCGCAAGGGCCTTCTGCTGGCGGGGCGGCGGCAGATGCTCGCTGCCGGCTATCGTGGTATCACCTGGCGGCTCCTTCACAGGACATCTGCCGCGCGCAGGGGTGCAAACGTAGCGGCACGCGCCGCCGGGGTGCCCGCCCTGCTCTCGTGCTGTCTGCCCAGAGTTTCTACGCGTCTCTTCCTACCCACAAAAGTTTCCCGTGTAGCTTTTCCTGTCCTTTTTGTGTATAGAGAGTGAGCAGCAAATGATAAAAATTATATCGTGCCTTGGGTCATTGAACGAAAAACACAGGTTTTTCCCATATGTCGATGTTGATATGGTACACTATGTGATCAAAAGTATCCGGACACCTGGCTGAAAATGACTTACAAGTTCGTGGCGCCCTCCATCGGTAATGCTGGCATTCAGTATGGTGTTTGCCCACCCTTAGCCTAGATGACAGTTTCCACACCCGTAGGCGTACGTTCAATCAGGTGTTGGGTTTCTTGGGAAATAGCAGCCCATTCTTCACGGAGTGGTCATCGATGTTGGTTGGTGAGGCCTGGCACGAAGTCGGCCTTCCAAAATATCCCTTAGGTGTTCTATAATATTCAGGCCAGGACTCTGTGAAGGCCAGTCGATAACAGGGATGCCACAGACCGTGCATTATGAACAGGTGCTCGATCGCGTTGAAAGATGCAATCGCCATCCCCGAATTGCTCTTCAACAGTGGGAAGCAAGAAGCTTAAATCATCAGTGTAGACCTGTGCTGTGACAGTACCATGCAAAACAAAAAGGTGTGCCAGGCCGCTCCATGAAAAACACGACCACATCATATCACCACCGCCTCCAAATTTTACTGTTGGCACTACTCAAGCGGGCATTCGTTGTACCCACACCTTGCCACCGGATCGTCACATTATGTACCGTGATTCATCACTCCACACAACGTTTTTCCACTGTTCAATCGTCCAAATTTACGTTCCTGATGTCAAGCGAGGTGTCGTTTCGCATTTACCGGTGTGATATGTTGCTTTTGAGTAGCCGATCGTACATGAAATGCAAGTTTTCTCACTTCCCGCCTACGTGTCATAGTACTTGCAGTGAATCCTGATGTAGTTTGTAATTCCTGTGGGATGGTCTGAATAGATGTCTATTACACATTACGACCGTCGTCAACTGCCGGCGGGCCGGCTGGAGTGGCCGAGGGGTTCTGGGCGCTACAGTCTGGAACCGCGCGACCGCTACGGTCGCAGGTTCGAATCCTGCCTCGGGCATGGATGTGTGTGATGTCCTTACGTTAGTTAGGTTTAAGTAGTTCTAAGTTCTAGGGGACTTATGACCACAGCAGTTGAGTCCCATAGTGCTCAGAGCCATTTGAACTGTGGGCGGTCTCTGTCAGTCAACAGACAAGGTAGGCCAGTACGCTTTTGTGTTGTACGTGTCCCTTCACGTTTCCACTTCACTATCTCATCAAAACAGTGGACCTAGGGGTGTTTAGGAGTGTGGAAATCTCGCATACAGACGTATGACAGAAATGCCATCCAATCACTGACCACGTTCGAAGTCCGAGAGTTCCGCAAGGCACCCCATACCGCTCACGATGTAGAATGACTACTGATATCGCTAATATGTACTACCTGGCAGTAGGTGGAAGCACAATGCACCTAATATGAAAAACATATGTTTTTGAGGGTGTCCGGACTTTTGATCTGATAGTCTACGTGCCAACGTAGCTGAATTACATAAAACCCATAACTGTGAAGCGTACTTCTAAGTAGGGACACAGTACTGGACGAAAAACATCGATACTTAACGAGTACCATCGTAAGAAAAGTATCGTACTCATAAAAGAATCGGAAGAGAGTTATCGATACCTTGAGGTGCCGATGCTTACCTCTGATAAACAAATTAGAGCAGATACACTATGTCGACTCCTATCTCTCCATTCCTGTTTTTAAAGTTTATGAATGAAATTGGTGTCTAAATTCGCAGCGTGTTTACGTAAGTTTAATAAATACAACAGATACATGTAAGTCAGCAATAGTATAATCTCCTTCACTATTTACAACCATTGCCAAACTGGGGAAGTTTTCTATTCCGCAGCTGCAGAAATCCCGCGGATTTGAAGCGAAGAACTCGTCCAGCCATTTCCGGGGCGCATTTTCATCCCAAAAGCAAGTTCCTAGGTTGTTCGACAGAGAGCAGTAAAGGTGAGAGATAACCTGAGGGTGCAAGATCGGATGAATGAGCTTGGCGCGAAATGACTTCCGAATCCAAACACCTACATAGTTTCTTTCGTCAGTCTAACAGTATGTGGGCGGGCTTTATCGTGGCATCACTTCACTGAGTTTTCCTGGTCGTTGTTCTCGGATTGCGCCTGCAAGACGTCCCAGTTGTTGACAATAAATGTTAACAATGGTGGTTACACCTCGGGAAAGCAGTTCCGAATACACTACAATGTCGCTGTTCCACCAGATGACCGAGCGAGGTGGCGCAGTGGTTAGCACACTGGACTCGCATTCGGGAGGACGACGGTTCAATCCCTTCTCCGGCCGTCCTGATTTAGGTTTTCCGTGATTTCCCTAAATCGCTTCAGGCAAATGCCGGGATGGTTCCTTTGAAAGGGAACGACCGATTTCCTTCCCAATCCTTCCCTAACGCGAGCTTGCGCTCCGTCTCTAACGACCTCGTTGTCGACGGGACGTTAAACATTAACCACCACCACCACCACCACCAGATGTCTAACCTTGTTATGTGGCGGCGCGAAGGTCTCTGTAAGGGAAGTGGCTGCTTTGTGTGGGCTCAGCCGTTTCTTTCTTTCCTTTGTCAGCCCAGAGACACCAGTAACAATACTGGGTAGAAATGGTTAATCTTGTTCACGAACTAAATGACGACGATCAGACGCGGAATCATATGCCGCCTGACACTGATTTCTGTGATTTTGTCTTTCAACTTGCCGTACACGCCCTTTCCATATAAATGTTGCACCATGGTCGAATAACTATAGTTAATCACATTTGCTAGTGACGTGTATAGTTGGGCATTAATGCGTCTAAGCGATCTTCATCAAACCCCGAAGGTCTTTCTGAAAGTGGAGACTCACTAATGTCAAAACGATCCTCCTCAGAACGAGATAACCATTTTCTTGCCGTGCTCTGTCCAGCGGCATTATCCTCATTTAGGGCGCAAATGTTTGTGGCTGTCTCCGCTGCTGTTACCCCTCTACTGAACTGAAGCATAAAAATGTGCAGCGGCATTATCCTCATTTAGGGCGCAAATGTTTGTGGCTGCCTCCGCTGCTGTTACTCCTCTACTGAACTGAAGCATAAAAATGTGCCAGAAATGTTCCTATTTCTCCCTTTGGCACTCCATCTTCTACCGTCCACAGATCCACTCGCTGTCTCCAGATAACAAAATGACGTAAACTCACACAGCAACAGCATACTACAAATAAAAAAAACTATAACATTTAAATAAACCCATAGCAACCGTAATAACAATGTGCAAAATAAAAACGCTACAAACTTATGCACCAACCTAATATAATAGTTTTTACAAGTTTAAAATAGAACAATACGACCGTTACAAAACTAGTGTTTTTTTCCGCTACAGTTTACAGTTTAAAGAAAATAGAACCTGTAACTTGCAATTATAGAACAGAATACCAGAAAATAAGAACAGTATCCAACAGTAAACAAACACTATATTCTGTTCTGAGGAACAAATAGAACCATATGGACAATTGATGTAACAAATGAACGGGTGTCAGCAAATAGCGCACAATGCTCCAAATTTTTGCGTTTGTGTGCTGATGAAAACTTGAACTGGAAGGATCACATTATTGTGTTTCTTCAACAGAGAAGTCAAGGAAGTCCAGCTACTTGTTGCTCGTCGTGTAGTTGGTAGTCTTGAAAACAAACGAATCAGCCCCTGACACAATTTCCATATCTTCACTCAGCAATATTTTACGCTATAATTTTGTGGGGTAACTCATAACTTAGAAAGGCAGTATTGTTTGCACAAAAGATTGCAGTAAGATTAATATTTGGTTTCTACCAGCGATCGTCATGTCGGTACCTCTCCAAGCAGTTGGACTTTTCCATGACAATGCATGAACGACCGCTTGGTAGAAAGAAATGCCTCCCAATTTTTTAAGCTAATACTCCTAAGGCTTCTTAAATAAAACAACCTTAGTAACGTTTTACATTGTTCTTCGTTTCTACATATTTATTTCTCAACATAGTCACCCGGGCGACGAATACATTTGTTTCAGCGACACACTAGCTTGTTGATATCGTCACGAGAGAATGTTCGACTTTACTGACGGAGCTACAAGTGTATTTCTGCTCGCACTGCTTCATCGCTATGAAAATGAAGTCCTCTTTAAATTTTGGAAGCAGATGAAAATCGGATGGGGCCAAGTACGAATAGTATGGAGGATGATCGATGACAGTGAACCCACGGCGTCAGATCGTTCCAAATATCGCAGCCCTCGTCTCTGGTCTGGCGTCGTCGTGCTGAAGGAGAAGGCGTTCTACGTGTGGACGAATTCATCGAATTCGTGCTTTGTCTTCTGAGGGGTCTCTCTCGCTCCGACATACCTCGCCAACCACCATGTTACATGCTACAATCCGGAACACTCTAGCGGAAAAGGGTTGCAACATGCATCAGCGAAGCGGAAAAGTCAGCCAAGACATATGCATGACATGTTACATCCCAACCGATATTGAGAACAGAATAAAAAATTCGGAGACGATACTTTCCAGTGTTCCCTCGTATTCGATAATGAATTTTGTCAAAAATAATACCTCAAAATTTTAGGACAGTTATCTCCATACGTAGAACAATGGAGGAAAATGTGACCTCTGCTACCCATTAATAAAACTGTCAATTGGTCAGAAAGGAGTTCAGTATGCAGCTACAAACTTTTTTTATCATTTGCCCAAAAGCATAAAATGTGTCACAGATGATGATGATGATATTGATGATGATGATGAAGAAGAAGTAGTCCCATACTACTTGACAGAGCCTATGGAAACGATGCGGGAGACCCGCACTGCCACACTAGGCAAGGTCCTAGTGGAGGTGGTTTGCAATTGCCTTCCATCGACCATAATGGGGATGAATGATGATGATGACGACGACACAACACCACCCAGTCACCTCGAGACAGGTGAGAATCCCTGACCCCGCTGGGAATCGCACCCGGGACCCCGTGCTCGGGAGGCGAGAACGCTACCGCGAGACCACGAGCTGCGGACGTCTCACAGATAGGAAAAAATATAAACTCGTCCATGAAATAGTAATTGGTACGAAGTCATAATTTAATGTTAAATGTAAGATTTGTTGTCTCACAGATCGCAAAACAATTTTTACATTTAACATTAAATCATGACTTCTGAGTAATTACTATATCATGGACGAATTTATATTTTAAAACTGATAGCCCGTATAAAAAGTAAAACTTGTTTTCAAGTGACGTTGCCCGAGTATGACGGAAATAATTTGTTCATTGGTACTGGCACTGCCGGACGCGATTGCCGAGCGGTTCTAGGCGCTTCAGTCCGGAACCGCGCCGCTGCTGCGGTCGCAGGTTCGAATCCAACTTCGTGCATGGATGTGTGTGATGTCCTTACGTTAGATAGGTTTTAAGTAGTTCTAAGTCTAGGGGACTGATGACCTCAGATGTTAAGTCCCATAGTGCTTAGAGCCATTTGAGCCATGTCAATTATTCCATTATTTCTCTCTATTTTTAGCTAACGATCGTCGAACCTAAAACACTTGTTTTCAAAATCCACCATCTGAGTTTCTTTTCGTGAATGGTCGTAAGTCCGTCGCTCGTTAGTAATTTTTAATCGAAACACATATCGAATTTTATAGAAACCACGGAAGTCCAGCGCGACAGTTATCTTTCCCCTTTCTCGCATGTTTCGTGGAATATGTACTAGTATTTCTGATTGTTGTGCTGTGTTTGGACTAGTGTTAGTGTGTTGTCATTGTGCTTAAGTGATGTCACTTATTATTCATCGTTTTTATAATCTGTTTATCAATGTTATTTTGTTCATGAATCCGTGAAAGGCTTTACTTGTGTGTAAGCGTACTATTTTGATTCAGTGTTTTGTTTTTCACTAGTTTTACCCTATGACAAAAAATATAACTGTTTTCTTGAAGTAATATTCGAAACAGCATCTGTGCCTTATCCTGTCTAGCAATGATCCGTTGTTTGCGTTTTGAATATTTTTTATGCCAAATGTTTCAAAACTCATGGGAGCAGAAAGCACCGATTTTACAGCTACATCCATTTCTTCGTGGTCCATATTTAAATGGTATGGAGGATGCTGCTGCAGTTTCCGTACTTAGCGTTGGAACTGGAATTTGTTGAAATTTGTCAGCGCGTCCACCTTTACAATTGCAGTAATTTGCCAAGAAACTTACTCAATATATAGCACACTGCGCTCGCATTCGGGAGGACGAAGGTTCACATCTACGTCTGGCCATCCAGATTTATCGGTGGTTTCCCTAAATGACTCAAAGAAAATCCCGGGTGGTTCCTTTGAAAGAGCATGCCGAATTTCGTTCCCTATCCTCGAACCAATCTGACCTTTGTTCCGTCTCTAATGACCTCGACGTCGACGGGACCTTGAACTCAAATTTTCATTCCTTATATTGTCTTCGCGGAAGATACGCGAAAGAACGTTGGTGGCTGTAGAAACGTTCTGAGGTCTTTCACAAACGCCTGTTGCCAAAGTGTGTTTAGTGAACAGAATGTCGTCTTCTCTCCAGGGATTCCCGCTAGGGCACTTAGAACGTTTCCATAATACTCTCGTGATGATACAAGCTATTACTAACAGTTTGCAACAATGTTTTCATTCATTTATTGGCTTTCAGGGCGTACCCATAAATCCATCTCAACAATGAAAAGTCATTTATGACTATATGAACGTATGGACAAAATAATACCCAGTTCCCGAGTGTAGAAAATCTCCGACTTTGCCGGGGATCAAACCTGGGCCCTTTCGATTAACCATCCGCCGGCTCTGAATTGCTCCAATGTTTTCCATTAATGCGACCTTTTGGGGATCCCAAGCTCCCGAACAGTAGTCAAGAATGGGTCGCACAAATGTTCTGCGTATGGCTCCCTTCACAGATGACCCACCTTTTCTGGAGTTCTCCCAGTAAACCGAAGTCTGTCATTGGCGTTCCCTACAACCTTGGTGGTCATTTCATTATATCTGGCTTTGCAGCGTCACACCTAGATATTTCATCGATGCCACTGTTAAACATCACACCAACTATACAGTATTGTTGTTGTTGTTGTCTTCAGTCCTGAGACTGGTTTGATGCAGCTCTCCATGCTACTCTATCCTGTGCAAGCTGCTTCATCTCCCAGTACCTACTGCAACCTACATCCTTCTGAATCTGCTTAGTGTACTCATCTCTCGGTCTCCCTCTACGATTTTTACCCTCCACACTGCCCTCCAATGCTAAATTTGTGATCCCTTGATGCCTCAAAACATGTCCTACCAACCGATCCCTTCTTCTAGTCAAGTTGTGCCACAAACTTCTCTTCTCCCCAATCCTATTCAATACCTCCTCATTAGTTACGTGATCTATCCACCTTATCTTCAGTATTCTTCTGTAGCACCACATTTCGAAAGCTTCTATTCTCTTCCTGTCCAAACTAGTTATCGTCCATGTTTCACTTCCATACATGGCTACACTCCAAACAAATATTTTCAGAAACGACTTCCTGGTACATAAATCTATATTCGATGTTAACAAATTTCTCTTCTTCAGAAACGCTTTCCTTGCCATTGCCAGTCTACATTTTATATCCTCTCTACTTCAACCATCATCAGTTATTTTACTTCCTAAATAGCAAAACTCCTTTACTACTTTAAGTGTCTCATTTCCTAATCTAATTCCCTCAGCATCACCCGATTTAATTTGACTGCATTCCATTATCCTCGTTTTGCTTTTGTTGATGTTCATCTTATATCCTCCTTTCAAGACACTGTCCATTCCGTTTAACTGCTCTTCCAAGTCCTTTGCCGTGTCTGACAGAATTACAATGTCATCGGCGAACCTCAAAGTTTTTACTTCGTCTCCATGAATTTTAATACCTACTCCAAATTTTTCTTTTGTTTCCTTTACTGCTTGCTCAATATACAGATTGAATAACATCGGGGAAAGGCTACAACCCTGTCTCACTCCTTTCCCAACCACTGCTTCCCTTTCATGCCCCTCGACTCTTATGACTGCCATCTGGTTTCTGTACAAATTGTAAATAGCCTTTCGCTCCCTTTATTTTACCCCTGCCACCTTTAGAATTTGAAAAAGAGTATTCCAGTCGACATTGTCAAAAGCTTTCTCTAAGTCTACAAATACTAGAAACGTAGGTTTGCCTTTTCTTAATCTTTCTTCTAAGATAAGTCGTAAGGTCAGTATTGCCTCACGTGTTCCAACATTTCGACGGAATCCAAACTGATCCTCCCCGAGGTCCGCATCTACCAGTTTTTCCATTCGTCTGTAAAGAATTCGCGTTAGTATTTTGCAGCTGTGACTTATTAAACTGATAGTTCGGTAATTTTCACATCTGTCAGCACCTGCTTTCTTTGGGATTGGAATTATTATATTCTTCTTGAAGTCTGAGGGTATTTCGCCTGTCTCATACATCTTGCTCACCAGCTGGTAGAGTTTTGTCATGACTGGCTCTCCCAAGGCCGTCAGTAGTTCTAATGGAATGTTGTCTACTCCGGGGGCCTTGTTTCGACTCAGGTCTTTCAGTGCTCTGTCAAACTCTTCACGCAGTATCATATCTCCCATTTCGTCTTCATCTACATCCTCTTCTATTTCCATAATATTGTCCTCAAGTACATCGCCCTTGTATAAGCCTTCTATATACTCCTTCCACCTTTCTGCCTTCCCTTCTTTGCTTAGAACTGGGCTGCCATCTGAGCTCTTGATATTCATACACGTGGTTCTCTTCTCTCCAAAGGTCTCTTTAATTTTCCTGTAGGCAGTATCTATCTTACCCCTACTGAGATAAGCTTCTACATCCTTACATCTGTCCTCTAGCCAGTACAGTATTACAGTATTCGACGGAATCCAAACTGATCCTCCCCGAGGTCCGCATCTACCAGTTTTTCCATTCGTATTACAGTATTAGAATATTATAAATTTGTTCTTCCTACTCGTTCGTATTAACTTACGATGTATCTATCTACATTTAGAGCAATCTGCCATTCGTCACACGGAACAGAAATTGCCTCGAAATCACCCTGTATCCTTCTCCGGTCCCACAACAGCGATCTTCTCCCACATGCTACATCGTCGCCAACAAACAGTCGCAGATTGCTGCTAACCCTATCAGGCAGATCAAAGGATACTGCGGAGAAATATCTTATCCAGAGACTAGGGCACTGTTTCTAGAATGAATTCTCGCTCTGCAGCGGAATGTCTCTGATTTATAAAAATAATGACAGGTCACCGTGCACTCCGCCGCAGAGTGAAAATTCATTCTGGGCAAACGTTGCTAAGCCTTGCACCATTTCGAAATTTTATCAAAATCTGACCGGATATTTCTGCAACTTTTTCCACTTACAAGGGGGAAGACCTCAGACACGGCCAACGGATTCGGCTCAGATTTGGTAGGTTGCTTGTGTACAACCTAAAACGAAGAAATCTAAGATATTTTGGGTCAACACCCGCGCGTTTTTGAGAAAATCGCCCCTAAGGGTTATGACGAGCGATCGACTCAAAAGTTGGCGGGATCGATAGATAATTGTAAATAGAGCATTTTTCATCATCAGGTATGGGGTCCGAAAACGCATACTTTTCCAGAAATCGAGGTTACAAACTTTTGCAACTGCTGCGTCTGTACCCACATGGTCAACGCTTTTCGCCGACAGCACCGATAGCGCAACGACCAAGGTAACTGGTTGTGAATCTGGAAGAAACGTAGTGGATGTCATTCTTTTGGTTTGTATTTTTCCATATCTCAATTGATAGGGACAGGAGGGTTAATGAGGTAAGTAAATTAACAAGGAATGATAATAAGGTAGGCAAATAAATTTCTCAAACCTCTTGGGACAGTAAACAACTAAAATGTTACTCCAGCTCACTTTACAATGGCTCTTCCAGTCACTGTTACGTGTCCTCACTTTTCTTCGAACAGCTAGATGGATGGTACTTGTCATATATACATTCGAAACAAATATATTAACGGCACCAAGAGCATCTAATGAATGCAATCTTTCGACAGCTACACTGTTCCTTCCCTATGATATGAAGAAGAGGCAACCGGGACAACATAACTCTCCCCGCGTGCATTTTATCCCGCGCCTCGCTGTAAACGAGCGTCGCACGGTTGGCTATCTATGATCCCTCGTGAGGAAGTCGCAGCACTTTTACTCGGAGTTGTTTTCATGTCACAAGGCTTAAAAGTTTAATAGTTCACTAATTCACGGCGTTTGGGAAATTAGTTTGCCTACCTTATTATCCTTCCTTATTGATTTACTTACCTTGTTAACCCTCCTATCCCTATCAATTGAGATATGAAAAATACAAACGAGAAGAATTACATCCGCTAGGTTTCTTCGAGATTCGAACCCGGGTTTTCCGATTCCCAGCCAGTTACCTTGGCCGTTGCTGTATTGGCGCTGTCGGCGACAGGCGTTAACCATGTGGGTTCAGACGTGCCAGTTGTAAAAGTTTCTTACCTCGATTTCTGGAAAAGTATCCGTTTTCGAACCCAATACTTGATGATAAAAAATGCTCCATTTACAATTATCTATCGATCCCGCCAATTTTGAGTCAATCGCTCGTCATAATCTTTAGGGGTGATTTTCTCAAAAACGTGGGGGTGTTGACCCAAAATATCTTACATTCCTTCGTTTTAGATTGTACACAAGCGACCTGTCAAATCTGAGCCGAATCGGTTGGCCGTCTCTGAGGCCTTCCTCTTGTTAGTACTTCGTTATGCAGTAGGTAGCTGCATCGTCTGCAAACGTTTGGAGTTACTGCTAGGTCATTTAGGTCACAATATACACGTTACTCAGCAGATAAACTGGATCACGGTTTCAGAAAAGGCATTGTAACGATCTCCTGTAGCGCCTGGTGGAATTTCGATGCAGGCGCCTCTTCCAACTTCCCCGGAAGGTCGGACGAGAGCAGCGTGAGAGTTTTTGTGACTCGTGGCGCCGGGCAGCGTGTCTAGCCAAGAAAGAATTTCCACCCCCTGCGCGCCCAGCCGCCCTCCCTGTGATATATAGTGCGCCTCTACCCCGCCAGGGGGCTCCACCGGCTGCCGGGGTGTTCGCTACAAGGGCGCAGGGGTGTCACAAGCGTTTCCAGTTACGCGCCGAAATCGGCATCGGTCTTCGCGCAGAGAGCTACACCAAAAATTCAACTTCGTGGCTAGCTCTTATTTGTATTCCGTTTGTATCCCCGACAATGCAGTGAACTACGTCAGCGCAGAATACTGCCGTAAATGGTTTAATAGAATTATAGACGTAACGCTCTAGGAGTGACCAATATCTAACGTTTTAGACCTTAGACTTGCTCGGATAAACGTAATTTAATAAATGGAATAGACAAAATTCGGAGTATTTTTTCGATTCAACAGAAATTATAATTTTAAAAGCCGAGTACGTATGTTTTATGCAGTTATCTGATTTAGCAAGTTCTGAGGCACGAGACTCTCTCATGTATTTTCAATTAGGTTATCAACTTCATTTTCAATTATCAGTGTCGGAGTGTTTACCCGCTCATATGCAAAAGGTGCGTATTTACATTCACATGTCACAAGGCAAATGTGAGCTCCGATATTTGCTATCAGTAGTCGTTTTTCCTTTTTTTTCTTGTCGCGGCGTGCCTGCTGAAATCTTAATATTCAAACGGTGTTTTGATGTCTCCTACGCGTCAGGTTCCATGATAAAATGTGTATGTGACAGAAAATGTAAATTACAGTCAATTTTTTTACACGTTGGAGTGCCCAATATTGATCCTTAGGTAGCGTTCGTGTTTCTGCTGAATTATTATGTACCAGTAACAGTAGTTAAGAGGTTATATACTATGTATTGTCTAGAAGTAGGGAAAAAATTAAAAGAAAATTTAAACTGAACAAATTATATTCTATAGAACGAGCCATTCAGGATATCAAAAGCGTGTAATGATATGTTAATAAAAATTATATTCGTGACTAAGACAATTCAGTGCTAATGATGCGCTTCTTGTTAAAAATTCAACATTGTGTGTGTGTGTGTGTGTGTGTGTGTGTGTGTGTGTGTGTGTTTAGCATGCAAGGAAGAAGAGAGCGAGCTTATGAGACATGGAATGTGATTTCTAATGTGGTATCATTTCACTCATGCGCTGGTTTTACTGAAGTCGTCAAACTCTTCACGAAGATGGGTCTATACTTATCTCTTATATCGAATTGTGAATGAAAACAGTTTCGGAATATTTCCTAGGCGTTTCTTTACTTTCTTTTTAGATTGCAATTCGTTTTCCTGTGACTGCAGATTGTAGCCACGTATCTCTAGTTAATGGAGCTTGTCATTGAAGTGGGCGTATTGCTGTTGTTATTACATGTGAGGAGTGCAAACCGTGTTCCAAGTGCCTATACGGAATCCAGTTACTACAGTCATTCCTGTATGTACACATACCACTGGAATGCTCCGGACGTTCGATGTTCTAGGGTCTGAAGGACACACACTACTGTGGCATTGACCCTAAAAGGGGGCAGTCAAATGAGCACCCATCGGGACCAATTCCGAAGCAATCAATACACCCGTTAAGATATTTATCCCACTGGGAGACGACACAATCAGTTCCTGTCCGAAATCGCGGTCGTAGGCTGGCGTATTCACAAGTGCTCCCATTCTTGCGCTTCCACGTCCGACTGAAACCAACGTCAACCCATGTCTTTGATCAGGTCGAAAATGATGTGAAAGTCACACACTCGAACGGTCCTTTTTGTATTGCGGTGGTTGCGGAAGTTATTGGGCAACAGGATGGTTCCGTACGACATCATTCTTGCGAGTTTAGGCTGTATGGCGTGTCAGAGTTTCTGCAAAGTGTCTTCATAGCGCTGCGCATTGATTGCGCCTCTACGCGCGTAGAACTCGACGAGCAGAGGGGTCCTACAGTCTGAAGTTGCACGAGTACGCCAGCCCCCACACTGCCAATCGGACGAAGGCTACGTTTCAGCGATTTGGTTGGGAAACCATGCAACATCCTCTGACAGCCCGTATCGTTCAGTGTGGTTTTTCACGTCGTTAGCGACCTGATAAAACATATGTCGATGTCGGTTTCAGTCGCGCCACGAAGTGCGAGAATGGATGCGATTGTTGATCTGTCAGTGGCCGACCGCGTTCTACGAAACAGGAATTGATCGTCTTATTGCTAAGTGGGATAAATATAATAATGCTAGTGATGATTACTTTAGAATGTAACTATTGCATGATCCTGCTTTAGTGTGTTTGCTTTTCATTTAAGTGCCTCTCACAGTAGCCTAAATAAGTTTTCAAAAACAGCAGCTGATGGTGTATATATTTCTAAACCAATTACATTTTACGCTTATCCATCACAAATATTCTAGAACCGTGACTGTATGTTGAATGTAAATAAGTTATACACAACTGCAACAAGTCAGTGTCTGGTTGCAGTTGTATATAACTTATTTACATCCAATTACATTTGTTTCGATGTAAATAGACTGTATAGCGACGCACCATCGACACATTCAAGGAATCGAGGAATTTGGCGTACTATTTCTGTGATCACGAAAATCCTAGCAACGAGAAACATCTGAGCATCGATCAGATTCACGTAAACTATGCCCCAAGAAGTACTAGCCCATTGGTGTCATGTCTAGCGACGAGCTGGTTATGAAACGGTAATGTGATGACCGTCCAAATGAAATGTAATTAGTCTGTAACGAGCCACCTAGCACCACTGATAGCTTATAAAAAACAAAAAATGCCTCCAAAAATATCCTTGAACAAAATTCGAAATTTTGTCGACGGATCTAGAGGCCGTTCGAGGAGGCCTGGTCGTTATCCAAGGGTATTTGAATCAAAAAAGCTTCATATGGATATAGGCCTTGTTCCTAATGGTTGAATGTACATTTATTTGTCTTCGGGGCAGTCACCCGCACTTACGTGTCTTATCCACCAAACCTTTTTGACGTTTTATTCTAGTCCAGCCAAATTCATTGCTTCCAGCCTCTTTCCTTCGGATTTCTTTCTGCTATAGGAAAATAAGTGGACCCAACGTTACATCCTGTTTAGGATGCTTGAAACAAATTGCGTGTAAAGCCATCAATTCCATAAATAACTACGTACATTAAATATGCTGTATCTTGGAAACCGTTCGGAATACCTCATACGTCAGTATGGATTTTTTTGTTTAAATGGGCATTGCTGTCATATCCCTAAACATATACCCTTCCATCTGTGACTTCCTGTATGCAGCTTGAGACAACTGTGTCTTGCTAGCAGGCTGACCATGATAACCAAATTTTATGTATGCGCAAGGCTGAGAGCTTATTAAATGCAAAGACTGCAATAAATACAATGCAAAAATCATAATGTCTAAAATTCTAAATCCATGTTTTCTTTTACAGGTAAATATCGCAGCAGACGTTCATAGATGGCGCTATAAGGTAAAATTAAATTACAGTATGTTATCTGCAGTGTATAATGGTACCTTGCAAGTGATAAACAGGAGAATTCATCTAAATGCAGGGCTGGAAGACCACTATGCAAAAGGGGAATAATTCCATTTTTCCCATAACATCCACCAGATCTTATAAGTTTTAGACTCTTATGCCATTACCACTTAGGTGGGAGAAAGAGATAAATACTGGAGATATCCCTATTTTTCACGGAACACACACTGTCCAGACACGTTAATGAGACCACTGTCTATGTCCAATGTGTGTTTCATCACGTGTTTGTTGTTATATTACCCTCTGCTGAAAATAATTACTTCATCTGATCAACAAACTTTTTCTCCTTACACTATAAGGCAAGTTTCTGCGGCGAAGTACAAGCCTGTATTAGAACATGCTTGGAAAAGGGCGTTTTATGACACTGACATGCCGATATCATTATTTGAAAATGTAGTTAATGTTGCGTTTGATATTCAGTTGCTTTAACGCAGCAGTGATGTTGAATTGAAAAAGTGGCTTTAGGCAGATGTGCATATTGTTGTGTTACACTTTGCTTTGACACGTCACAGAAATCCCACACCTAAAGATGCACGTCTGAATAGCTGTGCACCACTATCAGGCCAGTAGAAAAGTTTGTCATACAGATGGCGTCATTATTTTAAGCAGAAGGAAGTGTAACAATAAGTCACGGCATGAAATGTGTTATGTCGATATTTTATGTCTTCGCGTAACCGAAACTCGTCTTTTGGAGCTTGTATAGGTGATCATTCAAATGTCCGTCCGCCGTAGTAAGACGTCTCTCTCTGTAAGACGGAAAGTACTGCATGCGACTACCTCATACCACTGTTTATAGTATGGGCGATTCGCATTCTAAGCACATTTTAGTGCGCTTCTGAGCGTTACAGGTGAGGGACTTTCCTTGTTAGTATATTTCAGCACATATGGGAAGCAATTACACGTTAATCTTTCCACATTAGCTATGTAACTATTGCGGGCGTCCGCAGAAATTTCATCCGGGGGAGGGGGGGGGGGGGGGGGGGCGCAAGACTCCAAAATTGCCATTTTTTTAAATTTATAAATGGGTTGGAGAGTTTTGAGTCGTAATGAATTAAAAGCACATACTCTAGGTTCTAGGAGGGGGAAGCATCCCCTCCTTCCACCCCCCCCCCCTCCTTGTTGTCCTCCGTCTTTCACTGTCTTGAGACAGTTTTTAAATATTTACATAACTATTCCACCCAACCTTCCGTTACCTTTAACAAGATGGCAAATCGAGCCGAAATCATTACCTCAGTCTTCAGCCCCCTTCCTTTGTTTTATGGATCTGGCCATGTTCCACAGGAGTGGGGCCATTGTTATGTAGCTACAAATGGTCCAAATGGCTCTGAGCACTATAGGACTTAACTGCAGTGGTCATCAGTCCCCTAGAACTTAGAACTACTTAAACCTAACTAACCTAAGGACATCACACACATCCATGCCCGAGTCAGGATTCGAACCTGCGACCGTAGCAGTCACGCGGTTCCGGGCTGAGCGCCTTAACCGCGAGACCACCGCGGCCGGCATGTAGCTACAGCGAGTCTAAATAAATGCTGTTCATCATGTCTTTCATACGATGTCCACTGCCGATGGAATGCGTCTATTTGTTTTTCTGTTACAAGAGAAATGATTTATAAGGCGTAATTTTACGTGCCCTTTCGATGTAGAGGTCCAAAATTAGTCTACTGCGGTATTTGTTTCAGTGCTATATGTACTGACATGAGCAGCAAAATACGTAGAATAACCAGTTCTCAAGCAGCCGCAACGCTATCCTCGACCGCGCTGACCGTCTTCACCCTGGAGCAACGTTTCTCAGTCGCTGGTATTCTTCATGCTGCACTGGCTCTGTCAATGTATATATATATCGCTAAAATAAATATCACACTAGACTAATCTTGGACATCTCTATAGAATGGGCACATCAAATTAAGCTTTAAAAATCATGTTGTTTGTAACGGGAATAAATCGATGCTTTCCGACGACACTAGACCTTGCATAAAATTCGTCATGAACAATATTTTTTAGGGTTGACTCCAGCTACACTACGAAAAAAAGGAATTTACAACTAGTACAGAAACCAGACGGCCATTAAGAGTCAAGGGTCATGATAGGGAAGCAGTAGTTCAGACGGGTGTGAGGCATGGTGGTAGCCTATAGCCGATGTTATTCAATCTGTACATTGTAATCAGACATAATGACATTTCTTGACTCTGAGAAGCTCATATGCAGAAACCAGCACGGTCTTAGGAAACTGCGGTCATGCGAGACACAACTGGCCCTCTTTGTGCATGACATACAACAGGCTCTAGGTACCGGCTCCCAGGTTGATGCCATTTCCCCGACTTTCGAAAGGCGTTCGAGTCAGTTCTACACTGTCGCTTGCTCCAGAAAGTGCGCGCTTACGGTCTACCCGATGACATATGCGGTTGGACAGTAAGTTTTCTAACATACAGAGAGCAGTATGTCGTCCTGAATGGGGTGACTTCAAAGAAGCATAATTCCATTTGTGTCGCGGGGAAGCGTAATAGGCCCGCTGCTTTTTTACGATTTACATAAACGATCTGGTTAATGGTATTGACATCGGCATTAGACTGTTTGCCGATGCTGCTTTGGTCTACGGGAAAGTAGTATCAAACGAAAGTTGTGAACAAATCAATGAGGATTTTCATAAAATAAATGCGTGGTGTAATGACTGGCAGTTATCTCTCAATATTAGTAAGTGTAACCTACTGCGTATAACAAGGCGAAAATTCTCATTAATGTACGAGTACAAAATAAATGCCCAATCTTTGGAAGCGATAACATCCGTCAAGTATTCGAAATGATCTCAAATGGAATGATCAGATTATACATGTAACGGGTAAGGCGGACTCTAGATGACGGTTTATTGGTCGAATTCTGAAGCGATGCAGTCCTTCAACGAAGGAAATGGCTTACAATACGTTGGTTCGTCCAGTCTTGTTGTTGGTCTGTATGGGACCCTTACCAGATGGGTCTCATTCAAGAGATTGAGAAGGTCCAAAGAAGAGAGGCAATATTCGTGACTGGTACATTTAGCCATCGCGAGAGCGTTGCAGATCTCATAGATAGTTTGAAGTAGGACACACTTGCAGATAGACGCCGCGCTAGACGGAAGGGGCTGCTCACTAAATACCGAAATCCCGATCTTCGCCAAGGATGTAGAGCATATATTATTACCATCAACTTTCAAATCGCCTAATGATCACCATTCGAAGATGAGGGAAATTAGAGCGTGTACTGAGGCGTTCAGACAGTCGTTTTTCCCCCGCGCGACCCGCGAGTGGACCAGCGGTGGCGGGGGAAGGGGTTAAATATGACTTTGGGCGAATTGGGCCCTCCGCCACACGCAGCTTGGTAGCTAGCGGAGTATCGGAGTATGGATGTAGATGTAGAAATACTGGTGGGAAGTGTGTGTATTTGGAAAGGGGGGGGGGGGGGGTAGAAACCGTAGAGCGAGACCAAGAGATGAATACAATAAGGAGATTCAGAAGGATGTACGTTGCAGCAGTTATCCATAGATGATGTCCGCACAGATTGGAGCATAGAGAGCTGGACCAAACCGGTCTTCGGACTGAAGAACACAACAACAGTGTGCTTGTTTCAAATAGAAGACTGTCGCACACAGGAAATAACTTCCACCAAGAAAATATGACATCCCCTGCCAGCTGATGTCCGTGGCTTCATTTTTGCCATAAAATGACTGCGAGTGTGAAGCAGGCGACAGCTCGGAGCGGTGTGACGTCGGTCCCCCTGTGAGTGCTGCAACACTGTGGCCTCGTGCAGCGTCGTCAGGAACAGCATTCTGTTCTGCCGCGGCGGCCGCTTTAAGAAGGCCCTCATAATGAAGTGGTGTCCCTAATTAGGGACAAATATTTCAAGATAAGGGCCAAGCGGTGCCTATAAATTATGATTTACTGCCTGCTTCCACTCCATAATCCGGCCGTTTGCCGGCACTGCGCCGCTGCAGTCTACATCGCGCGCCAGAAGAGGGCACGCTCCGTGAGAACAGAGAATGGCAGGAGGTTGTCCTGGGCGTAGGTTCGTTTCGATAGCATATTCGATATAGCCGACACCACTGCACAGTATTGGTTGCTTTGTTTTTTTCCTTCCATCATTGCGATCTTAAAAAGAAAACGAAAATTCTGTGTCACGGGTTCGATCACAGTCACTGCTCAGGTTTTGAAAAACAAAGTCATCGGCAATAGCAACCGTAGATTTCAGGTATAAGGAGTCACCCTCATTCTGAGGGGCGGATAGAAGTGCAGGAGAATCTGTTTACACTTGGACGGATATGGTATCTGTTCTTTCGAGCAAATCCGAAACAACACACACCATGTCCATATAGGTATACAGTTCTGGCGATACCCGCCATGACCTCCTTCTGTGCTGATGCACGCATATTCCCCGAACTCTCACGGGACTTGGTAAGAATGTCTTCCACGAGTAATGAGTGCGTTTGGGAGGGGGGGGGGGGGGGGGCGCTATGAATATAGTGTGTGGATATACAAGGTGAAAATGTGGGCCTCGCGGTAGGCGTGCGTGAGATAGTATCTGCAGTCGCGGTATGCTCTGTGCCCTCGGTGGCTCACATGAATAGTGTGTCTTCCTTGTAAGCAGGAGATCCCGGGTTCGAGTTCCAGTCGGGGCACATATTTTCACCTGTTCCCGTTGATACATATCAACGCCCGTCAGCAGCTGAAGGTATTAATATAATTCTAATTTACTTACACTTCGGTGGGAAAGCTGCCCCTATTCACGGAGAAACCAACAATGATCGACGAAATGAACATGCAGAAGCGAATGGAACACACTCCTTCGAGATATGTTGTCTGTAGACATAGGAAGCGTAGCCTGTAATTGGAAGTATCATGATCGTATTCCCATTGCAAGTGAGAGAGAGAGAGAGAACATAAATCCGATTTTTTTTTCTCCAGCTCTGATCTTCAGAATGGGGATGTCAAGGGAGTGCTGACCATGACAAAAATAATGGATCAGCGTCAAGCAAACTAGAAAATCTGGAATCCGAGATGTTATATTTTGGCATCGGGGAGACCGGTAAGATGAAACTGAAATACCGTAGTTTCTGGTCAGGGTGATACCAAAAACAGTAACTGAGCTACGGTTATGTATGGGTAGGAAGGTCGGCCAGAGATTGAGTTACCAGCAGGTAAATTGTAAGGATTATCCTGATCACAATCGACAATCAACTAACGCCAGTAATTATAGTAGAGGTATAGATACAATGTCACAAGCAGAATTTTGAAATGAGAGTACATAAGGAAATAGGCTAGATGTTTATGTAATTTTTACTTCTGCGTTTGTGTTTTCTCTATACTGCAGTGTGTTCTAAAATTGCCTCAACAATTTTATCATGTAATGGGGGTAGGTAGAAAGTTGCAGTTTGTGACATAATGTTCACACACAACTTAAGTTTTAGTAGCCGTTCAAAAGAGTTTAACATATGCGTCATCTGTAGCACCGCGACATTCCGGTTGCCCCATGCACGGCCTATGCTGTCCTCCTTAACGTGTCCAAACGCTGTTCTGATGCGAGCTCGCCGTTCTTGCAGGTCCTGCCCCGGGGTGTGGTAGACAGCTTCCTGGACAAAGCCCCCCCCCCCCCCCAAAAAAAAGAAAAAAAACGAAGGGAGTTACGTCCGGAGACCTGAGTGTCAGGAAATAAGTCTATCTCTGGCAATACAGTGATCTGGAAATGTGTTGTCCCAAACCCTCCTAACGTTCAGGGCCACATGAGGAAGGGCAACATGTCGTGTCAAAGTGCCAAAGTGAAGATTTTTCCAACATTTCCAAATAAACAGTCGAAGTTACTGAACCCTTGCAAAGATAAACGGTCCTACAGTATGGTCATAAAGCAGACCAGACAGGACTTTCTCTCTCTCCCTCTCTCTCTGCCTGCCTTCTTGACCACATGACAGCAAGCTTCGTCCGTGAACATCACCTTTTTCAGATGGTCTGGGCCAATGTCGATGCGCTTGCAGGTAGACGCCGCGCTAAACGGAAGGGGCTGCTCACTAAATACCGAAATGCGAGCCAGGGCGTCCGCTGCTAATGTCGAACGCTTTGGCCTCTTATCAGCTGCACCCACAACTACGTCACTCTTGCTCGGACGCCCAAAACGCGTTTTCTTCGCGACACTTCAGAATTACTTGTAACTCTTACACCGCTGTCTGAAGATTTGGGGTGTGCTTCTGCAACGTGTCTGCAAGATCCCGTTGTACCTGGATATTAGAACTGGTCTCTTTCAAACATTCCACGTATTGTTATATCTGCTGGGGGTTGCTAATTTTACCATTAACTAATCTAAAAAAAAGATTATGCTGTAAAAACCCACCCTTCTAACTACATCCTTTTATGTCTCATTCTATTACCAGCCAAATATTATTTTCCCTAATGTCATTCGATATTTCTGATACGGATACTTCGTTAGTTCTTCCGATATTATGAAATTATCATGTGCTTTGCACCGATGCCGTTGTCATAGGTGTACATACTTAATATTGGTAAATCTGTATCTAGGCGTAGTTTTGGAAAATCCGAGAACTTGAGGGGTTCTAGATTCCGTTTTCTGGAGAACTGACTTCGAGTCTTCGAATACTTCCCACGTTGCAGATTGGCTTGTGTGGCTGCAGCACTCGAGACCAGAAAGAGAACATCAGTAGATCGTTACTGTAAAGTTCTCGAATGCGCGTTCGTCTCCGTGTGTCTCCAACTGCCTCTTAATTAGAGAACCAGCAAACCCCGATTCTTTAACGACTCGATCTTACAGGTATAAAACAGCATCAAACATCTGATTTATTTTACAAATAAGTTAATGCCATAGAAACGTAACGTTAATCAGGAAATAGAGAAAAAATTAGGAAAGGTTTGAAATCGTACCTAAAGTATGTTGAAAGTCGCTAATTGCTCTCACTATGAAACCGCGGTTGAATATAGTCTCCGTAATCTGCACTCTATTTCAAGCATGTTCTTCACACATCTCATTGTCGTCATATCTCCCGAACTACGATTCGTACAATGATATAATTTTACAAGAACATTCAGTAGAATATGTGGAAATTGTCTGCAAATTGTGTTGCGAATAGTCGGTACATTAAAACGAGGGGCCTGATGTTGAAAGTTTTAAGCAGAAGCTAGTTTTTCACGCACCTAAATGACTCTGACTTTATATCTCCTGAATGATATGTAGTACAGTGAAACACTTTGGCTCGTAAGTGCAGTTGCATATGTCGATACAGCCTGCAAACTGTGTTGTGATTACAGACAGTAAAACAGAAATAATAAATTAAGTCATGTCTGTTGCTGAGGTTTTACTGCACGACCAGCGAAAATGCAATAAACCTCTATCCTCATTTTGTGTGTGTGTGTGTGTGTGTGTGTGTGTGTGTGTGTGTGTGTGTAGGGGGGAGAGGCGAGACGGGAGCGGTCAGCGACAAAAAGATTCCTGAAGCCTCCAAGGCTCTATATTATGTATAAATGCACTCATTCTCAAATACTGGCTGAATAAAGTCCTGCCAATCACATTGTATCAAGACACACACACACACACACACACACACACACACACACACACACACACACTTTTAACGTATGGTTGTATTACGTAATGAGTAGATTATGACCGAATTTCAAATTTTTAAATTCGGTCAACAATTACGCGAAATACTGAAAATCATTTTTGTTGTCCCTACACACCGTTGGATAGGCAACCTGAACGGGTTTTTAAATTCCGGAGTAGTCGCTTATTTTGGTAACATAACAGAGTTACTCCGTAATGATGATATCAACTTCCAGGAATGATGGAGAAGTGTAAACGTACGAATTGGAAGTAAGGGACCAGTACTGTTGCTACGATTGTAGGGTAAGAAACTTTGGTAGTATGTACCAAAACAAAAAAAGTCCAATAAATATGGGTTCTAAAATGCGTACCTTAAGGGGCAATGAGCAACTGTTCATCTGCACTGCCGTGAAACAAATCCCTGCTACTGGACAACGCCCCATTGCCCTTAAGGTATGCATTTCAGATGTGGACATTTTTCCTTGTTATGGTTCACACTACCTTCTGTAAAAATATGGAAACCAAGGCGCTTACATGAGTAATTCCACATCATTTTATGTCGCATCTAGTGCTCGATACGATCCGAATGATATGTGACTTGCAGCACGGCAGTCAGCATGCGGTAGCCTATACAGAGTAAATCTTCACAGCGGATAAAACGAACGTTCTATAAGACACTGCTTCTCTGACTGAGGGACTCGTAGATCTCTCCACTCAAGGGAAGCAGTTCCCCGCTGCCGCTTTAATCAGACAATACAAGGGCAGCACTATTTAAGTAGGTTAATAGGCCTATGTAATATGAACCGTGTAGTGGCCGCTATGCGGGCGCTACTTTTGACGTTGAGGCATAGTGAAAGAGGAAAAGAAAGAAATGCGAGAGAGGGGCGGTCTTAACAACAAGACGAGAAAGAGCCGGCATCGAAACACGCTGAGGATTCGTTTCTGGCATTACTAATATCATCTTAATGGATACTGACAGAATCGTGTTTGGTAGACACAACGATCGAACGTGAATAGTTTAAAGTCTTTGAGTCTTTATTTTTCACCATCGCACGTCGTCGGATTTTTTTTTCCTTACATGTGATCAAGCCCCATACTAATTTCAGGCCATGACGCCCCTCTTCAGATCCGCTGAAAAAGTTACTTTAAAGTGTAGACATGCCTTGAAAAAGAAAAAATAATATATTTAAAAATGGGCCTCAGTTGCGAAAATATTCTGGTCTTTACCCAGGTTTCGGCTCGAATAATATAGCCTTCTTCAGAAGCATAAAATTATTATGACATGTCAGAGTAAGGTACAGTAAAAAATAAAATTAAAACCTATAGGACCGTGGTACCATGACGAATCAAAACTACTTAACCAGCCCCGGCATCACTTCAGCCGTTGCCAACCGACTGCGTGCTAAAGTGATGCCAGGGCCTTCTGCAAAAAATAAAATCATTAGAGACAACTGTGCAGAACTTTTTGAACGCCCTTTGCAATTTTAATCGGGCCATTAACGTACTTACAAAATTGAAGAAAAATTAAATACAATCTGCTGTGGAGCGAGCTATTTCGGTACCGTTGAGGCCTAGGTCGTGTCATCTGTTGTGACAAAAGTAGTTGTAGAGGTGGTGGTGGTGGTGGTTGTGGTCGTTGTGGTCGTTGTGGTGGTGGTGGTGGTGGTGGTGGTGGTGGTTACGACGACCGTAAGCTAGCGGCGGACTGCTAGTAAACATGCCTCGTTGAATTAGTGTTTCATTCGTGAGGTATGGTCGCCGACTGCGGGATGACGCAGTGAGCCACAGAGTTCAGTGAGCTGTTATCAGCAGGTATGCCTAGACAGCGACGTGGACAAGCAGTGGAACCCGCTGAAGTCAGGACGGGCTTATCTTGCAGACTGCGTGTTGTGGCCAATGTACCAGTTCGTTATTAACTAAACTTTACTGTGTGAATTGCAGGCGAAGCGGAAGAAACCAAAAGAAATGGAATGGATTATGGATAAGCTGCATCAGGACCTCGTGCCGCATCAGGGGCAACCAATGATAATGTGGGCTGGACCAGGTTCCGAACCCGGTATCTCATCCTTATTAGAGTGTTGCGTTAACCACCGCACCACCCGGACACTGTTTATCGGAACTGCGCGGACCATCTCGGCACGTCTCTCAACCGAGCCACATTCCCACCTGGCGCTACCTATCCGCAGTTCTTATCCACTTCCTACATGCTCGGTATGGATAGATTCCAGCAGGACGTCGGACGTAACTGCGCATCCATACTGAATATTGCGGACCGATTACCTATCGAGGTGAATCAGTTGTATGAATACGTGGTGTCTATTCCTTCAGACATGTCGGAAAGAACAGACAGCAGGCGTTCGTGTAACATAATGCAACTGATCATGTTCCGAGTGGTGTAGTGCGGGTTGTATACATCACAGGACGCTGAAGCATCGTATGTATGTTCAGAGATCGATGCGCTCACGAAGTATGATGAAGCAGATGATTGTTCCACTTGCTGCCACCAAGTGAAAAGACGGCGCTGCAAGCAGCCAGCATGTGGTGTGGGTGAAGGGAAAGAGGAGCAACGATCGAACACGTGATGGTGGTGGTGGTTCTAGTTCATTTGTTAGGATAAAGTCACTAATTACAACATGTGCTCAATATGGTGTCCTGACTAAGTGACATGCTGCATCCACAACTCTGTATGGTCGTCCGTTGCTCGCATCATATCCGGTGTAATGAGAACGATGTGTCATCGCGTGCTGTCCTTTAGAACAAGAGGAGTCCGGATACATTCCTGATAGACACGATCCCTCAGGTATCCCAAAACCAGAAGTAACATGGGTGTAGGTCAGGGGATCTGGAAGGCCACACATCTTGAGTTCGCCGCTCGGTGGCATCAACTTTAACGGCTCTGCTCTTCCTGTTTAGTCAGTCCCTGAAGGAGCCTGTCGCGAGGTTTAGTATTGCACAACTTCAGCCTTCAGAGGCTCTGGCTAGCTTATTGCGCTTGGTCCGCTTCCTGAATGAGCACTTTTGCACCGCGAATAGGTCTTCACACTTCACAGTGCGTTGTCACCACTATGACGACACATCTCTCCCTGTGACGTCATTTTGCTACTTTGGTGCTACGCATGTCAATGCTGCTGACTAGGTGTGGCGCAAATGTGCTTAGCAACAACAACAACAACGGCGACGACTAAATTCTATGACTTCTATCGTTTTTAAGATACTGTGTAATGAGTTTGTAATTGTTTCTGGTTTTCGAAAATTTTATCCATTTCATGCAAATTAACACATATCACACCTTAATTACAATTAAGTAAAGATTATAAATTTGACTGTAGATACTACAGGGTCAGGATGGTTCGAGTTGTTGTCGACCTCATTGCAGATCGCGAAGACGATGCAGGCCAATAGCTGTATAAAACAGGTGGTCGAGATCACAAGTTTGTTGATTAGAATTCGTGCAGCAGTTGAAGGGGTTACCATGCTGTGCGCATCGCTCAATGGCGCTTGCTTGCTGTCGTCTGTGGTGCTTGCTTAGCTAGACACCAGATAGCTCGAGGCTGCCAGCGCACAGTGTCTCCGCGTCGGAGAGGCACCCCGCGGCAGCTAACTTTAAGTAAGACGGCCTCCACGCTAGGCGCAAATGCGTGATCGGTTGGTAGTCTTTGGTGGGTCAGTTACGGGAGACACCTTAGTGCGGCTGTGCACTAAGAACGGCCTGCGGATAATGCAGCATCGTAAGTCCGTGGACTCAAGCTTGAGGTGGCAGACACACTCACAAGGGGACCGCGTCTGCTCGCAATCATCGATTTCGTCCAAATTTATGCTATGTGCAGGGCATGTCCGGAAATTAAAGTGGCAGAAGTTTGAGCTCCAGATGGCCAAGCCTTAGTGATTTCTTTCTATGTATCTCTCTCGCTCGCTCGCTCTCTCGGTAAATGGTTTTGAAGCTTTTTCTGATTAAATTATTTACCTGACGATAAGAGAACACACATGGCAGGGTTGCAATAGCGACTACATTTGGGGGTTGGAGGAGAGGGGGGGGGGCTAATACTACGTGATGACCATTGTTCATATTGAATATTTCGTCGTGGATTTGTTCGTCCCCTCAGTGAGTCTGTAAACAGAAGAAATTCGTTCTCCTCCGCCTAAAGTTCGTCACACCTGTAAATATATAAAAGGTTGTAAATTTCCCAGATTTTTATGTAGCAACAACCGCTTACTCATAGACCTAGTTTTCATTTTCCTTTTCATGCCTTTTTTTTAAAGAAAATATTTATAAACGCAATATATTGTCCATTGTTTGAGTTTATTTGCATTGTATGTAACTGAAAATAAAAAAAGTTAAAGTTCCCACGGAATGAATCGAACCCCGACCCTCAGCATCATGATGGTCGCATCCGTGTTTGGCGATGCGATGGTTCAAATGGCTCTGAGCACTAGGGACTTAACATCTATGGTCATCAGTCCCCTAGAACTTAGAACTACTTAAACCTAACTAACCTAAGGACAGCACACAACACCCAGCCATCAGGAGGCAGAGAAAATCCCTGACCCCGCCGGGAATCGACCCCGGGCGCGGGAAGCGATAACGCTACCGCACGACCACGAGACGCGGGCACGCGATGCGATGAACGCACACTGGAAGCGTGTATTCGTCATCGCCATCATCGGGCGTGATGGTATGGGTTGCCATCGGTTACACGTCTCGGTCACCGCTTGTTCACATTGACGGCACTTTGAACAGTGGACGTTACATTTCAGATGTGTTACGACCCGTGGCTCTACCCTTCATTCGTTCCCTGCGAAACCCTACATTTCAGCAGGATAATGCACGACCGCATGTTGCAGGTCCTGTACGGGCCTTTCTGGATACATGTTCGACTGCTGCCCTGGACAGCACGTTCTCCAGATCTCTCACCAATTGAAAACGCCTGGTCAGTGGTGGTCGAGCAACTGACTCGTCACAATACGACAGTCACTACTCTTGATGAACTGTGGTATAATTGCTGTAGCTGCATAGGCAGCTGTACCTTGACACGCCATCCAAGCTCTGTTTGACTCAATGTCCAGGCGTATCAAGGCCGTTATTACTGCCAGAGGTGGTTGTTCTGGGTTCTGACTTCTCCGGATCTATGCACTCAAATTGTGTGAAAATGTAATCACAGTTCAGTTCTAGTATATTATATTTCTCCAATGAATACCCGGTGATCATCTGCATTTCTTCTTGGTGTAACAATTTTAATGGCGAGTAGTGTATGTCAGAGAGGAATTACGTTCCCGGACAAGGTGTTTGCATGAAAGATGTTACATTGACATTCCACTGCGTCTTAAGGGTGCTTGCCTTTTTTTGTCAAGCAATGTATTTTCCTTAAGCTGAATACGAGAGCATTACCGCCGGTAGCGTTTAAGCCGGCGACTCCGGGCAGGGCAGGTGTACTTGTTAGCCAGCCGCGCACGTGCCCACCTCCAATTGCAGCGGCAGGCGCGAACAAAACGAGTGCTCCCCGCCGCCAGTATTTAAAGTCCCCGGGGGCCGCCCACGGGCCCTCGTCGCGCTAAGTGAATGGGATGATGCACTTGTTGTCCGGAGGAGGCGGTCTCGTGGCGGAGGTGGTCTCGCCGAAGAGCCGGCGGAGCAGAGCGTGTGGGATGACTGACGGCCCGGCACGGCCCGGCCCCGGGCGGACCTGTTCCTGCTCTGGAGCGCGCATGCGCTCTGGTGTGCGTGGAGCCGGTTGCAGTGGAATGTTTATGGAAGGCATTCCGAAGCAGCCGGGTCAGTCGCATGCCAGGCCGTGGATTCCCTTCCCCTCCCCCTACTTCTGCCGTGTTATTGACCCACTGGCGCCCCCCGCCCCCCCTCTCTCCCCTCCAGCGAACGGCCGGTTTGTTGACGTTCCGTGACGGATATTCCCTATCGACGCTGGCGCGCTCTAGGGACTTCAGGAACACGGCAGTCCATGAATTTCAGCACTGTACTGTTTTATAATGTTTACATGGTTTGTTTACAGCGGCGATTTTGAGCGACTGAAGTTTTCTATGAAAAACTGAGAGAGAAGATGGAGAGGAAGTCTTTCTTCTCTACTGTTCAACGTGCACGGACCGTAATACGGCGATAACAACAAAAATCTTTGTGTTGTAAGTGTGTCTTGTGCTGTTCAAAATGACGTACCTTCCCTAACTGTAGCTTACTTTGGGGGCATCTCCGAATCCTCCCAAAACCAGGTAGGTAAGCAGGTAAGAGGACCGAATCAAATTGTTCAAATGGCTCCGAGCACTATGGGACTTAACTTCTGATGTCATCAGTCCCCTAGAACTTAGTTTAGTTAGGTTTAAGTAGTTCTAAGGACAGCACACACGTCCATGCCCGAGGCAGGATTCGAACCTGCGACCATAGCGGTCGCGCGGTTTCAGACTGAAGCGCCTAGAACCGCTCGGCCACACCGCCCGGAAATTTGAGGAGTGAAACCCATTTCAGAACATGCCATCCCACGACGCTATAAACCTTCGAAGTTACAGGGTATATTCGGAAACTAAGTTACGTTAATATATATAATCAAACCATTATATTATTTATTATTATAAATAACATAAAGCAATAACTATCAGCTGTTTTTCTACGTAGCTCCCTCCTAGATTAACTCAGCAGCACCAGAAATGGGAAAACGCTACTAAAGCATCGTAAATTTTACTACTGTACATTTTTTTCAAAGGAAGTCAGTCATCATTTATACGTTAAGCGGAAGTTAATTACAAATATTAATTCCCAATAGTATGTTACTTCAAATTAAGTACAAAATGTCCTGTTTTGTACTCTGTAACGACGATATTACTGCTTAGAAAGTTATTGGAAAAGAAGTCGTAATTTGTGTCGTTTACAAGTTACAAATTATTATAATTATTATAACCGGAAAAGTATTTTATACATACAAGCAATAGAGAGTCTTCTGCTGTAGTTACTACTGAGGTTTTTACAATCAAAGCAGTATATAGCTCGGTTTTCTGCAGATTTTTTTTTTCAGCAGTGGTTAGAAAATGTGGTAATTACTCGTTTGTTCAAAGGACAAAATGAGAATATCTTTCTACCTTGAGGTCGTTGTAAGTTCTGCTTCTCAAGTGAGGTTCTTCAAGCACATAACCCAGTATGGTACTGTCAAAATTAAACTCGGCACCGGTTCTATGCGCTTCAGTCCGGAACTGCGCTGCTGCCACGGCCGCAGGTTCGAATCCTGCCTCGGGCATGGATGTGTGTGATGTTCTTAGGTTAGTTAGGTTGCAGTAGTTCTAAGTCTAGGGGACTGATGACCTCAGATGTTAAGTCCCATAGTGCTCAGAGCCATTTGAACAATTTGAAACACGGCACCATCCATATTGTGCTAATTTCAGTAGCAAAAGACGAGATGATCACTGAATAGGGCCCATGTGATATAAACTAACATTCTTCTAATTGTGGCTGCTGGATATTTCATCTAAGTAGCTACCAGAAGAGGAACTGTAAGCTATAAAACAAATATTCGACTAGGAAGTAACGACACCATTACTTGTAATATTTATGACAAGTAGAATTTAAGACGATCGATAAGACGGAATACGCTTTCACGTCTCTTACTGGCTTAGAACACCGTTTATTGCTTGGATCATGTAGTATGGTCACAACAGAGCTTCTAGCCATTCATAGAGCCCTCCATTTGGTTTCTCAGGCCTGTTTCCACAACGTTCTAATTTTTTCCAACTTAGTGAGCAATCTGCAGGTTATCAGTCGATGGTACTCTCGTCACCCTTTGGTCTCCGCTATCTACAGTATTCTCTCTGCCTTTGGCCGTGCCGTTTGTTCAGTCGTCTTTCTCTGGGTCCCGAGTTAAGTGGACATGACAGAGAATGAACTGGCTGACCGTTTGGTTCGATAAGTAGATTTTTACCCTCCATTCTCTTTCATGATTCCAGTTGCGGATAAGCGTATCTACGTCAAATCCCTCTTCGCCCAAAGTGGAATTACATCTCTTGCTCTCCTGCTCGCAATAATAAACTCCGAACAATCGCTCTTCCTTCCGCTCCTCTAGGAAGGAGTCCGCTGATTTATGCCGTCTACGCACTGACCATACCACAGTCACTCATTGTTTCCTTCTACCTAGCGAACCACCACCGCAATGTGGTTCTGGAGACAGGTTGACGGTATTCCACATACTGGTGGAATATCCCTTTCTTTTGGCCATTCGTGCTATGTAAGTATCGTGTTACAGATTCCTTAACTTTAATATTAGCACACGATGCACGTATAGCTGAACTGCTTCTCAGTTTCCTCCGTGAATGTGGTTTCTGTTTTCAGATTAAAATTTTGCTTTACTCCTGGAGCAGAGACATGGTGGCTGTGGTTGGAACCTCTTTTCATGTCTTCCTTGTGTGGGACACAACGACCACTCCCCCTTCGAAAGACCTCCCTTTTTCTCCAGATTTTCAGTTTGGGCTCACCTTTTATGCCGAGTGCTGTGCGTCTTTTAACTTCAGTATTTTATAATTTGACTACCCTGACTGGATCCGTCCACTTGTTGCTGACCCTCTTTCTTCTGTAACTTTCGAATAGCGGGACTGATGACCTCGCCGTTTTGTCCTATAAACTCAGTCAATCAATCAATCAATCAAGAACCAGTTTAGCAAACCACTGGAGTCAAGCAATAAATAATTGAGCCGCTGTCAACGATAATGTTTGCTTTGAAGGTAGTCAAGACCATATTTGCAAGTACTATCGTAAATTTTATTTGCGTTTAGTAATATAAGATTACGCACTTTGTATTATGCCTGTTAAAGTGAACGTCACTTCGTTGATAGCAGTTGACATTTATAGTTCCACCTGACATTGTCCTGTTTATAGAAGCACTCATGCAACATCTTTTGTTTTTATTTATTTTGCTGTACCTATAGGTATTTCGTCAGCCAACTATAAATCACGTTGCAGGTTTCAGGAATCGTATTAGATAATAATTGTGGGGACACAACGGCACTGAATTTGAGGTCGTCTCAACTTACTGCCAGTGGCTAGAAACCGTACTGCTGCTAACGGCCTCTCCTCGCAGCTCAAAGCCACTCTCGCGACTGTATTCTTTCTGGTTAAGAATAGCTTGATCATGATCATGTTTCATACGTTCTTGGATAATTACGAACATCAACTGCCATCTCCTTAAGTAACAGAGCGTGTGTGAATTTCTTTCTATGCAATAGGCAGTTCTTCACCCACAGCTGTCTCTCGGCTTTGTTTTTGCCTTGTTGCCACTAAAACAGCCAAGGCAAATCTCAATTTTTGTTCCCGTGTTATACCAAAGGAGATCCGTCACAGACAAATTCAATGTTCTTTAGACAAACAAATCACAGTAACAGGACGGCTCTGCAATCCCTGAGGCAGTCGGTCGGGATGTGTTTAGGCTGCCACAAAAATCGTCAGCTGGTAAACTGGTGCGTGTATAGGGGCGTCAAGCCACGTTGGCCTCGAAGGTTCCAAGCAGAGAGACCAGTGTAGACGAAGCAGCAGTGAATGTGCCGATGTCGATCAGTGTGCTATAGATTTAGTGACAAAGATTGATCGAGAGATGAAGCCTCATAAAAACGATATATATGGAAGATGTCCGATTATAATAGACACCTTCCAACTTCTCATATCGACTAATGAATTTTTCACTGCCGCCTGTGACATATATCGCGCTTTCGACACTCTGCTTTAAGTCATCATCTCCTGGTCGCTCTGAGACAAGCCATTTTCCATCTTCTGTAACAGATGAAAATCAGTGCTGCGCTGTCGTCGGCCAAGCCTATATAAGACAAGTGTCTGGCGCAGTTCCCAGATAGGTTACTGCTGTTACAGTGGTAGGTTGTCAAAATTAATTGAGTTTGAACGTCGTGTTATAGTCGGCGCACGAGCGATGGGACAGCATCTCCGAGGTAGCGATGAAGTGGGGATTTTTCCCATACGACCATTCCACGAGTGTACCGTGAATATCAGGAATCGGGTACAACATCAAATCTGTGACATTGCTGCTGCCGGAAAAAGATCCTCCAAGAACGGGACCAACGGAGACTGGAGATAATCTTTCAGCGTGACAGAAGTGAACCCTTTCCAAAACTGCTGCAGATTTAAGTCTGGGCCATCAACAAGTGTCAGCGTGCCAACCATTCAACCAAACATCATCGATATGGGCTTTGTACCCTTGATGACAGCACGACACAAGGCTTTACCCCTCGTCTCGGTCCGTCCACACCGACACTGGACTGTTGATGACTGGAACCATGTTGCCCGGTCAGACGAGTGTGGTTTCAAATTGCATCGAGCGGATGGATGTGTACAGGTACGGAGACACTCATGAATCCATGGACCTTGCATGCCAACAAGGGACTGTTCAAGCTGGTGGAGGCTCTGTAATGGATTAGGGCGTGGGAAGGTGGAGTGACAGATGACACATACGTAAGCATCCTGTCTGATCACCTGCATCCATTCGCGTCCATTGTGCTTTCCGACTTGGGCAATTCCAGCAGTACGATGGGACACTCCACATGTCCAGAAATGCTACAGAGTTGCTCCAGGAACACTCTTCTGAATCGAAACACTTCCTCTGGCCACCAAACTCTCCAGACATGAACAGTTCTGAGCATATCACTCACTCGTACTCTTACGGGTTTATGGAGATCCTTGCGGGATTCATGGTGTCAGTTGCCTCCAGCACTACTTCACACATTAGTCGAGTCTATACCATGTCGTGTTGCGCTACTTCAGCATTCTCGCGGAGGCCCTACACGATATTTGGTAGGTGTACTAGTTTCTTTGGCTCTTCAGTGTGTATAGTTTCACGTCGAAGACAGATGGGGGAACATTGTTAAAACCTGAGATACAGTCCGGTGCATCTAATGAAACTCAAGGAGGATTGTAAACGGTCGTGATGCATGTAAATGACCTGGTAGGCTATGTTTCTATCTCCCTTAGGCTATTTTCAGACGATACATATTCAGACGGACGTTCTCATAGTTTGAAACTTGTTGATGGATAACGCAGTTATCCACAGACGCTTTTAACTGCGTTATTTCAATACCATAATCGGTTTCGGGCTATCACACTGATCTTCAGATGGCTAAAGTTTACGGTTACATTCATGTTTTCGACAGCAGCATATCGTCTACGCCTCCAATGTGTTCCATTGGTCGGTGCTTGTCATAGCGAGACGGTGTTGGCTGGTGCACTGCAAATGCCTCACACATTGTATATAAATCACTGCGGCGTACAAACACTCCATCTTATTCTTCATGTCATTTGCAAACCCAGACATATGCTTTACACTCGATGTTTTTGTTTTCAATGGAAATAGCAAGCCACATTAAAAGTGTGGTGAAAGGAACTTCATTTACCACTATCAGATCCATCCTGCCCTGTTCCAGTCGTGAATGGTGCGCGGTAGAAAGAATTACTTTTGGTAAGCCCACGTGCAAGCTTCTCTAATTTTACCTTCAGAATCATTATGCGTGATTCACATAGGCGGAAGCAGTATGTTGGTTGATTCCTCAGGGAAGGTACGCTGTCAGTATTTCAACGGTGAACTACACGGTAATACTGCCTCTCTTGTAGCATCTGCCACTGGAATTTGTTCCGTAATCAGCCCATGACACATTGTAAATCCTACTATACCAGCGGATATCGCTTTCTTCGTTTATATTCGGGAGGATGACTGTGCAAATCCGAGTCCGACCATCCAGATTTAGGTTTCCTGTGATTAACCTAAATCACTCTCCAGGATGGTTCCTTGACATAATCAGAGCTTGTGCTCCGTCTCTAATGACCTCGATGTCGACGGAACATCAAACCCAATCTTCCTTCCTTCTTCGTTTCCAAAATAAAAGCTCATACGAAAACTACGTCAACTAAAAGTGATCACTTGCTTCTTAAATGTTTATATTCCATGTCTCTAGACCAATGTTGAGGTTTTTTCTAAATTCAGTTCTGTTACGTCTTGCTAAATGTGATTGTCTCTGACAATAATTTAAAGCTATGCTTCGCATAGGATCTTAACACTGTTTCATTGTGCACAGACTTGGCTGGCAGTTGTGGTGTCATTATAATGTGCGAAGAATTTCCGACTACAGGACGTTTCAATGTTCAGATGCTTTACTTCATCTCGTAAGTCGAAATTTACTAACTATTCACAATCCTGACGTCAGTTAATTTTTTATCTACTAGGCAAATCTGCGGACATAGTCATGCCTCTAAAGAAGACATAGGAGCCAACATAAAGGTAGTCAGCTAAGAAAAAAACTTAATATATTAGACATACTCTTAAATGCATCTCACTTCAAATTACTGACAAATGTCCAGTCTAAGGATATACCATCGAACATTCTGCGTTGTAGAAGCACATTACAAGTTGGCTGAGCATTTCCGTGACGGATATTAAATCAGCCTGTACAAAAAAAAATGCGTTGTCCTTGTGAGAATCTTGTCTGATGTCTCTTTCACGCGTACCTGGTACAGATAGCAATATTTAAGATTAGTCGAACGAGTGCTTCGCAGGCTATGTCCTTCGCGGGCAGACTGCACTTCCTCAGGATTCTTCCAGTCAATATCTGTTCGGCATCTTTTTTTTCTACGATAAGTTACATGAAGTCGTTCCACTTTAAATTGCCATTTACACTCCCAGACATTTAATGGACGTGACTGCTTTGTGTAATCCCATAATGATGGGTCTTTCCGACCGGCTTAGGGAGCTAGTACGGAGGTGGTGAAATTCGCTGGCGCCCTTACTCCGACAGGCCCTCAACTTACCTGCGATTTTTATTGCAGAGCTTTCCGCCCTCTATCAGGCCACCCAGTACATCGGATGACACAGGGTTCTCAATCGTGTACTATGTCCAGATTCACTTAGTGCCCTCCAGAGACTGTGTGTGCTATACACACACCACCGTTTAGTGCAACGAATCCAAGAACGCCTCCACTCGCTCGCTGATAATGGGGCCAAAGTGATGTTCATGTGGGTCCCTGGAGTGCCGGGGAACGAAGCTACCGATGCTGCTGCCAAGGCTGCAGTCAGAGTACCTAGATCTTGTAGCTACTCTGTCCCTTCAAATGACCTCTGTTGTCGTACGTAAGAGCATAGTATCACTCCAGCATGAACATTGCTCTTTTCTGTATGGGAACAAATTTCGCGAAATTAAACAGCTCATAACGGCTGGGACGACTTTCCCTCGCCCCCTCTCGTCGCGAGGAGATACTTTCAGTTAGGCTGCATGTTGTGCACTGTCGTTTCAGTCACCGCCCTTTCCAAAGTGGATACCCCCGCACGACTCTCTGCTCACTGCAACCAACCATTGACGGTGCTCCATTTTCTGACCTAATACCGACTTCATATTCATTTACATTTTAATGTATGTTTTCCTTTTGATTTATCGGTGTTTTTTAGCAGATACTGCAAAATCTGTAGATTTCTATTTACTTTTTATTCGACATAGTAATATGGCGAAGGAAATTTAATTTTCAACTGTTTGAGCAACCTCTTCATGGGGGAAGTCATCGCTTTTAGCTAAACCTCTTCGCCAGTCTATTAGGCTCTGAATAATATCAACTTCAAAGTCTAGAAAGAGATTTTCACTCTGCAGCGGAGTGTGCGCTGATATGAAACTTCCTGGCAGATTAAAACTGTGTGCCGGACCGAGACTCGAACTCTGGACCTTTGCCTCGGCAGAGCACTTGCCCGCGAAAGGCAAAGGTCCCGAGTTCGAGTCTCGGTCCGACACACAGTTTAAATCTTCCAGGAAGTTTCGACTTCAAAGACATTCAGTAATTCACCATTTTAAGCTATGACGCGGTTCAATATAACCTCAGCAGTTTTGTACCCTAAAGCAAGAACAAAAAACAAACAGAAGCTTTGCTGCGGCCCTGAGTTACTTGAACTTAAACGTCTATCTTCTTTCTTACTGAACATATCACAGGTATGTTTGCAGAAGCATCTGCCGTCAATGATCTCAAATGCACCGCATTATGGGTTTAATGCGGATTAGTTACAGATTTAAAATAGGGCATAACACGAGTTTTATGTTGTTTTAATAGGGTATTGTGATTGATATTACACGTGTTGATCAACTGTTCTGTGCGTGTTACACTGTGAGAATTAAATGCCTTAATGATTAACTACGCATTGATCAAAACAGCAGTGATTAGCTGCGAGTTGCTTACAAGGTAGTTCTGTAGCAATAATCAGTCATGAAATGTGCTTGCTCTCGTTTTCTGTTCACTAGCGTTAAACCGCATCGAGTACCTGTTACGTCAGTTGCAAATAGTCTATTGGTTGCAGCTAGTAAACTAACTGTTGTGATTTGTTTGCGTCGTTTGTTTTATTTCTCTGCGTAGCGAGTTAAATTTATGAGAGATAAAGCCTGAAGCTAATCCAGATGAGAATCCCTAGAGACAAGACTGCGTTTTTTACGCGAAACACTATTGAGAAGCCGGCCGGAGTGGCCGAGCGGTTCTAGGCGCTAAAGTCTGGAACTGCGCGACCGCTAGGTCGCAGGTTCGAATCCTGCCTCGGGCATGGATGTGTGTGATGTCCTTAGGTTAGTTAGGTTTAAGTAGTTCCAAGGTCTAGGGGACTGATGACCTCAGATGTCAAGTCCCATAGCGCTCAGAGCCATTTTGAGCCACTATTGAGAAAATTTGTCAGTGTAATATGAATGAGGTGACTAACAGACATGATACTCTCCGCCATTCACCGTATGGTGGCTTGTGGAGCATTTACGTATGCAGATGTATACCGTAATCCCTCTATATATTCTGTCTATCGATATCACTGTGGGGGAGGGTGGGGTTGGGGGAAGGACTGCAAGTTCTTCGACTGCAGGTGTGCTCAGTTGCTATCAAGTCCTCGGATGATGGACTGCTGAAACGGTTTGAATTCACGAAATCTAGGTGTATATGGCAGTTAGGGCAGTATCGTTTATTTTGAGATGTGCATGTGGGGCCTGAAGATCGCATAACGGAATGCCAAAACTGGTTGTCACAATATGAAAAATTAAAAAAAGTCTTACTTACACGGCTGTTGGCGAACATTGATTTTGACAATTACTTAACCAGCTGATGTCCCCCGCCCATGATAGGTCAACAGAAACATCTTATTTGTTCCATCTTACGAAGTGGATAGAGAGTGTCAACCTCGTGGTTATGTCGGTTTAAGCCATAAACACATCGCCGTCGCGACTTCTCTATATCAGCAGCACCATACGCGAACAGCGAAATAGTGCGTGTTTTGCGGATGGATGTCGTTGTCTTGCTATGGCAGATAGAGAAGTGCTTCAGCCGACAGGCTGGTTTGTTGGAGACTGCCAGGAGCAGTGACGCGCGTGGAAATGCACGTGCTTGTGCAGCGGGCGGCGATATTCCTGAGCTGGCGTCGGGATGCAAGAAGCGGTAGGCTGGCTGTGCGGCGGAGGTGGAGGTAGGGATGGTGTAGGGAGGTGTCCTTCCGCGTGTTACTGACCCCGCGCCGGCGTGGGAGCGCTGTTTGTTGACGTTCCGCGGGAACGGAGGGGAGGGCACCTCTGTGTGGGGAGGGGGGTAGGGGAAGGGAGAGGGGCGCCCAAGCACGCGGCCGGCGCCGCCGCGACGCCGACGCGTCGACACGTGCGCTGGCGCCGCCCCGTCTCGCTCGCGGCCCGCTGTACTTCAGCGCAGTGTTTACACCAACATACGGCGACTAGTTGTGCGTTATTAGATTTCTCTCTTACTCGAAAACAACTGCTCTGACCGATGTCAGTGCAAGAAACCTCTGGATCGTGGAAGCTGTAACTGACAATTTCAGCCCCAAAAAAGTTTATTTCTCCTCAATCTGTTGAACATCTTTATTATTTTTAAACGCTTTTCATTCTATGCCTCTAATGAGGCCCCTCATACGTTTCAGTAATACTGTCAAATGGTCAATATATTCATCGACTGAAAGCGCTTGCCGGCCGCGGTGGTCTCGCGGTTCTAGGCGCGCAGTCCGGAACCGCGCGACTGCTACAGTCGCAGGTTCGAATCCTGCCTCGGGCATGGATGTGTGTGATGTCATTAGGTTAGTTAGGTTTAAGTAGTTCTAAGTTCTAGGGGACTAATGACCACAGCAGTTAAGTCCCATAGTGCTCAGAGCCATTTTTTGAAAGCGCCTATTATTGTATTGTCAGTGCTCTAACTGTTGACGAGCGATATTAATGCCCCCGAAGATGTTTTAGGGGACTGATGACCTTAGAAGGTAAGTCCCATAGTGCTCAGAGCCATTTGAAACTCTTTTTAATGGGGCAAGATTTTAGCATGTTAGCAATGTTATTCTGTCATGATATTGAGGAAACAATAAGAGAAGCCAAAGATGAATATGTCAAGGAAATAATGTTCTGAGAGAATAAATAAAAACTTGGGATTCCACCGATGGCATTGAATTCAGTCACAGAAGGCCAGGAAGTTGACAGAGGAGTTGAACTGTATGGATAGTGTCATGAAAACAGATCATAAAATGAACGTGAACAAAAGGAAAAAAGGATAATGGAACGAAGGAGAATTAAATCGAGCTATGGCGAGGGACTTAGGAGAAGGAACACAAAAAGTAATAAAAGCGTTTTAATACTTGGGTGCCAAAATAATTGTTAATGGCAGAAATAAAGAAGATATAAAATTCATACTCTCTATAGTTACGTGTTAGGAAGTTATTTCTCATAGTATTTGTTCCGAGTGCAGCCCTGTGCGAAAGTGAAACGTGGACGCTTAGAAGTACAGACAGATTTTCTTGAAGCGTGGTAGTACGGAAGAAACAAGATATACGCTGCTGAGCCAAAACTTTGTGACCCCCAGCCACAGCGAGGTTGAATGCCTCCTGGTGGTGTTGAAGGTACGTGACGCTGTAGAGAACGAATGTAAGCGGAACAGTGACGAATGGGCAGTTATTGCAGCCAAGATACGAGCCGCAAATGCAGAAATCCACTGACACAAGTGATTTTGACAAAGAGCACATTGTTGTGGCGCTGCGGCTGGAAACGAGTATCTCTGAAATTTCGAGGCTGGCCACCTGTTGGTGTACTACCTCCTTGAGCACCTATGGAGGGTGATTGAAGTCTGATGAAATAACGAAGAGGCCGCGTGGTATTGAATGAGCATGTCTCATCACAAAATGTAGAGGTAGGAGGATTCCCCCCCCCCCCCCTTATGTAATCTAGGATACGCAGCTATCTTTGGCAGATCTAACGACGGAGTACACTGCTGGTACAGGCAAAAGAGCTTCGGAGCACACTGTTTAAAGATAATTGTTTAATATGCTCCACATCACACGACCCTATCCCATGGTCGTGCGGTAGCGTTCTCGCTTCCCACGCCCGGGTTCCCGGGTTCGATTCCCGGCGGGGTCAGGGATTTTCTCTGCCTCGTGATGGCTGGGTGTTGTGTAATGTCCTTAGGTTAGTCAGCTTTAAGTAGTTCTAAGTTCTAGGGGACTGATGACCATAGATGTTTAGTCCCATAGTGCTCAGAGCCATTTGAACCAACACGACCCTACGTGTTCCTGTGTTGACCCAACGACATTGTCGCCTCTCGAATGAATCTCATTTCTTACTAGACCATGTCGATGGATCCTTACACGCCGTTATCTAAGCGAATGGCTGCACGAAATATACACCGCGCTGCAGATCCAGGCCGGTGAGGGCTCAATTATGCTATGGGATACACAGATTTGGGCTTCTATGCCGGCCGGAGTGGCCGTGCGGTTCTAGGCGCTACAGTCCGGAGCCGAGCGACCGCTACGGTCACAGGTTCGAATCCTGCCTCGGGCATGGATGTGTGTGATGTCCTTAGGTTAGTTAGGTTTAAGTAGTTCTAAGTTCTAGGCACCGATGACTTCAGAAGTTAAGTCGCATAGTCCTCAGAGCCATTTGGGCTTCTGTGAGATCTGTGGTGGTAATGCAAGGGATCAAGACAGCATTGAACTACGTGCGGACCACCTCCATCGCTTCATGCTTGCAACCTCCCCCTGCGGCGATGACATCTTCCAACAGGATAGCTGTCCTTGTTGCAAAATCAGAATCGTGCTACAGTGTTTTGAGGGGCGTTACAGTCAACTCACATTGATGTCTGAGCCAGCTAAGGTGACTCCTCTGTACTTACTGGAACACACATTGGGAGCCAGCTGCGTGCTCGTAAACTACCATTCTGTAATTTGTGGGGAATTGCTTGACCTGTGCGTAGATATCTCGTGCCACATACTTCTGGCGGCATGTCAAGCGCTTTTAAAATCCATGCTACATCTCTGTAGTACCGTGCTTCAAAAGTGGAACAACACGCTATTATACAGGTGGTCATAATGTTTTGCCTCATCGGTGTACATTGAGCTGTGTTACAGTTCAACAACCGGGCTTGACTTAGAGTACTGTAGAAGGGATTTCCCATGGTGACACATCGAATCTACACGTTTTTGCTGTGCTTGCACGGCTATAGAGAGACGGAATTGAAGCATAAAAAAAAAACAACAACACACTTGTCCTAAGATTTATCCGAAGACGCTATCAGTGTGGGGCTTACGAATTCGTGGCAGCTGATTTCAGGAGAGCATTGGATAGCTTGCTGGAAGGCAGGAGAGGATGGGGTGTTCTCAGTTCCGTTACAAACGGGACGCCTGTGCTCTCTCTGTTGCTGGGAGGTAAGTGTTTCTCAGAAACTGTGGAAAGCTGTCGACGTGCAAAGGAGTTCCGTTAATGCTGAAACGCTTGCCGCAAGGTATGAGTCGCCCATTAATGATTGGCAGTAATTGTTCCACTTTTTTTCTTCCGCGAATTTATCGCTATTGAAACCTGGGCTACAATTTTCTCTCGACCGGCACCTGTCTGTCAAGAGCGAACCCGTCGAACGGCATGGGCGGGAGTCTTCAGTTTCCTCGAAGAGTTTATCGACAACCGCTCACGGACTAATACTGACGTAAGAACGCCTTCTCGTTATTCTGAAAACTGTTTTTCTTTAGATGATAGATATTGCATAAGAAGTACCAGGGGTATCTAAACAAAAATGTAATCTTGTTCGAGATACAAAGTTGCCCGTCACTCCATTGTCGCCTGTAACGGTTTAAAATTGCACGGGGTCCGTAACATTGACTATCTGTGGGTCTCATATTCAGGATTATGTACTCTGCGTAAAATTTTATTACCCCACGATTTGAGATCGTAAGGTCACATCAAATTTTTATTTTACTACTTTCGGTACTGAGGTCAGCCTCGCTGTAGTTTCCAGGCATTTAGGTGCGTTGATGTAGGCCTATGGTTCAAATGGCTCTGAGCACTATGGGATTTAACTGCTAAGGTCATCAGTCTCCTAGAACTTACAACTACTTAAACCTAACTTACCTAAGGACATCACACACATCCATGCCCGAGGCAGGATTCGAACCTGCGACCGTAGCGGTCGCGCGGGTCCATATTGAAGCGCCTAGAACCGCTCGGTCATGTAGGCCTACGGTTCCCACTCGGAGTGCAGTCAGATATTAGCTTGTCGCCCTTTCCCCTACCTCGACCGCCATCAACATCAACATCAACGCCTAATTAAACTTCTGAATGAAGAAGCATTTCCTTCGAACTCTTTCATTTTTAAAATGACGAAATATACGCTGATCAGCCAGAACATTATGGCCACCTAGCTGATACCCGGTATGTCGCCTTTGGCACGGAAAACAGAGGCGCCGCGTCGTGTCATGGAAGCAATAAGGCTTTGGTCGGCCGCTGGAGGGAGTTGTGCATATCTGCACACTAAACTCATCTAATTCCCGTTAATTCCTGGGAGCGGTAGGGGGCAGGGGGGGGGGGGGCGGTGAGCATTAACGCCACGTTCAATCATATCCCAAAAGTGTTCGATCGCTGTCAGATCTGGCGAGTTGGCGGCACAGCACATAAATTGGAACTAATTGTCGAACCACTGTATCACACTCCTGGAGTTTTACGCGGTGCATTATTTCTTTGAAAAGCGCCACTGCCGTCGGGAACTTGATAGTCATGAAGCGGTGTACGTGAACTGCAACCAGTGTATGACACGTCATGGTGCCTTACTCCACTGGACCCATGGATGCCCACGTCAATCTTCCCCAGAGTTTACTGGAACCACGCCAGCTTGTCTCCGCAGCACAGTTGTCAAGGAGCTGTTCCCTTGGAAGACGACGGATTCGCGTCCTGCCATCGACATGATGAAGTAGATATCGGGATTCATCAGACTATGCAACTCTCTGCCACTGCACCAGGAGGACTCGAACCTCCGGCGGGAGACCCCACTGCGCGGCTGATGTTTTAGATCCGGTAAAGGCATTCGAGTGTCTGGTTTGGGATAAGCTTGCAACTATTATGAGGGGAAAAGAGAGTCGACTGAAAAACGAAGTCATTGAATATGGTTTTTGAGTTTTGCAGACGACGTGGTCACCAGAAATAATTACGAGATGAAATGGATACCATTGGAGCTAAAGAAAGATCATGGAATGCGTCAATACAAAGAAAGAAAAAGTAATGGAACTGGGACAAAAGGAAAAGGTAAAAATAATGCTGGTTGGAGGAGTATTGGTACATGGGCAAAGCTTTAAATGCCTCGGAAGCAGGATAGAAAGAGGCTGGAAGAGCAGAAATTAAATCCAGTGTAGCAATGGCAAAAGGAGCATTTTTTAAGAAAAGGAGGTTTTTGTACAGCAGTGAGGACGAAGATTTAAGGGAAATACTGATAACTTGTTTCGCATGGGGTGCCGTATTGTATGGTGCTGAAACGTGGACACTGACAAAGAAAGATAGAGCAAGGCTGGAGGCATTTGAAATATGGACGTGGCGGAGGATGGAAACAATAATTTGGATGGATAGGGTGAAAAATGAAGAGGTACTGAGAAGAGTAGGAGAGCATAGACAATTACTGGGTGTAATAAAAAGAAGGACACGAAGCTAGAGTGGACACACGTTAAGAATGAAGGAGGGTTTATAAAATCAGTCATAAAAGGTTATGTGGAACGAAAGAGGATGCGAGAGAAGAATAGATTCCACATCCTGGATGGTGTGATGGACGGCAGTACATACACCGGTATTAACAAGGAAGCAATAGATCGCTTGAAATTGAGTTGCAAAGGACATGCTAATATGGCGAAAAACTGATGATGATGTGTCATTTATGTGCTACTCGTTTTTCATGCAAGTTCAATTTTACTACCTCCTGTTGTACTGCAGTTTGTCATGTGGGCATTGTTGTTCAAATTTTATTCATTTATTCTTTATTGGGCTTGGCCTGAGATAAAAACTTACTGTTTCTGTACAGTCTTCCTTGGCTGAGATTTGCATTGTACGTAATCCCGTGTTTCGCCATTTGTTCCTAATCTCGGGCTCTTTTAGGGAGAGAACTACCACTTATTTATGTGTTTTCAAATAGTCTTTATCTCATTTACGTTAAGGTTATAATTTATATCGTTTTTATTATTGCTCATTGACTGTTGTGCTTACACTTCTTAACTGATGCTGCTACAGTCGAATGACAGCGCTTTTGACAGCTTCAAAGTGTGAAGTGCAAACGGCTGTAGGCGAAAACAACCGTCTACAGAGCTATGTGAGTGCGTTACTATAGAGACGTTTACAAAAAGACGTTGTAGACACGCGAAACAGCTGTGTCCAGGGTACAGAAATTGTCTGTGATAGTGTCAGACCTACTGCAGGAGTACACTTACGGTTTCGTTTGTAGTAGGAATTCGGCATAATGAATACTCCAACAATGTCCGGTTTGTCAGTTATTGGTAAATATTTATTTGATTCTTACAAATAACTGCATTCGTTTGAGCTTGGTAAATTTCACGTTTTACAAAAGATATATTCATAACAACAGTTCGTACTGGCCGGCCGCGGTGGTCTAGCGGTTCTATGCGCTCAGTCCGGAACCACGCGACTGATACGGTCGCAGGTTCAAATCCTGCCTCGGGCATGGATGTGTGTGTTTCCTTTGGTTAGGTTTAAGTAGTTATAAGTTCTAGGGGACTGATGACCACAGAAGTTAAGTCCCATAGTGCTCAGAGCCATTTGAACCAGTTCGTACTGCTTGTTGAATTAATTAATTTTTTTCTAGGTGAAGTGTTGCTTTTTTTACCTACAGCGTGGTGCGAAAAGTCACAGGAAAGCGATAGCGTCTACACATGGCAATAGTAGAGCATACACAAGGTATAAAAGTGCAGTGCATTTGCAGGCAGAGCGGTCAATTTCATTGAGGTGATTCACGTGAAAAGCTTCCGACGTGTTTGTGGTCACACGACGGGGATTAACAGGCTTTGAACGCGGAATGGTAAAAGGAGCTAGAAGCATGGGACATTGCGTTTCGGAAGTATTTAGGAAATTCACTATCACGAGATCCACAGTGTCAAGAGCGTGCAGAGAATGCCAAATTTTAGGCATTACCTCTCACCACGGCCAACGCAATGGCGGACAACCTTCACTTACCGACAGAGGACAGCGGCGTTTGCCTAGAGTTATCAGTACTAGCAGGAAAGCAACACTGCGTGAAATAACCGCAGAAAGCAATGTGTGACGTACGACGAACGTCCCAATTAGAGCAGTGCGGTAACTGCTTTTGCTAACAACATGACATCCTGAGCTCACCACCATCTCGGTAGGGCCATTGATGACTGGGGAATTGCGACTTGGTCAGATGAGTCCCCATTTCATTTGGTAAGAGCTGATGGTAGGGTTCGCGTGTGGCACAGACCCCCGAAGACATGGCTCGAAGCTGTCAACAATCCACTGTGCCAGTTGGTGGTGGCTCCAAAATAGTGTGGTTTGTGTTTACATGGCATGGACTGGGTCCTTTGGTCCAGCCTAGCCGATTATCGACTGTAAATGCTATGTTCGGCTACTTGGAGACCGTTTTCATCCATTCATGGGCTTCATGTTTCCAAACAACGATAGAATTTTTATGGATAACATTGCTCCATGTCTTCCACTGAACATTCTGGACAATTCGAGCGAAAGATTGGGCACCCAGAGAGCCCAACATGGATGCCATTGAACATTTGTGGGACATAATCGAGAGGCCATTACGTGCACAAAATCTTGCACCGGCAACACTTCAGCAATTGTGGACGGCTATAGACGCAGCATAGCTCAATATTTCTGCAGAGGCTTCCTACGACCTGTTGAATCCATGCGACGTCGAGTTTCTGCAGTACCCCGGGGGAAACGAGAATACGGTATTAGAGGTTTCTCAGTGTATAAGGTTTCATTTCTAAAAGGAGCCGACCGGTATGGCCGTGCGATTCTAGAAGCTTCAGTCTGCAATCGCGTGACCGCTGCGGTCGCAGGTTCGAATCCTGCCTCGGGCATGGATGTGTGTGATGTCATTAGTTAGGATTAAGTAGTTCTAAGTTCTAGGGGACTGATGACCATAGATGTTAACTCCCATAGCGCTCAGAGCCATTTTTCTAAAAGGTAACTGGCAAATTGAACACACAGGCAATACCGGGTTTCTCAGCCAGTAGCAAATTTTCATTGCTGGGTTGATTTGGATTTCTAATGTTATGTGTGCCTCAGCGCTTTTTTTAAAACTAATTTGTGCCTGCTTTTGTTCTGAGAACCTCAGTAATGTATGTAAATACCGCAAATGTAAAAGGGATTCAAAAAGTACTTGAAGTGTAGCGCAGCAAGAAACTCTTTAACCCGCAATCCCCAGAACGATAGTAGTTGTGAATCTTTGAGTATGGATTCAGAAAAAGAAAAAAAAATGATTTATTAAAAAAATCTGTTAATCTGTATCTTGTGGAAAGAGGGTGTGTTGCCAGGCCGTCGCTCAGAACGTGTTAATATATTTAATGAAAATTGATATTTTAGTGATAGAACCGAGAAAAGTATGTCTAAGAGTTACCAAACATTTATGTATACAAATTTTCTGGAAGTGAAGAATAGAAATATCTTGTATTTGGAAAAAGAGGTGAACTTCATTGTCGTCGCCGTCTATCAGTCAACAGAATTGTAAGTGTACAAAGTTCACTAAAATACAGGAAAAGAAATGCATTCTCTATAGTTTTCATTCAATAAATAACAACTTCATTACAGTAATTGGATTATGTTCTTGTACAATAGTATGGTGCTGAACTCCACTGACCAATTTTGATGTAGTAGGACGTGTAGTTCGAAGGAAGTTTGTGTGGCAAGCAATCTCCTTTTCTCACGAAAAGCAGATTGCTGTTTGATCTCTTTTTCTTACAACAGTGGTCCATTAGGTATGAAAAGCTACGAAAACTTGGGCTCAAAGCTATCCGCAATACGGCCAAGTAACTAACAGAGTCGTGTTTTAAACCTTAAAGAACAATAACTTGCTTCAAATTGTAATAAGTCACCAACTGGTGCGGAAGCTGATTATTCAAGGAGGCAGCAACCAAAATTCACTCTCTCTCTCTCTCTCTCTCTCTCTCTCTCTCTCTCTCTCTCTCTCTCCCTCCAAACACATATATAAATATTCATATTATTAAGTTAAGTCATTTTATAGATAGTCACAAATAACTGCATTAATTTGAGCTTACCAACTTTCAATATTCATAACACGAATTTGCACTACTTGTTATATTAATCTTGAAACGTCCCCTTAGAAAAATTATACATGACTGTGCTTAAACTGAGACACAATATTTTTACTAGCGCAACGCAATCTGACTTTCAGTAATCCCTACAAAAGAATGGCCCTGACTAACATTAACCTATACCTTTCACAAATCACTTACCTCACAAAAATCCTCGTTATTCGACTACTGCAATACAGCGAGCGCCATTACTGCCAGCTAAATAAAAGTTTCAAACTACGGAAGGAACTGAATACTGATAGGCATAGTTAGCAAATGAAAGATTTTAATAGAGAACAAACAATGTATTTACCTTAATAGTAATAATATACACTCCTGGAAATTGAAATAAGAACACCGTGAATTTATTGTCCCAGGAAGGGGAAACTTTATTGACACATTCCTGGGGTCAGATACATCACATGATCACACTGACAGAACCACAGGCACATAGACACAGGCAACAGAGCATGCACAATGTCGGCACTAGTACAGTGTATATCCACCTTTCGCAGCAACGCAGGCTGCTATTCTCCCATGGAGACGATCGTAGAGATGCTGGATGTAGTCCTGTGGAACGGCTTGCCATGCCATTTCCACCTGGCGCCTCAGTTGGACCAGCGTTCGTGCTGGACGTGCAGACCGCGTGAGACGACGCTTCATCCAGTCCCAAACATGCTCAATGGGGGACAGATCCGGAGCTCTTGCTGGCCAGGGTAGTTGACTTACACCTTCTAGAGCACGTTGGGTGGCACGGGATACATGCGGACGTACATTGTCCTGTTGGAACAGTAAGTTCCCTTGCCGGTCTAGGAATGGTAGAACGATGGGTTCGATGACGGTTTGGATGTACCGTGCACTATTCAGTGTCCCCTCGACGATCACCAGAGGTGTACGGCCAGTGTAGGAGATCGCTCCCCACACCATGATGCCGGGTGTTGGCCCTGTGTGCCTCGGTCGTATGCAGTCCTGACTGTGGCGCTCACCTGCACGGCGCCAAACACGCATATGACCATCATTGGCACCAAGGCAGAAGCGACTCTCATCGCTGAAGACGACACGTCTCCATTCGTCCCTCCATTCACGCCTGTCGCGACACCACTGGAGGCGGGCTGCACGATGTTGGGGCGTGAGCGGAAGACGGCCTAACAGTGTGCGGGACCGTAGCCCAGCTTCATGGAGACGGTTGCGAATGGTCCTCGCCGATACCCCAGGAGCAATAGTGTCCCTAATTTGCTGGGAAGTGGCGGTGCGGTCCCCTACGGCACTGCGTAGGATCCTACGGTCTTGGCGTGCATCCGTGCGTCGCTGCGGTCCGGTCCCAGGTCGACGGGCACGTGCACCTTCCGCCGACCACTGGCGACAACATCGATGTACTGTGGAGACCTCACGCCCCACGTGTTGAGCATTTCGGCGGTACGTCCACCCAGCCTCCCGCATGCCCACTATACGCCCTCGCTCAAAGTCCGTCAACTGCACATACGGTTCACGTCCACGCTGTCGCGGCATGCTACCAGTGTTAAAGACTGCGATGGAGCTCCGTATGCCACGGCAAACTGGCTGACACTGACGGCGGCGGTGCACAAATGCTGCGCAGCTAGCGCCATTCGACGGCCAACACCGCGGTTCCTGGTGTGTCCGCTGTGCCGTGCGTGTGATCATTGCTTGTACAGCGCTCTCGCAGTGTCCGGAGCAAGTATGGTGGGTCTGACACACCGGTGTCAATGTGTTCTTTTTTCCGTTTGCAGGAGTGTATATAGCAGTTCATGACATCCAGTCTTACAAATTTCAAAACTCCGCCATGTCTCTCCCCACATCCACCACCGCTGGCGGCTCACCTCCAACTGCGCAACGCTGCGCGCTGTTCACATCCATCTGCCCAACACTACAATGACAGACAACAATGCAAACTAGCCACAGGCTGCACACAGCACAGCCAGTGATACAGAGCGCTACGTTGCGGTTCCAATAAGACAACCGAAACAGTCTACTTACAATCTTATCTGTGTGAAGTGTACGCGTTTTTCGGCCTGGCATCTTACCACTTAGGGCTCGTTGCTTGCTAACGAAATCAGCTTAGGTGAGTGGAAGAGGAGTAAGCTTCGGAGAGTCCTGCCCGCCGCGCTGCCGGTGTTTTCGTCGCACGCGGCGGCTGGGGGCAGCAGAGGGCGCGCTCTCAGTTGCGCGTCGCGGTGCGTGCCGTGTGGCGCTCGGCCGGTATGAATGGCCCCTGGATGTGGCGGTGCGCGGCGCGGCCTTGACCGCGGCCCGGCTTGCCAGGAATGCACGCATGCACGCCGAGGCTGTGGCCGCGGCCTCCAGTCGTGAGTCAGCCAGGACACCGCCCTCGCGCGCGCGCGCCGCACGTGGGCCGGCTCCCACCTGCGCACACGTGCTGCCCGCTCCCGCGATCCGCGGCCCACATTTCTGCTCCCTTTCCATCCCCGGCCAAAAAGGCCGTCCGTAGCCCATCGCAACGGTTGTGGCTTCTTAGCCGTCAGCGTACACCGGGGTGCGATCTTAAAATCACTGAAAAGCAACAACTGATACTGTAAAGGTAAACATTGCTATTTGTAGGCTGTATAATTACATCATTTATTTACTGTGCTAGTGGCCGCTTTCGAGTACTATGTCATTATCAAGTACGTAAAAAAAAACCATACCAGAGGCACACTCGCTCGCCTCTGTATCTCACAAACAACACAGCGCTTGTTTCGCTTCCACGGAATTTATTCGCATTTGCGGATTCTTTTGACATCAGCTGTCTTAGCTATGGGAACATTACTTGTGGGTGACATACGATATGATTGGTGGCCTTAACCATCTCGGCTGTACCTGCACTCTTCTAGGACCTATCCAAGCCTCCAGGAATAACTCGCAACATTACTTGGATTCTCACAACAGAGAGAACGTTAGTATTATTACCGTCGTTTTGCCCTTCTAGGCCTCTAATACTCGTTTCACAGTGTCATTACAAAACCATGATAATCCACTACTGGCCATTAAAATTGCTACACCAAATAGAAATGCAGATGATAAACGGGTATTCATTGGACAAATATATTATACTAGAACTGACATGTGATTATATTTTCACGCTATTTGGGTGCATAGATCCTGAGAAATCAGTACCCAGAACCACCACCACCACCACTGGCTGTAATAACGGCCTTGATACGCCTGGGCATTGAGTCAGACAGAGCTTGGATGGCGTGTACAGGTACAGCTGCCCATGCAGCTTCAACTCGATACCACAGTTCATTAAGAGTAGTGACTGGCGTATTGTGACGAGCCGGTTGCTCGGCCACCATTGACCAGACGTTTTCAGTTGGTGAGAGATCTGGACAATGTGCTGGCCAGGGCAGCAGTCGAACATTTTCTGTATCCAGAAAGGGCCGTACAGGAACTGCAACATGCGGTCGTGCATTATCCTGCTGAAATGAAGGGTTTCGCAGGGATCGAATGAAGGGTAGAGCCACGGGCCGTAACAAATCTGAAATGTAACGTCCACTGTTCAAAGTGCCCTCAATGCGAACAGTAGGTGACCGACACGTGTCACCAATGGCACCCCATACCATCACGCTGGATGATACGCCAGTATGGCGATGACGAATACAGGCTTTCAATGTGCGTTCACCGCGATATCGCCAAACACGGATGCGGCCATCATGGTGCTGTAAACAGAAGCTGGTTTCATCGGAAAAAGTGACGTTTTGCCATTCGTGCACCCAGGTCCGTCGTTGAGTACTTCATCGCAGGCGCTCCTGTCTGTGATGCAACGTCAAGGGTAACCGCAGTCACGGTCTCCGAGCTGATAGTCTATGCTGCTGCAAACGTCGTCGAACTGTTCGTGCAGGTGGTTGTTGTCTTGCAAACGTCCCCATCTGCTGACTCAGGGATCGAGACGTGGCTGCACGATTCGTTAAGCCATGCGAATAAGATGCCTGTCATCTCGACTGTTAGTGATACGAGACCGTTGGGATCCAGCACGGCGTTCCGTATTACCCTCCTGAACCCATCGGTTCAATATTCTGTTAACAGTCATTGGATCTCGACCAACGCGAGCAGCAATGTCACGACACGATAAACTGCAATCGCGATGGGCTACAATCTGACCTTTATCAAAGTCGGAAACGTGATGGTACGCATTTCTCCTCCTTACACGAGGCATCACAACAACGTTTCACCAGAGAAATTGGTTAGAAACATTCGTCATGTCAGCACGTTGTAGGTGTCGTCACCGGCGCCAACGTTGTGTGATTGCTCTGAACAGCTAATCATTTGCATATCACAGCATCTTCTTCCTGTCGGTTAAATTTCGCGTCTGTAACACGTCATCTTCATGGTGTAGCAATTTTAATGGCCAGTTGTGTATTTTGTGAACGAAGATATGATCTCGGTAAGTTATATTATTTTTTGTATTAACTATGCGATTGGCGAATTTGGTCATTTTCGAGCAGAAATCGTAAGTTTTCAGCTTCGTTTTACATTATAATATACAGCTGGTACATGTGGGGGGAATACATCTTTCTTCTGTGTGTACTCCTATCGACATGTTACCAGCGCCAGCGATATATTATAACGCAAAATACAACTGGAAGTTTAAAATACGTGCTTGAAAATGACCAAAGATCGGAAGTGGCCAGTTGCATGGTTAATAATGATATGTTTTCATCCACAAAATAAGCTGAGGCAGTGGACCCCCAAAAATAATATTTTAAATTGTTAAATGATAATGCTAACACTGAACTCAGTGTACAAATAACTTTATCCTCTTGCACCTTGAAATACACTGCGTGACTAAAAAAGTGACGCCTCCAGAATGTAAGGAGGAAAGGGAATGAAACTTCTTCGTTTGAGAAGGTATGTGGTGCTCTTTCAGTGGTTTCAAAATAAAATTTATAAAGAACTTGGCAGTATGAGCACACTTACCATTATGAAGTTGCTCCTCCTCTCGTCTGGATGACTGCAGTGATACGCTTGGTAAGGATGTCATAAAGCCGTTAAACTCTCTACATCTACATTCATACTCCGCAAGCCACCCAACGGTGAGTGGCGGAGGGCACTTTACGTGCCACTGTCATTACCTCCCTTTTCTGTTCCAGTCGCGTATGGTTCGCGGGAAGAACGACTGTATGAAACGGCACTGATTACGTATTTGTTTATATGTTCATATGTGCTAACAAAACTAACGTGGTTCCATTTAGAAAGAAACGTAGGTTTGTGTTAAGAAACATACTTCCGTGCATTTTTGTTTGGTTTGTATTAAGCAATTACACTAGCCCCTCTCCTCACGTTCGGTCTGTGGAATCGGTTCGTCAGTATTTGATGTGGTTTACGAAATATATCCAGCGGTAACGGTAGGTGACTCACCCTGTATACAGGGTGTTACATAAAAGGTACGGCCAAACATTCAGGAAACATTCCTCACACACAAATAAAGAATAGATGTTATGTGGACATGTGTTCGGAAACGCCTAATTTCCATGTTAGAGCTCATTTTAGTTTCGTCAGTATGTACTGTACTTCCTCGATTCACTGCCAGTTGGCCCAATTGAAGGAAGGTAATGTTGACTTCGGTGCTTGTGTTGACATGCGACTCATTGCTCTACAGTACTAGCATCAAGCACATCAGTACGTAGCATCAACAGGTTAGTGTTCATCACTAACGTGGTTTTGCAGTCAGTGCAATGTTTACAAATGCGGAACTCGCAGATGCCCATTTGATGTATGGATTAGCACGCGGCAATAGCCGTGGCGCGGTACGTTTGTATCGAGACAGATTTCCAGAACGAAGGTGTCCCGACGGGAAGACGTTCGAAGCAATTGATCGGCACCTTAGGGAGCACGTAACATTACAGCCTATGACTCGCGACTGGGGAAGACCTAGAACGACGAGGACACCTGCTATAGACGAGGCAATTCTTCGTGCAGTTGACGATAACCCTAATGTCAGCGTCAGAGAAGTTGCTGCTGTACAAGGTAACGTTGACCACGTCACTGTATGGAGAGTGCTACGGGAGAACCAGTTGTTTCCGTACCATGTACAGCGTGTGCAGGCACTATCAGCAGCTGATTGGCCTCCACGGGTACACTTCTGCGATTGGTTCATCCAACAATGTGTCAATCCTCATTTCCGTGCAAATGTTCTCTTTACGGATGAGGCTTCATTCCAACGTGATGAAATTGTAAATTTTCACAATCAACATGAGTGGGCTGACGAGAATCCGCACGTAATTGTGCAATCACGTCATCAACACAGATTTTCTCTGAACGTTTGGACAGGCATTGTTGGTGATGTCTTGATTGGGCCCCATGTTCTTCCACCTGCGCTCAATGGAGCACGTTATCATCATTTCATACGGGATACTCTACCTGTGCTGCTAGAACATGTGCTTTTACAAGTGCGACGCAACATGTGGTTCCCGCACGATGGAGCTCCTGCACATTTCAGTCGAAGTGTTTGTACGCTTCTCAACAACAGATTCGGTGGCCGATGCGTTGATAGAGGTGGACCAATTCCATGGCCTCCACGCTCTCCTGACCTCAACCCTCTTGACTTTCATTTATGGGGGCATTTGAAAGCTCTTGTCTACGCAACCCCGGTACCAAATGTAGAGACTCTTCGTGCTCGTATTGTGGACGACTGTGATACAATACGCCACTCTCCAGGGCTGCATCAGCGCATCAGGGATTCCATGCGACGGAGGGTGGATGCATGTATCCTCGCTAAATGAGGACATTTTGAACATTTCCTGTAACAAAGTGTTTGAAGTCACGTTGGTACGTTCTGTTGCTCTGTGTTTCCATTCCATGATTAATGTGATTTGAAGAGAAGTAATAAAATGAGCTCTAACATGAAAAGTGAGCGTTTCCGGACACATGTCAACCTAACATATTTTCTGTCTTTGTGTGGGAGGAATGTTTCCTGAAAGTTGGCCGTACCTTATTGTAACACTATATATATATATATATATATATGTGTGTGTGAAATCTTATGGGATGTAACTGCTAAGGTCATCATTCCCTAACCTTACACGCTACTTAACCTAAATTATCCTAAGGACACACACACACACACACACACACACACACACACACACACACACACACACACACACACACACACACATGCCCGATGGTGGACTCGAACCTCCGCCGGCAACAGCCGCACAGTCCATGACTGAAGCGCCTAGCTTGAAGCAGCCTCGAGAGTTGCGGCGGTGTCGGCTTCATTGCAAGGGTCACCTGAATAAAGGCTTTCGCGGAGGTGGTCGCGGTGGCAGAACCGGAGGCTGCTAACGAGGAAGGCGTGTGAGTGAGCGAGCGCGCGCGTAAACACGCGCTGTCCGGCGCGGGCAGCGGGTAAGCTTCCGGCGGCTCCAGCTCCAGCGGCGGCGGGCGCCAGGAATGCGGTCGCTTCGCTTCCCTGGGAGCCTAGCCGGCACGGGCGCCGAGGAATGGCCCGCCACAAAAAAGAGGAGCCGCTCCGCGCCGTGGCAAGGCGAGGCGAGGCGAGAGCACAGCACAAGGGAAGAGCAGGCGCCACGCCACGCCACGCCAAGCCAAGCCACGCGGCGTAGCGCGCCATTCCGAGCATTCGAGTCGTAGCAGAGCAGGTGGGAGGGGCGGGAACCGGGCAGGGCTTTGTGCAGGCGTGGGCTCAGTTTTGCAATGAATTTATTGAATATAAAGTATCTCTTTCGACAACAGAAATTCAGCTCAGTTCAGTTCAAGAATGCAAGTCTCAACAAGAGAAGTGAAAACATACAATACGCTTCGCATTTTTTTTTTTTTATTGGTACATCTACGCTAGGCAACAGTAACTAAGCGAAGACAACAGTAGCTTTCCTAGATGCATTGGTCAGTTAACGTCGTAGCTCACTACCCGTACCTATTAGACTTCATCTCATAACGATCGCTTTCTTCATATACGCGATCAGATTCTAACTATATTCCTCCGAAAGCCAGAAGTTTGGATCCTCTATGAACCTCGTAACCTACGGAACAATTTTGTTCTACGTAGTGGAGCGCGGAATTAGCCGAGCAGTCTTGAGCGCTGCAGTACTCTCTCGGGCATGGGTGTGGGTGTTTGTCCTTAGCATAGTTTAGGTTAAGTGGTGTGTAATCTGATTAACTTAGCAGTGAAGTCCCACATGATTTCACACACATTTGAACATTTGTCCAACGTATTCATACTCCTGTCTGTTACTTCAAAGTAAAACAGAAATTGCCTGTTTTACAGTTCAGGTTGGCCGGCCGTTGTTGCCGAGTGGTTCTAGGCGTTTCAGTCCGGAACCGAGGTGCTGATGCTACTGTCGCAGGTTCGAATCCTGCCTCGGGTATGGATGTGTGTGATGTCCTTATATTAGCTAGGTTTAAGTAGTTCTAAGTCTAGGAGACTGATGACCTCAGATGGAAAGTTCCATAGTGCTTACAGCCGTTTTAACCATCTAATTTTGTGGAAAACAGACACCAAACAAACAGACAAACAAAACGAAGTCAATTCTTTGGCTTCCACTGTCTCTCTTACAAATTCATTTGCGTTTCTTTCCCTACAAATCCCACCAATACTACCGATAATCCTATCATTTATCTAGTGTACCAAAAATACCGAACCGCAATTTTTGTAGAGCAATTTTTGTAGCACAATGAAAACGAAGTTCAAATTGAGTCCTCAAAAATGGTTTAAATGGCTCTCAGCACTATGGGACTTAACATCTAAGGGCGTCAGTCCCCTAGAACTTAGAACTACTTAAACCTAACTAATCTAAGGATATCACACACATCCATGCCCGAGACAGGATTCGAATCTGCGACCGTAGCGGTCGCACGGTTCCAGACTGAAGCGTCTAGAACCGCTCGGCCACACGGGCCGGCCCAAATTGAGTCCTCCCCAGAACGTAGAAACGGGCTAACAACAATTATAGTTACATCAGGTCTTATTCGAATGAGAGGTAGTCCAGAACAGAACGGAGATCAGCATCGGACGTAACATCTTCTGTATTTTATTGCAGATGTAGATTTCAGGTAACAACGCAACTATCTTCAGTGCTATACATACAAAAGTAACTCACGGATCAGACATCGAAAAAGCACACTAACCAAGAACTATGTCACAGTTGTACACAATGCTAATTGCAAAATTACACATCGTCGGAATTAAGGTAGACTCGGAATAGTTATAACGTCATATAATACAACTATGGCTTGTAGAAGCTTCAATCAAACTGAAGCTGCTGTTTACAGAGCCATACGGCTAACCTAGGTTTACGCTGTGTTGGATAACCAACGCCCTCTGTTTATCAGCATAGCGGCAAATATTGCAATAAATTGTGCCCGTTATAGTGAAGTACACTGAAATTTATTTTGAAAACTTTTTTTCGTAAAAAATTAAAACAGGAATAACAAACTATCGTAAAAATTATAATGGTTCATTCTTTACTTCATTTTATAATCTAAAAATATCAAATGTAATTACCAATACAAATGTATGTATGTATGTACACACGACGTAATGAAATTGTGGATCGATGTCAGGCTGCCAACTGAAAGTGAAATACAGTAAGGTGTTTGTTATTATATACTTGACAGCACATTTCAAAGCACTGAAGTAACACACAATGGTGTTAAAAAGTATTCTACAAAGTGTACACTCTTTAAATACTGGAAAGACAAGTTAAAGTTTAGTTACAAAGTTCGTACTCATATGGTACGTCGTCAAACGTTAGGACGTGGGGATGGGTCCGCTAGGTTCAGTACGTCCCTCCTGGGTCTCCACTATGCTTTCTCTCAAGAATACTACATTCGAAAAGATCGCAAAACTGTGTGCGTTTCATTGGCACCTACTCACTGAGCAAGATAGCGCGAGGTCTCTGATGGTAGAAAAATTTCCATCCTTGAAGAAAATTTTAAAAATGAACCCCTCTCGCATGTTTCAGTGTCAGAGTCCTGTGTTATTTTTGTATTCATAGCACTGTTAATAGCTGCGTGTTTGATCCAATCTAGATCTACAGCTAAATACAGATGATGTTACGACCGCTGCTGATCATCTTTTGTGCCCTAGATAATATATACATTATATTGGCCCTGGCTACAGGCACAAAAAATGACGAATTGGGTTCTACAAGTAACTGCTGACTAACAAACTATAAGATACCTCAAACCTGTTTAGCCGGCCGGAGTGGCCGTATGCGGTTCTAGGCACTACAGTCTGGAGCCGAGCGACCGCTACGGTCGCAGGTTCGAATCCTGCCTTGGGCATGGATGTGTGTGATGTCCTTACGTTAGTTAGATTTAATTAGTTCTAAGCTCTAGGCGACTGATTATCTCAGAAATTAAGTCGCATAGTGCTCAGAGCCATTTGAACCATTTATAACCTGTTTAAGGCTACATACATTAGCGCTCAAGTATACCTAGAACCAAGATCACTCTACATCTACATCTACATTTATGCTCCGCAAGCCACCCAACGGTGTGTGGCGGAGGGCACTTTACTTCCTTTTCTGTTCTAGTCGCGTATGGTTCGCGGAAAGAACGACTGTCTGAAAGCCTCCGTGCGCGCTCGAATCTCTCTAATTTTACTTTCGTAATCTCCTCGGAAGGTATAAGTAGGGGGAAGCAATATATTCGATACCTCATCCAGAAACGCACCCTCCTGAATCCTCTACAGCAAGCTACACCGCGATGCAGAGCGCCTCTCTTACAGAGTCTGCCACTTGAGTTTGCTAAACATCTCCGTAACGCTATCACGGTTACCAAACAACCCTGCGACGAAACGTGCCGCTTTTCTTTGGATCTTCTCTATCTCCTCCGTCAACCCAATCTGGTACGGATCCCACACTGATGAGCAATACTCAAGTATAGGTCGAACGAGTGTTTTGTAAGCCACTTCCTTTGTTGATGGACAACATTTTCTAAGGACTCTCCCAATGAATCTCAACGTGGTACCCGCCTTACCAACAATTAATTTTATATGATCATTCCACTTCAAATCGTTCCGCAGACATACTCCCAGGTATTTTACAGAAGTAACTGCTACCAGTGTTTGTTCCGCTATCATATAATCATACAATAAAGGATCCTTCTTTCTATGTATTCGCAATTACTACTTTTGTCTACGTTAAGGGTCAGTTGACACTCCCTGCACCAAGTGCCTGTCCGCTGCAGATCTTCCTGCATTTCGCTACAATTTTCTAATGCTGCAACTTCTCTGTATACTACAGCATCATCCTCGAAAAGCCGCATGGGACTTCCGACACTATCTACTAGGTCATTTATATGTATTGTGAAAAGCAATGGTCCCATAACACTCCCCTGTGGCATGCCAGAGGTTACTTTAACGTCTGTAGACGTCTCTCCATTGATAACAACATGCTGTGTTCGGTTTGTTAAAAACTCTTCAATTCAGCCACACAGCTGGTCTGATATTCCGTAGGCTCTTACTTTGTTTATCAGGCGACAGTGCGGAACTGTATCAAACGCCTTCCGGAAGTCAAGGAAAATGGCATGTACCTGGGAGCCTGTATCTAATATTTTCTGGGTCTCATGAACAAATATAGCGAGTTGGGTCTCACATGCTCGCTGTTTCCGGACTCCCAGTTGATTCCTACAGAGCAGATTCTGGGTTTCCAACGAGTAAAAAACATGTTCTATAGTTTCGCGCATCTGCTCGACGACCTTTCTTGGAGACTGGGAATACCTGTGCTCTTTTCCAATCATTTGGAACTTTCCGTTCCTCTAGAGACTTGCGGTACACGGCTGTTAGAAGGGGGGCAAGTTCTTTCGCATACTCTGTGTAGAATTGAATTGGTATCCCATCAGGTCCAGTGGACCTTCCTCTGTTGAGTGATTCCAGTTGCTTTTCTATTCCTTGGACACTTATATCGATGTCAGTCATTTTTTCGTTTGTGCGAGGATTTAGAGAAGGAGTTGCATTGCGGTCTTCCTCTGTGAAACAGCTTTGGAAAAAGGTGTTTATTATTTCATCTTTACGCGTGTTATCCTCTGTTTCAATGCCATCGGCATCCTGGAGTGTCTGGATATGCTGTTTTGAGCCACTTACTGATTTAACGTAAGACCAGAATTTCCTAGGATTTTCTGTCAAGTCGGTACATAGAATTTTACTTTCGAATTCACTGAACGCTTCACGCATAGCCCTCCTTACGCTAACTTTGACATCGTTTAGCTTCTGTTTGTCTGAGAGGTTTTGGCTGCGTTTACACTTCGAGTGAAGCTCTCTTTGCTATCGCAGTAGTTTATTAACTTTTTTGTTGAACTACGGTGGGTTTTTCCCGTCCCTTACAGTTTTACTCGACACGTACCTGTCTAAAACACATATTACGATTGTCTTGAACTTTTTCCATAAACACTCAACATTGTCAGTGTCGGAACAGAAATTTTCGTTTTGATCTGTTAGGTGGTCTGAAATCTGCCTTCTATTACTCTTTCTAAACAGATAAACCTTCCTCCCTTTTTTTTAATGCTCCTATTTACTTCCATATTCCGGGATGCTGCAACGGCCTTATAATCACTGATTCTCTGTTCTGCGCTTACAGAGTCGAAAAGTTAGGGTCTGTTTGTTATCAGTAGGTCCAAGATGTTATCTCCACGAGTCGGTTCTCTGTTTAATTGCTCGAGGTAATTTTCGGATAGTGCACTCAGTATAATGTCACTCGATGCTCTGTCCCTATCACCCGTCCTAAACACCTGAGTGTCCCAGTCTATATCTGGTAAATTGAAATCTCCTCCTAAGACTAAAACATGCTGAGAAAATTTTTGTGAAATGTATTCCAAATTTTCTCTCAGTTGTTCTGCCACTAATGATGCTGAGTCGGGAGGTCGGTAAAAGGAGCCAACTATTAACCTAGCTCGGTTGTAGAGTGTAACCTCCACCCCTAATAATTCACAGCAACTATCCACTTCTACATCACTACAGGATAAACTACTACTAACAGCGACAAACACGCCACCACCGGTTGCATGCAATCTATCCTTTCTAAACACCGTCTGTGCCTTTGTAAAAATTTCGGCAGAAATTATCTCTGGCCAGCTTTCTGTACCTATAACGATTTCACCTTCGGTGCTTCCTATCAGCGCTTGAAGTACCGGTACTTTACCAAAGCAGCTTCGACAGTTTACAATTACAATACCGATTGCTGCTTGGTCCCCGCATGTCTTGACTTTGCCCCGCACCCTTTGAGGCTGTTGCCCTTTCTGTACTTGCCCGAGGCCATCTAACCTAAAAAACCGCCCAGTCCACGCCACACAACCCCTGCTACCCGTGTAGCCGCTTGCTGCGTGTAGTGGACTCCTGACCTATCCAGCGGAACCCGAAACCTCACCCTTGTGGCGCAAGTCGAGGAATCTGCAGCCCACACGGTCGCAAAACCGTCTCAGCCTCTGATTCAGACCCTCCACTCGGCTCTGTACCAAAGGTCCGCAGTCAGTCCTATCGAAGATGCTGCAGATGGTGAGATATGCTTTCATCCCGCTAGCGAGACTGGCAGTCTTCACCAAATGAGATAGCCGCCGGAAGCCAGAGAGGATTTCCTCCGATCCATAGCGACACACATAATTGGTGCCGACATGAGTGACCACCTGCAGACGGGTGCACCCTGTACCCTTCATGGCATCCGGAAGGACTCTTTCCACATCTGGAATGACTCCCCCCGGTATGCACACGGAGTGCACATTGATTTTCTTCCCCTCTCTTGCTGCTTCTCATCACCAACTACTCACTACTAATTAAGACTGCTTTAAACCATCTACAGGAATACCTAAGCAAACTTCTCAGTACAGTTCTCTGTACAACGTGACGCACAAAACACGCCGCTTCCACAGGGTAAGACAACAAGACAATTTTCTGTAGAATGGCATAAACCAAACCTGCCACGCTCAATGCGTAGAAATAACCACTTCACCTTCGGTACAATAGCAGATACAAAACCATTCCCAGTCATGGCATATAAATACCAAAATTAGTATGGCTCTGCTACCTCCCCCCCCCCTTTCCCCCCTCCCACCTTACTGGCGCAAAGCAACCATAACACAATACCCACGTGCCTTCTGTGTATTGTATTACCGATCATCCGATACACTCAAAGCTCAGACAGTTCTTTTCTCTGTACTCTACGCGCATGCGCACAGCTGTTTAAGTCTCGTCTGAGCAGCGCCTTCACCTGTTTTTGAGCACCCAGAGGCTACCCGGAAACAATTTTCTGGCGCGCGCAAGCTACTAGACTCGCGCATGCGTACACCAATCTGAATTGTAGTAGGAAGATAGTATCCACGTGCTCCGTGTTTACGTTCCCTGATTTTGCTTTTTTCTCTTTGAGTACATCTCTCACGTCAAATGAAACAGAACAGATTTCCGTGACTGCGAGCTATCAAGTCAATTAAAATACATTCAAATAATCACGGAAGACCGAAATGCGTTATTAATTTTAGTTTTCTGATTTGATTTTATTTCCACGTTATTAGCAGATACAACCATTTCGTAATCGTCTTGTAGAACAGGGAAGTTATTTTTGTCGGTTTGCTAAAGAAATTTTGCTTTTACTAACCAGCTAAAATACACTGTTCTTTACCGCAGAGGGAGTCACTTTATATGTAGCAAATCGTTTCATTCTACACTACTGGCTCGTTTAAACTCTTCCCTCAGTTTTAAGTGTACATTGTCATTTTCTGGCACCAGGCCGTAATAAACAACGAAACATGAGATAATAGAGTATTACGTTAAATGTATGTGTAATATATAAATGTTTGAAATACGTATGTATATGTACAGATGTGGAAAGCTATTATTGCGTGTCACTGACAAAGTTATTTTACAGCGTAATACTGGCGTTAACACAACGCAGACGTGTCTTTCGTTGACCTCACACTTTTCTTCAGACCCTCGGGACCCCTCTAGCGCTGGAGAGTCAAAATTCTGCATCTAAATGCTTATTTTCAAAAGCAGCTAGTACGGTACAGAATTTTAGATATCTGAGATACTCTTCTAGTTACATCTACATGGATACTCTGCAAATCACATTTAAGTGCCTGGGAGAGGGTTCATCGAGCCACCTTCACAATTCTGTATTTTTCCAATCTCGTATAGCGCACGGAAAGAAGGAAGACCTATATCTTTTCGTACGCGCTCTGATTTCCCTTATTTTATCGCGGTGATCATTTCTCCCTTTGTAGTTCGGTGTGAACAAAATATTTTCGCATTTGGAGAAGAAAGTTGGTGATTGGAATTTCGTAATAAGATTCCGTCGCAACGTAAAACGCCTTTCTTTTAATGATGTTCAGCCCAAATCCTATATCATTTTAGTGATACTCTCTCCCATATTTCACGATAATACAAATCGTGCTGCCCTTCTTTGATTTTTTTCTATGTGTTACTTCCAATTCAAGTTCTTCGTAATTGCAATACCTAGGTATATAGTCGAATTTAAGGCTTGTAGAGTTGACTGATTCATCGTGAAACCGAAGTTTAACGAATTCCTTTTAGCTCTCATGTGGATGACCTCACATTTTTCGTTATTTAGGGTCAAGTACCAATTTTTGCGCAATTCAGATATCTTTTCTAAATCGTTTAGTAATTTGTTTTGATCTTCTGATGACTTTATTTGTCGATAAACGACAGCGTCATGTAGAATCAACAGAAGACGGCTGCTCAGATTGTCTCCAAAATCGTTAATATCGATAAGGAAGAGCAAAGGACCTATAACGCTACCTTGGGGAACGCCAGAAATCACTTCTGCTTCACTCGATGACTTCCCGTCAGTTACTACGAACTGTGACCTCTCTGACAGGAAATCACAAATCTAGTCACATAACTGAGACGATATTCCATAAGACCTCAATTTCATTACTAGCCGCTTGTGTAGTACAGTGTCAAAAGCCTTCCGGAAATTTTTTTCAATAGCACTCAATACTTCATGTGAATAAAGAGCTCCATACTGCCTTAACGCTGTTCATTAGTATACGGAGACAAATATCTGTGTGTCAAAAAGTAGTGCCGGTAACGCGTTAAACAGGGCTCGCGTATAAGCGTCGGCGCTTTCATGCAGATAAACGGCGGAGCTGCGGTCTGCGGTGTGTCTGATACACGATACGACTCGTGCTACTGCTCGCTGCTCAGGTAGTCGGTCAGAGTATCAGTTACTGTCCCTACGTCTCGTCCTTCATCCACAGCCACGACCAAAGGGGGGGGGGGGGGGGGGGGGGGAAAGTGAAAGAACCACGGAGGACGCTTCCCTGTGCAGTCTTACCCATCTTGGGTTTACATTACTGAGAGCCAACAGCTTAAGCTGCGGCTCGCGCATTGACTTGCCTTCACAAAATAAGACGAAGTAAATATTCCAGAATTCGAATCGAGAACAGCTGCCAACATGTGTAACGTAGAAGTAAATATCCTCGGAGTAGTGAAGCAACTTAAATCACCTAATAAAAGCAAGTCTTCTGGTCCACACTGTATACCAATTAGGTTCCTTTCGGAGTATGCCGATACATTAGCTCCATACATAACAATCATGTACAACCGTTCGCTCGACGACAGATCCGTACCCAAAGACTGGAAAGTTGCACAGGTCACACCAATATTCAAGAAATATAGTATGAGTAATACACTAAATTACAGACCCATATCGTTAGCGTCGATATGCAGCAGGATTTTGGAACATATATTGTGTTCGAAAATTATGAATTACCTCGAAGAAAACGGTCTATTGACACACAGTCACCATGGGTTTAGAAAACATCGTTCCTGTGAAACGCAACTAGCTCTTTATTCACATGAAGTCTTGAGTGCTATTGACAAGAGATTTCAGATCGATTCCGCATTTCTGGATTTCCGGAAGGCTTTTGACACAGTGATTTGTAATTAACCTCCTTCGCAGCCTGATTGCATTTCTCCAGTAATTTACCAATAAACCGAAATCTACCACCTGCTTTACCCTTGACAGCCTATGTGATCGTTCCATTTCATATCCCTGTGAAGTGTTGCAACCAAGTATTTGTAGGAGTTCGCAGATACCAAGTGTGACTCATTTGTATTGTAGTCATAGGATACTTTTTTTTCGTTTTGTGAAGTGCACAATTTTACATGTCTGAACAATACAAGTAAGTTGCCAGGTTTGGCACCATTTTGAAATTTTGTTAATACCGAACAGAATATTTATGCAGACTCTTTCGGACAGTACTTCATTGTAGGTAACTCCATCATCAGTACAAAGTCTGAGGTTAATGTTATCCGCAGTCATTAATATACAACACTATCAACAAGAGACCCAACGCACTTCTCTGGGACAAACCTGAAAGTAGTTCTACATGACTTTCCATCTAAGACAACACGCTGCGCTCTCCCCCCTCGCTTGCCAAATCAAATAGCCTAATCCTTAATCCTTGATGGTTCTTATAATCATACTTTTGACACTAAGCATAGATATATTGAGTAGAGTACACGATGGCCTTCATCCAACCTTTTAGTATGTCACGTGCGAAAAGTGAGAGTTGAGTTTAGCACGACCGCTGTTTTCGGAATCTGTGCTGGTTGTTTGCCATGATGAAGTCATTCTGTCAGAGATACTTCATTACGTTTCAGCTCAAAATATATATTGGATGGTATATTTGTGTTGTGGATCACTTCTCCTACCCTTCTAGGCAACGGGTGTGACGTATGCTTTCTCCCAACTACTGGGCGGATTCCATTCGGCCGTGGAGCTTTTGTCATTCAATTTTAATAATTTCATATGTTTCTCAACTCTACTGACATTACAACTTATTTCGCTTGTCTTTTCTGTGATATGAATATTAAATTGGGCTAATTCTTCTGTTTTTTTTTTCTACCACCACCTAACGCGTAATACAAACGGGAATAATATGAAGTAAAAGAACACGTCCTATTTCAACATTTATTTATTTAACCTTTAGTCACCTTTTTCAGGCAAATGCACTACTTTTTAAACTTCAAAGATGATCTCCTGTGTACCTGGATGAAAGGATATTTCGAAGAAATGTCATAGCCTCCCGCTAAAGGATTATTTCCAGAATGAATCTTTCACTATGCAGCGAAGCTGTTCTGAAACCTCCAGGCAGATTAAAACTTCACTATCTGGTACATAATTTCCGGAACCCTAGTGTAATTCAGAATTGACCTCTAGATGTCTCGAGAGGTGGACCTACCAGTATAGAAGGTGGTGGGAAGTATTGTGTTGCAATTTGAGAAGCAATTACAGCGAAATGGGATCGGTCAATGTGCCTTCGCACGTGATCTCACCTGGCTAACAAATCCATCGGTGACATTTCAACCCATCTATAACTACCCAGGTCAACTGCTGGTGGTAACCACAGCTAAACCGAGACCAGGTAGAATTTGAAACGTTCTGGCAGATTAAAACTGTGTGCCCGACCGAGACTCGAACTCGGGTCCTTCGCCTTTCGTGGGGGAGTGCTCTACCACCCGAGTCTCGGTCCGGCACGCAGTTTTAATCTGCCAGGAAGTTTCACAGCAGCGAACACTCCGCTGCAGAGTGAAAATCTCATTTGTCAGGTAGGACTTATTTACTAACCGGTAGCGACCGTTAAGCATTTCCGAATTGGTTTTAAAAGAATCGCCTGAATCAGCGCAAGAAAACACTTGGGAGTTACAAAATGCTACCACGAAGCCAATTCCACTCCATGCCACAATGAATGTGCGTATGGAGATAAAAATAATGGGGTACGGTAGTCGATCGTCCTCAAAAGACACACATTTGTGTAGTCATTACTAAGCGATGCTTGATGTTGTATAGAGAGCGACGCCAGTGGGCAGTGGATGACTCGACACGAGTGATTAGGAGGTTTGAATCGTGCTGTAACATGTGGAAATCCGATGGAAGTATTTGGGTTTCGCGAATCTCTGGCGAACGTTACTGCCATCATGTGTAGTTCCAACAGCGATGTACGAAGGAGGTGCTGTATTGGCATGGGGATGTTTTTCGTGGTTAGGGTACGGTTCCTCAACTATGCTTAAGTGAACGCTAAATTCGGTATGATATGAAGACATTTGAGAACATTGTGTGCAGTAGAGGAACAGTTCGACGATGACGATTGGTTGTACTGACATGAAAATGTACTTTGTCATAAATCAGGATTTGAGAGCAACATTTCCGATTGGCATGCTAGCGCAGCGTCCCAAACTGAACCCAATGGAACAACTTTTGGATGAATCCGACGATGACTTCGGTCCGGTCCCCAGCTTCCGGTTCATTACCTTCTGTTGTTTCCGCTCTAGAGGATGAACGGACTGCCATTCCACGACATTCAGACAACTCACTTAAAATGTCCACAGCATTGTTCAAGCCATGATAAAGGCAAACGGTGGCTTCACTCCATATTAATTGGCATTGGTATGTGTTCTGTGAACTTTAGATGAAATAGTGTACGCACTGGACCGGGAACGGCGCCATTCACATGCAATGCTCTGCCAATTGATCAGTCCTGAAACGTCTAAAGGCCCACCTTCACGGCTTTACATCCGTCAGTGCCTCCCTCCTGTTTTCCATACTATACAGAATCTCTTTTGCATATCTTTATTTTCTGCAAAACTGGAAGGAGAACATTTATACAAGGGAATTACAATAATACGGGGGCAAGTCAAGTGAAAACCTTAAACATATTCATTAATTTTTTACAGAACTTACGAGCAGCACAGTTGTATTATTTTTCGACATAGTCTCCCTATCGTTAAACACATTTCCTGCAGCACGTAGGTAATGCGTAGATTTCTCGGGAGAAAAAAAAAATGTGCACACAGCCACTCACACACGAACTGCTGCACTCCTTCATTGGAACGTAATTTATTTGCTCCCATCGCCTCTTTGAATAGTCAGTACATGTGGTAAACACTCGGTACGAGGTCTGGTGAGAGTGGGAGATGTGACAGATCGTCAATGATTGCAATTATCTCACGCTCACTATGAGGCCGAACATTATCGTGTTGCAAAATGACACATGTAATCAAAAGTCCAGGTTTCTTGATCTTATTGCTGCACGAAGCTGATTTTTTAACATATTAAAATGTGACGCAATGGTGATGGTGTTTCCCGTAGTCGTGTAGTGTTCGCAGATAACGCCTCGTCCATCCCGAAAGAATGTCAACAAACCTTCCCTGCAGACGCCTGAGTCCGCAACTTCTCGGATTTTGGTGATGAGGAATGGCGCCTCTCCTAGTTTGCTCTCTCTGTTTCGTGTTGGTGGAAGTTACCCAGTTTCATCCCCTGTAACTAGTCTCGCGAAGACGTCGCGACTTTCTGCTTCAAACCACCACAGAAGCTCTTGACAGATATGTCAACACATGGCTCTTTCAGTTCTGGAGAGAGCTGCCACGTCATTGCAGACACTTTGCGAAACTTTAGTATTTCATTAACGATATTTTGTGCTGAGCGATGACAATGTTCAGAAGTGCGGCTATTTCACGCACCGTCACTCAGCGATTTTTCATCAGAATGGCTTCACCTGACGCAGCCGACTCTGGTGCCACTAGCCGGTGTGCCTGACGCGGATACTGAGCGTCTGTCGCAGAAGTCAGGCCATTAGCTAACTTCCTACTCAATTCGTGCTTTTGCTCAAGTTATGCATCACTATAATGGATCATCATTTTCTGATGCATTTCAACAGGTTTCGTACCTTCACTGCTCAGAACGTAATACAGATATTCCCTGGCTCGTCTTTTAATCCAGTCTGGTAAGCCTCTGACTCATAAGGAGTACTCGAGAATAGGTCGAAGAAGTATTTTGTAAGATACTTTTTTCGTGGATGAATCACATTTCCTTAAGGTTCTTTCACTGAATCTCATCCCAGCATCTGCTTGGTCTATAATTTGTTTTATGTGGTAAACCCGCTTTAGGTCACTCCGGAAGGTTACTCCTAGGTACTCTACGGAAGTAACCGTTAGTTGTTTTACATTGCTAATACGACGGTTGGAACTTTATTTACAGCTCGTACAAATAAGATATTTGTTTAAAAGTTTTACTGACCTTCAAAGTAGTCACCAGCATTGTATATAGCCCGTTGACAGCTATGTGGACGTCTACGTAGGATACTCTTAAGCAGTGCCAGTCGTGTTGACAGTTCGAGCGGCGCGGTCTGTTGCCCGACGAATTTGTAGTAGTTCTGAAGCGAATGCCGTGAAGTGTTTCCTTCAGTTTAGAAATCGAGTTGAACTCACGAGGGCTTAAGTCAGGGGAGTACAGCAGGTGGTATAGCACTTTGCGGCCCCATCAGTCAAATAAATGAGTAACAGTTTGCACTGTACGTGCTTGAGCACTGTCCTGCAAAATGATGGTCAGGAGCCGGCCGGTGTGGCCGTGCGGTTCTAGGCGCTTCAGTCTGAAACCGCACGACCGCTACGGTTGCAGGTTCGAATCCTGCCTCGGGCATGGATGTGTGTGATGTCCTTAGGATAGTTAGGTTTAAGCAGTTCTAAGTTCTAGGGGACTGATGACCACAGATGTTAAGTCCCATAGTGCTCAGAGCCATTTTGAATGATGGTCAGGACCTGCAGAAAGTGTCATCACTTCTGTCTCTAAGCTGGTTGTAGGTTGTGTTCCAAAAATGAACAGCAAAAAAGCGCAGATCATTCCCGTTTTTAAGAAAGGCCGTAAGACAGATACACGCCGTTATAGACCTATATCGTTGACGTCAACCTGTTGTACAATTATGGAACATGTTTTATGCTCAAGAATTATGACGCTTTTGGAAAATGAAGAGCTCCTCTATAAAAATCAACGTGGATTCCTCAAACAGAGATCCTGTGAAACTCAGCTCGCTCTGTACCTCCGTGAGGTCCACAGCACAGTGGATAACGGCGCTCAGGTTGATGCCGTGTTCCTTGATTTCAGTAAGGCATTTGACACAGTCACGCATTGCCGTCTAATGAAAAATATACGAGGTTTCCGAGTATCTGAGCAGAATTGGGATTGGATTAAAGACTTATCTTGCAGAAGGAACTCAACACGTCGCTCTTAACGGAAGTAAATCGACAGAAGTAAAGGTAATATCCGGAGTAGCACAGGGAAGTGTGACAGGACCGTTGCTGTTCACAATACATATAAATTATCTAGTAGAAAGCGTCGGATACTCTTTAAGGCTACTCGCAGATGATGCAGTTGTCTACACCAAAGTAGCAACGCCAGAAGATAGTAAGGATTTACAGAACGACCTGAATGGTGCAGACTCTGGCAGATGACCCTTAACGTAAATAAATGTAACATATTGAACATACATAGGTACAGAAAGCCACTGCTGTACTTTAACACTATTGACGACAAACAGCTGGAGACAGCGTCTGCCGTAAAATATCTAGGCGTAACTATTCAGAATGACCTTAAGTGGAATGGCCACAACAACAGATTGTGGGAAATGCATACACTAGACTTAGATTCATCGGAATAATCTTAAGGAAATGTAGCTCAACCACAAGAGAAGTAGCTTATATGGCGCTTGTTCAACTAATTCTTGAGCATTGTTCATCTATCTGGGATCCCTATCAGGAAGGAATGATAGAGGGGATAGAAGAGACCCAACGAAGAGCGGCGCGTTTCGTCACAGGATCTTTTAGTTGGCGAGATAGCGTTACGGAGATGCTAAAGTGCATTGGCAGACTTTACAAGAGAGGCGCTGTGCGTCACGGTGAGATTTACTATTGAAATTTCGGGGCAGCACTTTTCAGGAGGAGTCAGAGAGCATATTACTTCCCCCTCCCCCCACATACATCTCTCGTATTGACCACTAGGGGAAAATTACTTCCGCGCGGAGTGGCCGTGCGGTTTGCTCGGCCCCCTTTCGTCGGAGCATCGAGTGCTCCCTCGGGCATGTGTGTGTGTGTTGTTCTTAGCAGAAGTTAGTGTAAGTAGTGTGTAAGTCTAGGTATCTACATCTACATCCATACTCCGCAAGCCACGTGACGGTGTGTGGCGGAGGGTACCTTGAATACCTCTATCGGTTCTCCCTTCTATTTCAGTCTCGCATAGTTCGTGGAAAGAAGGAATGTCGGTAAGCATCTGTGTGGGCTCTAATCTCTCTCATTGTATCCACATGGTCTCTTCGCGAGATATACGTAGGAGGGAGCAATATACTGCTTGACTCCTCGGTGAAGGTATGTTCTCGAAACTTCAACAAAAAGCCGTACCGAGCTACTGAGCGTCTCTCCTGCAGAGTCTTCCACTGGAGTTTATCTATCATCTCCGTAACGCTTTCGCGATTACTAAATGATCCTGTAATGAAGCGCGCTGCTCTCCGTTGGATGTTCTCTATCTCTTCCATCAACCCTATCTGGTACGGATCCCACACCGCTGAGCAGTATTCATGATCGAACCCAGACCAGAAGTATATGAATCTATCAGCAATCCAACAGACCACCAAATCCTCTTCTCTGTGGCTCATCGATGACTTCAGTAGTTTGGTCCCTTAGGAATTAACATACATTTGAACATTCGAGAAAATTGGAGCCAATACAGAGGCCTACCGACTGGCGTTCTTCCCACGCACTATTCGCGAGTGGAACAGTGCTGGAGGGATCAGATAGTGGTACCGAAAGTACGCTCCACCACACACCATTTCGTGGCTTTCGGAGTATGATGTAGATTAAGATGAAGAAACGTCTTTGTAGGTAATACTCTGGTGTCTGTACTTTATCCCCAATCTTTTTAGGACTGTAAACGTGTTATTCTACTTATCTTAGAAGAAAGGTTAAGGAAAGACAAACCTACGTTTATAACATTTGTAGACTTAGAGAAAGCTTTTGACAATGTTGATTGGAATACTCTCTTTCAAATTCAGAAGGTGGCAGGGGTAAAATACAGGGAGCGAAAGGCTATTTACAATTTGTACAGAAGCCAGATGGCAGTTATAAGAGTCGAGTGGTATGAAAAGGAAGCAGTGGTTGGGAAGGGAGTAAGACAGGGTTGTAGCCTATCCCCGATGTTATTCAATCTGTATATTGAGCAAGCAGTAAAGGAAACAAAAGAAGAATTCGGAGTAGGTATTAAAATCCATGGAGAAGAAATAAAAACTTTGAGGTTCGCCGATGACATTGTAATTCTGTCAGAGACACCAAAGGACTTGGAAGAGTAGTTGAACGGAATTTACAGTGTCTTGAAAGGAGGATATAAGATGAACATCAACAAAAGGAAAACGAGGATAATGGAATGTAGTGGAATTAAGTCGGGTGATGCTGTGGGAACTAGATTAGGAAATGAGACACTTAATGTAGTAAAGGAGTTTTGCTGTTTGGGGAGCAAAATAACTGATGATGGTCGAAGTAGAGAAGATATAAAATGTAGACTGGCAATGGCAAGGAAAGCGTTTCTGAAGAAGATAAATTTGTTAACATCGAGTATAGATTTAATTGTCAGGAAGTCGTTTCTGAAAGTATTCGTATGGAGTGTAGCCATGTATGGATGATGGACGATAAATAGATTGGATAAGAAGTGTGGTGCTACGATAAATAGATTGGATAAGAAGTGTGGTGCTACAGAAGAATGCTGAAGATTAGATGGGTAGATCACATAACTAATGAGAAGGTATTGAATAGAATTGGGGAGAAGAGGAGTTTGTGGCACAACTTGACAAAAAGAAGAGACCTGTTAGTAGGACATGTTCTGAGGCATCAAGGGATCACAAATTTAGCATTTGAGGGCAGCGTGGAGGGTAAAAATCGTAGAGTGAGACCAAGAGATGAATACACCAAGCAGGTTCAGAAGGATGTAGGTTGCGGTAGGTACTGGGAGATGAAGGAGCTTGCACAGGATAGAGTAACATGGAGAGCTGCATCAAACCAGTCTCAGGACTGAAGACCACTACAACAACTTGCTGTTTTCGGAGATGTGGATCTTTCCTTCCACTCTCGGCGCAGCGTGCGGACTGTTGTGACGTCAAACGCTGCGGCTTTTTTGCGTCACCGAACAACGAGCGGAGGAGTTTGCGCTGCTGGAGGCGACAAAAAGAGGCCCGCGGCTGGAGTGGGGGCGGGAAGGTCGGCCGTGAGTCAGGCGGCCGCAAGTACACGAGGCCAAGGCCCGGCTCTCTTCATGAATGGGGCCGGCGCTCTGTGAATCACGCCAGGGCAGAGTAGAGTGGCGAAGTGCGCCGCTCCTCTTCCTGGAAGGCGCTCGCAGAGTCAGCGCCGTCGTACTCAGCTTCCTGCCGGTTCCGGTGAAACTTTCCAGAAAGCCGCGCGCGCGCGTGGCTGGGTGGTGCGTCACGCGCTGCCGTTTCCTGACCTCGCACAACCGTCCTCGTGTAATTAGCCGAAGAGCTTCCTCACGCAGCGTTCCCCGAGCCGCGTCACGGTCGCCAAGAGGAAATTTAAAAACCATTTTCCCCGGATTACACACGACTTATACACTGAACAACCAAAACATCACGATCACTGCCCACCGCGAGATTGTGTGTGTCGGCTGTTGGAGTCGCGGTCAAGTTGCGTTATAGGAACAGGACCGAGGCTTAAAAGGATATCTTGTTTTAAACCTTTGTAGCGTGCATTACATTAAACTTTCAATTATAAACCTACCTACCCCTCTCTCTCTCTGTCAATGCATGTGCGAACATTACGGAAGGCGAACTACTCGCTGTTGAGAGGAATGTCCTTACACGTATGGCCAAATGTATTGAGGTTGACAGACATCATTTTGAGTATTTATCGCATTAACGTGATATTTACAGGTAATCACTTTGTAACAGCATGCGTTCTCAGAAATGATAAGTTCACAAAGGTACATGTATCACATTGGAACAACCGAAATAAAATGCTCAAACGTACCTACGTTCTGTATTTTAATTTAAAAAGCCTACCTGTTACCAACTGTTAGTCTAAAATTGTGAGCCACATGTTTGTGACTATTACAGCGCTATCTATCACTAAGCGAAGAAAGTGGTCCAACTAAAACATTCATATTTCTTTACGTACTACACGAATATGTGATAAAAATGGGGGTTCCTATATAAAAAAGGCAGATGACATCCGTTTGACATATGGCAGCGCTATCTAGCGGGCCAGCCATAGCGCCATCTGGTTTCCCCCTTCAAGCTAGAAGAGTTTCGTTCTTTGTAGTTTTTTCGTTTGATGCTTATTTCGTGAGATATTTGGCCCGGTCACTAAAATGGACCATATAGACGTTGTTGATCATTATAGGCCTCGCTTAAGAGGGGAGTTTTCGAAATTCCACTCCTAAGAGGTTGAACTTGGTGATGAAAAGCTTTTGAAAATATGTCGCTATTAAGACAATTTTGGAGCTAGAACTATGAAAATTTGTGATCAGTCGGAAATCAAGAATTTCGTGTTTCAGCATTTTTGGAAATTCAGCCAATTTTTTGAAATACTACCAATAACGGGATAAAACATTTGATGAAAGATTTTTTTTGAAAATAACGTACAATTAAAGAACTACTAAAGCATTTTTAAAGCTTCGTTTATGAAAATTTGTATTGGCCTTCTCTGTTAGAAGTAAAAACGACTTGTTTCACTGCTTTTAAAAATTCTGCTGCAAAGGGGGTGAAATAAGAGCTGAAAAGTTTTAAGAAATATTTCGCTATATTAAAAAAAATTTGAAACTAAATCTATGAAAATTTGGTATTTTACTTCTCAGATAGACGCAAAGAAATATGATATATAAGAAACTATCAGCCTCGATTGCGGTTATGAAACAAACCTTTGCCTAGGTTTCAGCCCAAGTAAGTGAGACTTCTTCAGAAGATAAACCTCATTCTATAATGTGTCTACGATGGCATGGTCTAGAAATACAACTTTAAAAATGCGGTACATAGGTACTAAGTCACCACCAAGTACGTATGTACCGCATTTTTAAAATGTGACTACGCCTATTCAAGCTGTTTCAGATTTATTTCTAGACCATGCCCTCGTAGACATATGATAGAATCAGGTTTATCTTGTGAAGAAGGCTCTATTACTTGGGCTGAAACCTAGGTAAAGGTTGGTTTGATTACCTCAGTCGAGGCTGATAGTTTCTTATATATTACATTATCACGATTGCTGACTGGGCTGCAATGTTGAAAGTACTAAAATATAAAGAAATATGTATTAGGGGACGAATATTTGTATGAACATGTTACCGCAAGAACGCCGAAGACAGGGTTAAAAAATTAAAAAAATAACTTGGACTCCAGCAACCAGATTTGTTTTTTGGCCAGAAGTAAACTCGGAAGAGACCATGCTTGTATGGCCTTAATTACTGTGAAACGTTTGTCCGCAGCTCGTGGTCGTGCGGTAGCGTTGTCGCTTCCCGCGCCCGGGTTCCCGGGTTCGATTCCCGGCGGGGTTAAGGATTTTCTCTGCCTCGTGATGACTGAGTGTTGTGTGCTGTCCATAGGTTAGTTAGGTTTAAGTAGTTCTAAGTTCTAGGGGACTGATGACCATAGATGTTAAGTCCCATAGTGCTCAGAGACATTTAGAACTGTGAAAACATTAGGTGTTGCAGTCTCTGAACAGCATAAAAATTCAATTGAAGGAAAACAAACAAATCTGTGCAGACTATACAGTCTTTGCGAGCAAAGCAGCGGACGGTAAGCTACTAATACATAAAATGAAAGACCCACTCGGACAGTTTATTTTACAAGGATCCATTTTGAGCATCATTCGTCGCACGGCACACAGTCGACGGGCGAGTTCTTCCCTAACCTTGATCAGTGTCTGAAGTAATTCTTGTAACGCATGCTCCAGTCCTGTTCTTTCCGTCGACTGCATCAGGTGGTAGTGGAGGCGCATACGTATGATCCTTTATGAACCCCCAAAGGTAAAAATCGCATGGCGTCGGATCGGGTATTAACGTGGAGTCCATTCGAAACAATCACTATGATCTGGCTCCTTGTGGCCAATCCAGCGGTCGGGTGCAACGTAGTTGATAAATCGCGTCTTGAGTTACGCCACTGAGGCAGCGTACAGTGGTTTGGCTTGCTCCAATTGAGGAAACAGCCATAGTTTTTGCCCATCAAGATACGAAACACCACTTACTGTTGCCTACTCAACAAAGAAAGGAACGTAAACTTTTCACCGGGATATAGCACAAAAAATATTCAATTTACGGGAGTCTCGTTCAAACTGTACCATCTCGTGGGATTTGCGCCCCAGATACGTACCCTATGTCCACATTTCCACTCACATGAAATATCAGTTCATTGAACAAGACACGGACCCACAAAATCTTCAACGTGATGCAGTAACATCTCGTTTCCAACCTCAGCACGTAAACTGAAGTCTGTAGGCTTTAGAGCTTGTAACAAATGCAAACAAATCTGTTTGAGTTACTCTTTCATTTGCTGCATTATTTATGATTGTAAGTTCAGTGCAGTAAATGCTACAAAGCCTTAAAGCCGCGATATTCATTTTGAAACGCACGATATACACTGAAGCGCCAAGGAAACTAGTATGGGCATTCGTATTCAAATACAGAGGTACGTAATCAGGCAGAATACGGAGCTGCGGTCGGCAACGCATATATAGAAGACAACATGCGTCTGGAACAGTTGTTAGATTGGTTACCGCTGCTACAACTTTTGATGACTAGAAACATGCTGCCTGCTCGAACGAGTTTCGTTCAAATTCTATCGAGCGGATGGACGTGTACGGGTATGAAGACAAGGGTATGAAGACAATCTCATGAATCCATGGACCTTGCATGTCAGCAGAGGACTGTTGAAGTTGGTGTATGCTCCGTAATTGTGTGAGCCATGAGCAGTTGCAGTGAAGTGCGACCCCTGATACGTCAAAATACTACTGACAGGTGGTACGTACTCTAGTATCTCGTCTGATCTCCTGCTTCCATTCATATCCATTGTTCATTCGGAAGGACTTGGTGAATTCCAACAGGACAATGCGACACCCCACACATCCAAATTGCTACAGAGTGGTGCCCATTGGAAGTATTTAAACTCGGAAGAATGTTCCTGGAGCCAAACTCCCAAGACATGAACATTATAGAGCATATTTGGGAAGCCTTGTAATGTGCTGTTCAGAAGAGATCTCCTTCCTCTTGCGCTCTTACCGATTTATGGACAGCCATGCGGCATTCATGCTGTCATTTCCCTCAACACTATTTCAGACATTAGTCGAGTCCATGCTACGTCGTGTTGCGGCACTTCTGCGTGCCTGCGAGGGCCCTCCAGGATATTATGCAGGTGTACCAGTTTCTTCCATTCTTCTGTGGATATGAGAAGCTGAGACAAATAGGAAATCGTTATAGGGAGGAATGGGCCTCAAATTGGGAAATACACTGACATAAGCGACTTAGAAAGAGGACGTGTTGTTATGGATCTTCGTTTGGGAACGAACACCTCGGAAACGGCGGGACTCGGTAGCTGTTCGCATTGTTCATGCTGTTAGGACAACATCCAGCCACAAATTTATTTTAAGTTCCTCTATTCAAAGGGTACCGTTACCCGTTTCGAATCGATGTAATTCATCTTCAGACGGTTTACACGCTTTCTTTATGACATGTGGTGTGTTTTTTACAGATTAATTGTCCTAAAATATAAATAATACGTAATTATAAACACTCCACACACAGTTGCTCATAATAATGGATATAAACCCACAATAATAGAAAAATTCCACAACAAAATGCAGACAAAAACCATAGATCCACTTCACAGCAATCACTTCAAGCCAAATCAGTGTGCCACGGAAGCCAAACCTAAATATGCTACTCTTCCATACATAGGCCCACTTTCATACCAAATAACAAACTTATTTAAAAAGAAGAAAAACATCACAATCAGCTTTTCCACAAATAATAAATTACAACAAAAAGTAATCCATGATGGAAATACCTCCAAGAGTCCCTACCGTAATATACAAACTTAAATGTGATACATGCCAAAAATTCTACTTCGGACAGACAGGCAGAAGTTTTGAAATTAGATACAAAGCACATATTGATACACTACGACTTGGTAACATGAACAAATCAGCATTTGCAGCCCATATTGCTGAAGAAAACCATTCAGTGGGAAACATTAAGGTCAACTTAAAAATTTTGCATCTAGCAGAAAAAGGAGCCACTATGAATACATTAGAAGAATTAGAAATACACACACACACACACACACACACACACACACACACACACACACACACACACACACACACAGCACCCGAGACTATATACTTAACGAACAAACAGAGTTAGCTAACATCACTTTCCTGAAAAATTTCCAAAAATTACTTTCCGACCTCTAAAGCAAATAATTTTAGTACACATATCTGCAGATCAAGAAGCAAATTTATATGTTACTATAATTCTCAAGATGCTAAATGTAATTAAATAATATACTACATTACCTATATATATATATATATATATATATATATATATATATATATATATATATATATATAATTTAACAATACCAACTCAGAAATTCAATGTCTCTATACTAGTGTAAAAAGTATTACAGTTGCGTAAATGAACATACGATCCTTTCCGAACATAGAACATCATCGTCAAATATTTCGATATATCATAGCATCTGTGATACTCATATGTTCGTCAGCTCTTTGCATGTATCAAAACACGTGTTGCGTGTTAGAAATCTCCTCAGTGACAAATCTAAAGTGTTCAGTGAGAACAATTTACGTGTGAAACAATAAGAATGTAGTGGGAATGCATTTACATCTGTTGCACGAATGCTATGGAAACAAACACTCCAAACTGACGTTTCACGTAAGTCACATGCAACGAAAATCTGTAACGTAACCATCTGTGTGTGGCGTGTTTAATAATTATGTATTATTTATATTTTAGGACAATTAATCTTTAAAAAAACACACCACATGTCATAAAGAAAGCGTGTAAACAGTCTTAGGATGAATCACAACGATTCGAAAGCGGTAACGTTACGGTTTGAATAAAGGAACTAAAAGTAAATATGTGACTGGTTGCTGTCCTAACACCATCAACATTTGTCTTCCAACAACAGCCACGGTCTCCATCATGTCATCATACGACAAAATTGCATGTTCGCATTGTTTTGTCTTGAGCGTAGGGAGGCGAAAGAAGTCCCGAGTAGGCTTCAAGATGTTGCATGTCCACTGCTCGTCTCAGAACGTGCCGATCTGTGGCAGATTTGATCAAAGTGTGCGGTGCTGTGGGAAGGTATGCATATGGTTCAACGATCATTGTTGAACATGTGACAAGGCAACAAACGTCCCCCGTGCGTTCCTGTCTACATCGTCGGTTACGATTACAGTTGGACTCGATCGTGAATCAAAGGAAGCGTGTCGCTTGGTCGGATGAAACAAGTTTCTTGGTACACCGGATCTATGGTTGTATCCGGGTATGCCGTCATCCTGGCGAATGCCACGGACGCAGGGTGTAGGGATATGGAACCTGGTGTGTGTCTATGTGCACACCCATGGTGGGCTTCTTTAAAGCCTAGTGCCGAATAACTGGGGATGGAGATGAAATACAACAAAATGTTTGATATGTAAGTTATAGGTGGCAAAGACCATAGAGCATTGGTATTAGTGGCCATGCTCTTTGACGTAATTTTCAAGGTGATTTGCAGTTTAAAGCGATCTTTTTAAAGTTATTATCCTAATACCCGATTCAAGATATGAAAAGAGTGGCGAACTTTAAATATAAAATGATACATTATTCAAGGTCAAGCCTAGTTCAGTGAAGGGCAAATAAGCAGATATATTTTTAATTGTAGTAGGGACTAACGTAAATCTACATATATTTTCTAGTAACGGCGATTATTTAGCTACATATATTACTAAATCAAAGGCTATTGAAATGTTAATGTGTCAATGAAACGAGGCGAAAAGCAGAAGCGTTCCAACGCTTTGAAGCAATTACAATCTAGATTGAACCACATAATAAATCCCCTGTCTCTGGAATAGTCCTCAACAGCAACAGGTACGACACCAACGGAACTGGCCGAATTTCTTGAGTTACTCTGACAGGACCTGTTACACATGGATGCCCCCTATCGCTAGTCTAGCAGCTGTTGCCAAGCTTCTTTGCCTCCATTTTTAAAGTTGTTTGAAGGGAAAAGATGGATTTAACGTCCTCTGTACTTACTTTGTTTGTTGGAAATTGATAACAGAATCTAGCAGTGCGCACTGAATAGTAACTTAGTAAAAAACGTGATCAGTCTGACAACATATCTTGTTCACCATAAAGGAAACTCTTAAGTTGTAGTTTCATTGGTGGTGCTCACCTGCAACGTAACTGCAACGAACGACATCGCTACAGTTTGGCTACAGTTGGATGAGAGTTGTGTCGCACGTTCTTCGTCCATTGACGAAACTTTTTTACGACTGGCTATCAACTCAAAAGCGCTGCTTTCGCCACTGAGCTCCACATTGCAACCCACGCAGTTCGTAACGGTTTCGGTGAGGAGGTGTCAAAGAAAGCGGAAATTCTTGATTTATCTATTCATTTGCGATAACCAGACTGTCGGCGATATGTGAACAAACATTTTCCAGTGTGCATAGTGGCGCACAAGATAAGATGTGCAGAGTGCATTAGTCTCTACGGAATATACATGTTCCGTGTTTGTTGATGGGGCAACGTAATATAATTTGGTAGTCAAATGTATTAATATGTGTTGTGCGAATAAAGCATAACTACATCTACATCTATACTCCGCAAGCTACCTGACGGTATGTGGCGGAGGGAGGGATGCAGCAAAATGCAGTGTTAGATACATATTGGAAGGTGCATCCCTACCAATGAGACGTGAGGCGACTCACTCATTGACTTATAAAGCCTTCCAATGACGTTCGATAATCGATCGTCGTTATTCATAATGATATGGTTCAAATGGCTCCAAGCACTATGGGACTTAACATGTGAGGTCATCAGTCCCCTAGACTTAGAACTACTTAAATCTGATTAACCAAAGGACATCACACGCATCCATGCCCGAGGCAGGATACGAACCTGCGACAGTAGCGGTTGCGCGGTTCCAGACTGAAGCGTCTAGAACCGCTCGGCCACAAGGGCCGGCGACATGATTATTGGAAAGATGAACCAGAACAGCTGCTTATAATAATTAATCTTTTATTAACGACAGATTGTTTCGACATTATCACGACTGCCAAGTACTTGCGAATACATTTTTGGTGAGACCATGTGTAAATGTGTTGCCATTTATATAAAGCGTCTGTATTGTATTCACGACTAGAATGATGTGACGTGCATAATTACGTTTTTTGCGAACTGTCAATATTTTGATTAGGTGGTAAATATGTAAATTTTAACGTCATTCAAACAGAAAGCATTAGAAACTGCTAGAATAACTAGTCGAGCTTCTAACTACATTTGAAAAATGGAAACCACAAAGCTGATTCTTTCCAAAATACAATCCAAATCCTGAACACAGTATTAAAGGGTCTTTCAGTGTACATTCTTGAAGAATTGGAAATCTACATACATACCAGAAAACACTCTCAATAAATATTAAAGGAACACACAGAATTTAGGCACAACTACTGCGTCAAATACTTCTCTGAACTTTCAGGACTTGGAAAAGGATAAATCGGAAATCACATATGCAGCAGCCAAAGGTAACCGTGACAAAATTTAATTAATAAAATAATATAGCTGTTCATCTATATAAACGTCGCAAGAGCAGAACTGTGAAACTACTGTCAAACCATAATTTGCGTATTATTTTCAATATATTTACGTCCTTTACCATATAATCAAAACAGTTCACTAACTGCGCAATATGGATGTCACATATTTCTAGTCGTGATTGCAGCATAGTTATTTTGACATAAACGACATGCAGATTTATGCAAGGTCTCACAAAAATTGTATTTTCAGATACTTGGCAGTTGCGATAGTTGCCGAAACAGACAGTAATTAACAGAGATTAATTATTATAATCAGGTATTCTGGAGCAGCTTTCTAATAGCCATGTCACTACCGTTCTTGTTTGTTTCGAAGGCTGAGCTAGAAGCATGGCTTCCGTATGACGTCATAAGATACCATCCGCCCGGGGCCAAGAATGACTCGGTGAGCGACTTTCAAGTGGCCTTGATATGCGTCACTGCATTCTGTTGCGATGAGCGGAAGCATTCCTTCTTCCACTGGTGCACGTACCACGTCACACACACACACACACACACATACACACACACTGGCGCTAGCGGAAGTTTTGGGCTGAAGGCCGAGATGATGTTTCACTTTGTTGCTGCAGCTGGTGTGATCAAGTATCACAGCGAGAGCTTTTTCTGCCACTGTTTTTCCCCCGTCGCCCCCAACTTTTCTGCCCTTCCTCAAGCACAGCCACCGGTGTAATGAAAACGATGCGAAGGACATGGTGCCTGGTGGGTCCCCATTTAAGACTGACGACTTTGCAACGTCATCACAGTAGCGCTGTGCTGCAATGGTGCTGCAATATGCCGAACAGGGAGAGTTTTATACATTTGCACAGTATGACAGAGGTAATCCCGCGCTGCCTTCTTTTCTCAGGTACCATTTTATCCCAAATTATTCTCTGCTGTCAGTTTGTTCAAATGTGAGTGGAGTTGATCTCTTTCAAATTACAGGAGTTGGACAAAAATACGGAAACTCTGCGAGAAATGCATGTTTGTTGTTGTTGTCTTCAGTCCTGAGTCTGGTTTGATGCAGCTCTCCATGCTACTCTATCCTGTGCAATTTTCTTCATCTCCCAGTACCTACTGCAACCTACATCCTTCTGAATCTGCTTAGTGTATTCATCTCTTGGTCTCCCTCTACGATTTTTACCCTCGACGCTGCCCTCCAATACTAAATTGGTGATCCCTTGATGCCTCAGAACATGTCCTACTAACAGGTCTCTTCTTTTTGTCAAGTTGTGCCACAAACTCCTCTTCTCCCCAATTCTATTCAATACCTTCTCATTAGTTATGTGATCTACCCATCTAATCTTCAGCATTCTTCTGTAGCACCACATTTCGAAAGCTTCTATTCTCTTCTTGTCCAAACTATTTATCGTCCATCTTCCATACATGGCTACACTCCATACAAATACTTTCAGAAACGACTTCCTGACAATTAAATCTATACTCGATGTTAACAAATTTCTTTTCTTCAGAAACGCTTTCCTTGCCATTGCCAGTCTACATTTTATATCCTCTCTACTTCGACCATCATCAGTTATTTTACTTCCTAAATAGCAAAGCTCCTTTACTACTTTAAGTGTCTCATTTCCTAATCTAATTCCCTTAGCATCACCCGACTTAATTCGACTACATTCCATTATCCTCGTTTTGCTTTTGTTGATGTTCATCTTATATCCTCCTTTCAAGACACTGTCCATTCCGTTCAACTGCTCTTCCAAGTCCTTTTGCCGTCTCTGACAGAATTACAATGTCATCGGTGAACCTCAAAGGTTTTACTTCTTCTCCATGAATTTTAATACCTACTCCAAATTTTTCTTTGGTTTCCTTTACTGCTTGCATACTTTTACGTAATTCAAGATGGTAGCCAGGTCTGCAGGCTTCGCTGTTGTATCCGACTGCACCCATTACGTTGCAAGTGTCTGTCATGTCTTCCTGTTCAGAACACTATTCTGTGTAGTTGTCGGTGCATTATGTTGGAGCTAAGTGAGTTCGAATATGGAATAATTGTTGGTACTCGAATGGTGGGTGCTTTCGTAACTAAGATAGCCGAAGTGTTGGTGTCTCAAGATGCGTCTTATCGAAGGTTCATGCGGCTTACAGGGATTGTGGAAGAACATCATCCGCTAAGTCGTAATACGGAGGAAAGTATTTGTTAAGTGGTCGTAATAGATGGTCATTGAAGAGGACTGTAACGTAAGGTAAGACGACGACTGCTGGAAAAGTCACTGCAGACCTTTAAGTGGCAGTCGCGAACCCTCTGAGCGCCAAACCAATTAGAAGTCACGTCCATAGCAGCGAATTGAAGGGCGAGCTTCAATTCCAGAATATCTCAGCAGTTACGAAAATGCCCATAACTGAGGGCATTAAACCTGGGCTGTGGAGCTGTGGAAGAAAGTCATTGGCTCGGATGACTCTTGTTTCACACTGTTGCAAACTTCTGGTAGTGTTTATGTCCCAACACGGAAACATGGCAGGGACTCGGAGATGATTAGAGTAGAGATACCGTGGTAATCTATGGGCCTCTTGGTTGATATGCAACGTCGCATGACCCACAAGGATCATATGACGATTTTGGCCTATCATGTTCATTCCACGGTACAGTGTTGCTCGTAATTGGTGTTGCTGTGTAACAAGACGGCAGGGAAGTAGTTCACACAGCTCCCTTCGTCCAGCACAGGTTTTTTGAGTGCGACGATGAGTTGTCGCATTTCTCCTCGCCCCCCAGTCACCATATCCCAATATTACTGAACCTTTGTGGTCTACGTTGAACAGAAGCATGCATGATCGCCATCCAATTCCATCATAATTTCCTGAAATTACCACTATTTTTCAGAAAAAATGACAGAAGATTCTCTTGAAAGGCATACGGGACTTGTATTTATCCATTCCAAGGCGACTTCAGGCTGTTTAGTATCTCAGCAGGGTTTCTCCCCCGTATCAGGCACGCTAATGCGTTGTGTTTCTGTCCAAGCATATATGGTGAAACAGAATTCAGCGACCAAATTTCGGAGGTTGATGATTGATTTGTAACACAGTTACTATTTCGTTTGATATCTGACGTAACAGCATTTGCTAATAGTCTCATAGAGCCTCAGGAGTTATGGACTACATCGTTTACGTATATTGCGACCCTATTACACTTTCTTTGAAATACTTCTCAAATTTCCTTTACAATTGAAAACAGACATCTTTGCTCCAGGCTGTAATTTAAAAATTATGCTTTCTTTAAATTCATCGAGTCTGTGATGTTTACACAGCAGGCGCTGACCTTTTATATCTGTCGCTTTCGTTCCGTTACGAACAACTTGTAGAGGTCACATTGCTAGGTAGGTCCGAATGCAGTCACGAGCTCGTAATTTGGCCATTAAAACCCAGTAGGGAACTGTATCGATTCCCCTCCGAAAGGTAAGGAAATCGTCATCAGCTCGAGCGCCTGTGTCTACAGCGCTCTGTATTTCATGGACGAACATAACGAGCTGAGTTTCACACGAGCGCTACTTACATTGAAAAGCCAAAGAAACTGGTACACCTGCCTAATATCGTTTAGGGCCCCCACGAGCACGCAGAAGTTCCGCACTCAACGAACGTCTGACGTAGTGCTGGACGGAACTGACACCATAAATCCCTAAGAGTACGAGGGGGTGGAGGTCTCTTCTGAACAGCAGAACATTCCAGATATGCTCAGCAATGTTCATGTCTGGGGAGTTTAGTGGGTAGCGGAGGAGTTTAAACTCAGAAGTGAGTTCCTGGGGACCTTCTGTAGCAATTCTGGACACGTGATGTGTCTCATTGTCCTACTGGAATTGCTAAGGTCCGTCGAATGCGCAATGGACATGAATAGCTGCAGGTGATCAGACAGGATGCTTATGTACGTGTCACCTGACAAAAAAATGGTTCAAATGGCTCTGAGCACTATGGGACTCAACTGCTGTGGTCATTAGTCCCCTAGAACTTAGAACTACTTAAACCTAACTAACCTAAGGACATCACACACATCCATGCCCGAGGCAGGATTCGAACCTGCGACCGTAGCAGTCGCACGGTTCCGGACTGCGCGCCTAGAACCGCGAGACCACCGCGGCCGGCTGTCACCTGACAGAGTCGTATCTAGACATATCAGAGGTCCCATATAACTACCAACTACAAGCGCCACACACTTTTGCATGGCCTCCACCAGCTTGAATACTTCACTGGTGACATGCAGGAATCATGAGTTCATGAGGTTGTCTCCATACCCGTACACGTCCATCCGTTCGATACAATTTGAAACGGGACTTGTCCGACCAGGCCACATGTTTCCGCTCATCAACAGTCGAATATCGGTGTTGACGGGCCCAGGCGAGGTGTGTAGTCATAAAGGGTACACGACTGGGCCTTCGGCTCCGAAAGCCCATGTCGATGGTGTTATGTTGAATGATCCCCGCACTGGCACTTTTTCATGGTCCAGCATTGAAATCTGCAGTAATTTGCGGATGGGTTGCACTTCTGTCACGATGAAGGATTCTCTTCAAGATCCTTTTCCGGCCGCACCAATGTCGAAGATGTGATGTTTTGCCGGATTCCTCATACTCACAGTACACTAGTGAAATGGTCGTACTTCATCGCTACCTCGGAGATGCTGTGTGCCATCACTCGTACGCCGACTATAACACCACGTTCAAACTCAAATCTTGATAACTTGACATTGTAGCGACAGTAGCCGTCCTAACACCTGCGCCAGACACTTGTCTTATATAGGCGTTGCCGACAGCATCGCCGTATTCTGCCTGTTCACATATCTCTGTATTAGACGGATGCCTACGCCAGTTTCTTTGGCGCTTCAGTGTATATTGATACACACTGAGATATTTTCGTTTTCGAAAACCATCGTTATGCTTGGCATAAAATGGGTGTCATTTAGGCATATAATTTTCAGCTACTCGACGACTTTTCTTGAGTACACGACTGACCTGGGATTTTCTTTTTTCAATCGATTGATACTCTCCGTTGTTCTAACTACCTACAATGAGCGACTGATAGAAGGGAAATGAAGTGATCTTAAGGCATTATTGATAGGAAGATCCCATCTGGGATTATTAAGCACCTAGGTGCTACTTAGACGGATAACGTGTCGATGATGATGATGATGATGATACAACATCCAGACCATGGCAGGGTAAAATCTCAGACCACTCTGCCCCCCCCCCCCCCCCCCCCCCTCAGCTCGCCACCATCACTCCCACCGCATGGTAGTCACCTACCTAGGTGGACTGCTAAAAGGGAAACCATTTCGCAAAATCTCTAGAAGGGAAGAAAATTCTTTCATGATCTCGATACAGTCTGGCATGTATATCACTCGACCCAGATTTTCCACTGTCGCACAATTCAATTTTCGATGTTTTTCTATACCCGCAATCTTTCTAAATACGAGGGCTATTTAGAAGTAAGGTCAGACTGATAGCGAAATGGAAACGACAGCGAAAACCCAATGAAGCTTTGCGCAGAAGTGTTGAACAGTCTCTAGTGTGGAGAACGCTCATACCAGTCCTGAGCACACAGTGAGCACTTACAGGTGCCTAGAACAATACTGTCTCCCTCCAAGTATAGGCACTCGCTGCGAGGTTTCGCCTGATATTGCGTATCCCTGCCTAACGTACCTGTCATGCATTTCCTTCTTCGTGACACACTGCAAGAGGAAAGAGGATGTCCCCGCAGCGTTTTCGAAGGGAAGTGTTTGATCACCTACCATACAACACCGTTTTTGCCTCCCTCTGATATTCGTCTCTGCTCTCACGAACCGCTGGCGATGAAGACAACATTTTAGCACAGACAACAAACTGCAGATCAGCGTAGAGAAGTCACAGAAAACACAGGTTGGCTTCTATGACGAGAGTATTGGAAAGTTGATGCAATGCTACGACAAATGTCTGAGCGGCGACTATTTAGAGAAGCAGCTGGAACGTGTAACTAACAGTTGCAAATAAAACAATTTTGGTTTTCGCCGTGGTTTCCACTTCGCGACTGATAAATATATAATTGCGAGCGAATCAGATAGCAATCTTGGAGTTCACGAGTCCAGGTTCCCAGGCACCTCTACAAAATTGATCAAACCCACCCCTGAGCGGATAGTGCTCTGGCATTGCAAAACATCAAATATTACACCACTTATTTCTATTAAAGTGAAAGAAATTTGAAAAACATTTTCGGAAACGCTAAGGTGAATAATAAAATACATATCCCTTGGAATCACGGTTCGAGACTCTGTGCATTACACTAAAGTGGCTAGCTGTAAAACTCCGTGACTGGACAACCGTCTGTTTATAACAACCGATTGATCAGCCGATTATTTTTACGTTCAGACGGTTTTTTCATTCGAATGAAACAACCGAATGAAATGGTAGTCTCTGCGGCCGTGTCAGCTATATGAATACCTTCAATCTGTTTCCGGGTTTGAATGTTTTTATGTATATACTTTTTCAGCCTGTTCGATTATACATGAACAATGACTAAGGTTGACAACTTTTCCAGAGATAAAGTATTTTATTTCAAGAACACGTGAATCAACATTATATTTCTAAAAATGAATTATTTTCAAAATGTATATATTTACTTAAGAATTCTCCTACTTGTTGCATTAAATATGAATTTTTGGTTGGGGTTAGAAGTTTAATATTTGATGCTCCACAATCACTTTTAACGCGTTTTTACTAGATCGGTTCTCGTCTATTCGTTCGGTATTTGAAATTTTGAAATTTATTTTAAACTAACTTCCAGATAAGCTAGATACCTGAAACATTCAAGCCAAGCTTCCGTGTATAAGCTCGATTCTCTGTCATTTTTACATTCGGTGTCTTTTTGCGATATATACACAGGAGGAAGCAATATACTGGCCGACTCAATTGAAGAAAAACTGAAATAAACCTGAAATTTACCACTTGTCTCTTCTGTAATCTGATCAAAATGTTTAAAATCAATTGAAAAATTTATTACACACAAGACTAAAAAACATAAAATAACTATTTAAATAAAAAACTTTTGAATATCACAAGTTTTTCACTGGAAAAGAAGGAATTGCTAACTCAGTCAATATCGAAATCTGCAACGGTGTCGAATGTTTTCATTCAGTTACTCCCACAGACTGCTTTCACTCGGAAAAAGTAATGAATAATAATGCAACCGATATGTAAAACTACAACCGACGTACTCAGTTGAACCGAGTATTCCCCCCCTCAACTGAAGGGCTCATGAATAGATTCTTTTAAAAAATGGCTGTGAGCACTATGGGACTGCCCGTGACCAGATACGAACCTGCGACCGTAGCGGTCGCGCGGTTCCAGACTGTAGCGCCTAGAACCGCTCTGCCACCCTGGAGGGCGATTCTTTTCATTCAGTTTTTCCTGTCACTAGTGAAACTGAGTCTATGTCATTGATGTCAACGGTTCGTAGTCTTCTAGTTAGCGTTGCTGACTCTCGACCCCAGGGTCTCGGCTTCGATTCCCAGCTGGGTCCGATATTTAAACCGCTCTCGCTCTCTCGCTCTCTCTCTCTCTCTCTCTCTCTCTCTCTCTCTCTCTCTCTCTCTCTCTCTCTCTCTCGCTCTCTCTCTCTCTCTCTCGCTCTCTCTCTCTCTCTCTCTCTCTGTGTGTGTGTGTGTGTGTGTGTGTGTGTGTGTGTGTGTGTAGGGAGGGGGGGGGGGGGGTCTACAACATCATACATCATTTCGTCTTCATTGACCTGCAAGTAGCCGAAGAGGAGTAAAATATAAGAAAACCTTGCACTAGGCGGCCCAACTCCCCAGAATGGGATTCCCGGCCAGATATTCCACGTGCGCATTTCATTTATGTTATTGATAATATAAGAGCTCATAACAACTTTAACAACCGATACGTCATTAACTGTCATTTAATTATGTCAAAACGTAGGAAACACGATGCATTTCCGAGAGATCGTCAATGTACCGGTAATCTGAGATAGCGTTATATTCATAGCACGTAAACTAAAATATAAAAACCACCAAACACTAGCTTCAACTGCAAACGACGCAAATCAGTCTTGGTTCTCATAAGTTCTTCTTTTGACGTAGAAAGCGATTTTGCACCTCATTGGTCAGCCGAGCACCTGTCCACAAAGCAAAAATTTAACTTTCCTCATTATCATTATAGGTAATGCTTCGCAGTGTGGAACACTTCGTTGCGACGTCAAAAACTGAACCAGCTCCACGTCAGCGGATGCTTTCACGTCCTGCGTGTAATTTTTCCCATGCGCATCGTAGCACATGTTCTGCCAACTGGGAGATTTTTCATAGCCACTCTTCTCTGCAGCTCACGTCTCTATAACATTACCAATAAAAAATGATATCAGCTGTATACAAGTGTTTGATTGTCTTTGGCTCCCTGTCGCTCTTAGCTTGGGCCCTTTGTTTTGGCCCGGCAGATGCGGCGACAGGAAACGAGCCAGGGACAACTAACGCCGTAGTGACGTTGCAAGTGCAGCGCCAAGGCCCATATGTCGACCAATTAGGCGCCGGAAGCGCAGGCCAGTTCCCGATGCAGCGTGGCGCACGGATTTGGTGGCCGGAATAAATTATATCGTAGCGTAGACGGCGCTGCGCCTGCGGGGCGGCGATTATGCACTCCACACGACACCTGCCACTGCCCCGGTAGCCAGCTGCGACCGGGGCGTACGCGCCAACCAATCACCGCGTGCCTCTTCCTCACGAAACTGTGGACAAGCGTCGACTCTTCCGCCTCGTATTAATCCATCATTTGTATAAAAATTCGATCATTGTGCAACACTACCGTCTGCTATTGCTATAGCATAACCCCGAAGCTAGAGGCAGGTTAATAAATAAATCTTATTAAAGCAACAGAACAGTGTTACCCTCTGAGAGGAATTTTTCTAGGTTGACCGTGTTGTACCTAACGGAAATGGCTGATCGGAAATGAAAGTCAGGATTACGTAAATATTCGAACAGTAACAAACAATATTTTTGTATTTCTATATTGTTTAAAGAAAAAGGAAAACGGTCGCCAGCCTAATTAGGCAAGAGAAAGATTAACTTTCTCGTTTAAGAAAGTAGGTACGAGTAACTTTTACGGACAAACACAACCTATACTTGGCCACACGCAAGTGCAATGAACTCTGACACGTACATATGTTTACGGTAAGATTGAAGCTAACAGTTAGATCAGCACAAACTATTTGCAAAATAACAGATACCTAAACACACTATTACTTTCAAGACTTGTGCAAACTGAATGGTATTTATAACATTACTATTAACATTCACTGTGGAATCATTAATTGGACATAGGTTAAGTCTCTCAAAGTTAAATACTTTACTATTTAAAACTAGAGTTAATTGGAATCCACTAAAAGGTTGCTTCTCACTATCTTTTGAATAAATAAATTATGGTTTTCATAAATAGTGGTCTTCCTGTTACTTCTTACCTAGCATTAGCACAATAGACAAACTGTGGATCCTGTTATACTATTAATATGCACTTCCAATACACAAGAGAGACAAACACTTAGCAATCATGAACATATAATTTTCTACTATTGCAGTTTTCCACTTTTACTAAAGTGAAACACAATGTTGACAAATTTGCAAGAACTGACTAACCTTTTAAATTTACTACAGGTAGCACGATGATCATTAACTATGCAAAACTTTATAAGCCTCAATTTTAAGAACTTTAATTTATAAAATAAACAGCAAATTGTCTTTATTACCGAAGTCTTCTACTTTCAATAATTAAATAGGTGACTTTGAAACTCCACAAAACTATAAATTAGACTATTTCCATCACTGGGAGGCTTTCATTTTTTACACAAACTAGGACACTCGGTAATCATAGTTCAAATCGAGAGGAACCTGAGAGGTGTTGTAATAGGGAAAAGGTCAAGGTAGTTACATGAATTCAATTATAAGTTACACACACTAACACATCCAATAAGCTGATCCTTCACTGTACATTATTAGAGCATTTCGATACAGTGATTGCGCAATGTGGTGGCAACTGCATATTGGTGGGGGGATTTGCAGGCAGAATTGCTGGACTCTGTCCCTTCTTGGTGGCGATGATGAATACTAATTCCAGAATCGTTCCAGCTATTTATTCAACCATCCAACGCATTGGACAGTAACAGAAAAAGCCTCTCTTCAAACCAGCACAATATGCAACTATTACATGGCAGTGCACAGTTTGGTAGCTCGTCCCCGACTGACTCTTTCTACCTAGGCCAACCACAATTTGCGCACTACTCTTACACACAAACTAACTAAGAATCCTAATTGAAGGTCAGCAATTTACACAAAAGCAACCAACGCATTAAATAACACAGAACATTTGCACATATTGACATTTCTAGAAAAAAATATTCACACAGAAATTACAATTATATATAGTAAGTTTTGTTCCCTCCAAATGGGACAAAGAATTTAAATGACAGATATACTACATTGCATAGAATCAAACCATGACATCACAGTTTTAACAAAGAAAGGAGGATACATTTTTATGTTATCGATTCAAACACATTTACAGATACTCAGTGATAAAAGATTAAATGAAACAAAAGCAAAATAAATCAGTCCAGCATTAGAGCTATAGTGTTACAATCGCACTGACCAACTTATTGGAAACTTCTCGCGCATTTGGTTTCTACGTGGATGGACTCCATGCTCAAGAATAATGACGTTTCTTGAGAACGAAAACCTGCTGTGTAAAAATCCACATGTATTCCGCAAATAGAGGTCTTGTTTCTCCATGAGATCCGCAACGCTGTATCAACGGCTCTGTTTGATACAGTATTTAGTGAGTTAAGGTGTTAGACACCGTCCCCCACTGCTGTCTAACAAACCGGATATCGGACCAGATTTACGACTGGGTTCAACACATCGACAGATTTAAAGGTAATTTCCAGAGTATCTCAAGGAAGTGGGTCAGGACGGTTAATGTTGACGATGTATACAAAAGACCTAGCAACAAAGCGCTGGAACCAGATGATGTGGTTGTCTATAAAAAAAAATTGTTTAGGTTAGGTTAAGTAAGGTTAGGTCGGCAGAAGAGAGTATCGATTTGCAAAATGACGTGAAGGGGGTTGATGAATAGTGCAGGTACTGGCAGTTGACACTGTACGTAAATAAGAGCAACGTATTACGTACACATAGGGAGATAAATCTACTACTGTACAACTACACTGTTCATGACAAATTGCCGCGCGGAGTGGCCGCCCGGCTTGAGGGGCCGTGTCACGGATTGTGCGGCCTCTCCCGCCGGACGTTGCCCCTCGGGCATGAGTGTGTGTGTGTGTGTGTGTGTGTGTGTGTGTGTGTGTGTGTGTGTGTGTGTGTGTGTTTGTTTGTTTTGTTCTTAAGCGTAAGAGTTTCAGTAGTGTGTAAGACTAGGCACCGATGACCTTAGCACTGGATGACAAATTGCTGTAAACAGTACGTACTGTAAAATATCTAAGAGTAACTAACCAGAGCAACTTTCTACATCTATATCCATACTCCGCAAGCCACATGACGGTGTGTGGCGGAGGGTACTTCGAGTACCTCTATCTGTTCTCCCTTCTATTCCAGTCTCATATTGTTCGTGGAAAGAAAGATTGTCGGTATGCCTCTGTGTGGGCTCTAATCTCTCTGATTTTATCCTCATGGTCTCTCCGCGAGAGGTTCACAAGAAGAACGTCAAATTGTTCACATGGCTATGGACTGTGCGGCTGATCCAGCGGAGGTTCAAGTACTCCCTCGGGCATTGGGTGTGGGTGTGTGTTTTTGTCCTTAGGATAATTTGGGTTAAGTAGTGTGTAAGCTTAGGAACTGATGACCTTAGCAGTTACGTCCCTTATGATTTCACACACATATGAACGATACAAAGCTTTACGCATCGCCGAAATGGCTCTGGGCACTATGGGACTTAAAATCTGAGGTCATCAGTCCCCTAGAACTACTTAAACCTAACTAACGTAAGGACATCACACACATCCATGCCCGAGGCAGGATTCGAACCTGCGACCGAAGCGTTCGCGCAGTTCCAGACTGTATTGTTTTCTTACAATGAGATGGAGCCAAGGAACCAACAGTGGGATGCAAGAAAGTGCTTAAAACATCGATGTAGGCCGGTGCTGTGATAGTGCCACGCAAAACAAGGGGTGCAAGGCCCCTCCATGAAAAACATGACCACACCATAACACCACCGCCTCCGTATTTTACTGTTGACAATACACACGCAGGCAGATGACGTTCACCGGGTATTCACCATACCCACACCCTGCTATCGGATCGCCACACTGTGTACCATAATTCGTCACTCTGCACAACGTTTTTCCACTGTTCAATCGTCCAATGTTTACGCTCTTTACACAAACCTAGGCGTCGTTTGGCATTTACCGGCGTGACGTGTGGCTTACGAGTAGCCACTCGTCCATGAAATCAAAGTTTTCTCACCTCCCGCGTTACCGTCATGTTATTTGCAGTGGATCCTGATTTAGTTTGGAACTCCTGGGTGATGGTCTGGATAGATGTCTGCCTATTACATATTACGACCCTCTTCAACTGTCGGCGGCTTCTGCCAGTCAATAGACGAGGTCGACCTGTACGCTTTTGTGATGTACGTGACCCTTCACGTTTCCACTTCAGTGTTACATGGGAAACAATGGACCTAAGAATGTTAAGGAGACTGGAAATGTCGCGTATAGACCTATGACACAAGTGACACCCAATCACTGACTACGTTCAAAGTCCGTGAGTTCCGCGGAGCGCCCCATTCTGCTCTCTCAGGATGTCTAATGACTACTGAGGTCGCTGGTACGGAGAACCTGGCAGTAGATGGCAGCACAATGCATCTAACATGAAAAACGTATGTTTTTGGGGTGTCCGGATACTTTTGATCACATAGTGTATATAAGGAATAGGAATGGAGCCGTAATTGAATCCTGCATGACTGCCTTCGAATTTTTTTCCCAATTACTCATTTTTCCTATACTTTTAACATTGTCTGTGTTATCCAACAAAACGTGTTGCATTCTGTTTGATAAGTATATTTCAAGCGACCTGTGCATAAAGCCATCAAATCCATGAAATTTGAGATTTTATAAGAGAATAACATGGTCTCGCGTTGCCTGGTGAAACGTTGTTGTGATGCCTCGAATAAAGGTCGGATTGTAGCCCATCGCGATTGTGGTTTATCGTATCGCGACATTGCTGCTCGCGTTGGTCGAGATCCAATGACTGTCAGCAGAATATGGAATCGGTGGGTTCAGGAGAGTAATACTGAACGCTGTGTTGGATTCCAACGGCTTCGTATCACTAGCAGTCGAGATGACGGGCGTCTTATCCGCGTGGCTGTAACGGATCGTGCAGCCACGTTTCGATAGCAGATGCGGACGTTTTCAAGACAACAACCATCTGCACGAACAGCTCGACGACGTTTGCAGCAGCATGGACTATCAGCTCGGAGACCATGGGTGCGGTTACCCTTGACGCTGCATCACAGACAGGAGCGCATGTGATGGTTTACTCAACGACGAACCTGGGTGCACGAATGGCAAAACGTCAATTTTTCGAATGAATCCAGGATCTGTTTACAGCATCATGATGGTCGCATCAGTGTTTGGCGACATCGCGGTGAACACACATTGGAAGCGTGTATTCGTCATCACCCTACTGGCATATCACCGTTATCCGTCTCAGTCACCTCTTGTTCACATTGACGGCACTTTGAACAGTGGACGTTACATTTCAGATGCTTTACGAACCGTGGGTCTGTCCTTCATTCGATCCCTGCGAAACCCTACATTTCAGCAGGACAATGCACGACCGCATATTGCAGGTCCTGTACGGGCCTTTCTGGATACGGAAAATGTTCGACTGCTGCCCTGGGTAGCACATTGTCCAGATCTCTCACCAATTGAACACGTCTGGTCAATGGTGGCCGAGCAACTGGCTCGTCACAATACGTCAGTCACTACTCTTGATGAACTGTGGTATCGTGTTGAAGCTGCATGGGCAGCTGTACCTGTACACGCCATCCAAGCTCTGTCTGACTCAATGTCCAGGCGTATCAAGACCGATATTACGGCCAGAGGTGGTTCTTCTGGGTACTGATTTCTCAGGATCTATGCCCCCAAATTGCGTGAAAATGTAATCACAGGGCAGTTCTAGTATAATATATTTGTCCAATGAATACCTGTTTATCATCTGCATTTCTGCTTGGTGTAGCAATTTTAATTGCCAATAGTGCACTTAAACGTAACCTACCTAAGGCCATCACACACATCCATGCCCGAGGCAAGAGTCGAAACTGCGACTGTAGCGGTCGCCCGGTTCCTGACTGAAGTGCTCAGAACCGCTCGACCACACCGGCCGGGAAATGCCTTGGAAAGATCGATGGCTTGTTGTTATTCAAGGCATAAATGAAACCTTCGACTTAGATCTATACGCGGTGACAGGTAAGAGGGCAGACGCTGGGGGTCCCCTCGTTTGCTCCCAGGACTGTACTGGTGGCGGGCAGTAGCCAGCACACAGGTGGCGCGGCGCACACACAGCCTCCTGGCGCCGGCCGTCAGCTGTACAGCATTACAGCAGACCGGCGCAGGGCACGCGCCGTCCCATCGGCAGGGCAGCTGCTGCCTTCCGCTCGCTCCTACACGCTGCACCTGCCGCCGGATCGCCCTCGCTAACAAATCTCTGGACTGGCCTGGCCTGGCCCCAACCAACTCCACCTTCGTCCCAGCGGCTTTCCTTCCACTTCGTAACTGGTCTGCAGCAGCGCTTGCCAGGTTTCCAGTCCTTACTTTACAATCAATTACGTTGAACTGTACCTGGTGATCAAAAAGTCAGTATTAATTTGAAAACTTAATAAACCACGGAATAATGTAGATAGAGAGGTAAAAACTGACACACATGCTTGGAATGACATGGGGTTCTGCAGGAAAAAAAAAACTATTGCTAGACGCGTGAAAGATCTCTTGCGCGCGTCGTTTGGAGATGAACGTGTGCTCAGCCGCCACTTTCGTCATGCTTGGCCTCCCCGGTACCCCAGACCTCAGTCCGTGCGATTATTGGCTTTGGGGTCACCTGAAGTCGCAAATGTATCGTGATCGATCGACATCTCTAGGGATCCGGATTCTTACCCATCCAACGCCAATCCCTCACCATAACTCCGGACATGCTTTACAGTGCTGTTCACAACACCATTACTCGACTACAGCTATTGAGGAATGATGGTGGGCATATAGAGCATTTCCTGTAAAGAACATGATCTTTGCTTTGTCTTACTTCGTTATGCTAATTATTGCTATTCTGATCAGATGAAGCGCCATCTGTCGGACATTTTTTGAACGTGTGTATATTTTTTGGTTGTAATAAAACCCTACGTCATTCCAAACATGTGTGTCAATTTGTACCTCTCTATCGACATTATTCCGTGATTTATTCAGATTTCAAATTTTATACTTTTTGATCACCCTGTACTTAACGAACAGAATTCAGGAAGTTGTACTGAATAATTCAAACAATGGTGGAAGGAGAAAAAATTGTAGTGACTGGGGAGAAATCTCAGAGGGAGTCCTACAAAGTTTAAGTTTGGGTCCACTCCTATTCCTAATTTGTGTGAATGGCCTTAAGTGTGGTGGAGGGATGTGACTCAGTACAAGTAACCAGTCGCATTGTGTCGTTCAGTTTTGTGCCTACCCTCATCACATGTACACTTTTCAACCCATGACCAGGAGTCAGTACACAGGATGGTAAGCCCAATGATGTATTACTGCCAAGTAACGTGGCTCGATGAGACATTTTTTGCATTATTCAGCGTATTGTCCCACAGAAGTCGTATTACAAACTGAGGACTGAATCAGTTGATCTTCATTTTCATAATTAGTCTTACATGTGCTACATCTTATATGAGCAAATGAAGGGGGTAGCTCCTCTCGAAAGCATGAAAAATAGGTGATCTTCGTATTTTTCTTAAGTAAAAAATGCTAAAACTGGTGATTTACTTTTTTTTCTTACACTTTTGTCTTCAAAAACTCATTTTTAATATCCACATTGGACGCTGTGATCGCTGCACCAATTGGAAACACCCGTTGCTGCTGGAACATTGGCGATCGGCGGGTATTCCGAAGCTTTCTATTGGATCTGTAACTAAATAATAATTTATAAGTCATTTTCAATATATTTTCTGTCAGCATACATACGATATCTGAAAAACATTACGTTCTAACAAAATGGAGTTGAAACAGTCATTTTCTTCTCCTGAAACACCGAGAAAAGGAAACCACAGAAAATAGACATTCTGAAACGCCTACGTATCCCGACAGAAAATTCAATTTAGAATGCTGACATCAACATCTACTGTTCTCAAGTTATGTTTCTAGTCAGTTGGAAAAACCTGGCTTCAAGAAAAACGCGTTTAAAGTTTTGAGTCCCATTTTTTGCAGTTAAGTTAGCTCTTTGCAATTTTCTCAGATAACGACATGGTCGGAGACCGTGACTGTTCTATGACATCAATAGTGATGGTTTAAGTCAACCAGCCACAAATTGGTTTTAGGTTACTCTGTTCAGAAAGTACCGTTACCGGTTTCGAAACTTCCCCAGTTCATCAACAGACGGCTCTTTTCAGACATTCATCAAAACAAATTATACATTGTTTTCTTGTGAGTTGCCCTAGGATAAATAATAATCTGCAACTACAAATGTGTGCCCAACGTACTTGTGTTGGAATGCAATTTGCGTGAAATGTCCACCTAGCGCATTTATTTTTGCGGTTTTCTTGCAATGAAAAAGATTCTCAAGGATGTTCTTATTTTAGCAATCACAAACGTTGCACTGCATTGTAAACCACTTTCGTTCGGTCACAAAAGGACTTATGAATGTGCACCACATGTTCATATTTACAATGTACGTTTCGCTCGTCAAAGAGCGGCTGGTGATCTCTTGGTAAGACTATTTTTATGTATAGTAGTGCTGAAAATTGATACTAATCCTGCAATAAAAGGTTGCTAATTAAGCTTCGGAACATTACGTTTCGTGATTTGTCTGACCACAAAGTAGTGGATGGTGCCGCAGTGACTGGGATGTCACGCGATGCTAAGAAATCTGGTTGTATATTGTTGCACTTCCTCTCAGGACTATATAAGTAAGATTTGAAAAATCTGTTGTATTCAAAGAGCGGAAAAGTAACTACTTCCAGAATTGTTTCTCAATACATCGTAGTATTATTTGATAGTCTCCCTTAGTTGAAGGCCTCTGAAAGGATGCAAATTGCTTGCTTTCCGCACAGCACCCAACATTTCCAAGGCAGGTCCCTCAAGACTAGGCAACCAGCCCAGCATAGTGGACGGCATGCGCTATGGACCGTAGGTGCGAGCGGATATGAGAAACGTCAGCATGCCCGTATATTAAAATACTGTAAACAACCTTAACCAGTTCAGTGCGCCAGAATTCTAACGGTAAGATTATGTCTGATACAAATTTTCGTCTGGTTAAGTCAGGCCTATTAATTTACATTCCATAGACTAAGAATATAGAGGCCGAATCATGGGTACGTTTCAGTATCACATAACCTGTCATATTTTTGACACGCTCCTTAGGTTACTACTTGATGTCGTCATTAATAAAACATAATCTGTAAAATTTTCTGAAAAATATGTACTCAACATTCAGCAGTCAAATGAAGCTATGTTACACCACGTCACATCTTTCATACAGTCTATCAAATATGTTTACTGACCATAATGTGAAACAATGCTAAGGGGCTACATATCGAAGTGCATGAGTGCCGCTTTTTTCTTTTTTTTTTTAAAAAAAAAAGAGGAACATGTATATAATAGCATTACTAGTTTTATACCGAACACAAAACATCCTTCAGTTCGGTTTGTGGCAGGCCTGTTAATATAAATGAAAGAGGAATGATTCAGACCACAGAAGCTGCTGGTATGACAGACATGTAATTTAGCAATTGCTGTTGTGGACATAGGATCTACCATCGCACCACACCACGTATACCAGCCATTGTAGCTGTACTTTGTTCCAAATGGATTATAATAATGTCTTCAACAATAATAATCATTATTATCCATCGCTGTTATATAGAAATTGACGAAAATGGTAATAATTATACTGTCCATCAAAGTTTTTGGCTCAAAAGTTATTACTGCAAATATAAAAAAATCAGTATTACTGCAGGCATCCACATCCGCAGAGACCTCCACCTATGGTATCGGTGCCTGAATATTTCGTAGGTTCCGCTTTCAACACTGATCTGCGCCTTGACTGGATGTCGAACTGCAGCTGTCTCGACGTTCCCGCCAAAACAAGTCTAACGCCCCTTTTACACCGTCGACTTCCTTGTCTCGATGGACTACTCGAAATAGCTCCGTCTACTGCAGCGCCCCCGGCTTCCTATTCCATTACTGACCCTTGTCCGTTTCAAGTAGTCATTTTCGTTTACAAGCCGGCGCCAAAGCTGCCGGTGTTCACTGGCCTGTGAAAGGAGAGTTACTAGGGGCTTTCCATTTTACGGAAAAATAGAAATATAGTAACCACATGTAGGAACAAATAAGAACAATCGAGTTTATTAATGACCAAGGTAGAATTCGTAGTGGAAGTTTTTGTCAACGGTCGTGTAGTTAATTCTCTACACTCATGGGAACTGAAAGAATAGGAATACTTTCGTCCAAACATTTCAGAACATACGCATGTATTTACTGGATAAAATGTCTTCTTGCAAGCCCGCCAGTCAATATGTAGAACGGAGTGAACAGTGCCTTTTAGATTTATCCTTTTTGTACCTAGTTTTCTTGCTAAGTACCAAATCACAACGAATATTATTTTCTTGTCCAGTAAATCTGACTTGTCCACTGTTATAATAATTTTCGTTAAAACACCTTTGTGCTAAATATTTATTTTGGATAATATAGGTTTTTTTCTCTGTAAAACGTAAATAGTTTTTGCTTTGAGATACTTTGTCTCTTTTGTAAGAGAACACTAATAGGAAAAAATGCAAGCATCTTTTATAACTTTTCAGTGTGCCACAAAAATAAAGCAAACAACACAGTAAAGTTTAAGAAGATATGAAACCCATCCATTAAGACGAGTGAGCTCGACAAGAATAGCAGACGCCGCCATAGTCCCTTGTCTCTGCGCACGCGCTGTGTGCAACATACTTGGAAATTTATTAGTTTGCACTCGGCGCAAACTATAGATCATTGACGTCTTAGACACACTCGAGACATGGTTGGTTGCTGGCATACGCGCAAGCACGAAAGGCGCACGCACTTAGACGATTTGGGCCACGAAGTGTCTCCTGTAAAACGGGCTTAAAGGAGTTTCTTGCCTGTCTACGTGTCGAAAGATGTATGAGTAGAATAAGTACAAATTACATTCGTAATCGCCTGCCATAATTTCTGTTGTCATTCGGTATGATAGTAATATGGCAATGTATTTATATCAACAGGACATTAAAGGTAGAGTTTACGGAAAGATTATCTGCACATACGGGGACAACAAGCCGTTGATTTTGACAACAGAGATAAAGAACAAAGCGATACAGTGGTTTTCTAGAATAGTGTGGCAGACGCTTTGTCAGTTTCCTGCAGGATGTATGCAGTAAGTATTCTCTATTTTTCGTTACCATTTGCAGGAACTAAACCACAAGGGCTGTTGTACAGTTCGTGCCTAACATGAACGAACGAGGGAATGAATTATTCTCCTTACGAGGTGTGTTTACAAAAATGGGAACATTTTATTTAACGTCTACATCAGTGGCTTCCTTTTTAAAACAGTCCCCATTACACATTAGGGCAGACTTTTTTCCAGTCCCCAACACAGTTCTGAAACTCGGTCTTTTGCACAGCTTTTAGGTCTCCCTGGGTTCTAATGGTTCAAATGGCTCTGAGCACTATAGGACTTAACATCTATGGTCATCAGTTCCCTAGAACTTAGAATTACTTAAACCTAACTAACCTAAAGACATCACACAACACCCAGTCATCACGAGGCAGAGAAAATCCCTGACCCCGCCGGGAATCGAACCCGGGCGCGGGAAGCGAGAACACTACCGCACGACCACGAACTGCAGACGGTCTCTCTGGGATCCGCTTCTAATCTCATCTACGCATGTAAATCGAAGGCGCTTTAATGTATTATTTGTTTCCGGGAGCACAAAAAAGTCAAATGGGGTCATACCCGTCGAATAGGGAATCTGGGGCATCATACGGTATTGATTTTGGCCAAAAATTCACTAACAAGCAACAAAATTTGACCAGTTGCATTATTACACTGCAAAAGTCGTGAATTGCTAGTGGTATCATGTTGCTCTTTCCTCATACACTAAGTCTGCTAAAGTTAGAAACTCCTGCTATCATTTCGCAATATTTTTTGCTTAAATATGATTTTATTGCACGCCGCCTTATGGGAAACTGTTGGTTCCTTTTACTACTTATTCTATTCATACATACTTAGACATCAGAGTATCATCATACGTGGGTTGTGGTTTTTATTTACGACGCTGCGTTAACATAAAGATTGATTTCTAGAAGGTGGCCTGCTCGTACTCATTTTCATGAATTGATACCATGTTGTAATTTGCATATTGGGCATCCTTTTTGTGTTTCGTAGATTTTAATTACACACACTCTTGTTCTCTCATTTTTACACTACACTGTAACCTGGTATCACGGTATTTCATCCACGAAACGAATTTAGAAAGACTTTTTATGTCATATTGATAGTCTTTCTAAAAAGTAGCAACATCAAAAGTATGTTAAAAAAACAGAAGGCAACTTTCTCAGTTCATTCATTATCTTCACTCTTAATTTTTAATGATCACTTTTAGGACCACATTTACTGCACGACCACTTTCCACTTCCGAACACGGGTTTCTCCATATTTGCTGTCTCCTAGTGAAAGTTTATTATGAATGGACGGAAACATAGCATTTCGTAACCTAACTGCCTTTTGAATGCCCATTGCTAATATTTTTCAGCGACGCGCGTTTGCCTTTTATCCAAGAGAACTAATATCTGTATTTCATTTGTCCGGGTAACTTCCATCTTCGTTCTCAATGTGAATAGGGAAATCGCAACTACTATGACCTTTCGGTAATTTCGTGGCGATCCACAATAATAAATTTTTGCTTTGAGTAGACTTTACACCAAACCGCGAAGTCATATGAAGCATACACAATAAAGCATTCGTTCATCCTTTTCAGAGGGAACCTGTTGCGAGAAAGGCTGTTACGATCACTATTATGATTATTTTCACTTTATTTTGTTTGGGCCTTTTTGATTGTTGTTGTTATTGCTGTTGTTTTGTCGTTCGTAGTTGTGGAGATTATCTTCCAACCGAAGACTAGTTTGATGCAGCTCCCCACGCTATTCTGTCTCTGCAGTCTACGTTAGTTTGAACCAACTCACTGTATTCCAATTTTGTCACGCTCTGCGGTTGTTAGTCCCCGTACTTGATTACACTGTTAATTTAAATATTCCTTGATGTTTAGGGACGTATCCCTTCAACCTATCCCGTCTTTCAGTCTATTTCTACCGCAAAATTTCTTCTCCTTTTACGATTAAAGAGTCATTAATTATGTGTACCATCGACTAATCCTCAGCTTTCTTCTGTACAGCCATAGAACTTCCACATTACACTTCGAACACTTTCAGAAAAGACTTCACAACGATTAAATTAATTGTAATCGATGCGAACAAGTACGTATTTTACAGGAAAACGTTTCTTCATTTTGTCAGTCTGTATCGTTTTTGCTGCCCAAATATGAAAACTTCTTTCAGCGTCCCATTTCCTAATCTAATTCTCCCAGAATAATCTTATTAAATATAATACGCTCAATTACCCTTGCTTTTTAACTGAATGTTGGATCGATTCTGTTACGTCATCGTTATTGCAAAGATAAAATGACTCCAAACCGTGAAACACAGAAAAAATATTGTCGTAAAATTTTCAAATGTACCTTGCGTAAACAGAGTCACCCTTTTGGAAGTAATGTTACTTTTGGCACTTAATAGTAACTGACAACAGTTTTACAATACTATTTCCTGTCATTTTTGATGTGCAACATTGTCGACAAGCAGTTTGAATAAAATTCATTTACAATCAAATATAAAGGCCGTAATTTCAACTAAATACCTAGGAAATACAATTATGAACAACTTAAATTAGAAGGAACACACATAAAATGTTGTGGGGAAAGCGAAGCAAAGACTGCGTTTTATTGGCAGGAGACTTAAAAATGTAACAGATCTTCTAAGGTGACTGCCTATACTACGCTTATCCGTCCTCCTTTAGAATACTGCTACGCGTTGTGGTATCCTTACCAGACGGGACTGACGGGTACATCGGAAAAGTTCAAAGAAGGGCAGCGTGTTTTATACTACCGCGAAGTACGGGAGAGAGTGTCAATGAAATGGTACACGATTTGGGATGGACATCATTAAAAGAAAGGCGTTTGTCGTTGCGAGGGAATCTTATCACGAAATTCCAATCACCAACTTTCTCCTCCGAATGCGGAAATATTTAGTTGTCACCAACCTACATAAGGAGAAACCATCACCAAGATAAAACAAGGAAAATCAGAGCTCGTATGGAGAGATACAGTTGAATTGGTTCAAATAGCTCTGAGCACTGTGGGACTTAACAGCTGTGGTCATTAGTCCCCTAGAACTTAGAACTACTTAAACCTAACTAACCTAAGGACATCACACACATCCATGCCCGAGGCAGGATTCGAACCCGCGACCGTAGCAGTCGCACGGTTCCGGACTGCGCGCCTAGAACCGCCAGACCACCGCGATCGGCAGAGATACAGTTGTTCGTTCTTTCCGCGCGCTATACGTGATGGTAATAATGAGAATTCTGAAGGTGGTTCGATGAACACTGCCAGGCACTTAAATGTGATTTGCAAAGTACCGATGTAGATGTTGAATTTAGAATGCTATGTGCAAGTAGATCGGAAAGAAGAGAAAAATCATCGCAACTGCTGCTAATTAGCAGTTACGCTATTACAGTAGCCACAGATATTCTCTAACAGACTTCCGCAAAGAGTGTATTTTCGCAGTGAAAGAAAGACAGAATTACTCGTAACACTAAGATTTTACCTTTTTTTTTTCAACAGAAAGAACAATTAATGGAACTGTACTCGTGGATTACACTGCAGGAGGCTGCGAAAGTTCAAGGTGGCACGTTTTGGCAGTGTTTCGCCATCATTGCAATACGGCAGATAAAAGTAAATCGCTTAATGAACTCTCGTGTTACGTAGCCTCTTGGGCTTTAGGTCTGTGCTACGCGTGTAACGAACTTACGGCAACACAATGCGCAGATACATCAGCCACGTGTGCAGGATCAGATGCTTTTTTCCATTTTACGGCATAACCGTCGCTCCTCTAAGCTGAAGCAGGTTAAGCCCGAGGCTTCCCGCAAGAAGTGAAAGGACACGGAGGGGGCAGCCTTTGAGACGTGCAAAGGACGCGTTCTTCTAAGACCTTTTCCGCCAGCGGGACCGTAATCCTGACGTATTCCCCGTAGCAGCACGTGACACCGCTATGCCGATTTCCCGCCTGTATCTGGTCTGCAGAAGCGGATACTGTCGAAAATCTCATTCCGCGAAAGACAGCAGCTTTATCGCGTTGTCGAATCCTTCACACATTTCTTCGCGGAATAACGGAGCGGAGAGGACGTGGGCATATCGCGCGTCTTTAAGCAATCACGTAGTGAGGACCCAAATTAGGAGCTGTTTGAGGTAATTACAGTATTTTTCAGATGGCAGCATATTCACCAGAGCGGCTAAATTATTTATTGTTCCACTATTGACTGTATTCGGCGTTATGCCATTTTCAGAAGACAACGGCAGTGTACGTGCGGCTCTAAGTCTAGCGGGTAGAGGAATAGACTCCGGCACTGGAGGTCCCAGGTTCAATACCCAAAACGGGTGGGAATTTATCTTCGTACCAGTCCATTCAGGGCGACCGCAGATCCACTCAGCATTCTATCAACTGATTGCTGGGGATCTTCGCCGGGGTAAAAGGCGACCAGGGCCCCTTCCTACTGATACCTTTAGTCACCCCAGTAGTCCAGTCAAGGGCTTGCGCCACAGACTTTATCTTTACTTCAGTTGTACTGCAGTACAGTCTGCCTCGACAGCTGAGTGGTGAGCGTGGCGGAACTCTGTGCGAAGGGGCCGGGGTTCGATTACCAACTGGGTAGGAAATTCTCTCCGCTCAGCGACTAGGTGTTTTCGTCATCATATCATCCCCATCGACACGCAAGTCGCCGAAGACTTGCACGTGGCGACCGGTCCACCCTATGGAAGGCCCTAGCCACATGACATCTCTCTTTCACTACAATACAGACACAAACAACGAAATAAGTATTAAACAGAACATACGAGTAGAAAATTGATGCCAGTTAATGTGTAACGGTTATATACCGAAATAATAATACAGCACTGCTATAAATGACTCATTCGTTTTAAAATTCTATTTTTTCAAACTATTAATGTGACTGATACATAAACAGGACAGTAAGCTCAAAAAGTTTGCATTTCGCAACCTATTTTAAGAGTGCTCGCGTTGTCACAAGACATACATTCAAGCCGTAGTCAACTTAATTCGAACCTTATGTTGCAACATCCTGTTATTGGTCCTTGGTGCACACTCTTGAGGTGTTCCAAAGTTCCTGGCCGTGAGGGTACATATACTCGGTGCTTAATGTAACGACGAACAACGACGCTCCATAGTGGGGTCGGGGGATTCTGTCTTGCAGGAAATGAAATCCTCGACGTCAGCAGTCAGCTGTGGGAATGACCACAGCTGCAACATATGAAGTACGAGGTATTTTACGCGCAAATTACGTTGACACTCGGCGCGGTGGCTGTGGGTACAGCCTGAAATGTAACCTCCGTCGCAAAATCTACACACAGTTTGTTAAGACATTCCAATTTCGTAGCTTGCACAGCCCGTTTTCTTTTCTTTTTTACTTCTTACGAAACTTTTCCCCACTTTTTCCCCGCTCTCACATTGTAGCATCGATGTTCGTCGTTACATTAGAGACCATGTTTATGTACCTCACGGGCAGGAGCATTGGAACATCTCAGAGTGCGCATCAATGACCAATAACAGGACGTTGCAGCATAAGGTTCGAAATGAGGTTGACTGCGGCTTGAATGTATGTCTTGTTGCATCTCTCACATTTGGTCGACAGTTAAATTTATATTTTTAGGGACAATCAGTGTCCCTAAATTGACGATACGAACCCACAACACTCCGTTTACATGGCAGATCGTTTCCACAGTTTTTTTCTGAATGCACGCTGCACTGTTATAGCAGATAAACATCTGGCATACTACAACACACAAAAACTCTTTTCTTGCCTTGTCAAGACACCTTAGTAGTAACACCAGCTGGTGGACGCAAAGAAAGCTCGGTAAGTTTACGGTTCTCCTCATGCATCCATCATATTTTTACATGTAGTACTTCGGAAAAAATAGAGCTTCGAAAACGAATAAATCATTGTAGTACCCTTGTATAGCCGTTTGACATAAATTAGCTTATTACTTTGGTGTGGAGTAATAAGTATTTATTGTACGTTATGCTTCTATTTCCGCCCTGACCCCTCCTCGACCGCCAGGTTTTGAAATAAACCCACTGTAGCAGTATGCAGTTTTGATGCAAAATTCATTAAATTGAAGGCCCATTCTTGCCTGTTATTTAGAAATATTATTTGTTTTCTGCATCGGGAATTCATGGAAGTTTCGAGATGTGAGAGTGTGTCTAGGACAATGCGGCAGGTATTAAAAACAATGATGGCTGGTTAAAACTATATGCCCTGGTCGATCGAAGGTGAAACCATTGCTGTAAAACAATTGTGTTTTTACTTTTTACCAGTTTCTTCTTGTATTATTTACTTGCTGTGATGATACAGGTTGGTTTCGTGAAACATTTTAAAATTATATTTTTCTTCCTACTGCTGGTTGTAGCCGAGCGGTTATAGGCGCTTAAGTTTGGAACCGGTACGGTCGCAGGTTCGAATCCTGCCTCGGGCTTGGACGTGTGTGATGTCCTTAGGTTGGTTAAGTTTAAGTAGTTCTAAGTTCTAGGAGACTGATGACGTCAGAAAGTCCCATAGTGCTCAAAGCCATTTGACGCTTTTTTTTCCTATTGCTGGGACTGAAAGAACTCAGGCGAAACATCCGGGAAAACTGTGACATGCCTGCTGCTGTTTCATGATAGCGTCGTAACGCAGAAATCACACCAACTCAAGGGAGAGACGATCGAATACCCCATCTATAGTCTTGATCCCTCCCCGTGCGATTATGAGGTTATCGGTCGCTTAAAAAACGCGTGGATGGTGGACGATTCCTGTCGGGCTAGTTACTGCAGGCAGGCAGTTACGAAGTTCATCATGTAGCAGGACGCGGTGTTTTACTAAACGGGTGTCATCAACCTTTGTGCAGGTGGGATGATTCCTTCAATGATCAAGGCCTGACTGGGATACCGTTTCTGGACTGTACGGCCTTCGAACGGAATAATAAAACCTTATTCGCTAGACATATGCGTCGAAACATCAACACAAACTATGTCCGCCACCATGTCAAATTTTCCGTCAGTTAAAAATTTCTTTCCGACATCAGACACAGTCTATGTTTGACAAACACGTCAAGCAGCGGGGCACACCCCGTCAAATGTTTGTCAAATCTAGTAAAGTATGGCATCTTGTTTGATCGCGTGTGCGGGGACCTTCACAAGTAAATTATTGCAGCCAGGGCAAGACTTGAGGCTCACCCCGTACAGACAAAGTGTACACCTATATAAAGAGGAAAGTAGCTAACGGAGGAAGGGAGGAAGAAAGAAAGGAAGAGGAGGAGGTGAAGAGGCGGGTGTAGCAGCGGCACGAGGGGGAGGCAAGAACAATCCGGCAGCTGGCCCGGCGCGTGCGTGGCACCTGGCCCGCAGCGGCCGGCCGTAATGAGGCCGTCACGCGAGCCCCTCCCACTGATCCGCGGCGCGTGGCGGAGAGTGGGTGGCGCGCCGGGGAGGAAGCGGGCCGCCGCCATGGCCGGCAGGGGGGGCGGCGGCGCCTCGCGGGCGGGCAACCCGCCGCGCGTGCTTCGGGCTTCCGCGCCGGGACTACTGCGTCGTGTATCCGTTCACCCCTATGTACATGGGTGTCTCCAGGGGGGAGGGGAGAGAGGAGCAAGAGCGCTTACCCCCTCCTGCGTAAGGAACGATTTGAAGCGGAATGATCAGATAAAATTGTTGGTAAGGCTGGTGCCAGGTCGAGATTCATTGGGAGAGTCCTCAGAAAATGTAGTCCATCGACAAAGGAGGTGGCGTACAAAACACTCGTTAGACCTATACCTGAGTCTTGCTCATCAGTGTGGGATCCGTACCAGATCGGTTTGACAGAGGAGATAGAGAAAATCCAAAGAAGAGCGGCGCGTTTCGTCACAGGGTTGCTTGGTAAGCGTGACAGCGTTACGGAGATGTTTAGCAAACTCAAGTGGTAGACTTTGCAAGAGAGGCGCTCTGCATCGCGGTGTAGCTTCTGTCCAGGTTTCGAGAGGGTGCGTTTCTGGATGAGGTATCGAATATAAAGTTTCCCCCTACTTATACCTCCCGAGGAGATCACGAATGTAAAATTAGTTTGGAGCGCGCACGGAGGCTTTCCGGCAGTCGTTCTTCCCGCGAACCATACGCGACTGGAACATGAGAGGGAGGTAATGACAGTGGCACGTAAAGTGTCCGCCACACACTGTTGGGTGGCATGCGTAGTATAAATGTAGATGTAGAAATCCGGATAAAAGATTCTTATTGATTACAGAATTTCTAGCAATGATTGCATGCGGCTCAACGAAACTTTCGAGCGTATCAAGAGATACTGCACCTACGTCGTAACTACATATGTTTGTTTATGGTATTAAATCCATTGCAACCATATTCCATCAGAGCTAATTTTTATACATCATTTTTATTTATGGCTATCGGCTTCAAGTTGTACCTAAATGCGATCAAGCTGTTATCAGAACATACACCGGGTGTCTCTTCCAAGAGTCGTTGGCGCATTGTCTCTTGATTTTTGGGCAGCCCAAAAAATTATTGTTTGTCACGTCTTTCATACGACGCCTATTGTCAAAAATAAGCGCCAATTTCTTTCCTATTACGAACAAAATTATTTTTAAATTGGAATTTTATGTTCCTATTAATATAGAGGTCCCAGATTAGTCTAGTACGATATTTGTTTGACCGATATATATTAATAGGGACAGTAAGACACGAAGAACTAACAGCAACCCAGTAGCGACTGTATGCGGTAGTAATCAGCGCAGGCCAGGGGCTGCTGTCGCTGCTGCAGTACTGGTTATTCTTCCAGTTTGATTGTCGTTGTTAACACTGTGCCGTCCGCACACCTCGTACAAATGTATTATATTGGCGCCGGGAGTGCTAATTCGGATTACTTAGCTTGTCGCCGGCCGTTCTTGACATTATCGGGAGATTATAAACTGTTACGTTTTACTAATCTCATTGTTAGTTCTCATAAGTTCTCAACTCTGTTCCCCTACTTTCGTGAAATTTCGAAGATATACATACGTAAATAAATACAAAATTTGTTTGTTTCATATATTTGTTTATTTACATTGTCTTTTAGTACTTAACATTTCATTCATATGTTATGCAGCAAAACAGTCACCAAGATGTAACGCAACTCTGACTTGCACGTTAAGTTTATTGTTCTTTTTTTTGTTTTTGTAACATACATGGCAATTTCTTCGTTTTCTTTAATTGGTTTCGGAAATACGTAGGCCTATTAGTTGGTGTTGATTTACGTGACCGGAAAGTCTGTTAACCGGATCATGATGAGACGTACTCGATGTAGTGGCAACCTCCAAGTTTTGCTTCTCACATTCATCGTAAATAATCATATCGTCTCTTTCGTCTGCCATGATGAAACGGCACAAGTACGTATAAAGACAAAAAACTTGTTGACGTGTGTAACTTATTGTTGCCTCAACAAAACACCAACAGAATGCAAAAAATACTAATGTGCTGTCGCCGGCCACTGCGCGGCTCGTTGCTCACGACACCACTGTGGTGTCGCCGCACGGCAGAGTGTTAATACACATCGATAAAACAAATATCGCACTAGACTAATGTGGGAGCACTTTAGCTAACGGTCGCGTAATATTCCGCCTTAAAAAGAATATTGTTTGTGATGGGAAACAAATCGACGCATTGGTTAACATTGGGCGTCGCATGGAAAACGTTACTAAAACTGAATGTTTCTGCTGAGCCCAGCTACACAATACAGAATCGAAATTTTAAACACCTGCTGAAGCGTCAGAGAAACTGCGTCTGACAACTCGTGTGTGTATAATATTTAGTTGCAACATAATTTTTACTTACGCAGAAAGATCGTAAATGCTATTATTCGCCGGCCGCGGTGGTCTCGCGGTTCTAGGCGCGCAGTCCGGAACCGTGCGACTGCTACGGTCGCAGGTTCGAATCCTGCCTCGGGCACGGATGTGTGTGACGTCCTTAGGTTAGTTAGGTTGAAGTAGTTCTAAGTTCTAGGGGACTGATGACCACAGCAGTTGAGTCCCATAGTGCTCAGAGCCATTTGAACTATTTTGTTATTATTCAAACAGGATATACTTTTATTTTTTAAAATTTGTGCATGGTCGTTATGTTATGGAATTGTGTCAGAGACATAGCTTGTTTTTACAAATTTTATTTTTGATGAAAATTGATTTATATTGTACAGTATAACACACAACTCGTCATGTCACCCACTGGCAAATAAAACAGCGAATTTTCGCACTATGTTAGATGGTGTGTTTAGACTTTTACTAAAGAAAACAAGAAGACAGAAGTAGATACAATTAAAACTGTAGCTGCAGATTACGACTACAGTCCTAATATAGTAGATAAAATATACAGAAAATTATGGTGAAAAGTACAAACGATAATGAGAAAATAACATTAGTCAATGTGAAGAAAGAAACAAACAAAAAAGGACAAAAGTTCGGTACTCTACCAGAAATGGGAAACATTTCCCAAAAAATAAGTAACACATTTCGTAGTACTGTTATGGTAAAATTAGCTTCTGCCCAGAGTCGTAACTAGAAATGAAGGTACTACACAAAACAGACATACATCGAAATACAAGCAGTCAGGAACATATAAAACTAAATTCAATAACAGTTGCAAGATCTACATAGGGCAAACATTGAAAACAACCTCTCCACATTTAGTATGTATCTTCGGGAAAAATCAACACTCTACAGTTGATATAAACACTAATCGGTCTATTCTACATAGAGCAGAAAAACAAAGATATATAAGCGTTTTGGAAGAAATGAATATCTACACACGTCTGGTAAAAAAATCCAAATAATGTACTAAATGAACAGATGGAACTAAGAAATAAATAAAAAAATGTATTGAGAACTTCGACAAAGTTCTTACAGGTGACAGACAAGTCGGAAAAAGTCAATCTTAAGTTTTACGTACGACATAAAAAGATAAAAATTTTAAAAGCGGCCTGTGTCGCAGACACACTTATTCATAATATAAAGCCGGCCGGAGTGACCGAGCGGTTCTAGGCGCTACAGTCTGGAACCGCGCGACCGCTATGGTCGCAGGTTTGAATCCTGCCTCGGGAATGGGTGTGTGTGATATCCTAAGTTTAGTTAGGTTTAAATAGTTCCAAGTTCTAGGGGACTGATGACCTCAGAAGTTAAGTCCCATAGTGCTCAGAGCCATTTGAACCATAATATAAAGACCATGTAAAAATATAAGAAAACAGCAATACATCCCATCTGAACAACAGCATTTTAAGATTTTATTGCGCAAATAAAAATTATGTTTCAAGTAAATATTACACATTATTTATATTCTGATAATAGCTCGATTATATTTAGATATCGCTTGAAAATGAGGTATACTCCAAACTGGTAACAAGAAATAAAGCTGTCTATAAAATGCAGGTCTGGTCAAATATTATTAAAATGCATTTTATGTAATTTGTAGCACAACAGTGCAAATAAGATTTTCTTCTTCTTCCACTGCTTGCTGGAAAAATGCCGATCCCTTTGTACGCGGCGGTTACGACCTATTTTGTGGTCAAGATGGGTATGAACCCTTACAAAATAGTGCCGAAATGAGAGCCCTCGATCTTTCTGTGTCACTTCCTTGTACGGGTCTTACGCTGCTGATGAAAGGAATCGATCAAAACCCCCGCGCTCTGATTCCCAGAAAAAACACAAATACGGCAGCAGTATACGTGCCCGTCGCACCTTCCTAATTCCCTCAAGGACGGCCCGTCCGTTGCAGCACAGCGGAATCTCAACATTGGTCTACTGCTCCTCTGTGAACAAAAAAGATCCATTATGGTTTGCTAATTCTACACTCAGTTTTAGGCATCCGATCTGTTGTCGCAGACTTTGTAGAACGTGGCATTCGCCAGAATATGATGGGTACGAAACTCATTGAAACTTTGCGACAAAACGACGCCACGATTCGGCTGATAACCCGAGAACAATTCATTAATTCTAGACATGGCTACTGTTTCACTTGCTTCAGCCTGTAGAACTGGCTACTCGTGAAATGTGCGTAGAAAAATAACTTGTAACGAGTAAAGTAATCTCAGTAACTAGTGCACTGAATATCAAAATACATCTCACGCAGCCGTTACAGACTTTCAGTTAGAATCTTTAGCTAACGTCATAACAGAGATAAAAAAGCCATAACTATCGACTGAACGTCTTAGTACCTAAGCCATAGCAACTTGGCTTGATCCTATATTCAAGAACACACGCTTTCAAGCTGCTTTAACATGTTAGAATGCAATCAAAATTAGCGAAGATTTTTTTTCATCTGTTAAAATGATCAGATTGGGTAACATCCAGGAGCGTTGCAGGAAAACAAAGGGAATCTGATTTGTGGAGTTGATTTGTGGAGTGAACACTTTAAAATAACATGAAAAAGTATTATTTTCAAATTAGAATAGAAACGGAGCTACAATGACAGCTTAGTTATTATGTCAAAGATGTCCTCCTTGATCTTAAGCAAGATACCGTTTGAAGTACGGTATTACGTCAGCGCTACTACCTATCCAAAACTACAAAAAATTGCATTTAATTATTTTAGCTGTATAGCTACGGCATCAGGTACTGAAAGACTGTTCTGAAAAGCAGAATACGCTGTCCGTCAACAACGCAGTAGACTGTGGGGCAAATTTCTCTCGAAAACAATATTTTTACCGTCTGTATACAAATAGCAGTGGGATGTCTGATATGAATGATTATTGAATTTAGCGATTAATAAATATGGTATTATATGTATCCGTATGCTGATACCCTGAATTTTGGGGATCGATTAATGTTGGATGTCGATATTTAGAGATTGATAAAGAAATAGGAATTGTTCAGTTGTCTGCCAACGTCATACATTCATACACAGTATTTAGTATCGATACATTATCTAAAATATAATCGACGTGTCGATAATACTTACAAAAGGTATCGATCCGTTAGTATTGTACCGTATTGATTTGTTTGTTGAACACAAAACCGACATACGTAAATTGCGCTACGTTTTCGTGATGGGTCTTGAGTATAAAACATAGTATCACATAGTATCATAGCACTCATTTAGAATTTTTTAATTGATAAAAGCAGTAAATTTGAGTACAAGGAAAAAATGGAAATTATGAAACGACACACTTCTCCGATTGGATGCTATTGGTGTATTTATTTATTTACTATCGCGATTTCGGTTATCGTTACATTCTGGAGTAAGAGCTCAATACCAAGCGCCCTCAGAGAACGGGAACGCCCTTACGAATTCACGTTTTTTTTTTTCTTTTGTACAAATAACTTCGTTGACAACTGCCAATTTTAGAAATGTTAAAAATTACATTATTTGGAGTTAATGTCTGACAGCTCGCAAGTCTATAGGAAAAAATCTCATATTTGAGAATTGCACAGTGGTAGCGATGAAATAAGCATTAATTAACTAGCAGGTGTCATAAAAGTATTTATATCAGCCTTGTGGCAACGTTCTTATTACAGAATATATGTAATACTGCATCACTGAAGCTGCCTTCAATAGCATGTTGCATTAATATAGTCTCCATAACATCCGTAATTGCTTTATTCCCCGGAAATGTTTTTCCGTTTCAATAAATATAGAAAAACTGAATATTCTTTTTTTCTTACGCTGAGATATCACTACAATTATGTAAACATCATACATAATAACTTGAGCGAGTTCACTTTGGAGTCGCTAACAGAGTCATGACAACACTTTCATGCGACATATCGTAGGTTAAAATACACCCCAGTAGAAATTTCATTTGTTTCGATTGAATCACGGTGGATTTTGTAAGCACGTTTCATAGGTGTCTTAATAATTTCGCATTTGATATCTGGAATGGATTTGGATTAGAGCTGCGAGGAGAGAAGTATAAAGCTGTTTCACATATTTATCAACGCATAGAGGAAATCTGGAGATAGCCACTGCTATGTTTTAGCGCTTTATTGTACTGCCGAGTATCAATTTTAATAAATCGTGCTTCGGCGGCGTTGCGAAATGAGTTCGTAGTACGCTAATGTGAAACTGTCACCAGAATCATCGAATTCGGAACAGTGATTTATCGCACTTTGAATAATTTCTGCTGAGGAAATTTTGCGGTTTCTACTTTCAAGTGTCATGTATATAATATTCGTCCTTAGTGAAACCAATACATTAATTTCACGTACGCAGTCTCCATGCCGTAAGTACAGGTTCTTATGTGGCTACTTTAAAATGAACGTAGTGGTTTAGAGGTCTGTATAATCTGAAGGTAATGAGGCATCTAGATGGGAAGAAGGAAACGAAATGAACCTTCACTGGTTGAGGGAAAACGTGATTTCGGTGATGACAATATCGAGTCAAATTTACAAGAACTCGCCGGTATGAGACCACCTACCAAAATAACGCAGCAACTCCCACCCCCTTCCTCCACCCCTCCTGGCCTTGGCGCTGCACTACTTCGGTTAGGAAGTGTGACAAAGCTGTTGCATCCTCTCCAAGCCGGTTCACAACTGTTGCAACTGGTTGTTGATATCCTGAACACCGACACTGCGTGGGAGTTGATATCCGAGATGGTCGCACACATTGGGCAGATGTGGTACCTTGCTGAACACATGACTACCTCAACATCAGGGAGACAGTTGATAAAGACATGCGACGTTTGTGGACGAGCGTTGTCCTGTTGAAAACTAGTACCAAGCCACTGTCATGTACCGTTGTGCTGTCAGCGTTCCCTCCGTTACTACTAGCCCTGACATGAAGTCATACCCGATGGATGACCCCACCATGCACGAATTAACACGGCCGTGCCTCCCCAATGCACTGGGGAAAGGGAACTCTATCCAGGTCGCCGACGATTTTCAACCGAGGTACTACAGAACCGCGATTCATCGCTGAACATAATTCAACGACATTCATTAGCAGTCCGTGCCTTCCAATCACGCCACTACTCCCAACGCAGCCGTTTGTTTCGTGGTGTTGACGACAGCCTACGTCTTCTTCTTCTTTTGCTTGCTCCTGTACCCACAGTCGGCATGGTTACAATCGGATTTCGCGTGGTTAATTTGAAGGGGTGACCGGATGCCCATCCTGCAGCCACCCTGTTCCCCTTTCCCCCTCCCCCGCCCCTACCCCCCTCCTCCACCAACTACAATGACCACTCTGGCCGCATGGCTTAGTGATCAGAGCATCTGACTAGCAAGCAGGAGACCTGGCTTCGAATCCTGGTTCGACACAAACTTTAAAATTTACGTATTGTTACTTATTGATTTCAATCAATAGCCGCTCGCAGTCATTGTCTGTAGTTCCTAATTCATAATGGGTCCTGTGCGGGTGGTCCCGACGGAGGTTAGAGTCCTCCCTCGGGCAAAGTAGTGTGTAAGCTTAGGGACTGATGACCTTAGCAGCTAAGTCCCATAAGATTTCACACACATTTTAACATAATGGCTCGCCGCGCGTTTTGAGGTGTCATATCACGGATTGCACGGCCCCTCCCGCCGGAGGTTCGGGAGGGCATGGGTGTGTGTGTTGTTCTTAGCGTAAGCTAGTTTAAGTAGTGTGTAAGTCTGTGGACCGATGACCTCAGCAGTTTGGTCCCTTCGGAATTCACACACATTTGAACATTTTTTTTCAGAATGGCTCCTGAATCAAAATTGTGTCTGTCCTTGCAGATAGGTCCGAAAGGATACACACTAATTACGTATACAGGATGATTTTTTTCCACCATGTCAAAACTCTAGGAATTGATAGATGAGAGAATATGGAAAAAAAGGTCTAATGAACTTACGTCCGTAAATGCATGCAGTGACTGCGGTCAAATACGCGCTATACCATGCAGCCACAGTTACGGTATTCATGGTTTCCTCCTAGAGGGTGGTACTGTTCCTCATACGTCATGTCCTAGCGCCCTCTCCTGCCATAGTAAATGATAATGTTGTGTCCGATTAACTTCTCTTACTGACTCACCTTGTAGTGGAAGTGATACAGCGTTTTACACAATGGTTCCATGTTATAATCGAGAACTCCCCGACATAGTGTTTACTTACGGAAACGCAAACGGCAACGGACGGCGGGCAGCGAGGTTGTATCAGGAGAGCAGTCCCCGTCGACAACAAGCACAGCAGTCAATGTTTGCAACAGTGTTGCGCCGTTTGTCTGAGACAGGGTCATTTCAGGAAGCAGGAAACGAAGGACGTACACCAGACATAGAGGAAAGCGACCGTCGTGTCAGTACCGTGCAGTTCGCCCTCCGGTACAGAGTAAACCAGACGATCCTGCCCCTTCTTCTTTTCAGTGTTTCCCATACTTTCCTCTGCTCGCCGAGACTGTTCAGAAGCCGGCCGCTGTGGCCGAGCTGTTCTAGCCGCTTCAGTCAGGAACCGCGCTGCTGCTGCGGTCGCAGGTTCGAATCCTGCCTCGGGCATGGATATGTGTGATGTCCTTAGGTTGGTTAGGTTCACGTAGTTCTAAGTCTAGGGCACTGATGACCTCAGATGTTAATTTCCATAATGATTGGAGCTATTTGAACTGTGGAGTACGACATCATTCCTAACCTAATCAGTCCACCTAATTTTCAACATTCTCTTGTAACACCACGTCTCAAATATTACCATACACTTTTGTTCCGGTTTCTCCACAGTGCATATTTCACTACCATACAATGCTCTGTTCCAAAAGTACATTCTCAGAAACTTCTTCCTCGAGTCAAGGACTGTGTTTCATACTAGCAGACTTCTCTTGGCCATGAATGCCCATTTTGTCAATGCTATTGTGCTTTTTATGTACTCCTTGCTGCGCCCGGCATGGATTATTTTGCTGCATAGGTATCAGAATTTCGTAACTTCATTTACTTCGCTATCACCTCTCCTAATGTTAAGTTTCTCGCTGCTCTCATTTCTGCTACTTCTCATTACTTTCGTCTTTCTACGATTTACTCTCAATCCATTTCCTGTCTTCATTAGTTCGTGCTTTCTATTCAGCAGATCGTGTAATTATTCTTTACTTTAACTGAGAATAGCGATATCATCAACGAATCATCAGCCGGCCAGAGTGGCTGAGCGGTTCTAGGCGCTACAGTCTGGAGCTGCGCGACCGCTACGGTCACAGGTTCGAATCCTGCCTCGGGCATGGATGTGTGTGATGTCCTCAGGTTAGTTAGATTTAAGTAGTTCTAAGTTCTAGGGGACTGATGACCTTAACAGTTAAGTCCCATAGTCCTCAGAGCCATTGAACGAATCATCTCCTTTCACACTGAATTCTAATTCGACTCTTGAACATCTCTTTTGTTTCAGTCATTGCTTCTTCGATGTATAGACTGAACAATACGGGCGAAGACTACATCCTTGCCTCACGCCCTTTTTAATCCAAGCACTTCATTCTTGGTCTCCCACTTTCGTTGTTCCCTCTCGTTTCTTCTACATATTGTGTTACCAGGCTTTCCCTACAGCTTATCCCTGCCTTTCTTAGAATTTCGAACATCTTGCACCATTTGACACTGTCTAACGCTTTTTCCAAGTAGACAAGTCCTACTAACGTTTCTTTATTTTCTTACAGTCTTGCTTCCATTATCAACCGCAACGTCACAATTGCCTCTCTGCCGCCTTTACATTTCCTAAACGCCGGCCGCGGTGGTCTCGCGGTTCTAGGCGCGCAGTCCGGAACCGTGCGACTGCTACGGTCGCAGGTTCGAATCCTGCCTCGGGCATGGATGTGTGTGATGCCCTTAGGTTAGTTAGGTTTCAGTAGTTCTAAGTTCTAGGGGACTAATGACCACAGCAGTTGAGTCCCATAGTGCTCAGAGCTATTTGAACCATTTCCTAAAGCCCAACTATTCGTCATCTAACAGATCCACAAGTTTTTTCCACTCTTCTTTTCTATTAGAATGGAAACATTGTTTCACTCTCTATTGGCTAAATAACATCACACCATTCTTGCAGGATAAGAGTGCCAATGTCACACAGTACGTCAAGTCATCGATTAAAATATCTAATTAATATTTCATTGCCCGCTTTCACTTGATATATTGCTTAATGGCTTCTTCTGTTCCCTTACATCAAACAAAATTCGCATGGGCAATGGTTTTCACCCTCTAAAGATGCTATTTCGTCCTTCCAAATCGTATTGCTGAGGCACCAACACGAGGGAGAAAAGAGTATTTCCAGGATTGGCTCTAACGGATGCAAAAGTGTGTAGGCGGTTGCTGTATAACATAATTTTTTCATTTTTTTAACATTAAATCCAGTCCCCATAATTTCTCGATATTCAGAGCTAAAAACTATTGTTTCTTACGTTTGTGTTCAGTAGTTAACGACTTCTCTTTGATGTGTAGAAGAGATTTAAAAGAAGAGGAGATATTCTGATATTGGCAATCGTTACTTACGGGGAAAGAAAAGGGAAGAACTCGACGGCGAAACCAGTTTCATTTTTTGTTAGGAAACGAACATTTTTACTGCCTCGCTTCCTACAACCTTAACGAGTGGTGCCTGACACGAGGTTGTGCCTGGACATAAAGACGATAAAGCAGAGAGGTAAATTTTGAGAACCAGCTCGGAACGTGAGAGATAACGTGAATACAGAAAACGCTTTCGTGTTGGAAGAGGCCACTGCAACACGAATGTGTCGCTTACTCTTACTGAAGTTCTCTTTTTCCGTATCTATTAAGATCGTCTTTACAGAAATAATCCATAAGGCTAAACTTCCAGTTACTGCCTTAATAATAGCTCATTCCAAATTTGTTGAAAGTCTCATAGCAATGTCTTGTAGAGGGGCATGTTTGTAGATACAATTTTGAACACAAAATCTTGTTCTGCAGCAATCAGTTTGCTGTACGTTATTTCCTCTTCCGAGTCTATAGAGTGGCTGTTAATTATTACGAGGATCATTTTAAATTGAAATAACGTTTTAATCTGACGAACCGCACAATTCGCCCTCCATCCCCTTCGTCGTGTAATAGACCTTCCTAATCGTGGGCGCTACTATGACACTAACAGCGAGCAGGAGCTGTCGTTTACTGTGCGAGTTTCAAACGTTAAAAAATCAAGAATCCTGTCAAGTGTGGAAGTTGGTAGTGTAAACTCGTTTCTGAATGGAAAAAAGTCGTCCCTATTGAAATTTACAGACGGATGACCGAAATTACAGTTCGATAATGGTGCACCATGTTTAATGGCGGATGAACGAATATTTTCACAGTTAGTTCTTTATCAAACTGATAGTGGTGATTTTGGCTACAAAAAAGTGTCTGGTGAGCTTCTCAACTCTCGACAAGCAAACAGAAAAAAACTTCGAATAGAAGCTGCATAACCTTTCTCACTGGGTGTAAGGTCCGCCCCCGGTAGCTGATTGGTCAGCGTGACGGGTTGTCAGTCCTCTGGGCCCGGGTTCGATTCCCGGCTGCGTCGGGGAATTTTCTCCGCCCGGAGACCGGGTGTTGTGCTGTCACCATCATCATCCTATCATTCTCATTTACTGCAGGTCGCTAAAGTGACGTTAATTGAAAGACCGCCACACGGCCTGCCCGACAAGGAGCCCTAGCCATACGATTAAATTAAAAAACGGTTCAAACCCGCGTCCGTCCATTCTGATTTACGTTTTCCGTGATTATCCCAAAATCGCCTAACGCAAATGGCTCCCTCGAAAGGACACATCCGCTTTCCTTCTCTGTACTTTCCTAATCCGAACTTGTGCTCCGTTTATAATGACCCCGTCCTCGACGGGGCGTTAAATACTAATCTCCTCCTCCTCCTAGTATTCCACAACATTATTAGTGACAATACTTTGGTTTGCCTAAAAGTCCAGATGCAAAGCGCCAGTCTATGCAGAGGCACCATTCACAATCCGCAAGAGAACTGGCATACCGTCACAATCTACACTGCCTACGCCACGCCGTTCGGAACAATCTTCGTGGATATTTATTGTTGTGCCGGACGAAAATACACTCGCCACTACAACGGAGGGTTCTTTGGTTTGTTCCGGACGGAGATAGGCTGCAACTATAACGCATAAAATATTAGTTCATTTTATTTCAATATAGGTATGAAGATTTACTTAAGACAAACCATTTCCACAGGAATGTTCTGGGTATTTACTACTGTCTATGAATATTAAGTATCGCTTTATACGAAGTTACAGGACTCTTCACGTGAATTATAACTGACATAATGTTCACGGTAATGTCGTGCGTAAGACATTTAATACACTGGTGGTCTGTCTGAGACGATGCTGTCGTCTTGACCGGCGACTGCGAACTGGACCAAGCTTTCCTCTGCTCAGCCGTAAGTGGACCATAGATTGTGGTGGGCCAGCTGGTGTGGCCGTGCGGTTCTAGGCACTTCAGTCTGGAACCGCGTGACCGCTACGGTCGCAGGTTCGAATCCAGCCTCGGGCATGGATATGTGTGATGTCCTTAGGTTAGTTAAGTTTAAGTAGTTCTAAGTTCTAGGGGACTGATAACCTCAGATGTTAAGTCCCATAGTGCTCCGAGCCATTTATAAAGTGTAGCTACTCCGGCGTTTCTCATTCGCCGTTGCAGCGACTGTTCTCTTCCGTGGTTTCGTTGTGAGGTGCCAACCTAGCTTTGGCACCTCGTTCTTAGAACGACAACACAGTTATCAAACCGCATTATCCTTCTTCCCTATAACACTCATCAGAATTCTGGAGCATTTAGTAAACCACTGAAAACGGTAGATGCAAGTGCTACTCTGAGATGAAAAGGTTGGCACAGGAGATGAGTACGTGGAGGGCCGCATCAGACCAGTCACAAAACTGGCGATTCAAGACAATCCTGCCAGAATAACCTTTTGTACGAGGAGCAGTCAATCAGCAAAGCAACACAATTTTTTTTTCTGGCAGCTGATTGGTTTTATTCAGGGTTGTAATGCACCATACTATTCCTCACTCTTTTGGCTAGAAATACTGTTTTTCGACATAATTTCCATTCTTTACGGTGGCATCATGCCACCATTCTGGGAGGGATGACCGATTGGCCAGAGCCGACGTCTTGCTGCATCAGCAACTTCCTCCTCAACCACGCACGTCTTCCCGCAGAACGCGTCCTTCATTGAGCCAAGGAGATGGAAGTCGGAAGGTGCGAGATCCGTGGTTGACGAAGAACGGTCCAATACAGTTTTGTTAGCTCCTCTGGGGCGCACAGACTTGCGTGAGGTCCTGCATTGTTACGGGGAAGGCGAAGTTAGTTTGCAATTTTGTGACGACGAACACGCTGAAGGAGTTTCTTAAATTTTCGGAGGGTAGCATAGTTGCCGCATGAGGGAGGACATGAGACAGAATAACGCCTCCTGAGTCCCAGAGGACCGTCGCTATGATTTTTGGTCGGTGGTGAGGTTTTTGACTTTTTCTTCGGAGGAGAGGTGGTATGGTGCCTCTGCCGTTTTGTTCCAGCTACAAGTTATAACCCATGTTTCTGTGCCTGTGACAATATTTGAACCGTCAATTTATTTTCAAAACCTTTTCTTAAGAATTTACGTAATTTATTAGCGATTCACCAAGAAAATTAACACATTTAATCACACTGTGTGAGCCTGGGAGTAGTTGCCAGTGGGTAACTGATGGGAACAAAAAGGATTTCAACAAATGGAAATATTATTCCTAAAACCCTTTCTTAAAAAAAAAACAGATTTAAAATTATAATCAGAAAGCACCCTCAAAATATCAAGTTACAATTTATTCAGAGGCAGAAATTAATATATTTTTTTAACAGTATGAGCTTTCGCGCTGAGAACCTTGCCGCTCCGTTTTGACACGCCCGTAGTCACTACCGCTCACAACAACCTCTGAAAGACTACACTGGTGCAAATCTGCAACACATCAGATTGCTTTAAACTAAAAATTTTAACAACTCACACAAACTATGCACCCCGTAGGAAGGATGGAAATGGTAAAAAATACTCACATCAAAAAAAAGTTACTTGCTATCAAAAGTGCAACTTGGTTTTAAAAGAAAACTCTTACGGTGGGTCCGGTGGCGAGCTCATAGCACCCCTTAAATGAACGTGAACTGGCAACTTTCCCCTGTGTGTCGACTCGTTCCAACATTGCAGGAATCACAGTTGTGTGTAACCGGCCGGTACGCGCGAGATCGAACAGGTTCGTGCGACTATGGCAACTCCTCGCTCAACGACTCACCTTGCTTTTGTTCACTGTCAGATCTCCATATACATTATGTAAGCGCCTATGAATATTTGCGATGCCCTGGTTTTCCATTAAAAGGCTCTCAATGATAGCTCTCTGGCTAGAACGTACCTCCGTTACAAAAACACCAGTTTGAAGGCTGGATATTATCATGGCGACCCAGTGAAACTTCTTAAAACTGTAGATACTAAGGCGGGATGTCCCAAACAAATTCTGCATTTTCTCAACCGAAATGGCCTGAAATGTACTGCAGTACCTATTGAACACCCACTGTAGGAAACCTTTTGCCCCAAGCGTCATCTAGTGCGCAGCCCACATTCTTTTCTTGTGTTTCTTCTGAATTCGGTTGGTCTCCAATTCTTGTAGACCGACTTCCATAAGTGATCTCCACTGCTTCGTTTCACTGTGATTTATAAAAGTATTCGAAGATATAAAAAATTGCCAAGTTGTTAGCAGCAATTCTGCTTTCCCGTATAGTGAAGTTGTAGAGCAGAACTGATGTTACGAAACCACGCACAGCAGCTGATTTTGTTTTTGCTTGTGTTGCGTTGCAGGGTCGGTGGGCGGCAGCACGTCGCCAGGCGGTGATGAGACGCGCGGCCGGCGGCGGGGCCGCTGCAAGTGGTTTAACGTCGCCAAGGGCTGGGGCTTCATCACGCCCGACGACGGCGGGCAGGACGTCTTCGTGCACCAGGTACGGTCGCCGCTCCCCCAGCCTCACACTGGCCAGCCAAAACCTTGTGACCATTGTCCATCGCCGGAGTGACTGCCGCCAGGTGTCGTTACAGACACTTGAAGAGGCAAGGAAGTAAGCTCACCGGACAAAAAAATTAGTCACCTCAATATGCAACTTCCTGGCAGATTAAAACTGCGTGCCGGGCCGAGACTCGAACTCGGGACCTTTACATTTCGCGGGCAAGTGCTCTACCAATTGAGCTACCGAAGCACGACTCACGCGCCGTCCTCGTAGCTTTATTTCTGCCAGTACCTTGTGGTAGTTCTGAAAGGTTCGCAGGAGAGCTTCTGTGAAGTTTGGGAGGTAGCAGACGAGGTACTGGCAGAAGTAAAGCTGTGAGGACGGGGCGTGAGTCGTGCTTGGGTAGCTCAGTTGGTAGATCACTTGCCCGCGAAAGGCAAAGGTCCCGAGTCCAAGTCTCGGTCCGGCACACAGTTTTAATCTGCCAGGAAGTTTCATCTCAGCGCACACTCCGCTGCATAGTGAAAATCTCATTCTGAAAACAGATGAATCTATTGATTAACTACATTTTCCTGGAGACGTATTGAGTCTCAGCTTCATCTCCGGTATGGATAGCAGCTGAACTAATGAACTAAATTTTTTGCCAAAGCCAGGACTTGAACCCTGGTCTCTTGCATTTTAGGCAGATGTGTTACCCGTTACACCACCCTAGCATTGTGGTCAACCCAGTTGCACATACTATCCTAATCCAATGCCCTCTCCAACACTAGTTGGGCCAAGGTGTGAATTGAAGTTTGTCAGGGAGAGAATTAAATTAGTGTAGTAGGGTAGCTTCAATGCCAGGGTTGTGTAGTCGATAACGCATCTGCGTAGTAACTAGGAGACCCAGGTTCAAGTCCCAGCCTTAGCACAAATTCTTATTCCTTACTTTAGGTTCTATCCTCTCTCGGAATGTGAAAGCGCCCGCGGGCGAAGATTGATGATGTTACAGCGCGGAATTCCACGTTCACTGCAGTGCGGAGCGTGAAATAAGGAATCTGTCAGGTTACATTTTTGCCTCGTGGAGGCGAACGTCCCCAATTTGATGCAACTTGGTTTTATGTCACAAGCCGGCCGCAGTTGCCGAGCGGTTATAGGCGCTTCAGTCCTGAACCACGCGACTCCTACGGTCGCAGGTTCGAATCCTACCTCGGGCATGGATGTGTGTGTGATGTCATTATGTTAGTTAGGTTCAAGTAGCTCTAAGTTCTAGGGGAATGATGACCACAGATGTTAAGTCCCATAGTGCTCAGAGCCATTTGAACCATTTGATCACTTACATCAACCAGCATGTTTGGTTAAACATTCTGAATGATTATACGTTGCCTTTCAGTCGACATCTGTGCATGCTGTATACCCTGTTGATATCCCCATTTTTGAAGACAATAACAGCAGAGTTCATTGGGAATGAAAAATATGTCACGTTTTCTGAACACTCTGCCACCCTATTGCGTATCGACTGATTTACAAAATTATTTGATTTGAGCCCTGTAGAAAATCTGTGGGACATGTTGGAACAGCGGGTGGTACGCCGACATCGGCATCCCCGCAGTTTCGTAGAAGTGCGGGATCAAGTCTTCAGTGAGTCGCTTAACTTGGATGCGACGTACCTGCACAACCTTCTGGACTCACTTCCTAAGCGAACCCAGGGGGCTGTCAAGTCCACAGCCGAAATTTCGCGGTGTTAAATGATGCTTGTAATTATTTCTCTATGGGTGAAAAGTATTTTGAAGAAATTAAATAGAAAATTCCTGTCGGGTGAGCTTATACAAGCTGGGTGGAGAGAGAGGCCGCAGTCGGTGGAATACACTCACATAAGAAATTTTCACAAAGGGCAGATTTTTATGGTCCAGCACTTGAGACCGAGTATCTTGGAAGTGGCGAAGTTGGCCACGTCTGCGCGCTGTTGTTGTATCTGTAGTTACTGGTTGAAGGACAAAGACACAGTGAGTAAGCGACAAACTGTTGGTCGCCCACGCTTCATCACGAAACGTGGGGGTCGTAAGCTCACCATCTCTGTAAAAGCGGAGACGTGTGGCAGATCTCAGTACACAGCGTTCAGTACACAAAAAAAAAACACCTCGTACCAAGAAACCAAGAAGAAATTAACCGGGTAGGATGGAAAATGGTAGGTGTGCTGTTACTGTACAAATAAATCATAAAATTTAAAAGTACAAGATTATTTATTCAGTAGAAAAAGCTTCACAAATTGAGAAAGTCTATAGTGCGTTGGTCAGGCTCTGGCGCTTATGCAAGCATTTATTCGCCTTGGAATGATGAAGAGATTTGTTGGATACCCTCCCTGACGGATATTTTGGCAAACAGCGTCCAGTTGGCACTTAAGGTCGTCAAGGCCTGGACATTATGCTCCAAACATTCTGAATTGAGATCTCTGGTGACCTTGATAGCCAGGGTAGGGTTTGGCAAAGTACGACGACAAGCAGTAGAATCTCTCACTGTGTCCGGGCAGGCGTTCTCTAGCTGAAATGTAAGCCCAGATGGGCTTGGCATGAAGTGTAACAAAACGGGGCGTAGAATATCGCGGACGTATCGCTGTACTACAAGGGTGCCGAAGATGACAGCCAAAGATGTCCTGCTATGAAAAGAAATCACACCCCAGACCATCACTCCTGGCTTTCGGGCCGCATGGCAAGAGACAATCAGGTTGTAACCTCCCAATAAATAAATTAAGTAACCTCGCAATAATGTGACTAACCTCTCAATAAAAATGTGACTCATTTATAAGCTTTCAATAATTAACTGACTGTGAATCTAAACTGGTAAATCTGGACGTCAGCAGGGCTGCGTCATGACCCTGAAAAGTCATTCTGAATAAACTGAAAATTCTTACCTCGGTGATGTCTTCGGATAATACAAATAAGGGTGGTCCACTGACATGACCGGGCCAAATATTCGAAGAAATAAGCGTCAAACGAAAAAGCTACAAAGATCGAAACTTGTCTAGCTTGATGAGGGAAACCAGATGGCGCTATGGTTGGCCCGCTAGATGGCGCTGCCATAGGTCAAACGGATATCAACTGCGTTTTTTTTTTTTTTTTTTTTGAACCCCCATTAATATTACACACTCGTGTAGTACGTAAAGAAATGAGAATGTTTTAGTTGGACCACTTTTTCGCTTTGTGAAAGATGGCGATGTAATATTCACAATCATATGGCTCACAATTTTAGACGAACAGTTGGTAACAGGTAGGTTTTTTAAATTAAAGTACAGAACGTAGGTACGTTTGAACATTTTATTTCGGTTGTTCCACTGTGATACATGTACCTTTGTGAACTTGCCATTTCTGAGAACAATGCAATAAATGCTCAAAATGATGTCCGTCAAGCTCAGCGCATTTGGCAATACGTGTGACGACATTCCTCTCATCAGCGAATAGTTCGTCTTCGGTAATGTTCGCACATGCGTTGACAGTGCCCTGACGCATGCTGTCAGGCGCTGTCGGTGGATCACGATAACAAATTTCCTTCAACTTTCCCCACAGAAAGAAATCCGGGGACATCAGATCCGGTGAATGTGCGGACCATGGTATGGTAATTCGACGAGCAATCCACCTGTCATGAAATATGCTACTCAATACCACTTCAACCGCACGCGAGCTATGTGCCGGACATCCATCATGTTGGAAGTACATCGCCATTCTGTCATGCAGTGAAACATCTTGTAGTAACATCGGTAGCATACATTGCGCCATCGATAAAATGGGAAGTAATTATCCTTCCTCCCATAATGCCGCACCATACATTTACCCGCCAAGGTCGCTGATGTTCCATTTGTCGCAGCCATCGTGGAGTTTCCGTTGCCCAATAGTGCATATTATGCAGGTTTATGTCACCGCTGTTGGTGAATGACGCTTCGTCGCTAAATAGAACGCGCGCAAAAAGTCTGTCATCGTCCCGTAATTTCTCTTGTGACCAGTGGCAGAACTGTACACGACGTTCAGAGTCGTCTCCGTGCAATCCCTGGTGCATAGAAATATGGTACGGGTGCAATCGACGTTGATGTAGCAAATCTCAACACGGACGGTTTTGAGATTCCCAATTCTGGCGCAGTTTGTATGCTAGTGATGTGCGGGTTAGCCGCGACAGGAGCTAAAACACGTACTTGGGCATCATCATTTGTTGCAGGTCGTGGTTGACGTTTCACATGTGGCTGGGCACTTCCTGTTTCCTTAAATGACGTAACTATCCGGCGAACGGTCCGGACACTTGGATGATGTCGTCGAGGATACCGCGCAGCACACATAGCACACGCCCGTTGAGCATTTTGATCATAATAGCCATACATTAACACGATATCGACCTTTTCAGCAATTGGTAAACGGTCCATTTTAACACGGGTAATGTATCACGAAGCAAGTACCGTCCGCACTGGCGGAATATTACGCGATACCACGTACTTACGTTTGTGACTATTACAGCGCTATCTATCACAAAGCGAAAAAACTGGTCCAACTAAAACATTCATATATCTTTACGTACTACACGAATATGTAATAACAAATGGGGTTTCCTATTTAAAGGAAAAAGAAACATAGTTGACATCCGTTTGACCTATGGCAGTGCCATCCAGCGGGCCAACCATAGCGCCATCTGGTTTCCCCCTTCAAGCTAGACGAGTTTCGTTCTTTGCAGTTTTGTCGTTTGACGCTTGTTTCGTGAGATATTTGGGCCGGTCACCATCAACGGACGTATGTGTGTGTGTGGGTGGGTAGGTGAAACTTTGTTAACAAGCAGGAAAGTTGTAGCTACGGCTTGTTGGTTTATGATTAAAATACTACAACAGAATCACACTTTGCGATAATAATAAACAATATATTAGTATATATGTGTCGAAAAGTTTATTACAGTAACGTGTAAAAATTTGAAGTAAATTGGAATGCTACATTTTGAGATTTTTGGTAAGAGTGTTTTCCCTTTATATATTAAGTAAATTTATATATTATATGTATTATTAATATACCTATATTAAGGAATTCGGTAGCTAAAAACACGTCCATATTATAATTCTACTTCGTTTCAAAATTTTAAAGCATCGGTCAGGAACTTTGAGGTATACGATTTTGAACACACTTTTAAATTCTTCGTAGTGGATGGATCGGTAGATCAAAAAAAAAAAGATCCGATTTCGTTTCTTGTCCTTTCCCAGTCCCAGGTGTATTCGGCCAATTACCTTAAGGAAGGACGTTGATGCAATTGACCAAAAATGTCATTTTTCGATTTATTTTTTATTTGTTAGTACAACTCATGGTCAATAAGTTCCCAAAGTTTCAATGTTGAAATCGCATCCGAAGTGCCTGAAAATTAACCTCCACGTTCTGAAGCAGCACTTCAATACCAGCTCAGTGAACAACGATTCTGTGTATTGCTTTCAACCAAACGTATGCGGGATACATCTAGAAGGCCGTGATACATACTCTTTGGTTTTATAGATCATCTTTGGCCCATCCTGCACTTCTCAAATGTGTGTTCATGGCAAAACCCAAGATCCAAATGAGTCTCTAAATTCACTCCTATGTAAACGATGCCCTAAAAACACATTTGCATCTGCTACAGTTGTCAGAACTGCAGCTAATGATGCAGTTATTGTAGTTAATGATGGGGACGTGGAACGTATTAGAAATAATGGGCTTTAAGATAGGAAAATTTACTCGAGACATCCTGAGAAAAATAGATTTAGATTTTAAAGTTTATGTACCTTTTCCTCAGATCATGTGAATGCTAGAATTATGAAATTTTATATACAAATTTCTGAATACCTCATAAACGTTATCTCAAGAAAAAAAAAGAAATTCTGATTACAAGCTGAGATATGGTGCACTGTGCTTCCAATTTTGCATGGATTTAAAATTGTACTTGTGGAATTATAATTAAAGCTTACAACATATAAAGGGTTGAAATCTCTTTAATACTTTATGAGAAAAGGAACATACATTACTTTTTGAAAATAAGACATCAAATGTCATTAAAAAATGTTGCCTATATACAGGGTGATTCAAAAAGAATACCACAACTTTAGGAATTTAAAACTTTGCAACGACAAAAGGCAGAGCTAAGGACTATCTGTCGGCGAATTAAGGGAGCTATAAAGTTTCATTTAGTTGTACATTTGTTCGCTTGAGGCGCTGTTGACTAGGCGTCAGCGTCAGTTGATGCTAAGATGACGACCGCTCAACAGAAAGCTTTTTGTGTTATTGAGTACGGCAGAAGTGAATCGACGACAGTTGTTCAGCGTGCATTTCGGACGAAGTATGGTGTTACACCTCCTGATAGGTGGTGTATTAAACGTTGGTATAAACAGTTTACAGAGAATGGGTGTTTGTGCAAAGGGAAAAGTTCTGGACGGCCGATAACGAGTGATGAAAATGTAGCACGCATCCAGCAAGCATTTGTTCGCAGCGCAGGATAATCGACTCGCAGAGCTAGCAGATTCCACAATCAACTGTATGGAGAGTCCTACGAGAAAGGTTAGTTATGAAACCTTATCGTCTGAAATTGGTCCAAGCACTGTCTGCAGCTGATAAGATTAAAAGAATCGATTTCTGTGATTTTATCCTTGCTCAAATGGAAACAGATGAATCTTTCGTTTCAAAGATTGTGTTTAGTGATGAAGCAACTTTCCACACTAACGGGAAAGTCAAACGTCACAATGTCTGTATATGGGGCACTGAGAATCCGCAGGAAACAACTCAGTATGAACGTGACTCGCCTAAGGTGAACGTTTTCTGTGCCATTGCAGCCAACAAAGTTTTTGATCCCTTTTTCTTCGAAGGTGCTACTGTAACTGGACTACAGTATCTGGAGATGTTAGAGAATTGGCTGTTCCCTCAGCTCGAACAAGAAGCACAACAATTCATATTTCAGCAGGATGGAGCGCCACCACATTGGCACTTATCTGTCTGTAACTACCTGAACGTCAACTACCCGAGGCGATGGATCGGCCGCCAGGCAGCCCGTGGCAGAGCACTTCATCACTGGCCTCCAAGAAGCCCTGATCTTAACCCCTGCGATTTTTTCTTATGGGGGTATGTTAAGGATATGGTGTTTCGGCCACCTCTCCCAGCCACCATTGATGATTTGAAACGAGAAATAACAGCAGCTATCCAAACTGTTACGCCTGATATGCTACAGAGAGTGTAGAACGAGTTGGAGTATCGGGTTGATATTGCTCGAGTGTCTGGAGGGGGCCATATTGAACATCTCTGAACTTGTTTTTGAGTGAAAAAAAACCTTTTTAAATACTCTTTGTACTGATGTATAACAGAAGGTTATATTATGTTTCTTTCATTAAATACACATTTTTAAAGTTGTATTCTTTTTGACTCACCCTGTATTACGAAAGGATTTTATATGTAAATGTGTTACTTTCATGTAAAACGTGGTACAAAATTTCATTGCCATATCTCCAAAACTGTGGATTAGGTGAATTTTTGAAGTAGTGTGTGTGTTTCATGAACGTCCGCCCTTAAAGTCTAATCTTTCGCCCGCCCGCATTTGCAACTGCAGTGCTGTGTGTGTTGCAGAGCGTCATCCAGATGACAGGCTTCCGCAGCCTGGGCGACGACGAGGAGGTGGAGTTCGAGTGCAAAGCGTCGGACAAGGGCCTGGAGGCGACGCTGGTGACAGGGCCGTCGGGCGCCGACTGCTGCGGCAGCCACCGGCGGCCCGTCTCCAAGAAGAGGTTCCGCAAGATCAGGTGAGGACGCGATCCGCGCTCCTCAAGCGCGCGCGCACACACACACACACACACACACACACACACACACACACACACACATTACTCGCCTACTAGCACTTCGGCATTGTCGTCTAATGAACCAAATACCAGTGTAAGGGGTATCAGACCAGCTGTGTGAGTGGACTTTCACTGGAGAGAAATCTTCAGCCGTCAATGTAATTTTCGGTGTACACCGAAAGGGGTGTTATTGGACCATTATTTTTCAAAATATAAGACTTATGGTCAAATAAGGCAGAAGGGATAGATAACATTCCATCATTCCGCCGACTGCTGCGGCAGCCACCGGCGGCCCGTCTCCAAGAAGAGGTTCCGCAAGATCAGGTGAGGACGCGATCCGCGCTCCTCAAGCGCACACACACACACACACACACACACACACACACACACACACACACACACACACATTACTCGCCTACTAGCATGTTCGGCATTGTCATCTAATGAACCAAATACCAGTGTAAGGGGTATCAGACCAGCTGTGTGAGTGGACTGTCACTGGAGAGAAATCTTCAGCCGTCAAAGTAATTTTCGGTGTACACCCAAAGGGGTGTTATTGGACCATTATTTTTCAAAATATAAGACTTACGGTCAAATAAGGCAGAAGGGATAGATAACATTCCATCAGAATTTCTAAAATCATTAGGGGACGTGGCAACAAAACGACTATTCACGTTGGTGTGTAGAATATATGAGTCTGGCGACGTACCATCTGACTTTCGGAAAAGCATCATCCACACAATTCCGAAGACGGCAAGAGCTGACAAGTGCGAGAATTATCGCGCAATCAGCTTAACAGCTCATGCATCGAAGCTGCTTACAAGAATAATTTACAGAAGAATGGAAAAGAAAATTGAGAATGCGCTATGTGACGATCAGTTCGGCTTTCGGAAAAATAAAGGCACGAGAGAGGCAATTCTGACGTTACGGCTAATAATTGAAGCAAGGCTAAATAAAAATCAAGACACATTCATAAGATTTGTCGACCTGGAAAAAGCGTTCGACAATATAAAATGGTGCAAGCTGTTCAAGATTCTGAAAAAAGTAGGAGTAAGCTATAGGGAGAGACGGGTCATATACAATATGTACAACAACCAAGAGGGAACAATAAGAGTGGACGATCAAGAACGAAGTGCTCGTATTAAGAAGCGTGTAAGACAAATCAGTAGCCTTTCGCCCCTACTCTTCAATCTGTACATCGAGGAAGCAATGATGGAAATAAAAGGAAGGTTCAGGAGTGGAATTAAAATACAAGGTGAAAGAATATCAATGATACGATTCGCTGATGACATTGCTATCCTGAGTGAAAGTGAAGAAGAATTAAATGATCTGCTGAACGGAATGAACAGTCTAATGAGTACACAGTATGGTTTGAGAGTAAATCGGAGAAAGACGAAGGTAATGAGAAGTAGTAGAAATGAGAACAGCGAGAAAGTTAACATCAGGATTGATGGTCACGAAGTCAATGAAGTTAAGGATTTCTGCTACCTAGGCAGTAAAATAAGCAATGACGGACGGAGCAAGGAGGACATCAAAAGCAGACTCGCTATGGCAAAAAAGGCATTTCTGGCCAAGAGAAGTCTACTAACATCGGCCTTAATTTGAGGAAGAAATTTCTGAGGATGTACGTCTGGAGTACAGCATGGTAGTGAAACATGGACTGTGGGAAAACCGGAACAGAAGAGAATCGAAGCATTTGAGATGTGGTGATATAGACGAATGTTGAAAATTAGGTGGACTGATAAGGTAAGGAATGAGGAGGTTCTACGCAGAATCGGAGAGGAAAGGAATATGTGGAAAACACTGATAAGGAGAAGGGACAGGATGATAGGTCATTTGCTAAGACATGAGGGAATGACTTCCATGGTACTAGAGGGAGCTGTAGGTGGCAAAAACTGTAGAGGAAGACAGAGATTGGAATACGTCAAGCTAATAATTGAGGACGTAGGTTGCAAGTGCTACTCTGAGATGAAGAGGTTAGCACAGGAAAGGAATTCGTGGCGGGCCGCATCAAACCAGTCAACAGACTGATGACAAAAAATGACCTGGTGGATAATGTCGTGAGACCAGTGAGGCTTTTGATGCTGTTGTGTATAGAGAAGTCAGAACGCTAGAAAACTAGAATGAAATGCAGGAAGACCTGCACAGGATCGACGTGTCGTGGGGATTTGCGGTTCACCTTCATCATACACATATGTCAAGGATTGCGCATAAATAGGCAGAACAATACATTATTGTACGAGCAGAGGAAAATTGCTCGAGAAAAGAGGCGAACATACTCCTGTTTAAAAGACTCGGACTGAAAACTGAGCTACCAGCTGCCTCAATCTGCATTCCTCAGAACTTTTAAAACCTTCCCCAAAAATTTTGTGGTGTCAATACATTCGTGCTCGTTTTGACATGCAAGTCACCAATCATACCACTGTGCTCCCCTAACTGTAGCTCACTTACATCTGCTAGTCTGTCGTAGGTCTCTCGTAGCCATCCATTCCCACTTCCCCGTTCCCACTCACTCATTCAGCCCAACTCATTGTCATTGCCTCTTCCTGTCTCTGTGTCACTGTCTCCTGTATCTCTGTCACTGTCTCCAGTCGGCAGCTCGTGGTCTCGCGGTTGCGTTCTCGCTTCCCTAGCACGGGGTCCCGGGTTCGATTCCCGGCGGCTCAGGGATTTTCACCAGCCTCGAGATGACTGGATGTTTCAGCTCAGTTCATCATCATTCATGAATGAGGGGAAATTGGACTCGGAAAAGGTTGGGAAATTGTACCGGCGCTGATAAATGCGCGGTTGAGAGCCTCCCAAACCAATCATCAACACTGTCTCCTGTCTCTCTGTCACTGCCTCCTGTCTCATAGTCAGAGTCTCCTTGGTCCTGGCCTACTAATATTGTCTCCTCTCACTGTTATTGTCTCACTATTTCTCTCTCTCTCTTACTGCTATTATCTCGTTCGTTCCTTCTCGCTGCTGCTCACTCTTCTCATTGCCACTTTCTCTCTCTTCCTCATTGTCAGTGTCACAGATTGTCTCTAATTATCACTGGCTCTCACCCACTTCCACTTTCTCCTCCTCTTTATTCCTCTCCCACTGGCACTGTCTCCTTCACTCTTTTTCTTACACTGTTCTATCACTGTCAACAGTGTTGCACTGGCAATGTGTTCATCTCTTTCTCTCAGACTGCCATTGACTCTTTCTCTCTATCCACAGGGTAGGGCAATTGAAAGTGGCCTGGACGACAGAGGTACAGGGTATAAAGAAACACAGCAGAGGGAAGGACATACAGTACTACTTGGCCATAGCAGATTTTTGAAAGTGACCAGCATTCATCTTTTGACAAGTTGCTGAAGGTGGATCGAAGCTGGACGGCTGGAATGAGCAGCCATACATACGAAAAGAACTTTATAGGCCAGTAAAACGTTGATAGATTACTTGCGTGAAATTGGAGTTAGGCAAAAGCAATTTTACACTTCAGATCCAATCTTATGTGTGAAAAACTTTTCACGTGGTTTAGCACTACCACATCTGATTTCAGAACCCTTTTGATTATAACGGAAACTGGCTGTTTGTGTTGTCCTTATCATCATACGGGAAGTGCCGAGAATGGAAATGGAAAGATGTGATACTTGTACGGGCGCTAATGACCACGATGTTGATCGTCCCACAGCCGGCCGCGGTGGTCTCGCGGTTCTAGGCGCGCAGTCCGGAACTGTGCGACTGCTACGGTCGCAGGTTCGAATCCTGCCTCGGGCATGGATGTGTGTGATGTCCTTAGGTTAGTTAGGTTTAAGTAGTTCTAAGTTCTAGGGGACTAATGACCACAGCAGTTGAGTCCCATAGTGCTCAGAGCCATTTGAACCATTTTGATCGTCCCACAAATCAGAGCATCGTCATCTTGATGATATCGCAGCCACATTACAACAGATTTCTCCATGCTACGTCGCTTTAAAAATTACACTTTCGCCTGCGTGCGTATTTTACATGTACAGATTAACTTTGAACTTCGGTATCTCGGAAATGAATAAAGATGTCAAGAGAAGTTTGAAGGTTGTTAGGGATCGCGATCTTAAGAATATGTCTTAAAAATGTCAGCCGTGTGAGTTAGCCGGTATGTTTGGTACGAAAAAATGGTAAGAAAATGATGCCCCGGCCCAGGTGGCCGAGCGGTTCTAGGCGCTACAGTCCGGAACCGTGCCGCGGGCATAGATGTGTGTGATGTCCTTAGGTTAGTTAGGTTTAAGTAGTTCTAAGTTCTAGGGGACTGATGACCTCAGAAGTTAAGTCCCATAGTGCTCAGAGCCATTTGAACCATTTTTTATTTATTTATTTATTTTTCTCTATGATGCCTCCATAAGTCCCATTGTGGACCACATCAAATAAGAAAAGAAGCAAACAACTTGTTCCGCTTGCCTAAACAGAGGTGTCTAATAGGGATACTCTGGGCCTGTAATATAGGATAGTGATAGTAAGACTTATCGATGCTTGTTGGGTACACAAACGTTCCCTAGCCCAAGGCAGTTGACCCTTTCTTACTACCACCAATAGAGCCCGAGATTTTAGCCCCCAGGAAAATTCCGTTTTTATGCTCAGTGTTTTGGAACTTATTATGTAGCGCATACTGTCGAATGCGTACCAGTTACATGATTGTTCACAACTTCAGAGGTTCATTTGGCAAGCGCGAAAGCGTGCGGAAGCGCATGTTGCTAATACTGCTTCGAACACGCGGCGGAAGTTTCGCTGAGAAGCCTTTACACTCCCTCCGTACAGTCCCAGTCCCTCCTCATGCGATTTATAAAGTTCAGATGGTAGATATTCGAGGCCGTTGATTTGCTTTTTCATGAAGTTATTTTCCGTCTTGTCTCATAGTGGGATAAATGAATTAACCCAGTGGCGCGTAGCGTCCATTATAGTGGACAACTGCTACTGGTCGCTTCTCTGGCGGTTTCAGTCAATCCTGAAGCAGCAAATGCACACATTCTACTGAAGTGGACACTTCGTACTGATGTTATGCCTTCAGTGCATTTGCAGCCTCATGACTTATTGAAACCGCCGTATGAATGACCATTAAAACTGTCCTCTACTGTGAAAATCATGCACCACAGGATTAACACATATGGCGATCACGCTCGAAATAATGAACAGTTTATTTACTTTTCTCCTGTCTGTCTCGTATTAATTTGATTGCCCTTTACACTGCCCTTTACGTCTGACTTCGCCGGGAGACGCGTATGCCAAGTGTGTTGTAGGTATCTCCTCCTCTCCCGCGTTTCTTCCCATCTGCCCATTAACCTTCTCCATCTTTCACTCCTGCACCTCCCCCCCCCCCCCCCCCCCTCTGTGTCCATCGCCTCCTACACCCTCTCTCTGTCGACCGAGAGAGCTTGTACGCGCGCATGGTACCACTCTACTAATCGGCGTCGGAGGCAACGTCTTGCTGCGTCAATAACCTCCCCATCATCCACGCACTGCTTCCCGCGGACTGCATCCTTCAGTGGGTCAAACAAATCGAAGCTTTGTATGGTGGCAAGGAACGCAACGGGCACACACCTTTGGGTAGCCCAACTGGTGATCGGATGCGTCAGCATTACCAACAGACACGTCCATTTGTGCTGGGAAGTATTCGATAGTAATTCGTCGATCACCTCGAATCAGTGTCCACGCGCCCCAATATGGCGGGAGGCAGCTGTGTGCGGCTAGCTGGCGCGTGATAGATCAGACAAGTTTTGCGCGACCTTGTTGTGGTGACGACAGACGCCTCGCCCAACGGCTCGCCCTGCTTTTGTTCACTGCAGTGCCTTCGTAGATATGCAAACGACTGCGATGCTCTGGTTTCCGCCAAAAGAAACTCAGTGACAGCTCTCTCCTTGGAAAGCGAATCCATTACAAACGCCATTCTGAATGCTACCTGTAGCTCCGACACCTATCGGAACTTCATGAAACTATAGCCCGCCCAGGTGGCCGAGCGGTTCTAGGCGCTATAGTCTGGAACCGCGCGACCTTAGATGTTAAGTCCCATAGTGCTCAGAGCCATTTCATGAAACTATACACGCCGAAGTGAGAATATTCCGCGATGTCTCACAAAAAAATTCCACTTTTTTTTCAATCAAAAGTGACTGACGAAGTGTCGTATTTCTTACTGAACTCTCTTCGTATCTTCCTTACCGCGTCTCGTTCCCATAACGCTAGTAAACGCGGCACTGAATCGCACAGGGGACGATGGTCGCAATAATTTCACTCATGAGTCTATATATTCGTATTCTTAAGGTGAGGTTTACTATCTTCGGCCCGAAAAAACCATGTTATTTGAGAACTTTTTCTGGGTATGTGTTATAGATATCAATGTCAAATTCGGTCAAAGTGTTTCTTGATATTTCCTCTACAAACTGGAATTTTTTTCGACCAGAAATGTCGAAGAGTAAAGGCGGAAGTGCCTTTGGAACGAATCAAAATTTCGATGTAGACCACGCGCGGTATGTTACAGGTCAGCCGGCTCGTCTGGAATCAAAACTAAGTCGACGCTAACGAAGTATATAAGATTCTTTAGGAGTTGTAGCTCGATTACGTTATTTGGACCATAGGAAACAAAATGTCGGCCATTTAAAAAAAAGAAATAGGAGTTTTTTCATCGATTTTTCGACTTCTTCGGACAAGTAAAAATATTTATAGTTGTGGGTCGGAATAAAAGTGGTACAACTCCTAGACAATTTAGTTAGCTTCGTCGGAAACAAAGAAGCATGCCAATCGGTTCAGTAGATTTGAGGTACCATACAACGCGATAAAAAAAGACATTTCGAGAAAAACGCGTTTGGAGTTTCGACTACATAAAAATTCAATATTATGCAACGTACGTTAGATCTGTTATTCCGGGTCCATAAACTAGTCCTTCCTCTTCCTCATAGAGGAGGGTTCTGCTCGATTTGGGCCATCCTGCGCTTCTCCAGAGCCGCTCGTACTGCCGGTGACAAGCCGTTTTCAGCCGCTTGAATCCGGTGGCCGTTCGAATGCTCGGCGATCTGCATCGAGAGTTCCAGGATGACGTCCATCGTTGAAATTGTCTTCAGAGTTGCTGAATGCCCCTCGTTGCAGCTGCTCACTGCCAGGAAAGGCGCAATCTCCACAGGCTTCGCGCCAGAATGCAAATGCTTGGGCCTAACTTCCAAACACACGCGTTCAAACTTTCATTTGAATTTTGTGTGTTTCCTTCAAAGCGCCGGTACAATATCTCGTCCTCCGAAAGAAAAAACTGGTGCGTGAAAAAGGCCGATTTCAAGCGAATAACAAAAATTTCCGTTCCGTATTCGGAAAAACCGTTTCAGGGATGGATTGTAAACACTTTCTTGGATCCAAAAATGCAATTTTAAAAAATCGATTTTTTGAACCAAAAGATAGTAAACCTCCCGCTAAAGAAACGCAACGACGTTCTCGAGCTACTATTGACTGATGGACTAAGAAGACGATGGGGAATTGTTTCAACACTCTACATACCCTCCGCCACACAGCTTACGGTAGTTCGTTGTACAGACGTAGATATAGATGTAATCGCAGTCAGCTATGTGTACGGTGGGCTCTGAACGAATAGCGATAGACGCCCAGGTGCTTCGGACCGCATAGAGTATGCACTTCACAGGTGTTGTTCGTTCACTGGGCGGACAGGACAGCTCCAGCGTTCGAATCTGGCGATTGATATTCCGAGCTCGTTGCGTAGGTGTCGGAGACATATTGGCTGTCCCGGCGGAGTGACGAGTGTGGGATGGTATCAGTCGCCGCCGACATGTGCTGCTCAGGTTCCACCAGTTGCTTCACCGAGGCGTGACGGACAGACTTGGAAGACAGCTGTGAGTTGCGGCGCCGCGGATCCTTCTCCTGACAGCCTGTCATCGCGACCTGTGTAACTTACTCCAGCGCCACTCCTTTCGGTAGCCTTTGTTCCCGGACATGACTTGGCATAATCCGAATGTCGTGCGATTCAGGCGCTGGTCAGTGCCTTGTGGGCAAAGTATGTCTCCTACGATGTCGTACTCCAATAATCCCAACCGCCGTAGACGAATTATCTCATCTCAGCAACAAGGCGTAATGAACATAGAGTGAAGTTCCTTGTCCATTACAAGGATTAAATAATAAAGTAGCCTGGGACAGTATTTTCTCTGACATATCGAAGGCATTTCACTGTGTAAAATACATTTTGTTACAAAAACTGACGTTACATGGTATTAATGGTGTTGTTAACGTGTGTGTACCTCGTTCTTAAAAAATAATGCAGGAAGCTGTACTGGATTACTGATATACCGTATTGGGAGAAAATAATGGAGTTCCGCAAGGTTCAGTATTGGCTCCTCTGTTTCTAATATGTCAATGACGAGCCATTTAACACATATTAAGTATAATTAAAACTTTTTGCAGGTGTGTCAATCTCAGTTGATATACAACAGAACAAATCGTAAATAATGTGCTGGAAATTTTTTGACTGGATTTTTTCGCAAATGGTCTCGCAATTTTAAAAAGACACCGTATATTCGGTTCTGCATATCAATGGTGCAGCACCAGTGATACTTTTAAAGCACGTGTAGGAAATCGTAAGCAAGCCCCAAACTTCTTGGGTGTAAGTTCAAAAGGCCCTGAGCACTGTGGGACTTAACATCTGACGTCATCAGTCCTCTAGAACTTAGAACTACTTAAACCTACGTAACCTAAAATACATACATCCATGCTCGAGGCAGGATTCGGACTTGCGACTGTAGCGGTCGCGCGGGTCCAGACTAAAGCGCCTAGAACCGCTCGGCCACAGTGGCCGGCTGTGTGTACATATTGATGAGGATTTGAAATGGAGGAAAAATACGTTTCTCTGATGCTAAACAAATCGTTTCAGCCGATTTTGCACTTGTATTATTACAAGCCTTGAAGAGAGACAGGTCAGAGAGTTAATATACTTCCTTTTTCATTCAGTAATGTCATTTCGAATTGTATACCGCGGTATCTTATCTTTAAGAAAGGAAGATGGAATTTCACACAAGCATGCCATAAGATAATACATGGTGATCAGCAAAAATTATGTGTGCAAGTGCCTAAGCAGTTAGGAATTACGATTACAGCCTCATAGTACGCATTTCCTCTCATGAAATTTGTTGTGTATAAACCACCGGTGTTCACAAGGAATAATTATATCAAAAATAACTAAAAAATACTCACTATAATTGACGTTGAACCATAGTGCTATAGGGCGTTCGGCTTGATGACATGTTCCTTGGCTTCAGGAAGATATTTGGCACCACCCAGAACCGCCGTTTGGAGAAAAAAATACGAGCTTGTCAAGTATGATGTCATAAATATCTTTGATCACTTTATCAATTACGAAAAATGCCTGACAGATACCAAAGCTAAATTTGAAAGTAAACTGAAAAAGTTCCTTCTGTGCAGCTGCTATTCCATAGACGGATCGCGTGGAAATGAGACGTACTACCTATTGCTGTCTCCTTGTCAGCAGATAAAAACACCTTCACCGACAGATAATGTCTCCTAGGCTGTGGAGACAAGTCTTCTAGCGTTTCTATTGTCTGGATTAATAACTTACTCAATGAAGGGGACGGGGGAGACACTATGGACCTGTAACAGACAATAAATTAAAATAAATCGAAGAGACGAGTCTTCCAAACCACAAAAAAGTACATTTCACATGTTATGCCAGTGTCACATAATATACCTCAATGAAAATTGGACCATAAATAGAACTGCTACAGTATAGCACTATGCAAAACAACTTGCTACACTTCTAGCAGCAGTTAACCGTAGATCACTGGAGCAACGAAACGTACCTACCGATCTACCGGGGAAGATCTGTGCTTTTCTCCAGTCGGTAGGTACCAACAGCTTCAGGATCACCGTCAACAGTTTCACATGCCTTACTACATGAACCAGTATGGAGAGGCTTGGAATTTAAATCAGGACTTTGGCGTAAAGACTGGTGAGGAGGAAGTGTCCCTTGCCAGCCAACAAATTTACAATCACCAGGAATCGAACCAGCTTACCACCAAATCGAGCGCCACTGCGCAGATATGCGTTAGCGGCTTCGGCTACGAAGGCTAAATGGAAGATACAAAGAGGGAAATAAATTTCTACAAGTCATTGTTGAACGCCAGCATGCTATGGGTCTTTCGTGGTGGGGATCCTGGGCTGCGTCCCGGGGTGTGCCTTGTCTTGGCGAGGGCGCTAGCGGCGGCTGCATGCTCCGGCGCCAGGTGCGGCACGTGCGCGCCTCGTGTCGGATGTTTCGTTTTCGGACACCCAGGGCTCGCACCTGTTGTTGCCGCCGAGGGGTGTACAAGTCTCCCACCCCCCTCCCCCTCCGACCACCAATCGCCGCCTGTTTCCTCTACCCTGCGATGCATCTCTTATTGGCGCTACTGTGACTGCGCACCGCCTCTTGTTTCGTACCTGTTGCTCAGTCTGTCAGCGAACTTTCTTTCAGGATCAGGACGGATTCAGAAAAACCACGAGAATTATAGTGTATCAACAGTGGCAAGGAATTCTAAAAAAATTTTTCTCCGTCAATTTCGGCTAAAAAATGCGGAGTTTGCTGTGGGACGTCGTGGAATATTCCCGCTTCAGTTTCTATAGTGCAATGACATTCCGATAGCTGGCGGCGCTATATGTAGCCTTCCAATTGGTGCCTGAAACGGACATGCGTTCCAAGCAAAGAGCTGTCATTGAGTTTCTTTTGGCGGGAAACCAGAGCATCGCAGATGATCATAGGCGCTTGCAAAATGTCAACGGAGACGTGGCAGTGAACGAAAGCATGGTGAGTTGTTAGGTGAACCGTCTGTCATCGTAACAACAAGGTTGCCACGCAAGTTGTCCGATCTCCAGCGTGCACACAGCTGTGACTACTGCAGAGTTGGAACGTTTGGACACTCTCATTCGTAATTAGAATTATATTAATACCTCCACTGATTGCGGCCGTTGATATATATCAACGGCGACAGGTGAAAATCTGTGTCCCAACCGGGACTCGAACCCGGGATCTCATGCTTTCACGGCAGACGCTCCATCCATCTGAGCGACCGAGGGCACAGAGGATAGCACGACTGCAGGGACTATCTCGCTCACGCCTCTCGCGAGAACCGCATTCCCACCTTGTATGTCAACACACTACATTCGTAGTGTCCCACCCCAACACACTCATTACTCGTGGAAGACAATCTTACCAAGTCCCGTAAGAGTTCGTGCACAATGTGTGCATCCCTACAGAACAAGAAGGTCATGGTCGGTATTGCCAGAACGGGACCACAGAAATTTTCAGTCTACTTTTATTTCACCCTCATCGATGTTGGGAGTCGCAGAAACGATATGTGGTTCGGATTACACAGTTAAACCGTAGGTCATTTTACCTGGCAGGATAACTGGGATTGATTAACGACACGTTAGTTGCAGAAGTGGCGTCCAGTCGAAAAATCTTCCACCCGGTCATTAAGCCACACACATCTATTATCGTTATTGTTATTATCATTATCTCTATCACTTGATGTTACGCATATTGTTGCCAACTTTATATTGATGTTTCTATGGTCTGCCTGAGCTAATGGGCAAAGTTTCCTAGCGAGTGAGGCTTACCCACACTGGAATCCAGGTGTCTTGATCGTCTGCGATAGTGGGCTGTGTAGGCTGGCTATCTTCTCTCGCACGTACAGCTATAGCTGTTACTGTAGCTCTGAAAAGACCCGTGTACGGTATCAGTAAGTTCCAAAAGGCCGCGATTTTTCAGAAGATCTCTGGCCTTATTGATAGCAGATGTAAGAGGTGAAGTGCTCTGGATAGCCCGTGGCCTAGTGACCATTTGTATACTGATCGGAAGAACGGGCATACTGAAGTTATCCTACAGCACAGAGGCAAAATATAAACGTTACACACTTCTTACAGCTGAGGCAACTCGAGGAAATCTGTTGATTCTTTTGCACTGTCTAGGGTGGACCTTAAGCGGCTTGTAAATACACCATTTGTTCACGGCCGTTTCCTTAGAAAAATCCGAAAAGCCATGATTTTTGGGTACTAAAAGTACCAGTTGTAGGGATGGCCACTTCTATAATTTCTGTTCATGGCAGAGCGACGAAACTTTTACCATATGGTCTCAAGATGATATTCCAGGAGAGATCCTAAACTTTCGTCGACATAATAAGCCGTCACCGAGATCCACAGGTTCCACTTACCGCACTTATGCACTTAAAACTACATTTACACCTCGGTCCGTATATTACGTGCATATTTTAAGTGCCGTAGTGAACACATGGCAATGGTTAGAGGATCGTCGCAGGGGTTCTGATTTCACCAAACTGTATTTTTAGTGAGCATTGTTCTACCAATAAAACTTATGACGCTCTGTCTCTGTATGATGAGCACTTCACGCCTGTACAAATACCCCCAAAATGGTGCTGCAGCGACAAAAATGAGATAAAAATGTTTCTCGCGCGCCTGAAAATAACTTAAAATTACTGACAAAAATTATGTGTAACTAGAAAGACGCAATAATCGGTAGAACACTTCTAATAACATTTCTACTCGTGTAAGACAGAAATCGTAAGGCAGGCTTTGACAATGAATTGCGATCGATGAGCAAAACCTCCAGAAAAAAATGCAAACGAACGATTTTGTGTAATGCGTGCTTATTGGTCTTTCATATGTGACGAAGTAAATAAATAAACTGTCAAAAGTGTACTGACGTATGTAATGCGTTTTACATAAGCAACATTCCCTTCTCCAGCAGGAAAAAGTAGGGAACCAGGGGGGAAAATGCTCCTGTCGGAGCACACAAAAAGGGAGTATGTTCCTGTTTAAAACACTCTGACAGAAAAGTGGGTAACCAGCTGCCTCGTTCCACCTTTCTGTCGAAAAATTTTGGCATGCGGACATATTCACGCTTTTTTGTGCAGAACGAGACTAACAGAGAGACCTGACGGTGTAAGAGAGACGACCATACCAGGGGGGGGGGGGGGGGGGGGAAGAGAGAGAGGAGACAGTGATGGTAGGGAAGAGAAAGTGGTAGTGACAGAGAAAGATGAAGTGACAGAGAAAGATGAAGACAGAAGCAGTGGGAGCAAAAGAAATACAAGACAGTTGAAATGAAAAAGACAGATGAGTTGAGATTATACATTAGCTTGGGTGTCTGGACCCTTCCAGTCAGGTGAATTTTGACACGTAAGCACAGGAGACGGCGCATTTTGGTTCGAAATTTTAAACGCGTCAGTATATGGAGGAAATAAGTTGGATCCGCCAGAATTTTTGAGCTGCCGAGCTATGGAGACAGTGGCAATAGTAAAGAAAGAGAAAACGAGACACCATAAGTGACAGTTGCAGTGACAATGGAATTACTGTAAATCAGAGTGGGCGGCGGGGGGGGGGGGGGGGGGAAGACAGTGGGCGGTGGTAGCGACAGAGAGATGCTGAGTATGAAGGCCTAACTACATAGAGAGAGACTGGGTGAAAGGATTTAGAATGTTCTTTGTTAAAAGAACCAAAACTCTTAAGATGCACGGGATATGTCAGCGCAGTATTCAAATTGTTACCACACTGCAGGGACCATGTCTTGAGTTCCAGCTTCCACAACTGTTGTTACGCGATGTCTCAGTTCATTCATTGTTGTTGGTAACGGAGCCACGCAAGCAGAGCCTTTTATAAACCCCTACAAGAAATAATCCCATGCGTTTAGGTCCGGCGATATCGGAGGACTGTAATGTGAGGCTGAATCATTTGGTTCAGTGCGACCGATCCATCGTTCAGTAATCCTTCGATTTAAAGATTCCCGCACTTCCAGATGCCAGCGTGGCGGTGCCCAATCCTGTTAGTAAATGAAGTCGTTCGAATCAGTCTGCAACTGTGGGAAAAAGAAAGTTCTCGAGCATCTCCAGATGGGTGCTTCCTGTAACAGTGTAGTCGGCTAGGAAAACCGGACCATACACCTTATCCTGTGAAACTCACATTATGACTGTTCACCTTTCCATTTAAATGGAATATTGCCTCGTCACTAATGACTAAAAAACTGTCATCCTTCATCTTGCCAAGAAGGAAATTACAGAACGCCACACGTTGTTGTTTGTCACTTTCACGAGGGGCTTGAAGTACCTGAATTTTGTATGGTTTCATGTGGATTGTTCATGACATCGTCTAATTCCCTGTACTGTAGGAGGATCCAAACCATTCCTAGTATGAATGTCACGGTGAACAGTTATTACTGACCCGCAGTGCCGAAAACGTGGAACACAAAACGCTCTCTGTTGTCCCGACACCATTTTTACTAAAACTGAAGTGGACGCACACTGCTGCTACTTGGCGGGAACCGTGTAAAACTCGAGAGTGTGCTCTTTCCAACAGTACGTTGTTCACGCACATGTCTCAAATAACATAATAGTTATGACTTTTTAAAATTTTTTGTGTGCTCCTAGAGGAATATTTTCCCGCTGGTTAAATGATGACTCGCAACGTGGAATAAAAGCCCTAATTTCTTACACATACGCTGTTCAGTTGTTCAGTAGTTTTGTGTAAATTCACATCTACTCATGAAATAAGCGACAAAGCCTAGCACTACTACATAATCCCCCACATCAGCGCCCTCTCAATCAGAATCTAGCTATAATTACTGACATATACATAATCATAGCAGGGACAAACTTTCAGCTTAGTACTAAAATATTTCTTTGTTTACGTCTGTTGCTGCCGTTGCTGCTAGACACTAAACCTCCACTCGATCGCTCTACAAACAATACATCCAGACCCTATTAATTGGCAAATCCACGCGGTGATGGAGATATAATTCTTCGAAACGCTCAATGGAAAATCTGATACACTTAAGGCGGGTAGGATGTGAAGCGGGCCGACTTGGAGCAGGAGAGGCACCACGGGACATTTTAATTTACACTGTCTATACTTTTACAAATAAATTCATAAAACTTTGTTAGCATGACCAGGAAGGATCCAGGGTTCACACTCATAGCACAGGAAGTTCAAAAACATAACAAAACAAATTTTTTTACATATGACATTTCATCATTTTTTCACTTGGTGTTGGCTGCATTTGTTGCTGTAGGTACACTTTTCTTCATAAGTAAGAGAGATTCTTCGATGAATTTTGCACAGCATACAAACCATAATTTCAGGTGTATGAAACCCTTGAATTTCCCAAATCTGTTAAAAACTGTGGTAAAAATTGAGATAATTAACTATAAAATTCGAGTTTTCTCTAAACACAAAGTTTAAAACGTAACAGCCCATTCATTTTTCCATAGAGTAAATAAATTCTACAGTTTCATACACCTGTAAGTATGGTTTGACAACTGTGCAAAATTCATCGAAGAATCTCTCTTACGTATGAAGAAAAGTGTACCTATAGCAACAAATGCAGCCAACAGTAAGTGCAAAAAAATCATGAAATTTCACATTTAAGAAATATTATTTTTTCGTGTATTTCAACTTCCATTGCCATGAGTGTGAATCCTGAATCCTTCCTGGCCACGCTGACAAAGTTTTATGGATTTATTTGTAAAAGTATAGACAGTGCAAATGAAAATGACCTGTGGTGCCTCTCCTTCTCGAAGTCGGCCCGTTTGACGTCCTACCCCCCTTAATGTAACCTGTTACGGCGATCTGTATTTTGAACTGATCGCAACACACGGCTGCAAGTAGTCGCTTAAAACAGAGCGCCGCAGGACTTCTACGAATACGGCTTAGTGCGCTGCACGCTGCCGCCTCTCCGTCGGTTCCGCCCCTGGCACGCTTCCGCCGCTGCGGCCCTCCGCGTTTTATTGATTACAATGGCGACCCACTGAGCACAGATGGCGGGCCGCAATGGCAGCTCGGCAAGTTCGCGCATTGCAAATGGCGCCCGGGCGTCCGCAAAGCCCCTTGCTTTCTGTTCCCGGCGCACTGCTCTCCGCACTTTAACGTTTCTGGCCTTATACCAGAGCCCCCCCTAGACAGGCCATACAAAATATATCCGGAGCGAGTAAATACGCGGTTTCAGGTAAGATATAGCGCACAATGTGGAACTCAAGGAGGAACTCAAAACATTCACCTGTGCGCAGGAGCACGTAGAAGTCTCCGCAACTACCGATTTTTAGCTACCTACGACTGCATGCAAGTTACTAGTGAGTCCGGGAATACTTCGCAATTGCAAAATATGTATATGAATTGGATATACGTCCTGACCTTCTTCCCCCTCTCTGTATTCATTTTTTTTATCTGCCCATCTTTTCCCCTCTCTCTCACCTTGGTCTTCGTTTATTCTTACTTCCAACGAATCATTAACCGGTAACTGTAATCACTTACGATGGACAGGTAAATTGTGTGCGGAGTATGAGATACTTCACTTGCTGCTGCATCTGTGAGGGTAGTACGCTCAGTGACATTATGTCTCGTTGTTTTCATCTACGAACGGGTAGGAATACACGGTCGATCGGTTGAGATTCCGTACTGGTATTCTAATCATAAGCCGAAAGCCACAAGTACAACTTCCCTGTTTATATTAAAACCGCTGCGAGAGGCAAAACGAAACATCACAATGTTGTGTATGCAAGTATACAATTTTTGTTTAAAATTATATATAAGGAGAAAGAATGTGTATTGGAGAAAGAATCTGCATAATGTTTAAATCCTACGCTAATACCATTAGAACCGACTGCGTGAAAGAAAATGAAAGAACACATTCTCACAGCACAGCGTATCGTTTTCTTCTCGCAGTCGGTTTTAACAGAAAGCTCATTCATTATCGTTTTAAAAATTATATAGTTCGTGCATGGCATTGTGTTAAACTTGGAAGTAAGTCAGTGAAGAAGTCTCAGAGATTATTGGCAAGAAAGTTAAACAACAATTTTTCTTTATATAGTAATATAGATGACTCCATTATTAATGCCTTAGAAACATCCCTCCCTTCCCTAGCTATAAAATTTGTCCCATAAATTGGCCGGTCAGAGTGGCCAAGCGGTTCTAGGCGCTACAGTCTGGAACCGCGCGACCGCTGCGCCCGCAGGTTCGAATCCTGCCTCGGGCATGGATGTGATGTCCTTAGGTTAGTTAGGTTTAAGTAATTCTAAGTTCTAGGGGACTGATGACCTCAGATGTTAAGTCCTATAGTGCTCAGAGCCATTTGAACCATTTTTCGCGTTCAAGGGACGACGGTTGAAGTCCACATCCGGTCTCCTAACTTAGGTTTCAGGGATTTTCCTAAGTCGCTTCTGCCAAATGCCGGGATGGTTCCTTTGAAAGGGCGCGGCTGATTTCCTTCCCCGTTCTTCCGTAATCAGAGTTCGTGCTCCGTCTCTAATGACGTCGTTGTCGACGGGATGTTAAAAACGAATCTCCTCCCCTTCTCACTTGTTTGACCTTTCTGCCAATGCCCCGTTCCCTAATACATTATGCATGGAAACATTTCTGTACGTCTTCTTTTGCATTCGAAGCGCCAGATTTTCACCTGGTGGCCAAAATCGGAACTATTTTCTTGCAGCGTAGATCAGTTGCGAATTGTCGCATTAGAATACTTTTCTACCAATTTTCGCTGCCATGCGATCATTACAGCCCACATTGGACCTCTGTAAGTAGCTGTTTGTAATTACAACCACCCAGTACATACCATGAAAGACTTTTGTAACAGTTGGCTTTCAGAGTGCAGTTCAGCTTTAAACGTGTAGATAGATGTGGATAGAGTGGATAGATGTGGTGGTGGTCAATGTTTAACGTCCCGTCGACAACGAGGTCATTCGAGACGTGTACATAATAGAACAGTTCATGATAGGAGGGACTCTCCATGGAATATAGTCACAGTTTTAACTTACCAAGTATTAGTCTAATGAAATAGAATAACAGATTATTTTTAAATACAACAAATCATAATCGAACGTTATATATTTTAATCCCTCGAGAATTACCCCCTAAGGTGGAAACCACTGGCGTTGAGGAACGTCTGCATCTACATCTATGCTCCGCAAGCCACCTTACGGTGTGTGGAGGGGCGTACTTTGTATACCAATTTTACTTCTCCCTGTTTTTGTTCCAATCGCGATTGGATCCCGGGAAGAAAGATTGCTTGTAAGCCTTTGTATGGGCTCGAATCTCTCTAATTTTATCATAATCAACTTTAGCGTGATGTGCGTAGGAGGAAGTAATACACTGATCGACTCTTCAAAGTACATCCACTCTTGGAACTTTAATAACGCCTCTCTTGCAGCGTCTGCCACTGAGTATCGCCGTTACACTTTCCCACTTACCAAATGAACCTATTCTTTGGATTTTTTATGTTATTCTCTATCAGTCCTATCTGGTACGTATCGTAGACAGACGAGGAATACTCAGAAGTATTGCTCACTTCCATTAGGCAACGCTCCATCTTTCTAAGGCTAGTTCGCGATATATACATTTCATCCCGCTCTCTTCAAATAAGCAAAAATCGCACAGAAAGAAGACATATTGTACAGAGGAGTTATAGTGCTCTGTGGTGGGGACAGTAGCTACTGCATGGCGAAGCGTGTTGGACTGCTGGCGACAGAAGGGAAGGTAGGAAGAGAAAAGAACAGAAAAGAAAAAAAAAGAAGGGTGGAACCAAGGCGGCAGATTGGTATGTCGGACGACATCCGACATTCGGGTGGAAAGCTTCAGAAACAGAAGCTATCAGTACTCTAAAGTAGAAGGACTGTGTATGTCGAGAAGAGAGAAGGATCTGTGCTGTGCACGTAGAAGAAGAAGAAGAGTAGGATGATGATGACTGATGATGATAAGTAGGAGGAGGAACAGGGTGAGGTGAGCAAGAAGATGATACCTGGAAAGGTTGTAACGAGAGAAGGGATAGTACCCTAAACACAGAAGTGACGAAGTGTGTTGCTTTTGGCGGTGCGGCTCTGTTGAAATTGGGTACGACGCCCTTATACGTTTTCCTAGGCCACATGTGATGTACTAAAATTTATACGACACGTCATCAGATGCAATACCCTCATCATTGGCATTCTTGAAGGGAAAGTGCTGTGAAAGAAAGGAAGAGGACAGCTTAGGATTAAGCACTTGGAAGGCGTCTGGAAGAAGACAGGATGTGAAAATTACTTTGAACTGAAACGACAAGTGGCATTAGCCTTTAAAATATGTATATATGCATGCATACGTGATGTCATGTAACAAGTAGCTCTAAAATACTAAATGAACTTTTTATCAGCCATCAGCAATGAAAGATGTAAAATGATACAACTGCAATTCACGTAGCTAGTGGCACATTGCAAAAACAAATCTGCGCGCGGGAACTGGACGTGCACAGGACTTTGGGAGCACCCTGTGCGGCCTCCCACCCTATTGTCACGAGAGGGGAGGGAACGGCGGCGGTGGCGGCCTCTACTGCTTCCTACTTCTGGCACAGCGTCACCTACAGGCTAATATTAAAGCTCGTAAAGGAACCTTACGGAAAGAAGGACGATAATTTTGCGTACGAAACGCGACAGGAAATTCATGATATACAGTCTCAGCTGTCAACATCAACCATTTCTTTCTAATGTCGATGTGGAATATCCTCTGTGTATAAAATTAAAGGCTATCGAGTATGTTTTAGACATCTCTGTAACGAGTTAGGTTGCAATTGATTTACGTATAGATACACTCCTGGAAATTGAAATAAGAACACCGTGAATTCATTGTCCCAGGAAGGGGAAACTTCATTGACACATTCCTGGGGTCAGATACATCACATGATCACACTGACAGAACCACAGGCACATAGACACAGGCAACAGAGCATGCACAATGTCGGCAATAGTACAGTGTATATCCACCTTTCGCAGCAATGCAGGCTGCTATTCTCCCATGGAGACGATCGTAGAGATGCTGGATGTAGTCCTGTGGAACGGCTTGCCATGCCATTTCCACCTGGCGCCTCAGTTGGACCAGCGTTCGTGCTGGACGTGCAGACCGCGTGAGACGACGCTTCATCCAGTCCCAAACATACTCAATGGGGGACAGATCCGGAGATCTTGCTGGCCACGGTAGTTGACTTACACCTTCTAGAGCACGTTGGGTGGCAAGGTATACATGCGGACGTGCATTGTCCTGTTGGAACAGCAAGTTCCCTTGCCGGTCTAGGAATTGTAGAACGATGGGTTCGATGACGGCTTGGATGTACCGTGCACTATTCAGTGTCCCCTCGACGATCGCCAGAGGTGTACGGCCAGTGTAGGAGATCGCTCCCCACACCATGATGCCGGGTGTTGGCCCTGTGTGCCTCGGTCGTATGCACTCCTGATTGTGGCGCTCACCTGCACGGCGCCAAACACGCATACGACCATCATTGGCACCAAGGCAGAAGCGACTCTCATCGCTGAAGACGACACGTCTCCATTCGTCTCTCCATTCACGCCTGTCGCGACACCACTGGAGGCGGGCTGCACGATGTTGGGGCGTGAGCGGAAGACAGCCTAACGGTGTGCGGGACCGTGGCCCAGCTTCATGGAGACGGTTGCGAATGGTCCTCGCCGATACCCCAGGAGCAACAGTGTCCCTAATTTGCTGGGAAGTGGCGGTGCGGTCCCCTAAGGCACTGCGTAGGATCCTACGGTCTTGGCGTGCATCCGTGCGTCGCTCCGGTCCCGTCCCAGGTCGACGGAGACCTCACGCCCTGTGGAGACCTCACGCCCCACGTGTTGAGCAATTCGGCGGTACGTCCACCCGGCCTCCCGCATGCCCACTATACGCCCTCGCTCAAAGTCCGTCAACTGCACATACGGTTCACGTCCACGCTGTCGCGGCATGCTACCAGTGTTAAAGACTGCGATGGAGCTCCGTATGCCACGGCAAACTGGCTGACACTGACGGCGGCGGTGCACAAATGCTGCGCAGCTAGCGCCATTCGACGGCCAACACCGCGGTTCCTGGTGTGTCCGCTGTGCCGTGCGTGTGATCATTTCTTGTACAGCCCTCTCGCAGTGTCCGGAGCAAGTATGGTGGGTCTGACACACCGGTGTCCATGTGTTCTTTTTTCCATTTCCAGGAGTGTAATATACGAGGGGCGTTTGAAAAGTCCGTGCAAAGTCCGAGAGATGGCACCACCGGCGCGTATCGAGGTCATCTTTAGTTCATCTTTGGAAAGAACGCACACCAAGTTTCAGCCATATTGGTCTACTTATTCGTGTTTGGCATTCGTGTGAATCAATGAACTCGAGTGATTGTCTAAAAATTGACGAAAAAGAATTTCTTGTTGGTGATTAAACGTTACTTTATGTACGGCAAAACGCCTCAGGAGACTAAAGAGAAGCTTGATGAACATTACGGTGACTCTGCACCTTCGATTAGAACATTTTATAAGTGGTTTTAAAATTTTCGGACTGGCCATATGGGCACAAGTGATGCTGAACGTTGTGGACGCCCTGTGGAGGTTACGACTCCAGAAATCATTGATAAAATCGAAGATATGGTGATGGATGAGGGGAGGGTTAAGGTGCGTGAGATTGTTAGTGCTGTGGACATCTCAAATGAATTGGTACATAAATATTTTGCTTAAACATTTGGGCATGAGAAAGCTATCTGCAAGATGGGATCCGCGATTGCTCACGCTTGACCAAAAACGGCATCGTGTGAAGTGTTGCAAGGATGGTTTGCAGCTATTCAGGAAGAATCCGCAGGACGTTTCGTCACTGTGGATGAAACATGGATACGTTACTATACTCCTGAGAGCAAACAACAATCTAAACAATCGGTTACTAAGGGAGAATATGGTTCAAATGGCTCTGAGCACTATGGGACTTAATATCTATTGTCATCAGTCCCCTAGAACTTAGAACTACTTAAACCTAACTAACCTAAGAACAACACACTTCACCCAGCCATCACGAGGCAGAGAAAATCCCTGACCCCGCCGGGAATCGAACCCGGGAACCCGGGCGTGGGAAGCGAGAACGCTACCGCACGACCACGAGATGCGGACTTGCCAAGGGAGAATGTGCACCGTAAAAGTGGAAGACCATTCCTTCAGCCGGAAAGGTTAAGGCGACTGTCTTTTGGGATTCGCAAGGGATAATCCTCATCGACTATCTGGAAAAGGGTAAAATTGCTACAGGTGCGTACTATTCAACGTTATTGGACCGTTTGAAAATCGAGCTGCAAGAAAAACGCCGGCGATTGAACCACAAAAAAGTCCATTTCCATCACGACAATGTACCAGCACACCCCTCAGCAGTCGTGGTCGAAAAATTAATGGAAATATGATTACAACTCGTTTCACATCCCCCCTGTTCTCCAGACTTGGCTCCCTCGGACTACTATTTGTTTACCGATTTTAAGAATTGGCTGGTGGGACAATGATTTTATTCAAACGAGGAGGTGATTGCAGCAACTAACAGCTATTTTTCAGACTTAGACACTTCTTATTTTTCGAAAGGGATCAACAAATTAGACCAGCGTTGGACGAAGTGTATACGTCTAAGAGGAGACAGTGTCAAAAAATAAAAAAGGTTTACCCCAAACACGTAAGTAGTTTTTATTTTTGCACAGACTTTTCAAACGCCCCTCGTAGCTCCGCAAGTCACTGGACGCTGCTTGGTATAAATGTTACTGATTTTCTATTTTGTTCCATTCGGGTGTTGAGCGAGGGGCAAATGACTACCTATGAACCTCCAACACGCTCTAATCTTTCTCACCTTGTTATCAAGAGCTCTAAGCAAGATGTATGACAGTGGCAGCAAAACTGACGCACAGTTTTTTTCAAAAGCCGATCTCTAATTTTAGTCACATGGGTTTCGCGAGTACTATGACGTCTTTCGTCTTGGGATTCAAACTGAAGTTCCCCCAGAGTTTCCCCATCTAGCAGCAGTTTGTCGTAGTTCGCTGGAGCAACAAAGAGTACTTAGCGATTGGAAGAAATTGCGAGTCATTCCCGTCTTCAAGTTGGGTCGAAAGAGAGATGCACATAATTACAGGCCTGTATCTTTGTCGTCGATATGTTATAGAATTATGGAACACGTTTTATGCTCAAGAATAATGAAGTATTTGGAGAACGAAAATCTGCTCCATAAATATCAACATGGGTTCTGCAAACAGAGATCTTGCGAAACTCAGCTCGTCCTGTTCCTCCATGAGATCCATAGCGCTGTATGAAATGGTGCTCGAGTTGATGCAGTGCTCCTTGTCTTCAGAAAGGCATTTGACAGCGTCCCGCACTGCCGTTTAGTGGGAAAAATAAATAAAAGAGAGAGAGGGAGACAGAGAGTTTACCAAGTGTCCTGCCATGTCGGACCAGATTTGCGACTGTATTCAAGACTTTTCTTGCACCTTATGGAACAAAATCGACAGATGTAAAGATCTTTTTCCGAATGTCCGACAGAAGTGTTATACGACCGTTGTTGTTTATAATGTATATTAGTGATATAGTGAAAAGCGCCGGAAGCTCTGCATGAGTGTTCGCAGATGATGCGATTGCCTATAAGCAAGTAGCAATGCCAGACGACAGTACCGTTTTGCAGGACGACCTAACGAGGATGAATGACGCAGACTCTAGCAATTGTCCCTGAACGTAAACAAATTTAACAATGGCTCAAATGGTTCAAATGGCTCTGAGCACTATGGGACTTAACATCTGTGGTCATCAGTCCACTAGAACTTAGAACTACCTAGACCTAACTAACCTAAGGACATCACACACATCCATGCCCGAGGCAGGACTCGAACCTGCGACCGTAGCAGTCGCGCGGTGCCGGACTGAGCGCCTAGAACGGCTAGACCACCGCGGCCGGCTCAAATTTAACATACTGCACATACATAGGAAAACAAATTCGTTACTGTACAACTGCACTATTGACATAACTACGTAAGCTTCCGTGGCCGGTGCCATGATGATTAAAATTCTTCTGGGTGTTGTACCGCATCATTCTATAAAATATTGTGATTATGAAACTTAGTATCAACCTTTCGACCGTATTAGTACACCACTGATGACAAATTGCCGAAGACATGAACTACGGTAAAATATCTATGATTAAAGAAAATATTAGGAAACACAGACGCCAGACTTACAGGAAGCATCTTAAGGAAATATAACTCATCCATGAAAGAAATGCCTTACACGGTGGTTGTTCGACTGATTTCTAGTATTGTTCATCATCAGTATGGCGATATGTGACTCTTACTAGGTAGGACTCGCAGATACAGAGAGAGAAAGAAGGGGGGGGGGGGGGGGATAAGATCCAACGAAGAGCAGCGCGTTTCGTCATCTGAGCGTTTAGCGTCTAGACCGCTCGAGAGCGTTACAGAGATGCCAAGAAACCCTACTGACAGGTGCTACAAGAGAGGTGTTGTGAATCCGCAGAGGTTTACTATCGAAATTTTGACAGTACTTTGCGGAAGGAGTCGGACAACATACTACTTCCTCCCACGAACATCTTGCAAAAGGAACACGATGAGAAAATTCGAGATATTAAAGCCAATACACATGCTTACAGACAATCATTCCTCCCACGCGCCATTCGTGAGTGGAATGGGGAAGGGGAGGGGAATCAGTTGGTGGTACCAGAAGTACCCACCGCCACACACCATCAAGTGGCTTGCAGAGTACTGATGTTGATGTAGTTACAGATGTAGATGTACGTGAGCGTCCCATTTCATACCACGTCTTAGTACGGTAAACATGAACTCCGGCAACGGACTTAGAAGAACCCTACGGTATCGATTGAACGCCGTCTCGCCCTCTGCCAATAGCGTTCTTGAGTACAGTATGGAAGCGCATGGGATCGGCACACCGCTCTCCAGGCCGCGTCAGTTTTCGTCTTCCGGACCCGCTCCTGCTCGACCAGGTAGCATCCAGAAGCTGAGTACACAGGTTTCAATCCTCCCAACCAAAAAGGGGAAACAAAAATCCCTGGCAGTACCTGGAATGGAACTCGTATCTTACACGAGGGAGTTATATGCGCTCGCCACTCAGCTACGGAGGTTAAGTGTTGGCGCTAAATACACTATTCTCGGTGCAATTTGCAAGGAGACGACACGTGATTAGAATGAAATTCAGTTCATTCCACAGACGAGGAACATGAAAACACACAAACTATTATAATTATACAACTGCGCATGCACTGACTGCATCGTTTGAAGTCGTCATACGCTGCAAACAGAGTTGCTTAGACGTCGTGACGTGACATCAAAGAGGGTCCGAATATGATGCTGGGGAAAACACTGCCACGTTGTTTGCAGACGTATCCACAAAGCATCGACAATATGTACTAGGGAACCATAATGTCTGGCTATCATATCCCAGGTTTGTTCGAAGCACAACTTGTGAGGAAAGCGTGCGCATCAGGGAATCAGTGGTATTCGTAATTATTCGAAAGGCTTGCACTTCGCCATTATGTGGCCAGGCATTGTCCAATTAAAATATGGCATGTGGAGCTGCCTTCAGGAGTGTCAGTGCCTCAGGTTCTAAGTCCATCCTGATGCAGCAGTTAATGTTCATATTGCCCTGAAGACGTAGCAGGCAAGATCGCGAGTTATAACAAATGACGCCTCCAATCATCATCTTTGGCCTTTGTCCGCTAGGCCGCTCAACAATGCAGACTGCCCCATTGCGATCACCACAATAGCATAGGAAACGTACTCGCCTTTTACCGTAAGCTAAGTTGAAATAGGGGCCTCCAAAACCCTTGCATTTTGCTACTAATCATGCCGGTGTCGGCATTCACGTGCCCCGTGCAGTCTCAGATGATACTAGTTTCTGGTCAGCGGAAGCCGACGTAATGGTTTGCGTGCCATTAGTCCAGCCGTTAACAGACGGTGCCGAAGCGTCGACGCGGATGTTTCCACACTCATTACGATACTCCCACATCGACCTAACACTGTTGACAACTGTGAAGACATGCGGACAAGATGGCGTACATTCCACGCTGTGGTCTGGTCCCATGCATACATCACTGTCGTAGCAGAGTGTTGCAGTTCGAGACACCACAGATACGTTCCCATATACACTCCTGGAAATTGAAATAAGAACACCGTGAATTCATTGTCCCAGGAAGGGGAAACTTTATTGACACATTCCTGGGGTCAGATACATCACATGATCACACTGACAGAACCACAGGCACATAGACACAGGCAACAGAGCATGCACAATGTCGGCACTAGTACAGTGTATATCCACCTTTCGCAGCAATGCAGGCTGCTATTTTCCCATGGAGACGATCGTAGAGATGCTGGATGTAGTCCTGTGGAACGGCTTGCCATGCCATTTCCACCTGGCGCCTCAGTTGGACCAGCGTTCGTGCTGGACGTGCAGACCGCGTGAGACGACGCTTCATCCAGTCTCAAACATGCTCAATGGGGGACAGATCCGGAGATCTTGCTGGCCAGGGTAGTTGACTTACACCTTCTAGAGCACGTTGGGTGGCACGGGATACATGCGGACGTGCATTGTCCTGTTGGAACAGCAAGCTCCCTTGCCGGTCTAGGAATGGTGGAACGATGGGTTCGATGACGGTTTGGATGTACCATGCACTATTCAGTGTCCCCTCGACGATCACCAGAGGTGTACGGCCAGTGTAGGAGATCGCTCCCCACACCATGATGCCGGGTGTTGGCCCTGCGTGCCTCAGTCGTATGCAGTCCTGATTGTGGCGCTCACCTGCACGGCGCCAAACACGCATACGACCATCATTGGCACCAAGGCAGAAGCGACTTTCATCGCTGAAGACGACACGTCTCCATTCGTCCCTCCATTCACGCCTGTCGCGACACCACTGGAGGCGGGCTGCACGATGTTGGGGAGTGAGCGGAAGACGGCCTAACGGTGTGCGGGACCGTAGCCCAGCTTCATGGACACGGTTGCGAATGGTCCTCGCCGATACCCCAGGAGCAACAGTGTCCCTAATTTGCTGGGAAGTGGCGGTGCGGTCCCCTAAGGCACTGCGTAGGATCCTACGGTCTTGGCGTGCATCCGTGCGTCGCTGCGGTCCGGTCCCAGGTCGACGGGCACGTGCACCTTCCGCCAACCACTGGCGGCAACATCGATGTACTGTGGAGACCTCACGCCCCACGTGTTGAGCAACTCGGCGGTACGTCCACCCGGCCTCCCGCATGCCCACTATATGCCCTCGCTCAAAGTCCGTCAACTGCACATACGGTTCACGTCCACGCTGTCGCGGCATGCTACCAGTGTTAAAGACTGCGATGGAGCTCCGTATGCCACGGCAAACTGGCTGACACTGACGGCGGCGGTGCACAAATGCTGCGCAGCTAGCGCCATTCGACGGCCAACACCGCGGTTCCTGGTGTGTCCGCTGTGCCGTGCGTGTGATCATTGCTTGTACAGCCATCTCGCAGTGTCCGGAGCAAGTATGGTGGGTCTGACACACCGGTGTCAATGTGTTCTTTTTTCCATTTCCAGGAGTGTAGTAATAATTCTGCCCCATTCGCGCTCATTCACTTGCCGATGTTGCACCCTTCAACGACAATTAGGCATGTTAGCTCTTAACTGCATTTTTCCACTTTGTATGACTGCTTTGCTCCGACTTACTGGCCCACATACACAAAAGGTGGCGGTGCTGTGCGTTTATGGACAGCCCTGGATGATTCATGGTGTCAGTTCCCTCCAGCACTACTTCAGACATTAGTCGAGTCCATGCCACGTCGTGTTGCGGCACTTCTGCTTGTTCGCGGGGCTCCCTCACATGTGTACCAGTTTCTTTGGTTCTTCCCTGAACATCACGTCAATCAGTTATACACATTCTCTGCAATCCCTTCTCCACTGTCCCACACATCCTCCGATATTGGAGTGATTCAGATCGTTACTTCTGGGTGTCGCAATGTTCACTAACAGTACTGCTCAACCACTTTATTTGAGAACATGGTCGTATCGTAAACACGGGGTAACACTACGGTAAACAAACACAGTTTTGACCAAGGAAAACGCATATACTGTCAATGGTTTCTCCTCTCCAGAAAATGTTCAGTTTAATCTTTCACGTCGCGTTTAAACTATGTTTGAATTCTCTCTCTCTCTCTCTGATGTAACGTTGCGGTTTACGGAACTGTTTTAAAGCAAAGTGTAGCTTCCATCTTTTGTAGATAAGAAAACAGTACATCTTTGATCCATAATTACTTGTTGTCAGTTGCAACCTTTATTGCACATATCGTAAACCACTTAAGAAACGAGTAAATCATTATTGAATTAACTCAAATAACTAAACATATCTGCATTTCTCTGTGGTCTGTACCGAAAAGTTACAATTCTATGAATTCGTTCGATTTCTGCTGTCATCTCCGTTCGATACGGACTGCAAGCGCTGGATCACTAATACTAGAATTGTATAATTTTGTTTCGTTTGGGTCCGCACATAGTTTGAATTTTTTGGAGGCTAATGGTTTCGTATTTGAGCACATGTACAGGGTGTTACAAAAAGGTACGGCCAAACTTTCAGGAAACATTCCTCACACACAAAGAAAGGAAATATGTTATGTGGACATGTGTCCGGACACGCTTACTTTCCATGTTAGAGCTCATTTTAATACTTCTCTTCAAATCACATTAATCACGGAATGGAAACCCACAACAACAGAAAGTACCAGCGTGACTTCAAACACTTTGTTACAGGAAATCTTCAAAATGTCCTCCGTTAGCGAGGATACATGCATCCACCCTCCGTCGCATAGAATCCCTGATGCGCTGAAGCAGCCCTGGAGAATGGCGTATTGTATCACAGCCGTCCACAATACGAGCACGCTCGTAGTGCCTGCACACGCTCTACATGGTACGGAAACAACTGGTTCTCCCGTAGCACTCTCCATACAGTGACGTGGTCAGCGTTACCTTGTACAGCAGCAACTTCTCTGACGCCGACATTAGGGTTATCGTCAACTGCACGAAGAATTGCCTCGTCCATTGCAGGTGTCCTCGTCGTTCTAGGTCTTCCCCAGTCGCGAGTCATAGGCTGGAATGTACGTGCTCCCTAAGACGCCGATCAATTGCTTCGAACGTCTTCCTGTCGGGACACCTTCGTTCTGGAAATCTGTCTCGATACAAACGTACCGGGCCACGGCTATTGCCCCGTGCTAATCCGTACATCAAACGGGCATCTGCCAACTCCGCATTTGTAAACATTAAACTGGCTGCAAAACCACGTTCGTGATGAACACTAACCTGTTGATGCTACGTACTGATGTGCTTGATGCTAGTACTGTAGAGCAATGAGTCGCATGTCAACACAAGCACCGAATCAATATTAACCTTCCTTCAATTGGGCCAACTGGCGGTGAATCGAGGAAGTACAGTACATACTGACGAAACTAAAATGAGCTCTAACATTGAAATTAAGCGTTACCGGACACATGACCACATAACATCTTTTCTTTATTTGTGTGTGAGGAATGTTTCCTGAATGTTTGGCCGTACCTTTTTGTAACACCCTGTATTTATCGTAAATCCCCCAATTGCCATTTCGGTTTCGAGCCCTTATGTTGAGAGATACTGCGTTTAAACATCTGAACGACTTGAAAATGACGTTAAGCCTCATTTGTAATTGTGGGTTTAGGAATAAATATATGCAGTCAATGGCTAAAAATGTTGTCGCTCAAAATCCTCTATAACTGGTCGCACTAGCGTCTTGTTTAGGATTTCCTACACAGATGCCATGGACTTCCCCAGGACCGTTACTACAAACCGCAGTCCTCCATACGGCTTCCCAAATTCTGATTTTATATGATTGCCCCAGTTCGTACTGGTTCTTACCTTTCCCTATAAATACTTAGCCCATGTGATTCCCGGCGGGGTCAGGGATTTTCTCTGGCTCGTGATGACTGGGTATTGTGTGCTGTCCTTAGGTTAGTTAGGTTTAAGTAGTTCTAAGTTCTAGGGGACTGATGAGCGTAGATGTTAAGTCCCATAGTGCTCAGAGCCATTTAAAAACTTAGCCCATGTGAAGTAGTTCGATGGAGGAGCGAAGCGTTCCTAATGATTGGTAAACAAGTGCAAGTTGTTCCCGTTTTCAAGAAGCGTCATCGACAAACCCACATAGCAATAGTCCTGTATCTCTGACATCAACCTGTTGTTGAATTCTGGACCAAGTTTAATACTCGCGTGCTATGACGTATTTTAGCTGGGAAGTCTCCCTGTAGGAATCAAGATGGGTTTCCGAAAACAAAGGAACGTGTGAAGCCCAGTTCGCTCTATTCGCCCACGAGACCCAGAAATGGAAATGAGCACACGGCAATGTGTGCCGATAGGTCCCCATTCGGGAAGTTGGGTCGCCGAGTGCAAGTACTTACTGCATTCGACGCCACATTTGGCGACTTGCGTGTCGGAGGTTGGGATGAAATGATGATGAGGACAACACAACACCCAGTCTCTGAACGGAGAAAAAAAATCTCCTGCCCTAGTCGGCAATCGAACCCGGGCCCCTTGGCGTAGCATTCAGCTAAATGGGGCGGACAAGCAGTAGAGACAGGTGCCCAGGTAGATACTGTGTTCTTTGACTTCTGGAAGGCGTCCTGCAATGTCGCCACGGCTGCATTCACAATGGTACCGACGATCTCATTCGTCAGTTCTTGGGGGCGGGGGAGGGGGGGGGGGGGCGTCGGTCGAGCAAGATCAGTTAGCTTAGAATCTCTCCTATGTATGAAGTAGGTTAGAGTTTCCCTTCCAAGGCTGGTATGATACCACGACAACTCTGTGCTTGGAGACGAGTGCTGCAGTGCGGCGTTTACCATTAACAATATGCCTAACTTACTGAGTACTGTACAATCTGTCTTCAGTTATAGGAATTACCAGACAGGTTTTACAAAATACTCCTGAATTACGAAAATATGTAGTTTCAATGATACAACGCACCAAGAATCTCTCCGAAGCACGTTATTCAGAGTATGGATTATTATGCTACATTGGCGACTTCGGTGAATGGAAGCTGTGCAAATAAGATTATGAGCACATAATGCGTAATTTACGTGGTGAAAGTAGATGTTTCCAGTATACGATGAATGGATAAAATTTGTTTGCGAGTAAGCCAGTATTATGAGAGGAAGATCCGCGGTTTGACAATAGCTCAATTCATTCTGAAACGGTGAGTATTAATGCAATTCTGGCTGTAGGTTTAGTCAGATTCAGATTCTCCACTGCTCTTTGAATACTTGCACAGTGAATTTGAGAACGAATTTAACAAGATTTCTGGCGGAAATATTATTACAGATTCAGGGTAGCTTTGGTAAAGAAAAAGCACTCCGTCGTCAGGCCACGAGTGGCCTACCGGGACCATCCGACCGCCGTGTCGTTCTCAGTGGAGGATGCGGATAGGAGGGGCATGGGGTCAACTTACCGCTGTCCCGGTCGTTATGATGGTATTCTTGACCGAAGACGCTATATTCGGTCGAGTAGCTCCTCAATTGGCATCACGAGACTGAGTGCACCCCGAAAAATAGTAACAGCGCATGGCGGCGTGGATGGTCAACAATCCAAGTAGCGACCACGCCCGGCAGCGCTTAACTTCCGTGATCTCACGGGAACCGGTGTAGCCCTGCGGCAAGGTGTGTTTGGGGTGCAAGAGTGAAAATATTAACTTTAAAATTAGTATTTAGGGCAACGTAAATAGCATCCAACATATCACACAAAAACTTTGAAACTGTACTTTTCAGAATGCGGTGTAGGCCTAATCATTCGAAAGATGTAATCGCCAGATGTCAAATGTCGAAGTGACACTTCTAGTTTTATTTGAGCCAGAACTGCATCTCTAATGCGAATATGGGATTTCTTAGAGCTCAGATCACACATCTACATCCACACGATATCTGCTTTGTTGGATTTATTTATTTGAAGTTCACAGACATACGTCAGTTAACCTTCAGTGAATGTCACTCAGCATACGTGAGAAGGACAAGCACAAAGTCTGGAATAAGCACTCCGAAAACCTAAAGCGGTATATAGTGGAAACGCATACGTGCACCACATTGCAAACCACCTCATCTAACAGAATAACGCACCTATCACCACAAGAACGTCAGTAAATGGTAAAAATAACTTTTAGACAGCTAATGTCCACCTATCACAACCCAAAAAGATCTACTACAGTAACTTTACTCAAAAGATACAGTACTTCTCACTTGAACAAATTATTTTTCGAGGTATAACCCACACTTAAAAAACCCGATAAAGATTTTGCCTACTTGTGGTTTCCAGTAAACTTGAGATTTCAGTCCATAGATTCCGAACTATCTTCCGATTATGATCTTTTTCATCCTCAGGATTCCACAAACTACTGCTTTGACTAAACCTATCAGTTTCTTACTATCTATGTTTCGTGTCGTATCGGCCATGATGACAAAAAAAAAAAATTTAAATTTCACCGATTGTCGTCCGAAATCTGGTCGTTCGGGCGATGAGATCGGTTACATTGTGACTGCGCACGTAGTGGAGTACTGATCGGCCTGTCTTCGGACGTTGTCGGTCGGCGGCGGAATCCACAGTGCCACTGTGACCGTAGCTTTGCGAAAAAAATACGAGCGTACGGAATACCAGATCAGCTGTGTGACTGGCTTGAGGAGCTTCTAGTAAACAGAACATTTCATGTCATTCACAATGGAGAGAAATCTTCAGATGAGAAAGTAACCTCGGGCGTTCCCCAAGAGTGTGTTACAAGACTGATATTTTTCATAATTGGGAGGTCTGTTCAAAAAATTGCGGAACGTTCGTCATTTCGCATCAATGGTGAGTTGGAGTGAAATGCGTTTGGCATCCCTGCATATGCCTGTGTTAGATATGTAACTGCCGGAAGTTTCATCGTTGTATCTGTAGTAGCTACTGTTAAGTGCTGAATTGCGTAGAACGTTGTGTTGCACTTTCGCGAATTTCAAGATGGCAGAGTTAGAGGAGCAGCGCGTCTGCATTAAATTTTGCGTGAAACTTAGGAAAACCTTTACAGAGACCCACAAATTTATGCAAGAAACCTACGGTGATGAGTGCTTAACCGTACTCGGATGGTACGAATATTTCACACAGTTCAAAAATGGCCGGACGGAAGTTAAAGATGACCCTCCTTCAGGACGCCCTTCGTTATCTACCAACGACTCTCGTGCCACGAACGTCAGTGAAATGGTGCATACCAATCGAAGATCGATTATCCGAGAGGGTGCAGAAGAATGTAACATTTCAGACGGATCATATCTTCAATTCCTAACATAGTATCTTGGAATGTATCGTGTTGCCGCCACGTTCGTTCTTAGGTTCACGTGTCAAGACCAGAAGGACTCTCGCCTCGCAATCTGTGAAGAGCTTTTAGATCTCGTAAATGAGAACGAGATGTTCCTTCAGAGAATCATATCTGGTAAGGAGACGTGGGTTTACAGTTGTGATGTTGAGACCAAGGTTCAGTCTTCACAATGGATCGGGAAAGATTCTCCAAGACGAAAACAAACTCGTCAGGTCAGGTCAAATGTCTTAGCCATATTGGTAGTTTTAAATGATTCTGTAGAATTAGTTCATCATGAATTCGTACTACATAGACAAGCTGTTCATAGATGGTACTGTGGGGACGTGTTGCGACTCTTGCAACAAAATATGAGGAGGAAACGGCCTGAAATGTAGCGAGGCAAGTCATGGCACCGGCATAACTGCACTCGTGCTCATAGATTAAGGATAATTGCAAAATGTGGTGCCACACAACGTGGCACTACACAAAAATGGCGCTAATAACATAGGCACATAGGGAACACACACGATACAGATCTGTAAGTTCACGGTATTGCTGATAAGTTGAGAAAACCGTCCCTAAACAAATGTACTACAAAACGCCACTGTTTCCTGCGCATCTACCCCGACACCAATATGGGATACGATGACCATGCACTCGTACACAGGCCGCACAACGGGTTGGCATACTCTGGATGAGGTGGTCGAGAAGCTGCTGGGGTACAGCATCCCATTCTTGCACCAGTGCCTGTCGGAGCTTCTGAAGTGTCCTAGGAGTCTGAAGACGTGCAGCAATACGTCAACCGAGAGCATCCCAGACGTGCTCGATCGGGTTTAGGTCTGGAAAACAAGCAGGCCACTCCATTCGCCTCATATCTTCTGTTTCAAGGTACTCCTCCACTGTTGCAGCTCGGTGAGGCCGTCCATTATCATCCATCAGGAGGAAGGTGGGACCCACTGCACCCCTGAAAAGGCGGACATACTGGTGCAAAATGTTGTCCCGATACACCTGACCTGTCAAAGACATGCAGAGGTGTACGTACACCAATCATAATCCCAAACCACAACCTCCATACAGGTCCCTTTCAAGGACATTAAGGGGTTGGTATCTGCTTCTTGGTTCAGGCCAGATGAAAACCCAGCGACAGTCTCTGTTCAAACTATACCTGGACTCGTCCATGAATATAACCTGGGACCACTGTTCCAATGACCATGTGCTGTGTTCTTGACACCAGGCTTTACGCACTCTCCTGTGGCCAGGGGTCAGTGGAATGCACCTTGCAGATCTCCGGGCGAATGTCTGTTCAGTCGTCTGTAGACTGTGTGTCTGGAGACAACTGTTCCAGTGGCTGCGGTAAGGCCCCTAGCAAGGCTACATGGAGTAGTCCGTGGCCGTATGCGGTCACTGATGGCGAGATATCGGTCTTCTTGTGGTGGTGTACACTGTGGACGTCCCGTACTGTAGCGCCTGGACAGTTTCCTGTCTGCTGGAATCGTTGCCATAATCTTGAGATCACACTTTGTGGCACACGGAGAGTCCGTGCTACGACCTGCTGTGTTTGACCAGCCTGCAGTCGCCCTAGTATTCTACCCCTCATAACATCATGAATATGTGTTCTTTGAGCCATTCTCGACACAGTCACCATTAGCACGTCTGAAAACGTCTGCACAGTTACTCGCTGCACCGTCCTCTGACATGCACCAACACAACTCTGCGTATGTGGACTGCTGCCAGCGCCACCGTGCGATGACCGCAGGTCAAATGCACCGCATGGTTATACCCGGAGGTGATCTAAACCCGCAAACCGCCCACCAGAGCGTTGTTTCACCATGTATCAGCATTATCCTTAATTTATGAGCATGAGTTTATAATGCATGCACACATTCATCACTGTTGGTGCGTGACTATTACACAAAAAATTAAATCATTGTGCTGCCTCATGCTCCGTACCGTCGAGACCTGACCTATGCGGATTCTTTTTTTATTTTTTTTTTATTTCCAAAGTTGAAAGTTGAAAGGACGACGATTTGCAACGATTGACAAGATAAAAGGAAATTCACCGGCTGCGCTTCGCTCAATCTAGCAAGAGGCATACCGAGAATGCTTTCGGAAGTGGAAAGGGCGTTGGGAGCGGTATATCAATTCTGTAGGAGAGTATTTGCAAGGAGACCATGTACAGTAAGTAAAAGGTAAGCGAAGAAAAATTTTGTGGACAAAGTTCCGGAATTTTTTGAACAGACCTCGTACATTCACGTTTAGAAAAAAACAGACTATCTTGAACGAGTAGAGGTAGGACGTTCATAGTCACAAGACATGTACATTAGTATGTTCTGCAAAAATTATTAGCGTTTGAAACCTGTCTGTCCGTGGTTTCGGGGTCAAAAACGATATCGCGGCGCAACACCACCTACCGGTAAACGTAAAATAGGCCTGCGGTTCTCTTTGCCGCTGTAAACCGAACGTAATGGATCAGTGTGACTTGAGCAGATGTGGAGGATGCCTCAACATTTACAGTTCTGGAGAAGATTGTTTCATGTTACTCTTGCATGTTTTCTATTGTCTTCTACCCAAGGCTCTGGGAGTGACTGAAGTTTTTAATCTGGAATGACTAATTTTTTTGACAGTTGTGCTTATGTGCGGGGGCGCAAGAGATATGAAAATACAAATAACATTTGATAATGAAAGATGGGTAGATGACTATGTAAAACATGCAGGGGCAAATGTATTGCTTGTCACTGTTGAGTTAAATGCATGGAAAAATCTGGAGGGAGGGCTTGGTACAGCCGTGATTGCTAGGTTGATGATAATGACTACGATGACGACGCATCTAAAGGCCCCTGTACACAATGAAACAATTTATCGAACGTTTACTATGTTTACCATATATTTGACCGGGTGTGGTGCTGTTTGACCAGCATAGATCGCGTCTGACCTGTTTGCGAGAAATTTTGATCCATGGAAAGTTTGATTAGATGGCGAACGTTGTTAGTGTCGTTGTTTCGCCGCATATGTTTAGAGTAAAATAGTTCTATTACAGCTTATCTCACTATATCATGAGTTTCAACAACTACGGAAATCACAATCAAGGATAAAAACAAAATAGCACTGGCAGTTACTAAAATGGTACCGGAGTTGCACCTTCCCCAGCTACACATTACGCAAGAAGACTTAAGAAGAAAACTGATATTCTACGCATAACATACTAGCGGCAGAGCAATGAAAAAAAAAAATCGGAGTTCTCCCATTCTTCCACGGACGATGTTGTGGTATTTTAATGAACTGTCATTCGAGGACCAAGTAGCAGAGAAAAAATTTTCGCATACTTGTCTGTTCTGTTTCAGTGCGAGGGCGAAGTGACTCTACACTATGAAATGGAAGCGAAGAAGTCAGCGTGATGTGGAATGTGTATAATATGGATTTCCAATAAATAAAACATTTGCAGACTTCCATAAGTTGAAAGTTTATGCCAGAAGTTATAGCAAGATTCGCAGCCATAGTAAAAACCGCAACAATTTAAAAAATGGGCCTCCACCAGAGGAGATGCAAATATATCAACAAATTGATTGACCTGAAAATACAGAAATGTTCATTAATTTAGAGATGAAATGTTGTTACCAAGAATGTTCCCAAATTTACATAACTTGTAAATCTTCATTCTTGAGGTGTTGCTTCGTCGCAAATATCCCTGGGCTCTTCTACTGTGCTGCTGTACATGCAAATCCAATCGTGTAATGTATGAAATAAATTCCAAGTTCAGATTTTCCACAAATTTGCTTTATTCTCACACAGGATGTTCGGCGGCGAAAAATATGTAAAAAAAGCTCTAAAAGTTGTGATGCTGATAATTGGTAACAAAACTGCCCCTCTGCTGTACGTAAATCTCTGGTACTTATAATTTACAGCAATCACTGACTATTAGAATTTACAAATTTTAAGAGATGACAATTAAAAATATGTGGCAAAATTAATTAAGATAGGCCTACATAGAAAAATAACTAAAATAATTCATGACAGTTTTGTGTGGACGTGGAGATAATTTCGTTAAGAATTCCAAAATAATTTAAAAGTTTCCAGAAAGTAACAATATATTTTACATTTAGAGCGAAAAGTGTTCCTATCGTGTGTATGAATTCCAAATAATAAGTTTATCAAATATAGCTAGCCGATTTTATGAAAATAAACTTGTAAGCTTCAAAATACACATTACGGTTTTTGATAAATGTTAATTAACAGGCTCATTGCCGTAACAAGTTTAGATCAATTAGCTTAGTAATTCTTGGAAACAAAATATTCCTAGCATCATCTCTCAATTTTTACTGACCACAGAATACAATAGCAAACGCAGATTTTACATAAATTGCCTCAGACACACTAATTACTAGTATAGGTGCACTATAGAATTATACATTAAGCAATGAATCAAGTATAAAATAAATGTAGTTTCTTCCGGCGGTGGTAGAGGACGCCCAAGGGGTTGTTTTATTGCAGCTGATACGCCTAAACATTATGACCGCTGCCCACCGCAACTCTGGATGCCGCATGGATGCGGGCACGTGACGCGGTAACAAAAGTGTGTAAGCTGAGCAGACACGGACGAGATATCGCCCTAGTTGAGGTATGAGCTGCAGATGGGGAAATGCACTGAGATATGCGACTTTGGCAAAGGGCGTATTACTATTACGCAGAGCCTGTGAACGAGTATCTCGAAAACGGAGAAGCTGGTCGAATGCTCACGTGCTACTGTTGTGAGCCTCTACGGAATGAGGTAAAAGAACAATGAAACTACGACTAGGTGCTAAATGGTTAGACACCCACAGCTCTTCACAGGACGGGGGTCGCGGAGACTTCTCTGCCCTGCGAAGTAGGATGGTGATTGTAGCATCTCCGCCAAAAGGGCAGGCACAAGTCCATCGGAGCACGATATCCATCGTATTTGTTGAACATGGAGCCCCGCAGCAGACCACACCTACGTGTTCACATGTTAACCAAAGACATCGCCAATTATGATTGCAGTGGGCATGGGACCATCAAGATTCGACCGTCGATCAATGGAAACGTGTTGGCTCTTCGGCTTAATCACATTTTTTGCTACACTAGATCGATGGACGTCCTCACGCCGTCATCACGATGAATGGCGGCTCGAAACATGCAGTGCGCCAAGGACGCAGGCTGGCAGGAACAGTATTGGGCTGTGGAAGACGTTCTCCTGCTCTTGCATGGACAGGTTCACAGCTGCCACAGGGCAGTAATTGAAGACAGTCTGACAGCTGTGAACCTCGTGCATTTCTTCATACTTGATGTCTTCCCCGACGGCGATGTCATATTTCAGCTGTATAATTGTGTGTGCCTCGGAGCCAGAACCGTGTTACAGTGATTTGATGAACGTTATTGTGAACTCACGTAGATGTCTCGGCTACCAAGTTCGCCTGATGTATGTCCTATGGAACCCATCTGGGTCTCTCGTACGCTGATCAGCAGCTCTTTATTTACACGAATTAGTGTAGATATCTAATGCCACATACTGCAAGAAACCTACCAACAAAATGTCGGATTCCTGATACGCAGAATCAGTTATGTATTTCGTTCCAAAGACGGACAAGCAAGCTATTAAGCATGTGGTCATAATGTTTTGACTCATCAGTGCATAAACAATTTACTAAAAGTTTCACTGTCCACCCGCAGAAAGTTTATGTAATCATTAATTTCCGGGTGTAACACTTCCATGTTTCCTCTTATATTTCTCTCTCATTTTAAATCGTTTCCTGGATCAATGTCTTGTTTACTTATTATTCTTTAAACATGGTGCCGGAGTCAATGCTAGAAGTGCTTTATTTGCATTTGGAGTCATTCCTGCTAGTGCCCAAATACAACATACAAGAAAAGAGTTTGCTTCAAAAGCGAAGTTATATTGAAGAACTTCGTTATACGTGTATGGGCTTGTTTGGCACATCCGTGGCTAGATAAGAGCGAATCTGACAAACGAGGGCCTTAACAAGTGATAAATGGTTTCATTGGCCATTCGAAGGAAGTTGCGATCATCGGCTTCTGAGAGTAATAGTTCCTTAGCAGAGTTTCAGGCTAACTGTGTCTCATTTTTTGCTATTCTCTGCACCATCGTCTTATTTTCTTCTTCTGTAAACAGTGTCAAAATCAGTGCCAGAATTGCTTTCCCTGCATTTGTGGTCATTCTCACAACTGTCGAAATACTCTCGATCACAAACAGCGGTGCTTCAATGTGGGGTTGAATTGGCAAACGTTGTTTGTACGTGTACGAGCTTGTACCACAAGTCTGTGGCTAGACAGGTGCGAATGTCAAACAAGCCTGCTCGTTTACTGGAGCTTTCGCTACCAATTTTGATTGTAGATTAATTTTAGCTGTGCTATATGTCATATACTACATACTGAAGTGCCTAGATCTACATTTAGAACTTAATAAAGCGAAAACACGATCTCTTACTAGTCACGAGATATCAGTGGTATCAAATAAATAGCAGTATTGTTATGTGAATTAATTTTTATGTTTATGTCGTTGACCAAAGTCTTGGGAAATAAAAACGTGTTTTGTAAATTTGTGACATGCGTTTTCAGTGGTTTATACATGTGTATCCAGGCCGCTACATGACACACTTGGGTGGTGGTACTCGAGAACTTTCCGTGGCCAATATTTATATATGTGCCTTATCTGTTACTTGCTCTCTTTATGAAGAGTTTTAGTGCGGTTGCTGACGGGAGTAGCTGTTTCAATCAACGATCTGGTTTCAATATGAGTTGTGACTTTGGGCCGTTATTCACTTGATCCGTTCGCTACCAACAGTAGCTTTCATTGTGTGTGAAGAGTAGCTTCACTGAGCATATCAACAAATTAAAAACTTTTCAAATTTAATTGCATGTAACATTTCTGCCATCTCTAATTCCGTGTGTTACACTAGCTGTTGTTTACGAATATATAAAATACGCTCAATCCATTGTCTGCTGACTGTGGTTGACGAGTCTGGCTGTAGTGAAGAAGCTATTTGCTCCGAGACGATTCCAATCAGCTACTCCCAAAAATCACCGCGCCGTAACTCTTCACGAAGTGATTCCATGCGATTTCCAACAATTCCATAAGACTTTATTTCAGTGTTGACCATACTGACGATACCTTTGCATTAAATCTGTATTACTTCTGAAACTGAGACAATGACTTTCTCTTACAGATGACCAAAGTACTATACAGGGCGAATATTAATAAAACCGACAATCTAAAAGAAGGGGTCCTAACTGGAACAGGAGGAAAAAAAGGTCCTATGAACATGTGTCCGGAAACGCATCGTTGCCATGGTAGATGGCGCTGACGAATGAAAGTTCCTCTGCCTCGTGTTCCTTGAGATTACAGGGTGTGTGACTGACGTAGCGTTCTGTAAACAGCAGAATGGGCCGGTATTCATGTCGGGAACAAGCCAAGACGCTGTTTATGTACCGTCAAGCAGATGGAAACGGTCGACAAGCAGCACATTACACAACTTTTGAAGTCACTTTTAGGCGTTTGTGTGACCATAGGTCGTTTCAGACCGACGAACCTGCAGAGAGGCGGCGGTGGACTGTGCTTACTCCTGATTCGTAGGATCGGGTTCCACAGAATATTGAGAACAACCCTAGTTCGAGCTCCAGGCAAGTGGCCCGCCAACATGATGTAAGCCAAAGTACGATTATGTGTATCCTGCATGACAGTCGCTACTATTCCTGTCACTTGCAACGAGTGCAAGAATTATCAGTAACGGATTTCCCTCTACGGGAAGGATTTTGCATCAGACCATCACAATTATGTGATTTCTGCCATTTGTTCTCTTTACCAACGAAGCAACCTTTACCAGAAGTGGCATCATCAATCTGCATAATCATCATCTGTGTGCAACATACACGGGACGAGGTCAGAGAAACTTTAATTCGTCAGCGCAATCTACCGTGGGAACGATGCATTTCCGGAAACTTGTACATATGACTCGATTTCGTCCGTAGCCTGTCACGAATCAGTTTCTACAGTTCCGCGGTTTTGTCAACATTCACCCTGTATTTCCTTTACTTGTAAGAATATTAAATTTGATTTATTACCGGTATATTAATTAAATTAAGGGACGTGAGATCCAATTATATGAAGTAGTATTTTTAGTGGCTGCTCAAGTCGTATAGTGAAACTGTAATCTTGTTTCACAGATGTTACAACTGCGGCGAGTTCGCGAACCATATAGCGGCGAAATGCACCATGGGTCCGCAGCCCAAGCGCTGCCACCACTGCAAATCGCAGGACCACCTCATCGCGGACTGCCCCTCCCGGCCGGATCGGAACAAAAAGTCTCCGTCGATGGCAGTGCCATCTGCTGGCGCTGGAGGCGAAGCTGAACATCCAGAGACGTCCGCGGCGGTGCCGCCAGATGGCGAAGCTAGCGTCCAGCCCTCTACCACCACAGCGGGCGGAGAGTAATACACACGCACACATTCTCGCACAGTTTGTTTCCGATATCATCCCTTGCTGTCTCCCGTATCATCTCTTGCTGTCGTTAATGCCCCATATTCATCAACATGTCAATAATACCAGTATGCATCCCAGATCAGAGAGAATAATGCGAAGCAAATTATTAATTTCAACTTCTATAATGCGTTCGTTTGTCTTTTAATCGTTTGCCCCCTGTTTTCTGCAAGAATTGCTGTCTTTAGCAAACAAAAATTTCTAGAAGAACGTTGATATATTTGCATATTTCATTTCTCATTATTCTATACAGTATCACGCGTAATTGTCCTTCCTCAACACCACTAACGATCGGCCGAAATATTTCAACTTAAGTCTACTGCAGTGACGGTGTTACACAGCTATTTCATTCGGCAGCAATATTAACTGGATAAGCAACTTGCATTTGTTTTCACATGTACCAGAAAAAACGTATGTCCCTTGCCTGAAAATAACTTAAATATGTTGAATAATAATTAACTCTCCATGCTAACACACAACTGGCGATATCACTTCTGTTTCAAAGAAGAGTCTCAGAGTATCACTGAGGCAATGTGCCTAGAAACACACTATGAGAGAGAAAAAGTCAATCGAGTTGATGACGATAAAATTAAAATGACCCTTGTTCTGTAGTGATAAACATACCTGATTTGTTCACAGCTGCTCACAGGGACAAAGCTATCTATTACTTTACCAAGGTCTTTTTATATGCTTCCTTGCAGATCTTCTTTCATTGTCGGTACTTCACAATATATTATACATCTCAGGAAATATTATTTTACAGGCACAGTTATGGCTTTTCTCCATAATCATATCTGAATATTAATTACATCTAGGTCTGTGCTATTTGGAACTTCAGTATGGTTGTTCTGAAGAAAGTAATTGTTACAATATGAACCTGTATGTTTCAAAATTGAACTACAGTCTGCAGTAGAAAAATGAAGTGGATGTACTCACTCTCGAGTGAAGTTCTCAAAGACTGAACGTTACAGACATCTGGTCTAACTGACACCAGTATGTGAAAATTAGACATGGAATCTTAAATTTATGAACCAAAGATTTTCTGCATGTGAAAGGATGAAACACAATTTGAAGAACTGTCAGGTTCTTGCTACAATAAGAAACTGAGAAAAGCAAACAGTACCCAGAGAGGAATGAAGGTCACATCTTAAACTTGTTTTATATAGCTACCTTACAAAGAAAGATACAGTACATACTGCTGCCAGACAGACCACAAATTCTTACAGTGTGTGCAACCATAGTAATGTCTGCTGCAGTCTGTAGTACATAAAAACAAATAAGAAGTATCTTGCCTATGTTATCAGATGTGATTTCAATGGAAGAGATGAATACTTACTTAACCATTTGCATATTGCATGTATCCAAAAACATTATCAAAGGTTTAAATCTGCTGTTAGCATTTTGTTAAGAAGAATGTAAGATAAGTATATCTGTTTTATTACATTTTCTACACTTCATGCATGTCTCAGAGAAATGCATACCTGTGCTTGAATATTTTTACTACACTGTTTCTCTCTTGTTTTAACCCTGAGATATTTTATAATTTTGTCCAGTAATTGATAGGATTTTATTCTGTCAATTCCTGGATACGAAAAAGATTCTCAGAATGCTTAAATGAAAGAAATCAGGCTTCAAAAATCTATGAATCTGAAGAGATTTAAAAGGCAGAGAACGTCCATAGTTTTTTTTTTTTTTTAAGTGGGGATTCATAAGGTTATCATGAGATCAGCATGCCATTGTTCTGTTTGTCCTTTTGCATTGATTATCTTTAGCAACTACCTATAGGTAATCAGTTATGTACCCCACAGCAATGTATTGCTTATCCAGGACATGATATATTTAAATTTGCAAACTTTAGGCAGCACAAATCTGTCCTCACAGATACTATTTACTCTGTTGGATACAAATAATTATGTCAGTAGTTTATAAAGTTGATGTCATTGTTTCCATATCTAACGCAACCATATAAATAATTATTCTGGGAACCTATCACAGTATTCCAAATTTTCACGCAGAAAATAAAAAAAAAGTTTTCTTTTCAAGATTAACTGGTTTGTGAGAGACAACGTAAAATTTGATGCTGCTGTATATTTTCAGCTATTTGTTGTACCACTCGTCACTGAAAAAGATCTAAAGTACCAAAATATTTCCACTGATGTGCACAAATACGAGCCAGAGAAGTAGAAGAGTGCATTATGCAATACAAAATCTGTATACGGAACCAGAGTTGTATAAATACTATTGATGTAATTAATTGAGAGAACAAAGAAGGAAAATTTCATCATAAAATTAGTGAAAATAATCTATTGAATTGTCATGAGTTGTTAAATTCTGTAGTAAATAAGAAAATTAATTTTAAGAGTGCTGTCAAAAAATGTTAGAAGTGATTTATGATTACTTGAAATTATTCAGGAGAAAACTAGGTGTGCAATTTTCTTCTCTTGGTGTTGTAACTACACACATAATACATCTCAGATGGAGGTGTATTGGCAGTGGAGTGCCTCACAGAATAACAAAATTGAACATATCGAGCTGTGAATTGAGGTTGGGATTGAGGAAGTGAGATGTGATTGATTAGTGTGTCATACGGATGCAGTTATTACTGTCTCATGAATCTACTGCAATATAGTTGTACTGTTGCCAAAGAGGCAGATACTTTCTTCTGTATTGTACATAATTCTGGAACTATTTTGCAGTTTTGTTAGTTAGAATTTCTACCAGTCTGGTTGGACATTCAGTTCTGTTATCATTTTCATTTTTTGTTGCAGTAATCCAGTAGCATAGATTATGAGATTCCAATGACTGTATGCTCTACTGATTTGATCAAATGTAATGGCATGTGCATTTAACCAGAAACAATTTTAATAGCGTATATTTGTTTATATAGATATATTATAGTGAATCTAAAACAGTGATAGTTAATGCACTGAAATTGCAATACATATGATAGAAAGACAATTCCACTATGTTGGAATTTCAGGAAACATTCAAATGGTGCATTGCCCCCCATTACGGTGAGTGTTCCTAAGTCATTTTGCCTTGCCACAAAACAAAACCATTTTTTCAAACATCTCATTTTTTTTAAAATTTGATAACCACAGATTGTGATCCATATGCTGCAGTAAACACAGGATGAACACTTCTCAAGTAGGCTCTATGTGTAGAATTGTTCTTTGCTACAGAATTCTACATTTGTTTGTATTCTGTTTCATATTTAGAGAAAAGTGCTTTGCCACTACCAGTCAGTGTAGATCAAAGCTTCTGTAACTGTAATTAAGAAATACGAGTAATTTTCTGCTGTAGTGTTCCAGTGATATTCACAAAGCATTTTATGTCAGATTCAATTATTTTTGTACTTGCACAGATCAACTCCCTCTACAACTGTCTTCACTGCAGTTTATTATGTATAACCAGCAAATGTGAAATGCATAGTGTTTTGAACTGTGAGTCAGTGCTGAAGGGACAGCTATGATTTTCAGGCTGTTGTTGTAAACCCCAAATTATATCAATTGAGATCTTAGTTTCCTGTGTTTTCAGATCAAAAGAAATCAGTTTGTGTAATTTGTGGTATGTTTAGCTGATGAACAACTTAATGTCTGTATTGAATGTCAGCAGCTTTCTTTTTTCTTTTTGAAAAACTACCTGTAGTACAATTTCATCATCAAATTTTACCATGAAAACAAATTACAGTTAAATATTCATTAACTCTTGGGACCAAGCTAATGCCTTGTCGTTACAATGTTCATATAATCACAGTAGGCTTACATTCATTACAGAATGCTTGTGCTGCATCAACAGTAATCACAAGTGTGTTATGGGGTATCACAATGAAGAAGTGGAGTGACTAGAGTAACAGCTTGTGTTGCCATTTTTCTATGACGTATACATTTTAACACTAGCATTTGAAGAGAATTATGTCATTGCATTTTACAGAAATATTTTTATACTAACCATATTTTCTATAGAGAAGAATTTGTAAGTTGACTCACCAAGCATTGAAAATGTAAACTAGGAAACATAAAACACATCCTTAACTTCCAAGCCTCTGATCTCATTCAGATGCAATTTCATTACATGTGAAAGTGTTGTCTTCACACATTTAAATTATCAGAAATTGTTAATATTGATTTTTTTTATTCGGTGCTTTTCATTTTAATAAATTTGAAAGTTTATTTAAAAAGAAAATTATGCAATGTATGTATGTAAATTTATTAACGTATTTATTTTAAATATTATTTTGATTATCTGGTATTAAAGCATGTCATTATTTTCATTTGCTGTGTGCATAATTTTTAGTATGGTACTCCCCACAACACTGGACTTACTGGAATAACAGACAATAATGTTCATAGAATGCAGACATAAAAATGGCAACACTGTGAAATACCTTTTGTGGTGTGTGGTGTGATTTGAATTAGTATACATCATTTTAAGTTATTTAATCAAAATAGTTTTAAAAGGCATCAATTTCTGGCATTAAAACAGATATTCAACATGACAAGTTCTGTGCAGAATTTGAAGACTGTTTAATCTAATTGTAGAACATTTCTATCATTGTATACTTTTAATTACATGCAGTATCCATTTCACAATAGCCATAATTGAATATTTTTATCACTGTATGTTAGCTGTTGTGTGATGACCTGATGTGTGTGCATTTATATACTGTACTGAGTTGATTCTGAATTGGCCAGGAAAATTTACATGTTATTGTACTTGATGCTCAAGAAATTGGTGCCTCTGAGATGACTGGGTCACGAAGTTGTTTTATTTAAGCAGTTTTGTAACTTTCTTTTAGAAATAAGGTTCCTATGCAAAAGACTACTGTCCATTAACTACCTCAGAAAGATTTTTAACAAATTACAGTAAGTCTTGAGTACAAGGTAGATGTCATTAGCATTACAGTTGTCTAGGTTGTAAGTAACTTTCTTCCTGTTGACAGGAGTGAAGCATAGGAGTTTTAGGGCATTATTTTTACATTGTTTTGTGTTTTAATGTATTCTTGCAGTTGTTGGTAGTATTATGTAGGATTCTTGCAGATCAAAAATTATTCTCTTCAGATGATTTGTATAGTGTTGTTCTATTTTTGTAGTACGTTTTCATGAAGCTAGAGGCTATGCACACTTTCTTAATCTATGTGTTTCAACTACACAGGAAACAAGAGTATTTCATCACAAATCATTATTATCAGAAGCAAATAATAAATTAAATTTTCCTTTAAGAGAGTGCACATGTTTTTGAAATGACAGAAACATTTTGTCAATGTGTAATTAAAAATACAGATATAACTAGCATCATGCAAACATTTATACAATTTATTAATTTTGAATCAGTGTTGCTTTTGTGTGACTATGTCTCATGTGCAGTTTTGGTGCAACTGATACAGGTGTTGCACCAAAATTCATGTACTGTCTCTGTTGTTTACACTGAAGAAAGAAAAGAACATAAATTGAGTGACTCAAGCAGCATAGTGAGAATTGCTGTTGCAAGAATAAGATTTAACTGATTAAACAAGTTCCATTCACACATCAAAATCTCAGGGACTTTTCCATATTCTCCATAGTACCTACTGAGCACACGTTGGAAGAAAGTGAGTGTAAGGATGTTAAACTTAAATGCATTGTAGAAAGGATTTTGTACAGAACCACTTGTTGTTTTTAGAATAAACAGAAACAACAAATGCTATGAATTGTAAGTTATTACATTTTCCTAGACCTCACATCCAGGTTCCCTGACTTAATGTGAAAATGATAATTTTTCAGTTCTGTGTAAGCTATTATGGTACATTACATGTACTTCATCCTGATTATTTCTTTTGTGATTTGGTCACAATTGCAATGTAAGGTAACAGTAACAAAGAAAATTTTATTACAACATGCATAAATAAAATTGATTAATAACTGAGGCTATTTGTCTGCATGTTTTGGTCAACTACAGCTTATCTCCTTCAGCTGAAGGGATACAACCTAGTAGTCAAAATGTAACTTTTTATTTTATAAAGCTTAAACACAGGCCAACAGAAAAACCTAAGTCAATACAAAGAATATTAATAAAAATCAAAGAGCAAAGCAGATTGTCCGTGCGCTCGTCGCCACAGAAAACTGCTGCATTTCATTGTGCATTTACAGATGTTCTTCTGGTGACTCCCACATAGACCCCCATGATAGAGGGAAGCTCCAGGAATGTAGGAATATTTATATTTCACCCGGCATCCAGCTCTCATGTGTACTGAAGGCACTGCTTTAACTTCTTCAGCCTCCAGTGCTGGCAGTGATGGTGATAATTCTGCTTGTGATACCGAGACAGTCTCATCCATGTCCATTACTGTGGAAGGTGACAAATCATGTCCAGTGCATGCATCCTGTTCAGTCGGTAACATATGTGAAGGTTGACACATTCCAATGATGCCATTTGGGTCTTCCCATTTTGATCTATATGCATGGTATGTTTGTCCCGGGAGAGAACTCTGTAGAGCCCAGAATATGAGGGCTGCAGCAGTGACTTGAAAGTGTCTGTCCGTAGCACCACATGTGAATATAACTGCAGACCTCTGTGCACAAAAGTAGTTACTGCCCCACGTCTTGAGACAGCGCATGGGTGAAGTCTGGCCATATGCTCGCGCACTGTTTGCAGTACATAAGACAATTCGGTCTGTCATGCCCTGGTTTGATGAATGAATCACTCTGTGGGCAGTCTTCAGGGCCTACCATAAACCAGTTTTGCAGTGGATGCTCCTAAATCTGCTTTTAATGCTGTAGGGAGACCCAAATAAACCAGTGGCAATGCTGACGACCAAGGCTGCACATGGCACATTAAAGCAGCTTTTAATGTTCTATGCCAGCGTTCCACCATACCATACCATTGCTTGTTGGGTGGTAAGCTGTGATATGATGATGGTGGAAACCACAGAGGTCGGCCAATTCTGAGAACAGTGTCAATTTGAATTGATACCCATGATCTGCAGTGACATATAAAGGGCAGCCAAAACATACGATCCATGATGAAAGAAATACTCTTGCCATCATTGTCACAGAAATGTCTGATAATGGAGCTGCCTCTGCCCATCTGGTGAAGCGGTCCACTGCAGTGAGGAGGTAACGGTGTTCTTCCAAGAGAAATAGAGGTCCCACAACATCTAGGTGCACATGTGTGAAATGTTGCATCATAAGTGGGAAGTCTCCTATCGCTTTGTGCATGTGTTATCCAACCTTGTCTCTGACAATCTAAGCACATTTTTGCCCAACTACAGTAGTCCTTCTGTATATTGGACCACATGAATCTATCCATCATCAGTTTCACACTGGCATTTATTCCCAGATGAGCGAGCCTATATACACGATCAAATAATTACCATCACAATTTATTAGGTACAAAAGATCTCAGTTTTCCCTGTGATACACCAAACTCGCAAAGGTTCACCAGCAGGTTGTATTTGCTGAAGACATAACCCAGATCTACTGTCGCAACGGAATTTGGCAATTTGTCAGTCTGTCTCTTGTGCAGCAGCTAGCTCGTTGTAGTCAATAGCATAAGAGATTGATTACAACCAAGTTCTCAGCTCCTTTTATATGCTGCAGGTCTGCCGAGAATTGGGCAATGAATTCAAATTGTCTAAATGATGAGCAGCCATTCTTGTTCCTACTGAAGGCAAAAGTAATAAGCTTGCGGTCTGTGAAAACTGAATCGGTTGGCTTCCACTTGTGGCCAGAAATGTCTGACAGCTCCATAAATTGCCAGAAATTCCCTATCGTAAGTGCTCCATTTCACTTGTGATGACATAGACTTATGGGAGCAGCAGCCCAGGGGCAGCCAATGACCTTTGGCATGCTGGTGTAGAGCTGCGCCAATGGCTTGCTGGCTAGCATCCACAACAACTGCTAGTCGTGCCTGAGGAACCAGGTATGTCAACATGATTGCCTGACATAGACATGCCTTGGTCTTATCGAATACCATGAACAACTCAGGTGTCCATTGCAAAGGTCGTTTGCCCACTGCGTCCTTGCCGGCTAATGCGGACGCTAAAGGTGCCTGGATGTCATCTATAGAAATTTACTGCTACAAGGAACTGGCATAGTTGTCGATAATCAATGCTGTGAGTCATCTCTTTGATAATGGCAAGTTTATCTTGCAGTGGGTTGATGCCGGCTGCTGTCACTGAGTTTCCCAAGAATGGCACCTGGCATTGTGAAAATGAACTTGACCAAAATGCCATATGCATCAATGCATTGGTAAAAGTCTTTAGATCCACTTCATGCAATTTCTTGGTTGGCAAAAAGACCAGGATATATTTGAGGTACGCGAGGCAGTGTGGTAAACCTCTTAGTACTGCATTGACAAACTGTTGCCAAGTTTGTGATTTTTCAAACCAAATGGCATACAGAGGTATTCAAATAAGTTGAAAGGTGTCATGACAGCAATCTTCAGTATATCAGCAGGTGCTAAGGGGCTACCAGTATCTGGCGGTATGCTTTCTGGCAATCAGTGGCACTAAAAATGGTTACACCTGTCAGCACGTGCATAAAAACCTTAATATGTGGTATCGGATAATGATCGGGAATAGTACAGGTATTGACTGCTCGGTAGCCTCCACATGGTCTCCAGGTCCTATCTTTCTTCTTTACTAGATGAAGTGGTGATGGCCATGAGCTGACAGATCTATGGACAACTCCCGAGCACAAGAGTTCTTTGAATTCTGCCTTTGATGCAGAAAAACGATCAAGAGCTAACTGGTACAGTTGCTGTGATACTGGTTGACTGAATGTAGTCCAGATGTGATGGACCAGGTTGTGCTTAAATGTCTGTGCACACAGCATGGATTCGCAGTTTGCCACGTGTGGTGTCCCTTCCTGTCTGTCATCAAATGTAGGCAGAGAACCTCGTCCTAGCATGTCTCTAATGCTCAGCTTACCATGGTGGATCCTCAACGAGCCAATATCTTCTTCAACTGCATAATGAAACAAGAAATTGGCACCGCATATCGCATCTGACACATCTACAATCCCGAAAATCCATGGTAAACAATATTAGAAACCAAGGTCTACATCTATCTGGCATTTTCCATAAGTCATTGTTAAAGTCTGATTTGCTGCTGTGAGCTTCGATTGAGATGGTGGAAGCTTCACATGGCAACTTTTAACAGGCAATGCACTGACGTTCGAGCCTGAGTTGAGTAGATAAGCGCTGTCAGATTTGGCGTCTGTAACAAAAAGTCAATGGGACAGTGAAGGTAGAGAAGAAAGTTTAGTCACTAGTAGTTTTCTGGCAATGCTCTCACCTCACTGTAGTAGGCACTGGTGCTCAAACTCACAACCTGCTGATGTTTGGGTGATTGCTGAGTGATGTGCATCGCGTCACCTTGTTTCCAAAGTGACGGTGGTACCAGCAGATATGTTCCTTTGACACATTGCATTTTTTGTTGCTCTTCTTGTATGTGACTACTTTGCCTCCCAGCAGTGTCAATATCTGTCACTGCAAGTTGTCAATGTAATTTCACAGCTCATCCAATAGCTGAGTGATGTCCATTTGTTAGCATTGTTGTATCCCTGCAGCTTCTGAACGTCTGTACTGCTGCATTCGAATGTCACGGACAACTTGGGCTCTGCATCTAATGAGGCATAGACGTCATCAGTTAGCGAGAGTCACGATGAAACATCGCGTGCCTCAGAAAGCACCAAAGCTGTTCTAATTGCCTCTGGCAAATGTTCTTGTTATGCATGTTGCAGTGTTATGTCTGGCAAATCAGTGTTGTCAACTAAGCTTTGCAAGTGCTGCCAAATCTCCAAAGGAGAATCATCTCCTCTCTTTTCACCATGTAGTGCTTGTTGGGTATGTTGTTCCAAAGGCCGACGTAGTAGCTCAAGGAGTAACTGTTTAAAGTGCATATACTTCTGCGTGGCGGTCAGTCGGAGTATTATATCTGCACTGATCTTTGCTGTTAGTGCGCTTGACAGTAAAACTGCAATCCAAAATTTGGTATCTTTGTTTACAATGTCATGGTGCTGGAAAGTCAGATCAAGCATTACAAACCATAATTGTGGTTTATCAGGAATGGACTGCAGTGGGCGTGTCTTGATCTTGTTAGTGTTATCCTCCGAATGGCTGTTCCTTGATGCAGTAGAAAAGTTCAAAGCAGCATTTTCCTGGTTTTCGATGTCACATTGTTAATCTTCAGTGTGTTTAAAAAAACAGCACACCAATCTGTAATACTCTGTGTGTCGTGCAGGCGCTCTGACTCGGCAGTAGACGATACCAAATGGTGCTGCATTTGCTCGTCTAAAACGGAATTCAATATATGGGGTCACCACTTTGGTCAACTACAGCTTGACTCCATCTGCTGAAGAGATACAACGTAATAGTCAGGCAATGACTTTTTATTTTCTAAAGCTTGAACACCAATCAATTGAAAAACAGAAGTCAATACAAGGAAATAAAAATCAAAGAGTAAAGCAAATTGTCCGTGCATTCGTCACCAAAGAATAATGCTGTGTTTCATTGTGCATTCACAGATGTTCTTCTGACAAAAGAAAAAAATACAATTCTGTATATTTTCTAAAGTATTAATTTAGTTTGTCACTCAGTTTTCAGCTTAGAAAATCGTAATCAGAGTTTAACTGACCATGATCATCGAAGAGTGTACAATATTTATGAACAATATTGTAGATGATGTTGCACATCCATAATGATGTACAAACACAGACTAAAAGTTACCTCCGACAGTTCTGAGGTTGTGCAATTAAAGAAAGTAAATAAAAAAAGGGCACAAACTAGAAAACATTAATACTAATTTGAAAAACGAGTGCCTCTCTAACAATTTAAATTAAACTAACAATTCCAATAAAATAGAATCATTATGTGACAAGTATACAGTACTGAAGAATAGCACTATGAGAAGTTATTCATGGAAGGTGGTAAACACTGCCCTGTCAAAAAGCACTTTTGTTGTGTGTTCATACCTTGCCCTCAATGTGTAACAACTTTTTCATTGTTGTTCACAAATATTGTATCCTGTTTGATGATGGTACTCAGGTAAAGTCTGATGATGGACATGTAAACCAAAAAGCACTTAACAAAATACATAAAAAGCGTAGAGCACACAAAGTACTAGAGTTTTTCATTTATATGTATGAAGTTGTTCTACCAAGAATCAGTAGAAGAACCACTTTACCTAATAATTCTTTATCATAAAGCTGAACAGTTTTTGGTGCGTTCTAACTCCGAATGGCAGTAGCTTCCTTTTCAATTCCTCATTGCTACCAAACTTTGTCTAAGACAAGGGAAGATAAATAATTTAGCATAATTTAGCATAAAGTAAAGTATGGTACAGAAATTTCCAGCCAACATTCTGAAGTAGCCAAAAGCAGTGAGTATTATTATGATCCACAACAGTTCTGCTAGACAAAAAGTTGCAGTTCATATTCTGTATAGTACTTCTGAACTGGTAATTACCAGATACAATGCATTAAAAATACATTGCTTCCAACATCCCCCCCCCCCTCTCTCTCTCTCTCTCTCTCTCTCTCTCTCTCTCTCTCTCTCTCTCTCTCTCTATCAATCAATAGTTTTGGCACACATTTAGCTTAACTGATGCTTCAGTTATTTCATTATCACTGCAATTTTTGTGCAAATTACCTATGAATTACAGTAGAATGTACTTTTTGACATTAAGTAGTATATGAGTATTCTTAACACTTCATAAATGTCATTTGATTGACTCATACTGAGGTAATCAGATGAAGAATGTAATTTCATGGCAGTAATTGTGGAGAGGAGAGATTACATTGACTGCCAGGCTCTAAATATTCTGTATTGACCTTAGTTACACAATGAATATATCAAGCAACAAACTAGGAACCCATGAAGTTGTGTATATAACGTGCATGAATATTCTTACAATTTTACTACATGTTTGGGTAGGTTCAGTCATGAGTATGAGTTTGCTAGGAACTGGATGTGCATATTTTAAGGATTTCATACAGGTGCAGGCCATATGCCCTGTCCCCCTTAACATTGAATGGTGTCATGCAGGAAGAATATAACAAGAAGTAGTTGAGAGACCCAGTTGGCAATGATTATGAATGAACTCATCTCCTCCTTTTGCCACAGAGAGAGGGAGAGAGAGAGAGAGAGAGACCTCATCTTCAGATTATACTCTTTATTTAATCTCAAAGCATTGTGAAAGTGTCAGTCTGTTCTTGCAGTTGGATGTACAAATTAACAGAAGAATGTGCATTTGCTCTTAACTGTGTTCCTGTAGATGTAAGACATCTCATTCGGGTCTAAGTCCAGCACGTGGAACTCCACAAGTAGGCCTACAGAAAAAATTGAAGGATTTCAAAAAAAGCTCTATCAGATGTGCTACTCTCTTCAGGTTCAAGGTAATCAAAAATCTTATTTTCTTTCAGATAAGATCCTAAAAAACTACTGAGACAGTAAGTTTAATTGTGACTAATGAGAGAGTTTACACACATTTATGCAATAAGATGGTTAACATGTGGGATTGAAATATCTCATACCAGTAAGAAAGAGATTCATCAAAATGAGAGGATTACCTCTAATCAAGATTTGAAGGTGCTGTCCAAGCAATATTGCAAAAGTTTTCAATATGGCATCAAATACGAAAATTTCAAACACTAAGCAGAAAAAATTCAATATTATGGAGTCAAAGACAAGGCAGTTTAGGGTATTAATAGGTTTAAATTGAAGAAACTCAATAAAGCAAATGATTTTCTGATCACTGATGACAGTAGCAAAAAAACAAATGATCATAAATTTGTACCATTGGTCAGTAAATTTAATTACTACTTCCTAACTGCAGCTGGAGATACAGGAACAAAAACTAAGCAAAGAAGATCTGTAAGATTTTCTTACACACGTGTTGTGTACTCCACCAGCAGACTTCAGTTTTCCAAAATGGACTTCAGTGAGATTACAAAAATCATTATGAAACTGGAAAGCAATTTGTCCTCTGGCTATTATGGTGTTTGAAGTACTGAAATGTGCTGACTCAGTTGATGAATCTGTACATACTTCAATGAGTCAACATGTATTACATCCACTTATAAAAGAGGAAATGTGACCTCTAATATTGTAGACCCATCTCCCTCCTATCTGCAGTCTCAACATTCTTTGAGGAAGTAGCTCATAATAAGTTGTTGAAAATACTCTTTTAACAGCTGCTTTGTCTGGTTTCTGTAAAGTATTCATGCAGAGTAGTTGGCACTGATTTTCTCTGTAATACCTGAAGCAATTTTTTGTAATTGCCAATGGGATTTGAATAGCACTTGTCTTCCAGAACGAATTGGCACTCTGCAGTGGAGCGTGCACTGATTTGAAACTTTCTGGAAACTTAAAACTATGTGGTGGATAGGAACGCAGTTTTAATCTGGCAGGAAATTTGAACACTAGTCTTAATTTGCTGTTTGTGTATTTTATAAAAGCTACTGCATTCGTTTCTTCTAAATGATAATCAATAACTGCTGAATACAATTTGTGCTTATGCCAGCCAAATATAATCTAGTAAAATGAACTATATTAACCTGACAAAGTATGTCCATCACAAGAGTACATCCAAAATTAAACTGAGAAAATTACATGGAAAAATTAGCACTGATAGAAGAGTCAAAAAAGGAGATCCAGTCTCATTATTATCATCATTTACAAAGAGATGTAAAGGTACAAAATTATTTACAGTAACTTTAGAACATGTCTTTTATAAGCTAAACTAAATGGTCAAAGGCTTTACAATTTGAGGAAGGTGATATTCACAAGTAGCCAAAATGAACAACACAGAGTGCTAGAAAAGTCAACACACTGAGTAATAAAGTTAGCATCATGACTAAAGACTTGGAAGAAAAATGAATGCAAGCAGATACCACCAAACTTGAAAAGCACAGAAATATTACAAACCTATGACTACACTGATTGTTCAGCTACTAGAAACTGAAATCAATAATAAAAATCCATGGAAGATTCTTGGGGCCTGAAATTGCGTACAAAATGAGATCTGCTGGCATCTCTGAAAATAAAGAATCTTAAATTTCTGAGTAAACTCTATGCTCACATATGGTTTTCAAACTTGTCTCTCACCTACAAATAAAAATAAGAGTGACACAGGGGACATTAGAATTCAGTATCTGAAATGTAACATGCAGAGGCAGACTCATAAATTAAAGGTTTAGATACAAAACAGGGGTAAATAACATGCAGACCTAAATAACAAAAACTAACATGACAATGGACAAGGTATGTAATGAGAAAATCTAACTATTGATGTAGAAAATTAAGAGCAGAATGTTTTCCCCTAAAAGGAAAAGGGAAGGTAAGAAACAATGATGATAGCCAGATGATCTGGAATCATATAGAGGATAGCTCAATACAGAGAGTTTTGGAAGAAGTTGGAAGAGGTCTTTGCCAAGCAATGAAATATTAGTAGCTGAAAACAATAACAAGAAGTAGTATCAGATATGGATTATAGAAGTTTAATGAATTAATTATAGCACAATTTGTAACAGTTATTTCAATTTGTTAATGAATATATTGACTCTTTCCTAATAACCAGAAGTGTTCCTTCTATGAAATAGACTATGATAAATGACTGGGTGAGTAAATATCAGAAATTCCTTAGAATTAATTACATCCATATATCTATATATTTAATCTTCTTCTAAATATTTCAAAGCCTAGCTGTCACAATTTTTGTTGTGCCTGTCAGGTACTCAAAGTTGTCAGTTCTCTGTCATTACCATTTCAGTTAGGACATCCCATAATAAAAAATTACATTGCAATCTGTCTCCAGGATTCAGTAATCAATATAGAAAGTTGTGTTTAACATTACTAATGAAACTACATATGAGATAAATGAGAAATGAAATCTTGAGCATGTTTATTATTGCTTAATTTATGCATTAAGTCATATAAATCATAAAATACTTTTAGCAAAAGCAGAGGTACTCTGACAGACCTGGTGTAAGAATAAAATGAAGCTCAGAATGGGAAGACATTAACTATCACAACCACAAGGCTTGACATATAGTCTCCAAAGGAAATGAATTGACTAAATGTATAGACTTCAGTGGCGTAATAATTCATGATGACAAGATTGTTTCATATGATAATCTGCCATGAAACTTTCAGAAATATGGAGATAGTTAAGGTATACACTAACAGCACAGCATCAACGAAATTTGTACACTACATTAACAGAAAATCATCACTACACTGCTATATACAATTTTCAGAGGTGGGTTATCTATATAGCATGAGCTACAAGCCACACTACCCACATTCTCAGCTCACTTAGTGTTGTTTTTGCAACACTATTTTAAGTTCCTTTCATTAATTTTAAGTTTACTCACAGTGTCCTTTTTTCCCTCCTTGTGCATTACTGTGCAGTTTTCATGCATGCTATAATCTTTAACCCATTTTGATTTCTAGTATGCCACAACTGGTGTGTCTTATTGTTTAACTGTATAGCATAATCCCATTCCTGATGTCCAGGCGGAGCTTCAAGGAATCCTCAGAACCTTAGGCCCCCTACAAAACCTTTCACCTGACTCCATCAAACTCCTGACCCCACTGACACCTCGCACTCCTACCTTCTACCTACTTCCTAAAATTCATGAACCCAAACATCCTGGCCGCCCCATTGTAGCTGGTTACCAAGCCCCCACAGAACGTATCTCTGCCTACGTAGATCAACACCTTCAACCCATTACATGAAGTCTCCCATCCTTCATCAAAGACACCAACCACTTTCTCGAACGCCTGGAACCCGTACCCAGTCTGTTATCCCCGGAAACCATCCTTGTAAAAATTGATGCCACTTCCCTATATACAAATATCCCGCACGTCCAGGGCCTCGCTGCAATGGAGCACTTCCTTTCACGCCGATCACCTGCCACCCTACCTAAAACCTCTTTCCTCGTCACCTTATCCAGCGTCATCCTGACCCACAACTTCTTCACTTTTGAAGGCCTGACATACCAACAATTAAAGGGAACAGCCATGGGTACCAGGATGGCCCCCTCGTATGCCAACCTATTTATGGGTCGCTTAGAGGAAGCCTTCTTGGTTACCCAAGCCTGCCAACCCAAAGTTTGGTACAGATTTATTGATGACATCTTCATGATCTGGACTCACAGTGAAGAACAACTCCAGAGTTTCCTCTCCAACCTCAACTCCTTTGGTTCCATCAGATTCACCTGGTCCTACTCCAAATCCCATGCCACTTTCCTTGACGTTGACCTCCATCTGTCCAATGGCCAGCTTCACACATCCGTCCACATCACACCCACCAACAAGCAACAGTACCTCCATTATGACAGCTGCCACCCATTCCATATCAAACGGTTCCTTCCCTACAGCCTAGGCCTTCGTGGCAAACGAATCTGCTCCAGTCCTGAATCCCTGGACCATTACACCAACAACCTGAAAACAGTTTTCGCATCCCGCAACTACTCTCCCGACCTGGTACAGAAGCAGATAACCAGAGCCACTTCCTCATCCCCTCAAACCCAGAACCTCTCACAGAAGAACCCCAAAAGTGCCCCACTTGTGACAGGATACTTCCCGGGACTGGATCAGACTCTGAATGTGGCTCTCCAGCAGGGATACAACTTCCTAAAATCCTGCCCCGAAATGAGATCCATCCTTCATGAAATCCTCCCCACTCCACCAAGAGTGTCTTTCCGCTGTCCACCTAACCTTCGTAACCTCTTGGTTCATCCCTATGAAATCCCAAACCACCTTCCCTACCCTCTGGCTCCTACCCTTGCAACCGCCCCCGGTGTATAACCTGTCCTATGCACCTTCCCACCACCACCTACTCCAGTCCTGTAATCCGGAAGGTGTACATGATCAAAGGAAGAGCCACGTGTGAAAGCACCCACGTGATTTACCAACTGACCTGCCTACACTGTGACACTTTCTATGTGGGAATGACCAGCAACAAACTGTCCATTCGCATGAATGGACACAGGAAGACAGTGTTTGTTGGTAATGAGGATCACCCTGTGGCTAAACATGCCTTGGTGCACAGCCAGCACATCTTGGCACAGTGTTACACCGTCCGAGTTATCTGGATACTTCCTATCAACACCATCCTATCCGAACTCCGGAAATGGGAACTTGCCCTTCAGTATATCCTCTCTTCTTGATATCCTCCAGCCCTCAATCTCCGCTAATTTCAAGTTGCCGCCACTCATACCTCACCAGTCTTTCAACAACATCTTTGCCTCCACACTTCCGCCTCGACTTACGTCTCTGCCCTTACTCTTTGCCTTTAAATATGTCTGCTTGTGTCTGTGTATGTATGGATGGATATGTGTGTGTGTGTGTGTGTGTGTGTGTGTGTGTGTGTGTGTGTGTGTGTGTGTGTGTGTGTGCGCGCGTGAGTATATACCTTTCCTTTTTTCCCCCTAAGGTAAGTCTTTCCACTCCCGAGATTGGAATGACTGCTTACCCTCTCCCTTAATATCCACATCCTTTCATCTTTCCTTTTCCTTCCCTCTTTCCTGACGAAGCAGCCGCCGGTTGCGAAAACTCGAAATTCTGTGTGTGTGTTTGTGTGTTTTATTCATTGTGCCTATCTACCGGCACTTTCCCACTTGGTAAGTCTTGGAATCTTTGTTTTTAATATATTTTTCCCATGTGGAAGTTTCTTTCTATTTTATTTACTTAAGTATGTTACTTAGACAAACATAGTCCCAAAATTTCATTGTAGTACATTAATTATTTTTTAGTGATGTAATTTTTTTCTGCCCATGAATTTCTATTTCCGGCAAAGTGTTGTATTATTAATGTGTGACACAACATCACATACTGAAGAAACATAATGTGGAACACGTTTAATACAGGTATCACATTAAGTGAGTAGGTTGTTTTTCCAAAACCACACTGATAATTTTACATTTGATACTTGGTATAGTTAGCTTTACTATGAAAGGTCTATCTTCCATCTGTAAAGCCATTCAACATCACTTGCATTGACAGGAATGAATCAACTTGACCATTGCTATCATTTTGTTTACAGTCAGGGTCTCAATACCTGGTTATGTGTAGACACTTTTGTTACTATTACCAATGAAATGTTGCAAAGTGTGTTGTAAATGAAAAATCACATCTGGCATAGATATGCATAACTAGAGAATGTCACTTCAGTTCAAAACAGTTGACTGTTTTAAATGAGATACTTTTCTAGCTTTCACAATCCATAGTCCTTACCAGTACATTTTCTTGCCAAATCGCAAACATGTCCAAATCTGAGGGCAGGGTCATTAATGAAGTACAACACTTAGAACTGAAAGCACATTTATTATTAAAGCCATTGTACGGCAGGAATGATACTGACCTCCAGAACATAAGATATTTCAAGGACCTTCCAGAAATGATAAATACTAAATAACAAATAACTTGTGGTGTTCAGGTTTCAAGTGCCAACCCACAGCACACTACTAGAGGCACTAACCATTATGGTATACTGAATGTACCATGGCTCAAAGTGCCGTTCCCATTCTAAGAGAAACAGTGATCTGCTGTTTCAGAAGTTCTCTCTGGGGCTGACAAAAGCATCCTGTAAATCTCACTAGGAGTCATCCACATGACAGTGTTGCATGTCCTTGAGTTCTGGTCATGTTGGTACTTCTTTTCACTATGATGAACATCGATGGTTGCCCCTCTAGTATGGAGGGTATGGATGATATATCATCACCTTTTTCTTCTTGGTTAAGCGTCATAATCCTTGATTTCATATGTAATGTTTGACAAGTGCCAAAGAATAAGATACAGCCCAAAGCTATGCCTTGATAATTTTTACAATAGGCCCACTTTCCGCACAGATGTACAAATCCATTCCAAGTTTCAAGGGCTGTATCTACCTGAGTGGTGTCTGGTATTATAGGCTACCTGATTTATCTGCAGGTGTCCTCAGTAGCTGGTACCACCATCAAAAACTGACTAAAAAGTTGGTGGTGAAAATGGGCTATTGTCATTGATGTAGTACCATAAATTGAAGTTCAAGGACTTTAATACTATATTGATGCTGTCTGAACTATTGTTTATGACCAGTTCAGGTCTCACATATTTTATTACAGGACAGATACATGGTTAGCTATGTGCTACACCTGGCAGTTGTTTCATAATTGCAGTCCAAGTGCAGTACACCATCATCACAGTTCGTTGTTGTTATAGTGTTGCAAAGTAGTAATCGGCATGAGCTGCAAAACAAATTACCCTTCACTACAGTAACACAGATTACACAAGATATCACAGTGTTCTTCAACTTGCATAGAATCATTAATGTTAGTTAGAAGTGCACAGTAACACTCCATGTTATTAAACAACACCGTCATTGTAGGTTGTTGTTAGTGATCCGCACAGTCACTGATATCACATATAAGTTTATTAAAAGTAATTATCAAAAATTGTCTCTGAATTTTGGAGTAATGTGTGGCAGGACATGAAACACACAGTGAACATATTATACATTTTTGGTTTATGAATAATTCTGTTTTTGTCACAAATTTTACAAACACAGCTTCATATATGTCTTCTGTGACTCCTTTCATCAAATGTGAGATTTTATTGGCTTCTGCCCTATGTGGATTCCAGTGTTACAAAGGGCCAAAATATTATGTACACAAGTCGTGTAGGTTAACTTCTGTCTTCAGAAAATTTTTAGCAATTTTCTTTTTAGCGACTGTAATAAGTCTATTAAGACAAGAAGTGTTTTATTTTAAAGCGTCTTCAAGTGGTCATTATAATAATTTTTTCTCTTACAGTTTGTTTGTTATGATCATTAACAGTTCGCTTGCTTTACTTATTACTATAAACAGTTTTTATTCTTTTTGTTACCGTACTCAAATTTCTGTTGTTTATTGTATTCTTCTTTGTCTTTCATGCATATGTGCTGAGAATTTGCACACATCACTTTCACTGAAGATGTTTTGAAGTAACTGGTGTCTCCACCAAACAGTGTCACATCTAAATGACAATAAAGTCGAAATCCAGAAGCAGGGACATCAACAAAATACAACTCTTAGAACTGAAAGTACATTTATTACTGATAGCTGTGCACGGCCAGAACAGAATGGAAATCATGGCTGGCGAGTGCAGCCATTTATAAAAATTTGAATATTCCAGAACACACAAACATGGCAAACATAAGATATTATAGAACCATAAAGTAATGTCAAATACTAAATAACAAGTGGCTATATTTGAACTGGCAACCCCCAGCACATCAGCCAATGATGCTAACCAGTATGCTACACTGTGTGCACCACAGTTTGCAGCAGTTTTACACCATATAAATCAATGTTTCAATTTTGTATGATAACTTTGCAAAACAAATGCAAATTACAAGAGGAATATTACTTTTTTCATCAACAACATCCCATTTTTGCATATATAGCAAATGCTCATTCTTTTATTACTTGTCTAGTGTTTCTGTTCTTATCACCTTCTTAGTCTCCGAACAGGCATAAGTTAGCAAGACTTGGCCTGTGACCTTTTCTGCTATCCATGTCACTCAGTGTCGTGACAAATAACAATCATCATTCTATTACTTAACAGTATGTTAGGATGGTTCTGATTGCCATTGTTGATGGTAAAGTCTGAATAAGATGGAACTTGCACACTGTGCTTTCTGCACCCCTCCCACAGGTACAAGGAGTTCCTTTCTCTTTTCCCCTTTTTTTATCTCTGAAAAGAAAATATTTATTGTGAGTTCATAAGGCTTATTTACATTCAGTATGGCTTGCTCTGAGACCTACATCTACATACATGTAAACTTCTCGGAAGTGTATGGCAGAAAATATTCAGTATGATACCACATGTTAGTGTTCTTTACATTCAAATTTCAAATGGAGTGTGAGAAGAAAGACTGCTGAAATGCAGATGTGCACACTGCAATATGATAATTTTCATGATACCTATAAGACTGATACGTAGGCATCTAAACAATATCTGTAGATTCTTCACTTCATACTGTTCCTTGTAATTTTGTAAACAAGCTTTCGTGGGAAAATTCGTGTCTCTCTTCAAGAATCTGCCAACACATCTGTTGTATTCTTCCATGACTCAAGCTAGATTGTGAGCATTTGTGTGACACTTCTTTCTCATCTTGATTCTCTACAGTTTCCAACCTTCCTCATACATGTTCAGTTTCCCCTGTGTCTTTTTGGCACCAATACTTGAGCAATCACGGTGTTTAAGAAGAATGGCCTGATTTCAAAATTCCTTACTTATTGATAAAAACATACTACAAACATGGGATTGATTGCAAAATATTCACAAAATCTTGAAGCTATGGCTGTTATAAATGCTCTATGTGTCCACCACCAGCAGCTTGAACAACATTTAGAAAATAGCTACATTTATCATAAACTTTACCCAAGTATCTGCCTTTACAGAAGTTATGGAGGCTGTTATTCTGTTCTTCACTCCTTCTATGTCATGAGGAAAAGGGGAGAGGAACACACTTCCTTCACATATCCCCATGAGCAAAAAAGGCATATGTGGTCATGTCTGGTGATCTTAGATCCCAAGTATGTAGGGCAGTGTCTCAGGGTCCCATGCACTAAACACAGCATACAGCTATCTTCAGATGCTGCAGAAGTGGCTTTTTCCACAACTTCATGAGGACTCTGATGACTTTATTTTCCAAGTGGATGGAGCTCCACCACACATGCACAACAACATAGTCAGTTTCTCAATGGCACTCTGTTTCAGCTCTGGATAGGGATCACTGGACTCTGAGACACTGCCTTGCATTCTTGACCTCCAAGATGACTAGACATGATTCCTGGATTTTTTCTTGTGGAGAAACATGGAGGAAAGTGTGTTCATCTCCCCTTTACTTCATGATATGGAAGAAGTGAAGAAAAAAGTAACAATCCCCATAACTTGTGTAAAAGCAGATACATTGTGTAAAGTTTACTGTGAATTTAGTTATTGTCTAAATGTCATCTGTGCTCCTGCTAGAGAACAAATAGAGCATTTGTAATAGCATAGCTAAAACTTTAAGATTATGTGAGTATTTTGCAATCTATCTTGTGCCTGTAGTATATTTTTATCAATAAGTATGGAGTTGTGTAATCAGATTATTCTTTCTGAACCTACCTGCATTCTAAGATAGGACACACAACTGATATGTAAGCAGTTTACGTTGTAGACTGACTATAATTTCCCAGAATCCTGCCAACTGCCTTACCTACAATTGAGGCTATGTGGTCATTAGATTTCACACCCTTACAAATTGATACAGCTTGGCATGTGTATAGTTTCACTGATTCCAGTTGATATTGTAGTGAATCTTTGCACCACTTTGAATATTCTGCACCTTTTTGCAGACAGTACTTCGTTACAGATAAGTGCACCATCTGCAAAAAGTCAGAAGTTGCTGTTAATATTGTCTGTCAGGTCACTAATACACAGAATGAACAATGAGAGCCTCCTGGGGCATGCTTAAAGTTAGTTAGACTTCTGTCAATGACTCTCTATGCAAGATAATAACGTGCATCAGGCCTACTAAGAAATTCTGAACCCAATCACATACTTTGTTTTATGCCCTCTATAATCAAACTTTTGTTAATAAATGTTGGTGTAGTACTGAGTCAAAGGCTTTTCAGAAGTCAAGAAGTACTGTACCTACCTGAATTCATTGATCCATGGCTTTCAGTGTGCCATGTGAAAGAAGTGCAAGTGGGATTTTGCGTGATCGATGTTTTCGGATTCCATGTCAGTTGGCATGAGAAAGGTCATTCTGTTTGAAATACCTCATTATATCTGAGTTTAGAATATTTTCTAGGATTCTGTAACAAATGAATGTCAGTGAGACTGAACATTAGTTTTGTGGATTATTCAAATTATCCTTCTTGTAGACAGGTGTGAGTCGTGCTATTTTTCAATGATTGGGCAAATGTTTTTGTTCTATGGATTAATCATATATGATGGTTAAAAGGAGGGCTAACTCAGCTGCAAATTCTACCAGGGATTACTGTTTCTCAATGCCAATGACACAAACATCTATATTGCTCATATTTGCAGTGGTGTGGGAAGTAATATGGAGCAAGCAGTACAGCCCGACCTTCCTTAGTGAAAAAACATTTGATAGTGGAGATCATTGGTGCTGCTTTTGCTTTGCAACATTTGACTTCAGTTTCTGTGTCATTCGTGATTATGTGGACAATAACTATGGTGCCACTGACAACCTGTAGATATGAGAATTTCTTTGGGTCTTGTGAGAAATATTTCAATAATATTCTGCTGCCACAGTCATGAACACTTCACACACTGCCCTCTTAATAGCCGAACATGTTTCATTCAGCATCCCTGTTTCTATGATTATATGGCTTTATTTTACACCTATTATGTAGTAGTTGATGCTCACATTGGCTAGATACCATGAAGGTTCCCTCCCACAATGAACTGTCCTACTAGATACATATCTGTCCAGTGTATGGCCAACTATTCTTTTAAACTTGACACACAGTTCTTCTATCTACTCCTGCCTAGAGGTAAATATTCTGAGTTCCTCTTTGAGATATGGTATGACTGCCTCTTTATCTAACTTTTTAAGTATGCCAGTCTTCCTACTCATTTTAGCTGCCCTCTTTACATTAGTAATCATCATTACTGCAACTGTCTTATGACCACTGACACCAGTTTCAATATGGGCATCATTAAAGATGTCAGGTCTATTTGTTGTTATTAAGCCTAGTATATTTGCATCATCAGTAGGTTCTAAGCTAGCTGTTCTAGACAGTTTTCAGAGAAAGCATTTAGTAATGTTTTGTAGGATGTCTTGTCATATCCAGCCCTTACAAAACTATACATTTTTTTAAATTGAATGATTGATGCATTATTAAAGTCTTCTACAATAATGACAGTGAGACTGGGGAACATTCATACTAACAAACTGATGCTTTCTCTAAGTTTTCCATTATATCTGGTGGGCAATAGAAAGATCAATTATAAGTTTATGCCCACCTTTGATAGTGAAGAGTTGCCCAAACTATTTCACATGTTGTTCACTTTCTATTTTGTTATGTTTCAGTTTCTTGTTTACCCCAACAAAAACACCACCTATATTTTCCATTAGCCCAACCTTTCAATATAGAACTATATTTTCTTCATCTTAGTGCCGACTATTTCAGGTTTTAACCAGCCTTCTGTATCTAGTATTACATGACTCCACTCCTTTACTTCCAGCATTATTGTGATTACTTTTACAGATTGAAATTTTGATTCTGCAGCAGCGTGTAGCTGATATGAAACTTCCTGGAAGATTAAAACTGTTTTTTGGACTGAGATTCGAACTCAGGACCTTTGCATTTTATGGACAGATGCACTAGACTCACAAGCTGACCTCACAGCTTTACTTCCAATAGTACCCCATCTCCTACCTTCCAAACTTCACAGAAGCTCTACCTATACTCCACTGAAGACCAAACGTTTCGTTCTGGAAACATCTTCTAGGCTGTGGCTAAACCATGTTTTTGTGATATTCTTTCTTCCAGGTTTACATTAGTTTGCACACTGTTTCCAACATTAAATTTATTTTGATCTCAACTACTAAAGATCTGTTCAATTTTTTCTGCTACGGCCTTCTGTTCAACTTTGACATCATTAACATTCTTTGTCTGTTCTGCAGATTGGGCAACTAATTCATTTTCCAAAAGAATGAATTTATTTTCTAGGATATCAGCTTTTTCATTCACACTTTTTAATCTCTTTGACAACCCATTTTAGCTCCAAAAACCTGATTACTAAGTTGGTCTATTTGGTACTGTACCCTGTCCATTTCACTATTGTTTTCAGTTCGTATTTCAGTTAAGTGATCACTGACAGCACTAAATTTACTATTGTTACCTGTTTTTGTTTCATCTAGTTTTGCCAAAATCAATTCCAAACTATTCATTTGGTTCAAACATGCCCTGGCTGGGTCCTACAGCTTTCACTTCATCACTGCTACCCTTGTCTCTGTTCATTTTCCTAGCAATCACATGAGTCCAAAAAATAATAATAATTATTATTTCACAAATAGTTTGTACTTATTTTTTCTTGTTGCTGCCCCTCATTGTAGTTGTAACGTCCTCTTTCAGTTGGTCAGGTCCATCATTGTTGGTAGTTTCTTGTCACTGTTTATACGACTCTGCTGAGCAGCTCTCAGTCTTTTTTCTACGATTAACACAAATCACTGTCCTTTCTTCTTCTGCAACAGACAAAACACTGCTACTAGTCAACTGATACCAGATGGCACCCACAATTGCAATCTTACCCTCCCACACATCACCAGTAAATTTTCAGTCTATTAAAAAAAACTGATTTGTTTCAAAAGCATCTAGAGGCGTAAAATGTACAAAGAACTTTTTTTACTTATCTTCATTTCCTCATTGTTGGATGCAGTTCAGTCACATCTAGGGATAGATTCTCCAGGCTGAAATTTTTTAACTTTGTGGTTTCCAGACAACTATATAAATTTTAAGTAAGCCTGTTACATGATTTCAGTTTGCATTTGTTTTCTATTGTGTCACATTCTTGTATATCAGACTGACTTTACAATCTCCACTTCCATGAAACAGAAATTTACATTGTTACTGCCGAACATAAAAACACATCTGATTCCACCAGAGGCATGCCCACCACTAACTACATTCTGCAGTACTAACAATATCCCAAAGAGTTAAAAAAAAAAGGAAGAGTTTACAAACTTCCTTGACAAAAGAAGAATCTTCACCAAGTTATATCATTAATGTGTAAACCAATCCAGAAATAAATTTAATAATAAGCATCAGATTGCGTAGATAATAGTAGGAATTTTAAATATACCAGATATTTTGTAATTTCAAATATCTATAAAAGATGAAGAATTAGCTGTATTTACAGAGTTAGTACATATCGACTGTAAGAAATTAATTTCTTGTTATACATTTTAGCTCGAAATATAATGCATCATATACAAAATCTTACAAAATTCTTTTAGTTGAACAGCTGAGATAATGTTCCGCAATACAAGATTCGAAAATATTCCTGGTATTGATTATTTCTATTATGGAAAGGTAATGTTGGAAGATGGTACCCCATTACAAGTTTGCCCTGAAGATGGTGTGGTGATGGGGAGTAGCTATAACATTCCAGTCCTGGTTTAGTAGTGCTAACAGTAGCACTACTAGCAGTAGGTTTACTCATCCATATATAATGTTTACAACAATACTAAATGGGCCTTGGTATAACAATCTAAAAACAAAAACAATAACATAATTCATATATAAAGTCATTTACATATTTGCACATCTAGCTTGACAAGGATGAGACAGGCCGTGGCCATATGGTAGAAATTGTTTTGGCATTTGACTAAAGTATTTTCGGAAAACCACAGAAAACCTAAATCAGAATGGCTGGATAAAGATTGGAGCCTCCACCCTCCTGAATACAAGGCCACACTGTTTAAAATAGTGCTACCTCATTCTGTTTACCCCTAATGTGAAATACTATTTTGCAAAGAAGTTATTGAATAATGTAAACAGCCAGAATTGCACTGTTCATTTATTTCTCACTTCCAGTCACTGTACACACATTGAAACTTCCTGGCAGATTAAACCTGTGTGTCGGACTGAGACTCGAACTTGGGACCGAGTTAAAATCTCGGTCTGGCACACAGTTTTAATCTGCCAGGAAGTTTCATATCAGTTCACATCCCACTGCAGAGTGAAAATTTCATTCTATACACACACTGTTTCATAATGTAACATTACACACACTATCAGCTGATGCCAGGACCATAGCAAAAATGTTGCATTTCCATTTAGTGTGTCTCGTCATTTGCCAGTCTGAAGAACTGAGTCAGCAGCTCTCTATAATGAGAGAGATATTGAGAGCAGCAAGAGAATAAGACATTAGCATTACACATTGCATTACATTGGGAGTAAGTTTTTCCAGAAATGGGAAAAAGAAGGAAAAAAACTATACATGAAAGCAATGTGTGAAAAGATATCTAAAATAATGAAAAGTCAAACTCAACTTTAGTAGATCAATGTGTGGAGCACACAAAAATATTACAGACAGCAGCATTCACACTAGCCTTTGACTGCTAGCTCTTTTTCTAGCTAAAGTACACATGTCCACACATACTGCTTAAACACCCAAATGCACTCTCCCATGGGCATGGAAGACTGATTAATTATTGACATTTGATTACCAAAAGCTGGTGTTTAAGCTGATGGAGGTGGGGAGGGTGTTGAGAAGGATGCAATGAGGGTGTAGTGGGAAAGAGGCAGATCTATAAACAGATGACTGCTGCCACATAGCAAGACAAAAATAGTACAGCAGTTGAGTGAATAGAGATATAGGAAGAAGTAGAGGAGGAAGAAGGAAGGGGCCAAGAGAGAAACTTGAAGATGGTGGGGAGAAATGGAGGGGGAAAGAAAGATAAAGATGAAGAGGGAGAAAGAGAAAGGATGGGGAAAGAGAAGGCAGAGGGATAGAAAGGAGGGGAGGGAGAGGGAGACTGCATGGTAGGGGCAGGAAAAGCTGTGGAAGAATGCAGTGCATGACCCGGATGGAGAATGATTGGTAGGACAGAAGAGAGAATGGAAAAGGCAAGGTGAGGCAATGGGAACAGTTTAATGGAGGTCTGACCAGGGGAATTATGAAGGTGCAAGATGTAATGGAGAGAAAGTTCCCATCTACATAGTTCAGAGAAACCTATGTTGAAGTCATTTATCTTGTGGTGTGCAGCATGTTTGCCAATTGGATGGTCAAACTTGCAGTTTGCCACAGTTTGGTTGTGACCATTTGTGCAAGTAGATAATTGTTCACTTGCCAAGCCCACATAGAATACTGTAGAGTAGCTCAAGAATACTGACATACACTGATGAGCCAAAATATTGTACCCACTTGCTTATTAGCTTGTTTGTCCATCTTTGGAACAAAATACATCATTGAATCTTTGGAACAAAATACGTCATTGATTCTGCATATCAGGGATCCTATAGTTAGTTGGCAGGTTTGTAGAGGTATGTGGTATTACATGTCTACTCACAACCCACCTAATTTGCGAAAAAAACAAGCCACTGATTTGTGCATGCAATGATGGCACCCGATAGTGACCCAGATGGATTCCATAGGATTTACATCAGACAGATTTGGTCACTAAGACATCAACGTAAATTCATTATAATGTTCCTCAACCATTGTAGCATGGTTCCAGCTCCAAGATATGGACAGTTATACTGCTGAAAGATGACATCTCTGTCGGGGGGAAGACATCCATCACGATGAGATGCAGGCAGCATGTCTTCATTATCACAGATCTCATGCAAATGCACAGAAAGTCTCCCACAGCATAATTCTGTTTCCACCAACCTGCCTCCACAGTGTGCTGCACATGTCAACACCCCATTCATCTCAATGAATGACCATTGACTTGTATAGTAAAAATGTGGTTCACCCAATGAGACAACACATTTCTGTTGATCAGTGGTCGAATCCTGATGGTCCTGTTCTCAGTGCAGTTATAACTGATAATGTTGTTGAGTCAAACATGTGAACACGTAGGGGTGGTCTGCTGCGGACCTCCGTGTTCAACAATGTACGATGAGTGGTGTGCTCCTAAACATTTGTGTTTGCACCAGCATTGTGCTCTTTCACCAAACATGTCACAGATCACCATCTAACCTTTACAGACCAGAGAAGCCTCTGAATTTGCACGTTCTGTGAAGAAAAACCATTAAAAATTGAAAATAAGTTGCTTATTCTTTGTCTCTCTTCTTGTTACATTAGTAGTTCTACAAAATACCTTTCCTTTTTCAAAGCAAATGGTAGCCGCAGGTGCAGATGCCATCACTGAAAAGCAGTGAGCCATGTTAATGTCAAGATTCAGTGCAAGGAAATGATTTGCATAGTTATAATAATAATGATCAGACTTCATGAAGAACTTGCATTGCAGGCTCAATTTTCAAATACTCAGCTGTGAAAACGATAGCATATTTATAGCATGCAATCATTGGGTCATCTTACTGACTACTTCAATGGATTTAAAAACCTGAAAAATATACAAAACCTTCATCAACAGTGGAAAAAACAGAAGTAAACACAGTACCACTACATAATACATAAATAAATTAAATATGACTTACTACTTCACAATGTCATTTATAGGACGGAAAATTTACCTTTCAGCAGCAATGCCTGAGGAATAAAAAGAAAAAAGACAACTATATGCTTTTCATATTTTTTGATAGAGCAAACATCAAAATGAATACAGATAATAATTATATGATGTTAAAATAAAGTTCATACTCTTAGATGCAACCTTTACACTGATGCCATTGAAACACAAAGATTTGCTTCGGTGTCCCCTTGAATGGTGGAGACAATGTCTGTTACAGCACATGTATGTGCTATTCAATTTCACTTCACTCAGATGCTGTATACTTGACATACAAAATTATTAAACACATAGCCATAGTTAATGGAACATGACACAGTTTTCTTAACACAGTTATCTTGTAGATTAATAATGGTTTCTTGTTTGAGTTTAGTTAATTAATATGATAAGGATTGATTTTCTTATCATGATATTTATGCAAGTGATTTTATTACAGCAGATCTGTTGAGGTTTTGCATTAAATTACTATGTGTCATGGCTTAGTGTTAAAGTCTGGAATCACCTCTACACTCAGGACTACTGAAGTAAGTTTTGACTCCCCACTCTCCTTCCCACTGGGGCATAGTCAGCAGAAAACCTGAAAAAAGTCTGACATGGTTTTCAGACTTTATCACTTTACAGACTTAAATAACATTACAGGTCACTGAAAAATGAATCTGGTACAAAATATTACTGTAATGTATTAGCCTGTTAAGTGTGGTTCTTGAAAAGTTAACTTATCAAAATATGCGTCAGTAAAAATATTATTCAGGCATAGTTTTAAAATCCTCAGTGATGTACAATTATAATCATTCGGATATTTTGTTTTATGAAGTCAGTATAGATGGACATTTATTCATATAGCATCTTTGTTTTTATGTTCTTTTTGTTGTTACAGGTGGTATGGTATAGGTACAATAGAAATTATTTTAGTTCATGTTTTAAGACAGTAGGTACCAGAAGTTAGAAGATGGTGGATTATGGTGATGGTTGAAGGTCCAGCTAGTGATGACAAGGAGCAATTACCTAAGGACAGAATGTAGGTGATGTTGTCAACTGTTTTGGAACCCATCTTAATGGCCAAGATCTGGAAAGAGAGGTTAATGGCCAGAATGGCAGTAGGTGCCACAGTGTAAATTTGGTTGTATCTCAAAGAGTCATCCAGTAGTCCACCATTATCAGGTTACATACAACTATTGTACAAACTAATCAAACTATGTAATGCACAAAATATATAAGTGATACTGAAAGAAAAATTTCATTAACATACAACTAATTATTCTCATAAGTAAAAATAACAGATTTACTTGACTTAAATACATGAAATGGATCAATGTTTAGATATGAAGGACCTAATATATTTCATTTCTAAGCACTGCTCAGTGTCCATGTTACCACGACTTAATCCATCATCCATTGCTTTTGATTTAGCACATGAGGTCAATAACGGTCTTGTAGTTAATGCCCACAACATGCACTAAGCAAGTGTCTCTGTTAGACAATTCTTCTTACTGTATAGTTTAAATCAGTAATGACAGTGTGAACAATGCTCCACAACAACAGTCCATAGCTGCTGGAGGCAGACAGGACTCTCAGCCTTGCCATGCCAGAACCCAGTGTTTTTACACATCTGTCACAAACACTCAGTCAGCGCAAGTGCATATAAAACTGTCTCATCTCACTTGAAGAAGACTAAGCTTTGACACAGCACCACAAGAGGATAGCACTCTACTAATCTCAACTCAAGCAAGTGCAAAATACTTTACAGAGCTTCTGATGGTGTTCTAGTTTTGGTTCTCCATTTGAACTTGCACTAGCACCATACTGGTTTATCAGTGTCATATAGTTTCACAATGTACTTCCTCCCACAAAAACATATTCAAAACTATGTCTACCAGATCACAGTCCCTCCATATCCATTGCTTACAAACATGTGTATTAATGTAACCCCCACAAGTCTAAACATTGTAGGGAAACAGAATACAGGCAAGATATTTATAGGAGAAATGTGTACATATGTCAGTGTGAATTGTACTGATAATGCAAAACAAAAATAGATTTTGATACAAAGACATATTTTTGATAACTCTTACCTGAGCAAGTGAAACTTTGAAATTATTTGATAAGGAGGTGGGTTGTTTGGGGGAGGAGACCAAACAGCAAGGCCATTGGTCTCATCAGTTTAGGGAAGGATGGGGAAGGGAGTTGGCTGTGCCCTTTCAAAGGAACCATCCTGGCATTTGCCTGGAGCGATTCAGGGAAATAACAGAAAACCTAAATCAGGATCGCCGCACGTAGGATTGAACTGTCATCCTCCCGAATGAGAGTCCAGTGTGCTAACCACTGTGCCACCTCGCTCGGTAATTATTGTTTCATCATGTATAGAGGCCAGGACATCACAATCTGTCAATTCATAGCACAAAACTAGCCTTTTCGTATTTTCATAGAGTCAAAGCCATATGCAAAGCTTGACACCTGTTGCATTTACTTTGTAGCCATCTCCTGTTTTGTCCATGGGATGGAGTCTAGGTTCTGGCTGTAAATTTTATGTGGATGTACCTCCCATAATATTGATAAGCACGAACAGTATCTGTTCTTTTTAAAAAAATCAAAAACATGTTTGTACTTCAATAGTAAATCTTTTAGCTCAACCTGCTGTTGGGAGTTAATAACTGATGATTCCATAACATTTTCATGCATAAGATCTTCATTGTTCTTCACTGAAGTACAGTGTGCTGGTTTACTATACTGATTGTTACAGCTTTGGTCTTAATAAACGTGATTTTCATGCCATGGCAATATTTACCAATGACAATCAAGTAGGTGTCTGGAATTAACATCCAGTTCATACCTTGTCTTTCACATTCACTGTTTCAAAGTGGCATGACTAGTCTTCTTGGTCACATTGTTAACTTGCAGTCATTTGTTAAGACCCTTAGGAAAATGAAGATAGGGCAAAATGGTTAATGGGAACTTTGTGTCACTTTTTATGAGAGTGCTGATACAAGACACACTGGATCATTTGGCGCAACATGTTTCCACCTGAAATTGTCAAGCTATTTCACCATACCTTAATGACAATGAACTTTCTGTACTGCAACAAATATTATGAGATGGTGGTTGGCACAGCCATGGGATCCCCACTGTCTTTGACCTTCATGAAATTTTCACTTTGAGGGGCGAGCTCTGAACTCTGCTGCGTTCCATTCATCTTGCTTCCTATGGTATGTTGACGACAGCTTCTTCATATGACCTCTAGTTGAAAATGCACTGCAGTATTTCATTGACCATATGAATAGTGTCTGTTCCAACATCAAATTGTCTGGCAAAGCTTTTGTTCTTGGATGTTTTAGTTGAATGGAAGGCAGGAAGTGACTTGGTCATTCAGTGTACAGGAAATCTATGCACACTGACTGGTATTTAAACACCAACAGTTTTCACCAGTTTGTACACAAGAAAGTGGTACTGAACACATTAGTAAGCAGGGTAAAGACTGCTTCTCACAATGACCATCTAAAGCCTAAATTTCAGTATTTGAAGCACATGTTCAAGTGTCAGCAATGAAAGACACTTTGTGAGCTGCCGAAGAGGTCATGCCAGCTGCATACCTTCATACTGTGGAGCAACTACTAGCAAGATACGACATATGTTGAAGGGACGTGGACTGAAACCAGTGACACCACCTGCCTCCAAGTTAAAAGATACATTATGAGCCATTTAAGACAACATGGGTCTCTGAGTTCCTAGCATGTGTGGTGCCCCTGTGAGTGAATGTGTCAGCATTTACTTAGGTCAGACTATTTGCAGTGTTGCTGAGTGTAGTGCAGAGCATTCATGACGTATCAAACAAGGGGAATTTGAGAAGTCTGCCATGGCTGAACACTGCCTAGAAAATGGGCACAAAATACAAGGTGAAAAAACGAGAGTTTTGGCTCAAACAACATCATACATGGATTGTGTTATAAAAGAAGTGGCCAAAATTAAAATAACAGCAACAGTTTTAACAGAGAGCAGAGATACACACTTTGCAGAGCATGGGGGTGGACTTTGGACACCGAGCAAAAGGGAAAATGTAAGCTTCACACTTGAGGGCTGTGGGAGCAATAGTTTCAAATGTGGTACCTGTGGTTTAGACAATGCGGCATCATTAGGTCTTGTGACAAGACGGAGCTGCTAAAAGCTGTCTAACTTTCCCACTGTATGTGCAACACTTCAGCTCACTATCAAAGGTTCCCAATGCTGCCATTACATTTATATAAGCAGAATGCCATGTCAGCTCAAGCAGTCAGTGATTTCAATTCCTGATAGTGATGACGTGGAAACAGGTATTGAAAGCTTGAGTGTTTTATTCAAAATGATGTGGCTTGTAAACCGAGAAGATGTTATTAAAACAGTGGGTAATTTTGAATCTAATCTTTCATTTATCACTGTTTGCTTATCCAAAATCCATTTCAAAAGGCTTTGCAAAAAAAACTTTCCCTCTGTGTATCAAACTATTCCCTGATCTTAGCCTCTTGTTCAGCAGGAAAATTATATGCGTTTTGATTTAGCTCCCATACCAAATCTTTTGTAAAAGTCCATTTAGTGGTTAATATTCATAGTGTCAAGAATGTGCTGGTATGTCATTTTCAGTTTGGTAATTTTGGTTGTTAAAGCATCCTGTTCAGCAGGAAAATTATATGCGTTTTGATTTAGCTCCCATACCAAATCTTTTGTAAAAGTCCATTTAGTGGTTAATATTCATAGTGTCAAGAATGTGCTGGTATGTCATTTTCAGTTTGGTAATTTTGGTTGTTAAAGCATCCTGTTGCAGTGACAAATTTGTCATGTATATTGACAATTTAGTCAATTTAGGTAATATATCATTTAGCCTAGTTACCATTTCATTTTGCTTACTTACCATAATGAAGACACATCTAGTAACAAACAGACACACAATTAAGAGACATTCATGTACAGCTTTCAGCCACAGCCTTCATCAGTACACACACACACACACACACACACACACACACACATAAGCAACCACACCTCAAGCACACACAACCACCAACACCAGCATCATGTGCTGGCCTGAGATGCTGGAGCTGGTGGTTGTGCATGCATGAGGTATGATGTGTGTGTGTGTGTGTGTGTGTGTGTGTGTGTGTGTGTGTGTGTGTGTGTGTGTGTGTGTGTGTGTCTTTCACTGATGAAGGCCAAAAGCTATATGTGGGTGTCTTTTAATTGTATTAATGTTGGCAAGGTATGATTGGAACCAGTCATTGACAATGCCTCTTGTTCCCAGTGCTTCTAGCTCGTTTAGTATTATCTTATGGTCAACAGTACCAAAAGCCTTAGAATGATCTAAAAGTATACCTATGACTCATTCTCTTCATTGAGGGCTTCAAGAATGACTTTTGTGAATTCTACTGTTGCTGATTTTGTGCTTGTCAGGTCCATGTATCAAATCCCACTGCAGTCTTTCTGGTAATCTCCTTTTAAGTGCATCAATCAAGGTCATTTCATCAAATGGTTTGTCAAGTTGTGCTAATATTTTAAGTTGGTTCTTACAAAACAAATTTAATTTTTTGACTGTTATTCATGCCAACACAAAGCTATCTCAGCAGAGGTGCAGAAGATCCACTGGACGTAAATTATCTCATGGAAAATGTTTGATAGGAGTATTGTAGCATGTAATACCATTGTTTGCACACAGATTTTTGGTAATATAACATTCATGAACTGCTGAAATTTTTTGATCTAAAACAGTTACACTAGTTTGCATATTGTTTTCTACATTTAATTTTTTTTGTTTAAACAGGTGATATTTTGTTGGGTAGTCATTCCCAACTCACATAGTTTTTCAGCTATGGCCTTCTGTTCAACTCTGATGTCATCAACATTCTTTGAGTGTTTTGCTGACTCATATACAAACTGATTTTCTAAAACAATAAATTTATTTTCTAAAACATCAACTTTTTCATTCACGCTTTTTAATATTTCTGTCAATCCACTTGAATCTCTGAAACCTGATTACTAAGTTGACCTATCTGATCTTGTTCTCTGTCCATTTTGCTATTGTTTTCAGTTCTTATTTCAGCTAACTGATAGTTAACCGCACTAAATTTGCTGTTGCTATCTCTATTCATTTCCTCTACTTTTGCCAAAGTTTACTACAAAACATCAGTCTTTACTGTTTCTTTACTGACTATGATTTTTCATGGCTCAGACATGCCCGGACTGGATCCTGAAGCTTTCATTTCTACCTCACTTTTGCTTTTGTCCCTATTCATTCTGTTAACAAACACGAATTCACATACCAGTTAACTTCACAAATAATTTGTACTTATTTTCCCTTTTTAATGTCTCTGGTTGTAGGTGTAAAGTCCTCTTCACTTTCATTAGATCCTGTCCATCATTTTGCTCCTTGTGGCCGAAAATTTATTCGTAGATAAATTTCAAAAATCAGTGGAATAAAATGATCTTTGCAACAGACAAAACTTCATTATTTGTCAATTAATCATGGACAACACTCGCACTTGTAATCTTCCCCCTCCTTGCTAATTCCACCTATTGTTCACATTAGTCTTTTATGAAGAGTTGAGAGGAGCAAAGATTACAATAAACTTTCTAGAATACCTAGCCTTTCATGAAGAGTTGGCTCCAGTTCTCCTTGTCTAGGGGTCTGATTCTTGAAGCAATTTTAGGTCGTCATGGTAGAACTGATCTAAATAAAATTTAGTTTTTCACATTTTAGTATATCATACAGTCTTTTGATTTTTCACATTGACAAAGCTGAAATTACATTGTCTGAACAAAATAAAAAAACACATCCGATCACATCAGAGACGTGCTGGCGACTCCCACACTCTGCAGAAATAGCCATTTCCCAAAGGGTTTACAATTTTTCTTAACAAATGAATTTCTTCTAGTTTCTATTACATTATTAATTTTGATTATTATTTCATAAATGAATCCAGAAATAAATATAATAAACACTGCAGGATTGCATAATTAATAATAAAAATTTTAAGTGTGCAAATATTTCGTAGTTTCAAATGTTTCTTACAAAAATAATTTTAACTGTACAATCATTATTGATTATAACATCAAGACTAAAAAATTTTATAAAGTAATTCATTTTCATAAATTTTATAATGTTTATAAAATTATATGTAAGTTTTTAGAAAAGCAACTGAAATAATACCAGCCTGTCCAAAATTTGAGAAATAATACTGGTATTGACAACTGCTGTTGAGGAAAAGTAATGTTAGAAGAGGATGTCCCATTACAAATTCTCTAAATGGAAATTTGTTGGACCTTATGCTAAAGCAATTTTATTAGAACTGTAGGAAACAAATTATTATTATTATATTAAATTATTTGTACACTGAAGCGCCAAAGAAACTGGTGTAGGCATACGTATTCAAGTACAAAACTATGTAAACAGACAGAACACTGTGTTGCAGTGCCTGTATAAGACAGCAAGTGTGTGGTGCAGTTGTTAGATTGGTTACTGCTCCTACAATGGCAGGTTATGAGTTTGAACCTGTGTTATAGTCGGCACCCGAGCAATGGTACACAGCATCTATGAGGTGGCAATGAAGTGGGGATTTTTCCCATATGACCATTTCATGAGAGTACCATGAATATCAGGAATCCAGTAAAACGTCTAATCTCCAACATTCAACGTGACAGAAGTGCAACCCTTCTGCAAATTGCTGCAAATTTCAATGCTGGGTGATCAACAAGTGTCAGCATGCAAACCATTCAACGAAACGTCACTGATATGGGTTTTGAAGCCCCTGATGACTGCACAATACAAAGCTTTATGCCTCACATGGGCCTGAGAACATCAACATTGGACTGTTGATGACTGGAAACATGTTGTCTGGTTGAACAAGTCTTCTTTTAAAATTGTATTGAGCTGATGGACGGAGACAGCCTAGTGAATCCATGGACCCTGCATGTCTGCAGAGGACTGTTCAAGCTGGTGGAGGCTCTGTAATAGTGTGGGCATGAACAGTTGGAGTGGTATGGGGCCTCTGATATGTCTAGATATGACTCTTGACAGGTGACATGTACGTAAGCATCTTGTCTGATCACCTGCATCCATTCATGTCCATTGTGCATCCCGGCGGACTTGGGCAATTCCAGCAGGACAAGGTGACACCCCACACATCCAGAATTGCTACAGAGAGGTTCCAGGAACACTCTTATGAGTCTGAACACTTGGCTACCAAACTCCCGAGACATGAACATTATTGAGCATATCTGGGATGCCCAGCAAAGTGCTGTTCAGAAGAGATTTCCACCCCTCGTACTCTTATGGATTTATGGACAGCCATGCATGATTCATGGTGTCAATTCCCCCCAGCACTATTTCAGACATTAGTCAAGACCATGCCACATTGTGTTGCAGCACTCGTGCGTGCTTGTGGGGGCCCTGCACAATAGAAGCAGGTGTATCAGTTTCTTTGGCTCTTCAGTGTATCATTTATTTTGGTAAAACAAACATTTTTTTAATATTTTATTGTTATTATTATCAAAACAACAGGCATCAGGGACACATTGAAAGTGTGTATATATCTGTGTGGAGAAGGACATGGTGACAGTGAGTAATATTTAGGGAAGGGCTGGTGTGGTGAGGATTTGGAGGGGAGTGGGAGAGACAGTAAGGAAATATGACTGCTGTCTACAAAAGAGTATGTATTTAACTATTTATATAACTCCCCATTTATACTCATTACTAACATTAATGTGAATTTGGCATTGAACTGCAAGACCAGAGAAACTGCTAAAATGATTGCATTATATATTTTCCAGTCATAAGAAAAATACGAACTATGTCCTAACAACTGCTGTTGATGTATCTGCAGCATTAGAGCACAGTAAACTTTCACCTCTACCACAGTTCAGAAATATGTTGTTTGTTCTGAAATACATCACATTTCCTTTTAGATTTAGATTTAAATGTGAGTGGAGTGGAGACTGGAAACAGGAGCACAGGAGAGGTAAAAATGAGCAGTTACAGAAACAAGTTTAAGAAGCAGCAGATAATGGAAATGAAATAAAGTGAAGCAAGCTGCAAAACTTAAAACAAGAGCAAAAAAGGAAATAAAAGTGTATCATATATTGGAAGCATAATGGCAGACATAATAAGGGAGGAGTAAGAAGAAGTAATTGGTGTATTGCAAAAATAATACACTTTCTGTGGGTTTCCGAAACACTGGCTGGGCAGTAAGAATACTAACTGTCTTCATTCTGAAATAGATGTCAAAGTCAAGTTATTATTTTGCAGCACATGCAACATACCACTGTGTGCACCAATATAAACTTGCTAACTGACTGGGTACTGGTTATCTTAGCGTCTGTAAATACATGCTAAAGATCTGTTCAATTTTTTAAATCTTAGAATTATGAATGGTGATGAATCATGTTGTAGATTGTAGATATAATTGACCTAGTCACAGATCATGTCAGGCTTAGAATCAGGATAAGTTTTATCAGGTATCACTTAACGATAAAATATACTGACCAGTTAGATACGCAATAAAGAAAAAAGAATTGTATCCCAGAATCACAAGTAAAGACTGCATCATGGGTTTTAGAGAGAAACTACAAGGAAATGCTCAGAAGAGATTTGTAAGGGAGAAGTTGTAGCCATAAAATTTAACTTGCAGCAATAAAGGATCATTTTTTCTTTTGGATTGTACTCACTTACTTTAGTGAGATTCTGAGAACCATGGCCTGCCTTGAAGTGATGAATAATGTGATTCAACCACTAATCACTGTTTAGAAGACAGGCCGATCCATCGATGCTTCAGCTCCATGTTCAGGTGGTATACACTGTAGTGGTATACATGAAAAAAAGAAAAAAAACTCTTTCAGGGTTTCATTTCAAAATGACATATGTATGATATACAGGGTGTACAGAAAGTCCAGGAACATTTTCAGTTATTTATTGCCCAAGAACTAAACATTGTACAGATGTCATACATATTGCATTTTGAAGAGAAGCTCTGAACATTTTTTTACAAAAATTCGATATGCGAACCATGAGTGATCCAGCAGAGGTCAATACGGTAATTTAATTCTTGCCATACCCATCACAGAACGGCATCGTAGACTGTGGCAGTCACTTCCCATATTCTCTCTCAGAGCTCTGCTAACATCACATGGTAGAGGGGGTACACACACCAGATCTTGAATGTGTCCCCACAAAAAAGGCATATGGAGTGAGCTCTGGTGATAGGGGATGAAACAACTGTCCCCTTCTGTAGCATGGCCAATCCATTGATGGACAGTTCAATGTTCAGGTACCCACAAACTTACCATACTACACTGTGGTGGTATACATGAAAGGAAACTTTGAGGGTTTCTCTTCAAAGTGACATATGTATGATATCTGTACAATGTTTGGTTATCGTGCAATAAATTATTCAAAGTGTTCCTGGTGCAATAAATAACTGAAAAAGTTCCCGGACTATGTACATCCTGTATACATCAGTAGGTCGCAAAAAAAATTCTGCTGAATGGCTTATAAGAGGGTTCATTCTATTAGGTCTGACTCAAGCTACTAAATAAAACAAGTTCTTGCATAAAACTCCTGTACTGTATTCTGACTGATCCTCTAACACAGTTCCTAATGCAAAACCAACACAACACATTCTTTCATTAGTAGCCAGCATTAAGTATAGACCTTGGGACATGCAGTCCAAATAACCATAGTCCTTACCAGAAAGTTCAGTTGGAAAGTTCACACAATGTTTATCAGTTTTTTATGCTCACTCAGTACTGTACAGCTCACCATGATTCAGTAATCTGAAGTTTCTGAACCTGGATTGCATAGGACGCCACACAGCATTTTTTTGGCCCATTGGAATAAAATACTAAAGTTCTCAAATACTCTCGAAACCTGCAGAAATGTTGTTTACATTAATCTCATCTTTTCTTGAACCACTCAGCTTCTCAGTAAAAGCAAATTACAACTTTTTCACAAAATTACTAGCACAACAAAACATAGGCCCTCTCGTGGTAAACCTGAGTGACCATTCCTTGAGACAAGTGCATGCAAATTTGTCTCCCTTACAGAGCACACAACTGTTCTCTATTTTGATTGCTTGGAACATTTTCCTCCTTGATCAATCTCAAACTCTAATTTAGTTTAATAATTTTCCAAACTTTATATTTTATGAAAGCCTAATAGACTGAAAAGAATTCCATCCTTATGTTTCTTATAAGCAAAAGAAAATAATTTGTACCTAGAATCCTTAAACTGGCAACTATATTTTATGTTATGTATATCTTACCATGTATGTGACTAACTGCTGAATTACATAGTATGATTAATCCACTCATTCATCACTTAATTATTAACAGACTTAAAGATTCATGTATCACATTCACACTTCTTTCACTCCATCACTCACTCTTATAGAATAACAAATGAAGTCATAATATCAAACACCTGCAAATAATAAGTGTTGGAATACTGAAAAATTACATAATTTATACTGTCATCAACAAAATACTGTTTAATTAACAATTTAGCAGCAAGGTGTTTAGTTTAAGCCATCTGCTGATGTATTCCTGAAAACATAGTAAAGTGTCAGGCTACTGCTTTTAGTGGGAAGCTATAAAATTTAGGTTTTAGGTGATTTTGAACATTTCCAAAAATATTTGAAGAATAGAACTGAAACTCAAACAGCAGTTAACTGTCATTATTCTGAAAGGCTGTGTAATATTTCCATGGCAGTTAGTGAATGGAAAATCACTTTATTTGTTTGTAGATTGGTTGCCTGCAAAGTGTGCCTCTACACTAGGCCTGCAACCAGCAAGCAAACACAGAGATGACTGGTAGCAACTTCACAGTTTGGTGATGCATTCTGTAGGACACAGGGCCAATGAGAAACAAGTAAAATATTACAAATCCCTAATCATAATCCATATCATTATGCCACAAAATCCTTTTTAAACATATTCCAGCAGCACTTTGAGTCTTGCTTTCTACTCAAACACATAAGTAAAACTGAAGAAAAATGATGACAAGGGATTGAGTAAGTATTTTATGCTTGGAAAAACACTTCCTTCAGACCACAAGCTACAGTCAAGACTTGAAACTCTAATACCACCAGCAATGCAAAACCTTCTACTTTGTTATTTAAACAAGCAGAACACAGGCACTAAGGGCTGCTAGCTGCAGAGTCTTGTGGCTGTCTCTCTCAGAGTTGGGAGGGGGAGGAGGGGGGGGGGGGGGGGTAGGAGAAAGGAGAGAGGAGAGAAGGGAAAAATACTAATAGTGCATTTGTGGGATAGAAGATGTGTGAACAGGGATTAGTGAAGACTGAGGCAAGTGAAGGGGAGGGGGGTGTTTCCAGACTGAAGGATATGTCCTAAGGCCGGTACTACACTATCAAATTTCTTTGTCAAAGATTTGAAAGATTTGATCAAAGATGTGATCAAATATTCTGTCAATAAAATAGAAAGAAACTTCCACATGGGAAAAATATATTAAAAACAAAGATTCCAAGACTCCTTACCCTCTCCCTTAAAACCCACATCCTTTCATTTTTCCCTCTCCTTCCCTCTTTCCTGACGAAGCAACTGCCAGTTGCGAAAGCTCGTAATTCTGTGTGTGTGTTTGTGTGTTTTGTTCATGTACCTGTCTGCCGGCGCTTTCCCACTTGGTAAGTCTTGGAATCTTTGTTTCAAATATTCTGTCAAATATATTTGACAAAGATCTTTGATGTAGTGCTAGAAGGGGTATTAAACTGTCATCAAATTTTTTTTCAAAGTTCAAGATGGCTGACAACAACTTGTTATTAACCACAGCAGTTGCACGTACTGCAATTGCATTGTGTGCACATGCAGAAAAGAAGTGGGGTGGGGGGGGGTGGGGGAGGGAAGGAACCATACATATGAGGTTGAAGTCTTAAATTCCTGGGATTACAAATATATAAATTCAGCTGGGAGGAGCACACCACAGAACTGCAGAAACGCCTTAACAAATCTGTATTTGCAATTCGAGTGTTAGCAGACATAGGCAACACAAAAATGAAAAAGCTTGCATACTTTGCCTACTTTCATCCCATAATGTCATATGGTATAATATTTTGGTGTAAATCTTCAAGTCAAACAAAAGTTTTCAGAGTCCAAAAGCGTGTAATACGTATTATTTGTGGAGTAAATTCATGGACGTCCTGTAGAAACCTCTTCAAAGAACTGGGTATACTACCTACTGCCTCTCAGTATATTTACTCCTTAATGAAATTAATCCTAAATAATATGCCTCTTTTTCCAAAAAACAGCTCAGTTCATACATACAATAACAGGAACAAAAATGATCTGCACAAGGACTTAAAGCACTTTAAGTCAAAAAGGGGTCCACTACTCAGGAACACTCATCATCAATAATTTGCCAGCAAACATAAAAAAAAAGTTAGTTACAACTAAAGATCAGTTTAAATGGAGCCTGAAAGACTTACTAGTGGCCAACTCCTTCTACACCACTGATGAATTTATTAACCCTAGCATTACCAACGTATTTTTTGTTACATGTAATACCAACGGGGGGGCCTCAAAGGCCCATAAAGAATACCACAATTTATTTTATCATAAATCAAGTTTACTTACTTCTGATACCTCTAAAAACAATTCAAAATGCTTAGACATTGTTTTTGTATACTGGATAATAAAAGATGTTATTATAATAGGAATAAAATGAACAAATCACGAGATTCAGTTTATATATTTTTTGGAGTAATGTTTCAAAATAGTGTTTTCTTATAAAAACGACTTTTTTAATTCGATACACTACATGAAGCAAACAAAATTTACTGTCTCATTCTGCAACGCATTTTTCACACAACACTGTCTTCCTGCAGTGTTTCCCACAGACGTGTTTGTGGCACTGAGAGCAGGTAACAGTTGACTTTCCCAGCTTGTTGTACTTGATCTTTTTAGATACAGCTTCTTGGCAGCATAGGTGGCACCGTCCACGTGTTCTTGGTTCTGCTGTTGAGGATGATGGTTCTACAGAGGAGCTGAGCTTTCGTTGTGTGATGCTTTCCATTGTTATTATTACTGGCTTCTGAAGTCCATACAAATTTTGTGCCCGTTTATCTACTTGAGATCTTATTAGTTCGAGACCTAAGTTAGTGATAAAAACCCTTCTGCGGTTTAGCAAATTCTTTTTCCAATTTGGAAAGTTGAGGAGGAAGAGTGAATATGCATTTATTGCTGCTATGTCAATGAGTGTGTAGAAGAGGGACAAAGGCCATCTTCTTGTTCCTCTCTTTGTGCTATAGTGTCTTGCCATCTGGTCTATGGTGTCCAAGCCTCCCTTTGTAGAATTATAAAAAAGATTTATGTTAGTCTTTTTTGAGTCTTCATTCAACACCCCTTCTGAGTGATAAGTTGAAAGCATCAACAGCAGTCGCTTTGGCTTCTCGTGGACTAGTGTTGATGCAAGAGTAACTGGTGGCCTCTGTGTCTGAGGGTCAGTATAAGCAAAGATGGAAGAGTGTAAACTGCAGCCAGTTGTAGTCTTCAGCTCTTCAGGTATGTGTCGTCTGTTAGACTGTAGGGTGCCAACAAGTGTGAGGTGAAAATCATTCCATAGAGTCTCAGCAAGCTCCACTGAAGTATAGTACCGATCTGTGGTAACATTACGGCCTGATTTTTCAATAGGTTTTATTAGTCTCTTTACAATTTCCATCGGTCCATTTGAATGCTGTGTATTTCCTGACTTGCCTGTATCGATGTCCATGCTGATCACATATCTAGTCTCAGAATCAGACAGCATTCGAATTAGAATGCCGTATTTTCCAGGTTTTTCTTTTAGAAACACCTTGAATGGACAGCGACCACAGAACAAAGACAACATCTCATCCACTGTTGTATGTAGACCAGGAATGAAATACAATGGAAGTGAAGAATTGAAGCTTTCAAAAATTTCCCTCATTGGAGCAAACTTGTCAGTCTGGCGACGAATTTCTCTTGTTTTCTTATCATCAAACCTCAATATTTTAGTCAATTCGAAAAATCGGGTCCGACTCATTGATCCATAGTACACTTGTCGGCCCTGAAGCAAAGACCATAAATCTTGGACAGGTATCTTATTGTCATGATTTGAACCCATGATTAGCAAGAGTCCTATATAACAAAATAACTCATCTTCATCTGTGTGCTGAATACCTAGTCGAGAAGCCTCTTCATTTGAGTGTAGTTTTATTAGATTCATAATTTGAGGTGTAAAAGAGAGCTCTATAGCCTCTTTCGGAGACGCAATTCCTCCTTGTTGTCCTAGCCCCATTCTTTCTCACACTATATTTTGTACAGAATGCCGATATTGTCGAGATGGCTTCGTAATATACTCTCGTCCACTTTTTGCAATGAATTTATCACATTCCGTATCATTATCATCTGGTGGATTGGCTTCAACCTCATCTTCATTCTCAGACGATGAATCAGTTCTAATTTCTTCCACATCATCATCCACTTCACTTTCCTCTAAATCTGATTCATTCAAAACTTCTTCTAGCACTCTTTCAATGGAACTATCACGTAAACGTTGTCTACTCATGTTGCTGGTTCAACAGCAGCAGAAACACTGAAAATAACAATGGTCCGCTTCATAATAATATGTCTGAAGGCAACAATGCCAAAATTCGTTTCATGGTAAGAATTTGAAACGAAAGACTCAACCTCGTAAATCTTTCCTTGCTATTACCAACGGGTGGGCTTCTAAGGCCCACAGAGAATTAAATCAAGTAAATGAATTTTAATTACATTTTTATTCCGAAATTCTGTAATGACTCAATAGTACATTCAATAATGAACAATTACCTTTGCTTTCAAGTTCATATATCAAAGGGTGTGGATACAACATAGAAAAACTGAGTCAGTGGGGCTACGAGGCCCCCCCCCCCCCCCCCCCCCCCCGTTGGTAATGCTAGGGTTAATAGAAACAAATGATGTATTGTATGAGTATCTTCTCAGCATGGATCTATGGAACAAAAAACTAATCTAATCTGGGTGAAGCCGTGGGTTTTATGATGACACGATAAAAGCATTCAACAAAATTTGTTACGTGAGCTTACAGCGGAAGGCGTCAAGCCGTAAATCAATTACTTAAGAATGGATGAGCATACATTTCTGTATGTGCTCAGTGAAGTGTAACTACATATCACAAAGCACAATATTCACTTAAGAACTGCTACATCTTCAGAAGACAGGCTCACAGTAACACTCTGATTCCTTGCTACAGGAGAGGGTTATGTTAGGTTAGGTTAGGTCAGGTCTCCAATCTTCTTAATCTATTTTTGTAGTCATGGTGCCTCACATTGTAAAGCACCTCATCAGCTTCATACATATCTATTAATTTTGTAGTTGTCGGCACACACCATTTGTATTTACCGAAAAGTTTATAAAAACACTGCAGACGACAGAACGCTCAATGTGGTAACATGTCACATTTCGGTGAACAGAAGACAAGGGATTTCTTTGATCAAATCTACAGCGAGGCCCTAGATTTGATCAAATATTGGATGACATTTGACAAAGTTCCTATTACACCATCAAATATCTTTGACAACGATTTTTGACAAAGATATTTTACAAAGAAAATTGATAGTGTAATACTGGCCTATGAAAAGTTCCCACATGCACAATTCAGAAAAAAACTGGTGTTAGTAGGAAGAACCCAGACAGCACAGATTGTGAAGCAGTTGTTACAGTGAAGCACATTGTGTTGGGCAGCATGTTCAGTGACTAGGTGGTCCAGCTGTCTCTTAGCCACAGCTTAGCAGTAGACATCCATGTGGACAGACAGCCTCTTGTTGTAATGGCCATGAGAAAACAGTGCAGTTGATGCAGCTTAGTTTGTAGTTCACATGTCTCCTTTCACAGGTAGTCCTACCTTTCATGCGGTAGGAGATGTCTGTTACAGGACTAGAGTTGGTAGTAGTGGAAGGATGTATGTGATTGCGGGTATATGAGTTATGAGACAAGTGGTTGGGAGAATGGCTGGAGTAGGGCTTGACAAGGACATTGCATAGGTTAGGTGGGCAGCAAAATATCACTGTTGGAGGGGTTGGGAAGATAGTGGGGAGGATATTCCTCATTTCAGGACATGGCTAGAGTTAGCTGAAAACCTGTACTCATTAAATTACACAAGGCACATTTTCTGATAATATTCTGCAGTAATATCCAACTATAAAACTGGAATAAGGAAACCATGTCTAATTACAAGAGTCATGTCACTCCTTCCAGTCTTTTCAATAATTTTTAGAAAATGATCTATGATGGAGTACTGATTCATTTTTCTGTTAATTACTTCTCAAATTAGGTTTCATAAATGATTTTCCGCAGAAAAATTGTACAAGAACAAACAAATGAAGTCCTGCCAGAGCTCAACAAGAAAAAAAAATGCTGTTGGTATATTCTGTGACCTTGGCAAAGGCTTTGATAATGTACATCACAAATTCCTACTTGGCATACTAAAATGTTATGGGATTAATGGAATCCTTTTTGCATGAATGGAGTCTTACCTTCTGAACATAAAAGCAGTGTGTTATATTGGCTGGTAGTGTTACAAGAATAAAATTAAGCTCAGAATGGGGAAAAAAATATGTGGGACCCAAAAGATACAGGGTGCCACAAGGAAGGGTATAGGGTCCATTTTCATTTGCAACCAACACATCTGTGCAAAACTTAAGCACAAAAGTAACTTTCACATGAGGTGTCACTGCCAAGTAACATAGCTCGACAAAATGTGGACCATTCATAGAAAGAACTGCTACGGTATAGAGAAAAAAGTAACTGAGAGGAACACACTATGAGATGAACAAAAATGACACTTTTTCAAACAGAATAATTACAATGGAACTACCATGATTTACAGTTGCCCCTGCACATTACAAAAGGCAGGACATGATTCTTAAAAGGGTGTGTGGCTACTGTGGAGAGTTCTTGTGCTAGGGGAATTCCATTCTTCCACCAGTGTGGTTAACAACTGCTGGATGGTCATTGGCATATGTGGGCATGCTGCAATATCTACCCAACATGTCTCATTTTTAAGATGGGGAAACAGCCAAGCCAGTCCATTTCCTGGATATCCTTTCATTTCAAGAGTTCCTCCATCTGCACTGTTGAATGTGGACATGCACTGTCACCCATAAAAATGAAGTCAAGACTAAATGCATTCCTGAAAAGATGCACATGGGTAATGAGTACAGTCTCACAATAACACTGGTCGGTGAGTGTATTGTGTTCCAAGATTTGGAGATCAGTTTGTCCATGTGCTTCCCTGCACCACCTAAACAATCATGTTTGACTTAGTTACTGGATGCATCACATGTTTCTATTGCTGATCATATGAGGGTATGTCCAGAATCACTACTCTGACTGAATCTGATCTCGTCCAAGAAGGGCACACGACCCCACTTGTAGTAGTAGTAGTAGTAGTAGTAGTAGTAGTGGTGGTAGTAGTAGCATCTTTATTCATTCATAGATCTCTTTTTACAAGGATATAGGACATGTCAAAGTATTTACAAATTTAGATCAATTTAAAATAAGCTAATTTATACACACATATATTTACAGACTTACAGTTAGACACAATCATTAGATTTACTCCTGGTATACAACACTTTTTTTTTACAAGTGACTTACTAAATAATGTAATGCCAAACTGTTCACTCATATCTCACTATCAGTCACTGCACCCACTATACACACATTGTTTCATAACACTTCACTCACTACACACAAAAACTGGTGAACTCTGGGCCATTTTCTGGTCTCCAACTTCCCATTTGCTATCCTGAAAAACTGAGTCAGCATCTCTCCACGATGAGTAAGATGCTGAGCTCAGAAAGAGGAAGCGGTGTTAGTATTGTGCTATGCATAGCTTGGGGGTAAGTATTTCTAGAAAGGACAAAAGATTGGAAAAAAACATAAAGTGAAGTTGTTATGTGGAATGTTGGATATTTTATAATCATTATTATTGTTATCTATTTGTATAACTTTCTTTTTTATCAAACCTCTATTCCATTTTATCTAAGTAATCCTTCAATGTATAAAATGTATTGCATAGCAGGTACATGTAGCTGCCTTTTTAAATAAGTGTATTTTTTCCAATTTCTTTAATCTCTTTTGATAATTTATTGTACAGTTTTATTCCTTGGTATAAAATGCTGTTTTGAGTTTTATGTTAATTTTTTCTTGGTAAATGTAACTTGAGTCTGTCTCTTGTTGCATGCTCATGGACAGAGCTGTTTGTGCAGTAATTGCCAATGTTATTTTTGATGTGTATAACTGACTGGTAAAAGCATTCACAAGGAGCAATTACAATCCCCAGTATTTTGAACAGATCTTTACAATGAGCTCGACTAGTATTTTTGATTGTTATTCTTATGTCTCTTTTCTGGAGTTTGAAAATTGAGTTCATATTTTGTGCGTTTATTCCCCAAAAAAGAATGCCATAGCTAAGAATTGAGTGTACATATGAATAATATGTAAGTAAAAGACACTGCATATTACATACTGATGATAGGATTCTAAGGACATAACGTGCTGATGACATTATGTTTGCAAGTACCTTTGTGTGTTCACACCACTTCAACTGAGAATCAATATTCATTCCTAGAAGTATTGCATTTCTTACACAGTCTATAGAGGTGCCATATACATTTAATTTAACATTGTCATTTTTCCTCTTCAAACTGTAATTCATGGCATTAGTTTTCTTTATGTTCAATGGCACTTTATTGGTTGTTGACCAGTCATAAACTTCAAAGAGAGTTTCATTTGCTTTCTTGGCAAGAAGTTCTCTTGTTTTCTCAGTGACTATAGTATTGCTGTCATCAGCGAAGAGAGTTTTTTCACCATGAACAACACTACTGGGAAAGTCATTGATGCACATCAGGGATAGTATTGGTCCTAACATGCTCCCTTGCATAACCCCTATATTAATGTATTTTGGTTCTGAAACTTCCTGACAGATTAAAACTGTGTGTTGAACCGAGACTCAAACTTTGGACCTTTGCCTTTCACAGGCAAGTGCTCTATCAGTTGAGCTACCCAAGCATGACTCACAACCTGTCCTCACAGCTTCAATTCTGCCAGTACCTCATGTCCTACCTTCCAAACTTCTGATAAGTATTTTACTAAATGTTTATAAAATAGAAAGAAACTTCCACATGGGAAAAATATATTAAAAACAAAGGTTCCAAGACTTACCAAGCGGGAAAGCGCTGGTAGACAGGCACAATAAATAAAACACACACACAGAATTTCTAGCTTTCGCAACCGACGGTAGCTTCTTCAGGAAAGAGGGAAGGAGAAGGAAAGACGAAAGGATGTGGGTTTTAAGGGAGAGGGTAAGGAGTCATTCCAATCCCAGGAGCAGAAAGACTTACCTTAGGGGGAAAAAAGGACAGGTGTACACTTGCACACACAGACATATCCATCCGCACATATACAGACACAAGCTGGTCAGTCCCCCTTGACAAAGGGTTCTGAGTGACTTTTCTGAACTCTCCTCATTTTCTAAACCGCAAAAGGTCTTTTCCTTCACCTCTCCTTCTTCTCCTTCAACCCTTCTGCCAGAATAAGGAGACACTGTCTCTGAAAGCATGCCGATTTCAATACCTTTAATGTGCATTCTCCAGCTGCCACTTGGTGAGTAGATTGTTAAGTATCCAATAAAATCTGATTAGATCTTCACAACTGTTAAATGATCCTGGTTTGAGCACACACTTCAAGCATTATAATTCCCTGTATTCCATTCAAAAGTCATTATGTAATATTTGTTGTTCCAAACATCGACTTTTTGTTTTTTAGGCAATGATGTCAAGGTCCAGGTTTTTAAGTGTAAGTGATGACACATATTCACATTTTCCTGACATTGTGGTTTATTTCTCATCCACACATAGCAAACAGTGGAATTCATTCCTGCATCAGATTTCTGTGCATTGCTTGGCAACTTCCTCAGATTTCATAATAAACACTGTTCCCAAATTAATAAAATTGTAAAACATTTCAGGTATATTTTCAATTATAAATAACAGTTTTCAATTTAGAAAGTACACAGTGCAGACTCTGTCCAAAGCACAAAGTACAAAGACAGTCCTCATCTCAGAGAATTGGATGTACTGCTGGTGGCTTGCATCTTCCCAACATGATATTTTGACATTGTAACTCAACATCTTCATCAGGTGTTTCCTGAGACTGGTCACTTTGCTGAATCGGTTCCATATTTATGCCTGCATGGTGCACAGTGTTCACTATGCTGTCCATGCCTTCTGTGGCTGTTTCTTGTGGTGATATCCATCAGCAGAAGTTCTTGCTTCCATCTGTGCCTATGCGGTTGTATCCTGCAGTGACAGCCATGGGCTGCTGTATTACATTCACGCCTGCCATATGCATTCCTCAGCATCGTGACGCTATAGACATTCCTTATGTTGTTCACAATCATTGCAGCTTTCTCTCATGGCCATGTACTCCTCCTGGCATTCTGAGTTTGGTTCATGACTGCAAAGTGCACTTCCTGCACCATCAGGCTGCTTCTGGAATTACACAATATGTTCATACACACTACAGCTATCTCTCGTGGTGGCAGGTGACAACTGGTGTTCATTATTGTATCTGCTCTTGGGCTGTGTATCGCCTAAGGTTTCAGGTAGTTAATGTTGTTCCCTATATTATTTCTGACCACTTTGGCTGTCTCCTGAGGAGGTAGTTGCTACCTTGTGTTCCATAAGAGATTTGATCTTGTTAATTATACCCTCATTTGACTAAGGTTCATTACTGGGAAAGGAGAAAAAACAATTCCCAAGAACATCAGCCATCTGAAACCTCACACACCACACAACATGGAAGCAGACATAATACAGAACACCAAATGGCATCTACTACCACAAGAGATTGCTGTAACATGCACAGACATAAAATGCGACTCCAACAGTAGCCTGATGGTGCAGAAAGTGCACCTCACAGATACATAAATTTTTCAGAACACCATGAGGATGACATGGCCATGAGACAAAGCCACAGAATCACAAACAGCATAAGGAATATTTAGCATCACAAGCCGCAGAATCACAAACAGCATACGAAGTGTCTAGCATCACAATGGTGAAGGGGAGTGCCTGGTGGGCGTGGACCTAATACAGAAAGCCACGGGATGGCTGCCACCATGGAAGACAGCTTCAACAGAAATGGACAGATGTAGGAACACCTAGAGATGGATATCACTGCAACAACCACAGCTGGTCCCAACATCATAGTGAACACCAAGTACCAACTATGCATAATCATTAAGTATGGGACCTAGTCGGCAAAATGAACTACACAAGGATGTGCGGCAGTACCTTCCCTTTCCCCATGTCTAACCAACCCCACCACCAGTGTGAGTGGTGGTGGAGGAGGCTGGCTGTCCATTGCAGAGCAGATATAGTCTGCATCTTTGTACTATGAAGGACAAGACATCGCAGTGGCAGCAGTCAATGCAAGACCTAGTGGCAAGGAAGTCGACTGGATGCCACTCTGCAAGAGGCTGAAAGCCACTTCAGGATGGCACTACACACAGAAATGTTGAATGAGACAAATGAACTACCAGAGACCAGAAGCTGAAGCACAAGTGTCACAAACCATTGCACATTCAAACATGATAATGATGACCACACAAACATGACTGCCACCAGCAGCAATGGGTGATCCAAATGAAGCCATACTCAAGGATGGTGGCTAACAGACCAGCCTAAATGATGCAAGCCAATGAAGACATATGAAGGAATGGGTGGTTCAGCAAAAGTGAGCATCCCAACTGAAGATGACAAATCAAACTGTGTAAACTGATGAGGTTATCAGAAAAAATTCAATGTTCATGAACTTAAGAGATTCTCACTACATTAAGAAAACAGGAACACAAAAATCAATGAACAAGAGGCAGTGGCAGAAGTAACTCCACACAAAAAAGATGAACATAACCATACTGCAAAGATTCAGAATTTATACCAAATATTTTACAATGTGAAAAGAAGTAAACCAAACTGTAAATTCTAAGCAAACACAAACAATTGTAAAATGGTATTGAAATAAGTAAAAACTAAGATGCAACCCCAGGGCTGAAAAGTTCAAACCAAGAAGCACTCGAACAGCCTGCCCTCCTCCCTCATGGAGTATTATCTAGTGACCAGTCTCAAGAAACACCCAAACACCTGATGAAGATGCCGTGTTATGACTTCAAAGTATCTTGTTGGGAAGACACAGACTGCTGGCAAAACAGCAGTACACTTAATTCTATGAGACAACAAAGAATCTCCAGGAAAGTCTAAGAAATTATGAAGACTGTCCTACTTCAGCTTGCAACAAAGGCTTTTGGTAGTACACTCAACTCTATGAGATGATAATGAATGCCACGAAAGCTTAAAAAATTGTGACAATTGTTCTACTTCAGCTTGAAACAAAGACTGCTCAACTTTTAGCATGTATTACAATGATATATTACAGCTTGGAGATCTACATTATTGCAGAGCCAGTTACTGATCAAAGTTATTTTATACATATTTTCCTGTATACCTGAGTGAAATATTTACAGTGAAACCAGAACTCCTGAGATTAGCAAACATTATAAAAATAAAGATATTTACATTGTTAAATAACATAATTTCACTCTGCTGTAGAGTGAAAATTTCATTCTAATTTAATATTGTTTTTTACCTACCTGATTTTTAAGAAAAATTGGCTTTGTTTTTTTAAAAATTACAACTGTTCTAAATTTAATAGGCAATAAGATGTTATGAGAGGAAAATTCATAACCAAATATTGCAAAAGGAATTTATAGGATAATTAACACCTTTAAAGTCAAGATGGTTAGAGGTCTTGATATGAACTGAGGTTTCAACAGAGCATTCAGAAATGTCATGTGAAGGACAATGGTATTCTGGGCTGAGGACCAGGTGGAGCACATGTAATAGAAGGTGTTGAGGTATCTTGCCCCTGGGTCCTGATCATTAAAATATCATCAATGAACCTTTACCAGACAAGGAGCTTGGAATGTTGGGTGGCTAGGAGGGTTTTCCTCTAGATGGCCTGTAACAGATAGGCATAAAATTATGCCCTAACACCCATGGTGCACAGTGACTTGTACATGAATATGTTAAATTTCACACACGCATATTGTATAATGACATATTCAGAAATTCTTCTATGGACTATAAGATGCTGTTAAGTATATATAGGCTGTTCCATGAGAACACAAGCATAAACCTTACAAATTAAAAATATTCTTATTACAAATCTGATAATCAGTTTTGTTAGCTGAAACACAAATTTTTTTAATTGAGGTTCATTTTCATGTTAAGACGTGCTGGAACTGAACAAATGGCTTTATAGCTTGTCTAAAATTTCAGCTTCTAGACGCTCTAAGAAATTAGTTTTCAAAAGTTCTACAATGATGCATTGTAAAGTAATTTATTAACAGAATATATCTGAAAAATTTCACAAGTATCTTAACCCTAGGATGCCTAGGGGGGGGGGGGGGGTTTCATTGAACCCACAATTTTTTTATGTCCCCTGCTTTTGCCCAAGTAACTTTAGTACTACATATTCCCTTTGAGTTATTGTTTGTTGGTTTTTTTTATGAAACGTTAGTGTCAATATATTTTATAGAAAATTCCTGCTTTGAAAGAAAAAATAAATAAATTATGGGTCCAACAATGCCCCCCTCCCCACCCCCCCCCCCCCCCCCCTCCTTAGGCTTCCATTTTATAGAAAATTTCCCTTAGTAGAATTTCGTATTTCTCATCTCTACAACAATGCAAGTTAGTTTCTTGTTGGTTGGTATTCTTGATATTTACAACAATCAGTTTACTTTCAGAGGAAGTGATTGTTGATGTCAGTCATCTGTTATTTGTCTTGTAAACTTGCAGTGAGTTAGTGCAGTTCCCAACACGTAGGCCTCCAGTAACATTGGTGTCCTACACAGCAAAAATGAAACCAAGTAAAAACTTAATGATCTTGTCAACAATGCACCAAGATAAAGACACTGTTGTAGGAGAGAAGAATAAAACCGAGATAAATGCATATTATAATTCCACTAAAGGTGGAATTGATACCATTGATCAAATGGCGCATGTGTACACTTGCAAGAGGGGAACAAAGAGATGGCCTCTATCTGTATTTTACTCTCTCATTGACATTTGTGCTATCAATGCAACCACCATATTCATCCAGCAACATCCAAGATGGAATGAAAAGAAACACAACAAACGGAAACTTTATCTACTGCAAGCTGGGATGGAACTAGTGAAATTGCAGGTAGAAGAAAGAAGTGCCAATGCAAGAGGGTTATCTAACCAAATTGTTCAATCAATGGGGACTATTCTACAAAAGAAAATCAAAGAAGTGACAGCAGAAGCACGTCAGCCTCCTGCAGGGAGAGGTCGGTGCATATTTGTGTAAGAAAAGCTGAAACAAAGAAGCAGAAGTTCAACAATCTAAGTAAACCAAAACAGTATTGTGGACAGTGTCATAAACATTTGTGTAACACACATTCAGAAAAAATTGTGAAGTCTGTCTCTTGCCTTGAAGTTGAGGACTCAGAGTAGTCTATTGTATATGAACACATCTGTATTT